>NW_024061997.1:0-712196 GCF_006381635.1 Hibiscus syriacus | reverse complement strand
GTTTTTCAGCTGTCGCCAATGCTTGAGACTAGGGATGGCAATGGGTCGGGTCGGGTTTGGGCCACCCGACCTGACCCGGAGAAAAGGGTTCTCCACCCGTGACCCACCCGACCGACAAAATTATGTTTCACCGACCCGACCCTACCCGAATATATGACTTAGAAACCACCCGACCCCAATAAAAAAAATTAATTCAATGAAAACAGTGACTTAATGAAAAAAAATTATATATGGAGGGATATTATTGTAATTATCCCTAAATATAAGATAAAAATTATATATTTTTCGGTCGGGTCGGGTCGGATTTTTACCCTAAACCCGACCCGAACAGTGCATTTAAAAAAAACCCGACTCGACCCGACCCGAACCCGAAAATTTTTTAAAAAAATCTGACCCGATCGGGTCGGGTCGGGTCGGAACCCGTCGGATTCGGGTTGAGTTACCATCCCTACTTGAGACTGCGTTGTATTTGTGGTGGGCGCATCGGGAGAAAAGGTCACCCTCGCCGTTTTCGTCTTCTGGAACGCTTGAGGATGCGTCGTATGTGTGGTGGCGGAACAGAAGGTCTCTCTCGCCGTCTCCACCATTAGAACATCCTCAAACTACACCATATGGAATGGAGCAGCGGTAGAGAAAGAAATACGGCAGTCATCGAAATCTTCTTCGTCGCAGGTACGGCGCATGGTATTCTATTGCAAGGTTCAAAGAACTCGTCGTCGTCGCCACAAGACCATCCCAACTCAAAATCATGGTTTTTCTTCGCTGCAATCTTCGTGTCTCCATCTTGGCTCATTTCATAGCCCAAAAAAAAAAGCACCGATAACCCAAAGATTGTCACCTTTGAGGTTGAAACTTCCTATTTGTTTCAACAAATCTTTTTTTTTGGGAAGGAAATTGGGAAGAAGAGAGAGGAAGGATGGAAGAGAGGAAAAGAGGAAAAGAAGGGAGGTTACGGAGAGGAAACAGAAGAGAAACGTTCAAAGCAACCCAGATATATTATATATATAATATATATATATATATAATATATATATATATATTTCCACGCCATGAAATCGCCACATATATTTTCAAGCTTGCATCATTTGTGTATGGATGAAGATGATGGACTCCCACTCTCTATCAACTCTAACTTAGGTCAACTCAACCTACCTATTTCATCATTTTAAAAGCATAAGGAAATCACGATTAATTGTACTGATTCAATTCGATTAAGAGCTGGGATTTTTATATTGATTCATAATAAATAAAAAAAAGTGTTGGAAATTGAAATATGTAGATTTTGTGGTGAGGGCTTTTGAAGTGAGAAAGAGAAGTAGATTTTTTGGTTTCTTTTTCTATAATTGAATGTGGATGAGGTTTTATATTAAATATGAATGAGATTTTACTAAAAATCAATTAGTATAATGGAATGAGACACTAGATTCTTTAAGTAAGGCCAGAGGTTCAAATCTTGATGTAAATGCATAATAAACTGAAGTTGGTTTTTAATGGGATGCTTCTATCCTAGGACGGGCTAGGCATTAGACAAAACTTTTGAGTCCATGGCTCCAAGATGAGGATCACGACGACGAAGTCCATAGCTTGGAGGATAATATAGTTGAATATGCAAGGATTAGAATCTCCAAAAAAAAATATGACCTAATCTACAAGGTAATACAATCATGTGTAAGGAGGGATCTAATAAAAAAAAGGGAAAGCAAAGTCAATGGCAATTAACCATTTTGTAGTGTATAGTTATGTCCGGTCTCCAATAATATTGAGTTTGAGACTTGGAAAAATAGATGGGCCTCATAATCTAATTTTTTACTTAGAAATAGAGATGATAGATGAGGACTCCCTGTAGTATAATATCTCAATACTCAGAGTTTATGCCGGTTTAGATTCCAAATGGGGACAAATCAATCTTATTGGTAAGCCTGGCCTAATAGGCTAACCGATCGTAATGAAGCTCTTGTATTGAACTGCAAATATGGTCTATGTCAATTTTAGTGGATTCGTACCTTTTCGCAAATAGTTGCCATTCCAAGAGGTGCCTTTTCACAAGGAGTTGTCCTATGACTCATCTTCATGTAATTCATCTATGACCAGCTCATCTTCAGCTCAAACACATGGAAAGTAGCTCAAATGATGAAAGGTTACCTTCTACACATGTGACCTTTCATGACAAGTTGCTGCCCATTGAAGACCATGACACCTAGATGCATGTTGGAAGCTAAGTCATGCCTAGTTGCTGCCTATCTTCATTCCATGGACTTCAAGACAACATCTTATGGTTGCAACCTCACCAAAGCCTTGCAAGAAGACCCATGTGTGTTCAAGTAGGCTGGCATGTGCATCATTCAAGCATGTGCACTCCATGTGACATCAAATTGGTGCCAAAACACCAAAGGATGCTTCCTATTCGGCCAAAGACTCTTTCCTCTTTGTTTTGGCGCCCAAATAACTTCCAAATGCATTCAAAACATCCTTAGGGATGAACCAACACATAACCATTTGGCCAAGAGCATTTATCTTCATTAAAATTATGTATTTTCATTAAAAATCATGTGTTTTTAAAGGGGTTTCAACCTTAGCCGAACCATCATGTGTCTATTCGGCCTAAACCCTTTGAAAACTATAAATAGGCTATTATATTTCCATTGTAAACTCAACCCTTCTTGATAAATTAAACTCTTCTGAGATTATTCTCTCTTCAAGTTATTTTTAGAACTATATCGATTAAGCAAGATTATTTCTTAAGTTTGTGGCATCAAACCCTTCCTTGATACTTCTGATTCCTAGTTTCTATAACTAGTGGGTCAAAGTCCTTGCTACCATCCCTTGTAAAACTTATAAGAAATGGGTCTTTATTATTTATAACATTGGTTCCTTCTTAGTTTTATAAGATATTATTTCCATCACCATCTTTCCATCACCATCAATCCTTAACCATAGTCCATCACCTTCACGCCAAACTCTATCACCATTCCATTACTATTTTCATTTCTTCATCCTTGAATTATCCTTCAATCATTAACAAGGCATACGACCAGCAACATTATTTAGAGGCCGAATTCATCAACCTTTGAAGGATTCTTCTACAATACTTCTGCAACCACCTTAGATAATATTTCTATCACTTTCATTTCTTCCATTTCCATTTCCTTTCTTAATTATAAAATTACTTAATCAATTTTGGATAAGTAGTTGAGTGATCGATATTTGGATAAGAAAATTTTAGCAAGTTATCAATGGTTTGGTTCAGTGATGATTTTGGGTTTAATTTGAATGGTATCCTGAGTTTCCATAAGAGATTTTGTATGCACAGTGATATGAATTTGAGGCATGTTATCTTGAATGAGGCACATAATATCTTGGGTTTGTCCTTAACTCTAAAAATAAAGATGTAATATGGGTGATTGATGATCGATTCTAAAAAAGCAGTGTATTTCCTGGTGGTGTGTATAGTTTCTCTTTGAAAAAAATTATCGAAGTGGTACATGATTGAGATTGTGTTTGCACGACATCCTTGTATAGATTATTTCATATAGAGATCCATGTTTTACAACAAGATTCTAGAAGAGTTTGCAAGAAGCTTTAGGTACAAAGCTCATTTTTTTACGACTTATCATCTGCAATCAGATGGTCATTCAGTACATGCGATCCAAGTTTTAGATGACATACTTTACACGTGTATTATCAATTTTGACGGTAGTTGGGAGAAGTACTTACCTTTGATAGAATTTTCTTATAATAATAATTTTCGGTCAAGTATTAAGATCAATCCTTTCGAAACTTTATATAGGTATAGGACGTCATTGTGTTGAGCGGAGTTGAACGAGAGTATGACTGTTGGCCCATACTTATTAGAGAAACAAAATATAAGATGAGGTTGATTTGTGAAAGATTAAAGATAAGATTTGATCAATAGATATTGTACGTGATATGAAACATCGAAACATTGAGTTTTAAGTTGATGATCGAATTTTCTTGAAAATTTTATTTTGGAAAAAGATGTTGCAATACGGTTAGAGGGATAAGTTTGATCTTAAGTTTCTATAATGACTACAGAAATGCCTTAGGGAAAGAGATGAAATTGCACAATGAAAGGCTATATACAAGCTACCAATGAATGTAACACTAGAAATAACTTACATCCTTTTAGAAATGTTGCATATTAATTTAATGGTTGAAGGTCACAACAATTCAATTGTTGAGACATGGCAAAACCCTACCACATTTGAATTCCATATCTTTTCTCACCTAGGCTTCTTATCCAATTAGTTTTATATATAGTGAGCATAGATTCACCTACTATGGCATGATAGTTGACATTACTATATCACGTAAATTGAATTGAAATCAATTTTTTTCATGTTTGAATGAGTTAAGATAGGGGCGGAACTAGAAATTTATTAAAGCGAGGTTAAATTATTCTTTATTTTCTATAAATAGATTTTTTTTTTAATTGAAGGGGTATGGTAATTTTTTCTTTATTTATTTTTCAAAAAAAATATTTTTTCCAATATTAGTTAATACATTAAAAAAATTGGTGAGGGCCAAGGGTCCTCTTGACCTCTACGAAGGTTTGCCCATAAGTTAAGATTTAATTTAGTTCAAAATAAAGTCTTTTTAAGTTTGATAACTGAATTTTTTAAATCTCATCGTCTAAAATGTATTACATTCAGAGTTATGTTTGAATTAAAAATAACAAATCTAAACTTAATTTTAAAATTATGAGTTTTTTAAAAGATTTTAAGTTTAAATATCATTTAAATTTTATAAAATTTTATTTTTATATTTCAATAACTAATAAGTGAATTAAATTAAATCTAGGTGGACAGAAAGAAGTGTTGAGGATGATGCACCCTTCAAATCTTCAAATTCTTATATAAGTATTTTTTTTATTAATTATCTAATTTCTTACATCTTAAATTTTATAAATTGGAACTCTTAAATTTTTAATTTAACTTGGTAAAAGTTCACATGCCTGACATAAAATTCTACATTTATCTTTGAATTCGATAAGTTAAAAATATCTTATCTATTGGTTAATACAAATTATAATATATGATTTATTTATATAAATTTATATTTTTAATTTTTTGTATTTTAATTTAATTAAGACAAAAATTATACATGAGGTACCTTATATATTACACAAAATACTAAAAAATAAAGGTAAAAATTGCACCTAATATATAATTTATCAAACTTTATATAAATTAAATTATTGTCGTTATAACATATTATCATTATAATATGAATGCTGTAATACCCTAATTTTGTCCGGGCAATTTTTTAAATTCACTTGAAGATGATCGAAGAATTTATTTGGAGATTTTGTGTTCGATGATGAACTAATTCAAGTGATAAATCGTGAAAGCTTGCATTTGGGTTAATATGAAATCGAGAAGCTTTAGGTGTTGAATTGGATTGTAATCATATTTATTTCAGTTTAGAATTCAAGAGATAAATTAGAACAAAAGAAATCGATAAAGCAAAGCGATAGAAATACAAAGACTCTTGAGGTACATTCAAAGCAGTCCAGTGGACAGTGTACGTCATCCATATTGATTACCAATTTTGAACACGTTACAAGTATTTGGATGAGGAAGTCTCTTAACATTTAATTCTCTATCTCTTACCTTTCCAACGCACTTTGAATCGCTTCAATCCGATATCGGTAGCTCAAGATATGCTCAGATAAATAAGGACTGTGCAAGCTGGATAATTAATACGGGAATTACGAATTTTCAACAAACCTTTGTTTTCCATTCACTTGCACAATAGACACGTTGGATCAGCACTTGGGAGCTCTAAGGAGTGTCTAAACCAGATGAAATTAAACATAAACAGCACACAAAGAGAAGGAACAGCACGTGGAATCAATTTCCAGCATTGTCTCTAAACACCCATGCTTGATGACTCACCTATGCACTCATACATAGTGGAGACATGTCATAGCCCATAATGAACCAATCTCCAGCTTTTTTTTCAATCAGCACATGTCCAGCAAAGACCATGAAGAGTTGTCTCCACCACTTGAAGGATAACAGCCCATGAACCTCACGAATCTGTCCCACAAGACATGGTCTAATGGAGCACTATCAAAGCATTTTCCAGCTCACAATCCATGAGGGAAGAGATATTAGGAGAAAGGAATCTGTTTGGCAAGAAGGGGAGGCATTTAAGAACGAAAATTCACAATTAGAAGGGAAGAGACACGAAAAAAAGGGGAATAGAACACAAGGAGAGGAGAGGTTCACGAAGGGCAAGGGGGACAAGCAAGAACGAAGAAAACGGTGTCCATTCAAGAAAACAAAGAAAAGAGTTTGTGAAAGGAGATCCTTTGTAACAAAAAGAAAAACAGTGTGTAATAGAGGTCATTCCTTGATTTTTCGAGAATAATAGAAAGTGTTGAAGGTAATTTTCATACTCATTTTTAGTGTGATGTATGTGTGTGCTCTTGGTTTTGAAACGAGCAAAATAAACAAAGGTATGGATTTCCTTAAGCAACAGCATGCAACCATTTTTATTTATTATTCTTGAATCAAAATAAAGAGTAAATAGAAATGGGAGTTGAGTTTACCTTAGCCATGAGAAGTGTTCATCGGAGTGATTGTAGAGAAGAGAACAAGGTTGCGGTAAAGATGGAACTAAATGAGATCACGTTAGTTTCTGCCTTATTCCATTTTGGTCCTCTTCTAGGATGTTTGAACTCGTGTTTTTGGCTCCCTGTTTCCGCATTTTAAGTTTCTGTCCTTAGGTGATGTTATTTCAAATTTTCATTTATTTTTGCATCTGATGTGAAATTTTGTTAAGTGGCAATTTACTCCTATATGTAATTGTGGGTTTATTTCTTTTGTAGTCACGCATTTATTTGGCTTAACTCTTTTTAGTCCACAAATAGAGTATTTCATGCTTTCTAATTTTGCATTTCTGTTTTATGCGCATTTCATTTCAGTCCCTTTTGTTATTTATGTTGTTTCAAGTATTTGATCTCCAAAAATTGCATGTTTTCTGTTTATTTATTTTACCCGAATTTAATTTTAGCCCGGAATTAGTAATGTGTTCATTTCAGTTTTTTTTAGACATTTTGCTTTTATTTCCTTTATGTTTCGTTTTAGTCCCTAGGTCGAAGTTTGCATATATCTAATTCTGTCTATTTATTTTATGTTCCTTTAATTTTCGTCATAAATGTTGATTTGTTTAATTTCAGTTGTTTAGATATTAGACTTTAAAGTTTTTGCATATTATTTTAGTCATGTGGGTATGTTATTTTAAGTTTCTGTGATGTTGCATATTTGGCATAGTATTTTCTCGGTTTTCATTTTAGTTTTATAGGTGGTCACGATTTTACTTTGATCTTAGTATATGTAATGCATTGATAGGTTTTTTTTGTGATCTTTGTTTAATAGTGATTTTAGCTTTAGATTTATTTTAATCGAATGTTTAATTAATTCTTACATGACATCCTTTTGCATAATTTGCATGATAGCCTCACGTGCATAACCCGATATTATTACATAATTGGATTAAGGGTAGTATTTATGTATTTTAAAATATTAAGAAAAGGTAGTCTTAAGACAACTAGATGTTCTTTTCCGACATTTTAAAATAAATAAATATCCCACTAGAAAAACCTAAAAAAAAGAGTTGATTGCATTAAAAGTTAATTGATTTTGAGGGGAAAATGAAATATTCACTATTTTAAACTTATCGAGACAATTTGCTAATTTTATTAGGGATCAAGTCTCGGTATTTTTAAATGATTGAATATCCCCTATCTTTTCTAATAATATAATTCGGATTAATTAATTTAATTTCTTTCCTTGATAGAATAAAAATTATTTTAATATTGAATTCTTAGGAAAAATTATTATATTCCTTTTATTTCAGTTGGAAAGAGAAATATTCATCATAAAGTATTTTAGGAAATATTTTCTCTTCAATTAGAAATAAGGGAATATTTTATATTTTTCTTTTGAATTTTTCTATAATATTTGTATTGGTTGAATCAAGAATCATGGAATAGTGATTTAAATATAAATTCGAATTCTTAGATTTCTACTAATTAGAGACAATATATAATCGATAGGTACCAATTTTGGGCGTTGTGGGGGTGCTCATCCTTCCCCACACGTAATCGATCCCCGAACCCATTTTTTATTTTACAAAAAAGAACGAATCGCTGGTTACACGTAGATCGGTAAATCTTTTAAATGACGTTTTTCTAAAAAAATTTTTAAAGAAAATTATTAGGTATTCGACCTACCTAATTTAAAAGGTCGATGGCGACTCCGAAACATTTCTTTTACAAAATCGGGTTTTCACCCAAATAGGTCGAGACACGTCGCATCGCCGGAAATCGGTTACGACAAATGCATTATGATATAAATTTAAGTAATTGTCCTTATTTTAAAAGAAATACAATGATAAATTTGTTATTATTGTTTATTTTAAAAGAATTTGAACGGTTCTAGATTATGTTTGTGGAGTTTGAGATAATTTTTTAGTGAAATAAACACTGAATTTATGTTTAAGAAGTTGAAAATGAATGAACTGAAAATTTTAAAATTCAAAAGTCGATGTGGGTAGATGGTGACTAAGGATGATAATCAATGGCAATCGGTGATAATGATGAGAAACGAATAACATAGAAAACTTTGAGTACATTTATAATTTATAATAAATTGGTCACAACCATTAACATCCGTTATTAAAATAATGAAACGCTGATATAACCGTCACGCAACTGATGTGGCTTGTACCAAGTCTTTTCATCTCTCTCTCCATCCTGCAGATTATAGGGAGAGAAAGATTTGATCTGTTTCTAAACTCTAAAGAGTTACCTATTATGTATATCTCAATGGTGATGCATTTCAAAGTTCGAGTTTTTTTTTTCATTCTTGTCTAGTGTAGGAATTATCCAACCAATGGGTTGGCCAAAAGCAATACACTCAGTACAGTATTGCAGAAACTCCATTTAAACACATATTTCACGAATAAAATGACAGAATGGATACTATTAATAAACTAAGTAATTAACTGATATAATTCACCCACTGCTAAACCCTATATGGTCCGATAATCGTAACCTTGATCTGTGCTGCCTGATATTCTATGCCCCTAAGACTCACATATTTGCCTACCAAATCCAAGTAAAGTTTAGCACTAGTACAGGCTGTATTGTTTCAAATTTTAGCTTCAACTTGATAACAATGCTCACATTTCAAAGGTAATAAGGGCTTCTGAAAGACCGATAGTTGGAAACGCTGGTTGATTCTGATGTTGATGGTGTTTACACAGACGCCGAAGTGGAACACTAATCCAGGTGGCTCTTTTATGCACTCAAGGCTCCCTAATGGAACAGCTGAAGATGGTCGGGGTGGTCAGAATGTTAGAAGGGAACTGTGGTCCTAGATGACCTTGTCTACCAAAAAAAATATATATATATATATATATGATCCTATTACATAATATAAAATTCTTTTAATTTTATACAGATTTTAGGACTATTAGATGAGTAAAATGGATGTTTGAGATTAATCACAGACATAACATCCCGATCCTATTGTTATGTTGTGCGGCACTCGTATGGGACTCATCCCAAACAAGTCAGTCTTTGACACAATGATTTGCGTCTCAGATTAACCTGTCATAAAGTCATGCCATACTTGACAATAGACATTCCCTCGATTCGTTAGCCAATCGTGTAGCAACCTCTCCAGATAGACAAGTAATGTATTAGTCCATAAGTCATAATATACTCCCAAAGCCATAAGTACTCTTGGAAGAAAGATCCTACGAGACATAACGAATGCTAGGTTGTAATTTCACTCTTCAACCAAGAGCACGATATGGGACCTATAGGCCCCAAACCGTCCCTAGGTATTTCTCTTAGAGAGACATCATACTAACCACGAGGTCTCGATACCTGCACACCTAAATTCCACTTAAGCCTAGAAGAAGATCGTTTACATCATGATAATTTCACTTGCTAGCTCAAGGAGAAGTGATATAGTATATATATATATATATATACCCCGGCCTCTATTTATATGAATTGAAGATTAAAAGACTTAATCCTTAAAAGTTTAAAGAAAGAAAAATATCAAATATTTATTTATATATAGAGGATGGAAAGAGAAAGAGATGCAAAAATTTGATACAAGTTACATAATTGGTTTAATGTATCATATCAATAATATGTTTTCTCAATAACGATTTTCAATGATCGAGTAATCGGTTTGTTATTAATCGATAGTGTTAATGATTGAATCATTACTTATGAAATACCAGTGAAGAAAAGAGAAACTTAATAAACCTTTACTGACCATTTATGTAGTTTACCCTGAAAATAACGATAATTAATGAAGGGGGTAAGATGAGAGAGAAGTTGGCATGATGAAAGGCAAGGCGCAACTTTAGTGGTCATCATCTTCACATTCAGACAGCACAATTAGTAAGATACATTAATCCCTGTTTCTGCCATGGTTTTAACTTTTGACCAGACAAATACTAAACCAAACAATTCGACTCCCAATCCCATCAAATTTGGGGAAACAGAGACAACGCCCGCAAAATCAATCATGATTGATCAAATTTAGCAGATTGAAACACAGAAAAAGAAAAAGAGTGTGCGTGGCCGTTTCAAGAGCCACCTCCACTTCTCAAACAACTTCCGGTTGGCCGCTTTCTGATTCCTCAAATCTCTCTATTTTCTCTTAAAATGTAAAAGAAAGCGAAAAAAAGGAAACTGAGCAGAAATCCCAGGAAAAAAAAAACCCTTTCTTTGTTAACACCCAACTGAGCCTGAATTACCATTGTTTTGTCAGCTTCTCTACTCTAACCTGTCGTGTTTTGCAGGTAAACATTGTTTTATCCTTCGTTTTATTGTTTTTCTCAACACCCGTTTCTAGATCTTCAATTTTTGTTTTGGATGGTCTGAAATCTTGTTGAACTTTTTATTTTTTGTACCATTGGAGAGATTCTTCCCTTTGATCTTGACAGAGATGCAACGTAATAAATTTCCCACAATGCGTAGTTTAAATGTTTTAGATAGATGTAAAGGGACCCAAGTTTATGCTCTTAACAGCACCGGTGGTGGTGGAGATGTCGGTGAAAAACTCTTCCACCAACTTCAGGACCATCTTAGTGTTAATTCGAATCAACCTAAATCCATTCACAATTACCAAGCTTCTAACGTGACCCTTACTTTTGTAAATGAAACCTTGCTTCCTTACAGCCTCCCTGTCGCCAATCTCCTCGAACCCCAGATAGAGCCATCTCCAAAGTTTGTTGATTTTATAGAAACACTTGCTGATGTGCACCTTAGGATTGAGAGGTGTCCTCCATTTGAGAAATCTGGGAAGTATCTTGAGCAATTTGCAATTTTTAAGGGCTAGCTGATCTGAAGCTGTTACGGAGGACTCTTCGAGCAGCCAGGCAGCCTGCCGTTGATGTGCATTCCAAGGTTGTGTTAGCGGCGTGGTTGAGGTATGAGAGGAGGGAGGATGAGCTTGTTGGCACAAATTCAATGAATTGTTGGGGAAGAAACATCGAGTGCCCTAAGGCTACGTTGATAGCTGGTTATAACCCGGAATTTATTTATGATCCTTGTAATTGTTCTAAGACTCCGCGAGGGGAAATTGAGGACGAGGAATGTTCCACTTCTGGTGGTTATGGGTATGTCATTTTTCATTGGAGATGACGAGATTAGGTGTACACGGTCCAGTATCGCTTCATTATCAATACCATTTAGGACAATGTTGTATGGTGGTTTCAGGGAGTCTAAAAGAGAGAAGATAAATTTTACCCTGAATAGTATATCGGTAGAGTGTATGAAAGCTGCTGAATTATATACCAGGACCAGAAGAGTAGATTCATTGGATCCGCAGATTATTATGGATCTTCTATCTTTCTCAAATAGGTTTTGTTGCGACAATTTGAAGTCTGCTTGCGATTCTTATTTAGCATCTTTGGTAAATGATATGGAGGATGCATTGTTGTTAATTTAGTATGGATTAGATGAAAATGCATATCTTCTTGTGGCAGCTTGCTTGCAGAACTTTTTAAGAGAACTCCCAAATTCAATGCATGTTCCTAATGTGATGAAATATTTTTGTGGCCCGGATGCAAAGGAAAGATTGGCTCTAGTTGGGCATGCTTCCTTTTTGTTATATTTCTTCTTGAGCCAAATTGCAATGGAGGAAGATATGAAAGCGAACACTACTGTGATGCTTCTAGAGAGTTTGGCAGAGTGCGCAATGGAAAATTGGCAGAAACAACTTGCATATCACCAGTTAGGTGTTGTAATGCCTGAGAGAAAAGAGTACAAAGATGCTCAAAGTTGGTTTGAGACAGCTTGTGAGTCTGGTCATATATATTAAAAAGTGGGTCTAGCAAGAGCCAAGTTCAAGCGGGGCCACAGGTATTCAGCTTACAAGATTATTAACTCACTCATCTCAGAATATAAGCCAGCTGGGTGGATGCATCAAGAACGTTCTCTGTATTGTGATGGGAAGGAGAAGATGTCAGATCTACAGATGGCTACAGAATTGGATCCAACACTCTCTTTTACATGCAAGTATCGAGCTGTTTCATTGTTGGAGAACAACAAGATTGGAGCTGCCATCTCTGAAATCAGTAAAATAATCAGTTTCAAGGTATCCACTGATTGGCTTGAGTTACATGCCTGGATTTCGATTGCCATGGAGGACTATGAAAGTGCTCTGAGAGATGCTCGGGCACTTTTGACTCTGGAACCAAATTACATGATGTTTTATGGGAAAATGCATGGTGACCACTTGGTGGAGTTCCTCTGTCCTTTTGTCAAACAGTGGAGTCAGGCTGATTGCTGGATGCAATTATATGATCGCTGGTCTTCTGTCGATGATCTTGGTTCCCTAGCTGTTGTACAGCATATGTTAGCAAATGACCCTGGAAAGAGCCTTCTATGGTTCAGGCAGTCTCTCCTCCTGTTAAGGTAACATGACAAACTCTTTCACTGTTCCACTAAAATGCCGGTTTGCTGTTTCTGTTGAATGGAAAGTTCTCTATAGATTCTTCTAATAGATTAAAATTTGTTTTTATCTCTATGGAAGAACTTGCATTATTGCTTTGTAGTGAAGATCAACTACTTTGTGCCCTTGTATAAATGACTTCATTTTCCTTTTCAAACTTAGATCTAAGATTAACGTTATGAACTTATGATAAGCCAAGCGAAAATTTCTTCTGTATTAATTTGAGATGTATCTGCCTATTTAAAGGCAGGGTGGATTCTGTATCAAGTGTTAACTACAGACAGGTTAAAATAAAATCTACTTCACATTATAATAGTTTTACTGTTGAGAGTCCATAAAATGCCAGCCGGCTTGCCGTCAAGGTGATACCATATGGTATTATGAAAATTTGGTCCATCCACTATGTGCAGCCTAGTTACCATTATTAGGAGAAGAAAAGTTAAACAGCCTCCATTCCGTTCTCTTCATAATGGTTCTTGGCCTCAATATTCTATTGTATATGTTTGAATTCCATTCCTCATTTGCTTCCTAGTGTTAGTACAGTTTATTTTTTGAGGCAACGTGGCTTTCTTAATTATAACTTATGAGCGAATACTATTAAGTCAACTTATATTTGATATGTTAACTCTACTGTATCAAATGTATTGCACATGTCAGTTGCAATCATTTTTTTTATAGGAATAGGAAGCCTCGTTAAAATCCTTCCTCATAGTTGACCCTTTCCTAACAGAAATGATCAAGTAGTGGAGGGAGGAAAAGAGTGCCTCATTTTATTACCAAACCGGAATTACATAAGACTTAACAATACAGCAGATGATTTTACATAAGACTTAACAACTTCAGCTACTTCAAAAACCTACAGCCACAGAAAAATAAACTATAACTAAAACATACAATCAACCGATCCCTGCTTTGCTAAACTATTTGCCTCCCCATTACAAGACCTTGGAATTAACCTAATTAAAACCACCTTTTCAGAAAGGATCAACAAAATTTCTTTAACAAGAGGCAACATGAAAACTGGTGCCAAAGACGGGGAATGAATCCACTCCACTGCTGACTTACAATCACTCTCAACAACCAATCTACTGGCAGCAGACCAACTTGAAGCTAAAAAAATTTCGATGCCTCTTTTAATAGCCTTTAACTCTACAACTGGTGGGGGACCTTGACTAATATTCTCTGAAAAAGTCAAAAGAGTGCAGCAATTCCAGTCCCTTAAAATGCCTCCAATACCTCCAATCGAGTCATTTAACCTCACAGCTCCATCAACATTCATCTTTAAGAAATCAACAGGTGGAGGAAGCCAACCAATAACAGAATGATCCTTAGGTTTAGGAACATAAATACCATCAGCAAGTGATGCATCCCCAATTAGCAGATCTTCCTGAATAGGGAATTTAGGATACTTGGCTAGGAACCATTTAGATAACCTAAATCTCACAAGGAAAAAGAGAGACAGCCTATCAAGGTTTAAACCTTCAAACACAATCGCATTCCTTTCTTTCCAAATAGACCAAAAAACGACTCTAAACTTCCAAATCAATGAATTCAACCTCAAACTCCCCCACGAATTAAGTAAGGAAGGAGGGTCCTGTGGTAGCACAATAGACAAATCCCAGAAGCTTGCCAGTTTATTCCATAGTTCCCAAACTACAAAACACGAAATGAACAAGTGTTGCACAGATTCCTCATGTTCCTTGCACAAAGGATAGAGAATATCTTCTTCTAAGGACATTCCTCTTTTCACTAACTCCATTTTAACTGCAACTTTCTGGTGAGCTAACTGCCATAGGAAAGCTTCTACACGAGGCGGAGACAAACCCAACCACACCCCTTTTGACCACAAATCAATACCCCCAACTTCCTTACCAAGAGCTTTCCTACACGATTTTACTGAGAATAACCCATCACCACTTGCAGACCAAGAGAGAAAATCTTCAACCGAATCAGTGAGTTTTATTTCCTTTAATTTCATCATCAAATCTAACCATTGTTCCAATTCTCAATCAGACAAATTCCTCCTAGTAATAATGTTCCACTGCCAACCATTCAACTCAAAGCTTCCAAAATCAGCAACCTTACCCCATTTGTTAGTAGAGAGTGCAAAAATTCTAGGGAAAAGAATTTTTAAAGGAACCTCATCCACCCATGGATCAGTCCAAAAAGATATGGACTTAACATTGCCTACTTGCAACTTCGAAAATGATCTAAGACACTCACCCTCCGAATCATTCTTCAAAACATTATTAGCAATACTTCTCAAATTCCAAGAAGATTTTGGAGAAATGACCTTACTAATAGACATAGTATTACTACTAATAATTTGCTTACTACATAACACTTTTCCATATGGATTCCTTTTCATTTGCGAACTTCCACACCCATTTCCCCAATAATGCCCGATTAGAAAGATTCAAGTCAAGAACCCCAAGGCCATCACTGTTCATTGGTTTGCATACTGTACCCTAGCTAACCAAGTGGATCTTCCTTTTATTCGCACTGTCACCCCATAAAAATCTGGCCATTAAGGAGTTTAATTTATTCCCAACTTTGCAAGGCATTTTAAAGAAAGATAGGAAAAATATTGGCAGGGAAGTCAACACTGACTTTAATAGAACTGTCCTGCCAGCCAAGGACAGAGAAGAAGCTTTCCACCCAGCTAGTTTTGAATTAAAATTTTTAAGGACAGGATCCCATAAAGCTTCAGAATTCTTCTTAGCACCGATTGGAAGACCCAAATAATCTGTGGGAAAACGATCAACATAACAGCCCACTTCCAATGCCCAGTCTGATAAAATATCCTCATCAACATTTACACCAAAAAGTTTACTCTTCTTTAAGTTTAGATGCAACCCCGCCATTATACTGAAAATCCTCAACACCCTTTTGACATTTTTAATCTGAGTAAGTGAAGCTTGGCAAAAAATGATGAGATCGTCGGCAAATTGAAGATGAGATAACCGAAGTGAATCTGCAGAATTCCCAATCACAAAACCTTGGAAAAGTCCTTTGTCAAATGCTTTATCTAGCATCAAATGCAGCAACTCACCTACAATATTGAATAGGAGCGGAGAGAGACTACAACCTTGTCTTAGTCCTTTAGCCATAGTAAACTCTTCCGATGGGGAACCGTTCACCAGAACCGAAATTGAAGCAGAAGAGAGACACTGTGAGATCCACGAACACCATCTAATACCAAAGCCCATCTCCTTCATTGCTCTGTTCAAAATCGGCCATTCAACATAATCGTATGCTCTGCGAAAGTCAACTTTGAAAACAACCCCTTGTAGACCTTGTTTTCTCCAATAATCGATCCCTTCATTTGCAACAAATGCACAGTCCAACAATTGTCTCCCTGGTATAAACGCAAACTGGAAAGGGCTGATAATGTCACTAACACAGCTGCTAAGTCTCTTGGATAGAACTTTTGATAGGATCTTATACAAACTTCCTACAAGGCTAATTGGTCGATAGTCTTCAACACTTTCCGGATATAAAATTTTCAGAATTAGGGTAATAAAGGCGTGGTTTACTCCATGCTCCCACATCCTTCCGAAATAAAAATCGTTAAAAAATTCCAGTACTTGCTCCTTTAAATCTGGCCAGCATTTCTTGAAGAAACCCATTGTGAAACCATCCGGACCAGGAGATTTAGAACTGTCCGAGGATGCTATAGCTTGCCAAACTTCCTGTTCTGAAAACTTCTCCTCTATTTTTGTAGACTGTTCTCTTGACAGTTTAGAGAAATCCAGAAATAAGTTCTCCACTTCCATTGTAGAAATGGAATTAAAAGCTGTCTTAAAAAAATCAGAAATGTGGGTCTTGATCAGAGACGGGTCTGAAATAACAGTCCCATTAATCTTCAGACTAGTAATTGCATTTCTCCTGTTTCTGTTTAGAGCACACAAGTGGAAAAATCTAGTATTTCTGTCCCCTCCTTTAATCCATCTCGTTCGATGCCACTTGAGGCTGTTTCTCAATGGTACTGATTGTTTAATTCAAAACATTGACAGAATACAATATTCTGTTCACCTAATATTCTATCAGTTCTAACTTATAAGTGTTTGCTACGACTGGATGCTGTATGTTAAATTGACAGAATACAATATTCTGTTCACCTAATATTCTATCAGTTCTAACTTATAAGTGTTTGCTGCTACTGGATGCTGTATGTTAAATTGTCAGAAGGCTGCAATGCGTAGTCTGCGGTTGGCTAGAAACCATACTACCTCAGAACATGAAAGGCTTGTCTATGAAGGATGGATAATGTATGACATCGGCCACTGTGAAGAAGCACTAGCTAAAGCAGAGGAGTCAATCTCCATCCAGAGGTCATTTGAAGCTTTCTTCCTCAAAGCATATGCTTTAGCAGATACTAGTCTTGATCAAGAGTCCTCAGCATATGTTATCCAACTTCTTCTGGATGCTCTAAGATGCCCTTCAGATGGACTCCGGAAAGGACAAGTGAGTATTTTTGGAACAATTTAACTCCAGCTATATAATTCTGAAAAAAAAATCCTAGCTATATTGGGACAATGAATTGGTTTTGTGTTCTGAGTGATTCCACATTTCTGCAGGCCTTGAATAATTTAGGTAGCGTGTATGTAGACTGTGAAAAACTAGATCTTGCTGCTGATTGTTACATGAATGCACTGAACATTAAGCATACACGAGCACATCAGGGTCTAGCACGTGTATTTCATCTAAAAAATTAGCGTAAAGCTGCATATGATGAGATGACTAAGCTGATAGAGAAGTCACGCAACAATGCTTCAGCTTATGAGAAGCGTTCAGAATATTCTGACCGGGACATGGCAAAGAGTGATCTTGCTGTGGCTACACAATTAGATCCCTTGAGGACATATCCATACAGATACAGAGCAGCAGGTAAATTCCTTGACCACGGTTGTGGCTGCTTGCCCCAACAATTTTGTTTGTAAATCGTGCATTCAACCTTGGTTTTGATTAGGCATTGCAGAATCAAATGCACTGCGACTCCTATGCTTTTATGCTACATTTGGCTACATAAGTATTAACACAATGAAAAACTTAATTATAACATAAGTTTTAAAATAATTTGTAATAATATAAAGAAGAATTAGTACAAATTTGAACTTGAAATAAGAAGGATGAGTAAAACCTCTAGCAAAAAATAATACCTCATCAAAATAAGTGAATTTGTTTTCCTTCTCTTTGTTCAAACCAAGTCATGTAGCGGCTAAAAATTACCGAGGTGAAATTAGTTATTGCCTTCTCATATACTAAAACATGAGGGAAAATAATACTCCTACCAATCGTAGCATTAGCTAATTCTCGATATGTTTGAAGGTTGAGAAAACAAATATTCCCATGGCTTTACATCTTTCTTGCCTTCTTTTAAGCTCTTCTTTTTCCATCAGCTCAGCCCATTTTTTCATTCCTATATCTTTGGTCACATTGAAGCCTTGGTATTTAATGTGTGAGAGTTTCATTTGCTTTGTGTGCTGTATTTTCCGTTTTCTTATTGGCATAAAAGCATAGGGTTCTCAGTTCTCAGATTTAAGGAATAAAATTAAGAACTTCCTTTATAGTTTCTTTGATTATATAGCATTTGGAAAAAGGACATCCATCTTGATATGAGGTGGTTTCAGGATCAAGGCTTCTGTTAAATTATATCAATATGATGTTATTCGTCGTCATCTATTCTTTAAAATGTTCAAATGTTATTTATCCAAATAGAAAGACGAGGAAAATGAATTATTTAATAAGATTAAGAAGTTGATTCCTTGTCTTCCACTATGTTTAATCCATAAGAAATTCAAGTTTAGAGTACGATAACTACTTGTTATTTGTTCTCAATCCTGAATACCGAGGCTATATTTGCATATGGGGCTAGCTTTTTTCAGCCTCTGACATGAAGTTTCTGTCTTTTCCAGTTCTAATGGACGATCACAAAGAAAACGAAGCAATTGCAGAGCTCACAAAACCACTAGCTTTCAAGCCAGACCTGCAGCTACTACATCTTCGAGCAGCATTCCATGACTCAATGGGTGACAGTATGTCTGCTGTTAGAGACCGTGAAGCAGCCCTATGTCTTGATTCTAACCACGCTAATACTCTCGAGCTATATAATAAAGTCTGTGAGCAGAAGAGTAAAAGTAAGAAAGAATCCACATAATCATTTCCTCTCTTCATCGATCTCTGCGGCAACCTGATTTTTTCCACACTTCTCTTTCGAGTATTTTTGTTTGATTACAAGGGGCACCATAATTGTTGGATAGTAGGTCCCTGGGAAATTCAGAAGCTCTGCCATGGAGATATGGAACCGAGGAGGAAACAAAAAGGATAGTGTTTGGTGTGATAGTAAAGGGGAAATTAATGGACAAAGTAGCTTGTAAATATATGTTCTCTTTGTTCCAAGCTTGCTATATATCATTTTTAACAGGTTTCATTCTTTACTTTTCACCCATGTAAAGGGTCCAGGAGCAATTAAACTGGAAAACCATCAACATCAAAGGGATCGTAATAAGAATTTTGTGCTTTCTCTTCCCAAAAGCTACGAACTTTTGTCGTTCAACGTTGTGCCACATGGTTTCTGGATGATTCCAGACTTGCAGCAAATGGTAACTTCATACTTGAGGCCTTTTCCATCCAACCTGTGACCCTTGAAAGTGAAAATATCGGTTTTAATACACTGCACGAGATTCCCATAGTTTTCAGTTGCTTCACAAATATTTCATACCACCACTCCTTTATCATATCTTCATTCATATGATCATATGCATCTCAAGGTCCCCACCTACTCCAATGAATCCTTCTCTTCCACAACGATATTTCTCTATATGGGATGAGGAATGAATGCAGCAAAGGAGAGGAAACGCCCCCAGAAAGCTCAACTTAAATGTGCCACTCTTATCGACAAGGCGACCGTCCGGTGGATACATTAGTGATGAAGTTTCTTGCATGAATTCCCTTGCGGGATGCCAAGATTCGAGTGATGGGATTCCGTTCTGCTGGGAACAGGCTCCTGGCAATCCCAAGAACTCGGAGAGAAGTAGCAACGTAGATGAGGCCGAAACGCCTCGTCCGAAACCCCCACCGGGCAGATGGCGTCCCCCGAAAGGAGAAACTAAAGGGAACTATGATCACAATCATGATCACCATGACGAAGCTTATGATGCCAACGTGGATGACTACGACGATGTATTCTCGGATGCCGTGGAAGTTTTGTCACTAACAGAAGCAATGGACATTGTTGAGAAAACAGAGAAGTTCCATGGATCAGCAAAGAGCTTAGAGCCAAGTGATCTGGATGGCTTGAACTTAGCCATGAGTTTGGAGCACAGTGATTGTCCACCTCCAACTTTCATGATCGAACGCTTTCTTCCGGACGCCATAGAATTGGCTGCATCATCCGCGCTAAACATATCCAAAACAAAGCTTCCCTGCCTATGCAATTATTCTGATCAGTCACCATGTGTTTCGCAAGCGGTAATAAAGCGACCACCACTGTCTTCCCCAAAGGGTTGTGGGCTTGAAATGTTGCTGCCATGGCGGATGAAACACAAGCTTTGTAGTGTAAGAAATCCAATCAAGGAAAAACCAACCAGTATTTACAACCAAAAGCTAGTGCAAAGCAGAAGAAGTTGCTTTCATCAATTGTAGAGGCTTCTGCAGAATGGAGATGTAAATAATAGAGGTTAACAGCTTTTGCCATGTATAGACATATAGTGCATGAAAAGAAATGATTAGATGTACTATCGGGATCTCATTTATTTTTAATGATTATCTGTACTATTTTTCTTTTTCTTCTGAACAAATTTGCTACTTTTCAAAATCATTTCAGGGTATCCATTTTAAGCATTCATTCAACCTACAGAAAAGAAGGGTTGAAAAAAGATTTGATTTTGCTTCCAAAAGGACAAAGGAAAATGGAGAACGGAGAGGCTGAAAGGGCTGACAACTGGTTAGACTATGGATGTAGCCAGGGATTTATTGAGGGAACAGATGGAGATGAAGCAATTGTCCTCTGAAAATTTTAAATTATCATATATTTTAAATATTTTATTTTTATATTTTTATTAGTAATCTATTTTCGTTCTCTTGAAATTTTACAAGTATGTCCTCTTATCATAAAATTTTACGTCAGATCATGTAGCTAAGAATGACAAAGTTAGCCAAGACAGCCACGCTTCTAAAAATTTTAAATTCTCTTATAATTTAGATATTTCTTTTATATTTTTTATCGATAATTTGTTTATGTCCCCTAAATTTTATAGAAATGTTCTTTAAAATTTTATAAATTTATCTCCCAACATAAAATTTTATAAATTTATCTCCCAACATAAAATTTTATATCCATGTTTATATTTTAACTCAAATTAATTAAGTTTAATTTGATAATTGTCAGATGATCCTCTTGAAACTCAAGGTGATAGAGAGCACCTATAAATTATATGGAGGTTGTAATATGATAGACAGCACCTATAAATTATATGGATTTCTTCTGCTGTAAATTTAGCAATGAAACAGTATTGAAAAATGTTTGTGCCTATAATTCTGAGTGTTTTCCTAAGGGCTTCCTCTCTTTGACCATTATTGGTATATAACTTTTTGTTACTTGTGTGAAGGGGAGCCCCTTAATTTATGGCTTTATCCAATTCCTACTTTTGATATATATTTAACTTATTATCAAAAAAGGAAAAAAAAACCTTGAATAAATAGAAGGACCTTTGTAGTAAAAAAACATTATTACATTTTTTTTTGAAAATTTGAGTTTAAATAATTATTTTTGCAAGGTGTGTATATAAGGGTGTAAATGAACCGAGCTTAAACGAATAAAGTTATATTTGTGTTTGTTTGTTTATTTTTTAAAGTGTTCATGTTCGTTTATTTATTGTTCAGGAACATATTTGTTTAATGTTCTTAAATGCATTTGTTTATATGTTCATGAACGTGTTCATTTAGCGTTCGCAAATAAGTTCGTTTAGTGTTCTTTTATATGTTCAATTTTTAGTTTTGTCATTTCATCTACAAGTTAAAAAATGATAAAATTATGCCTCTAGTGCTTAACTCCTTAAAATTCATAGTTTAAATTTTAAATTTTACCATGTGTCAAATTTAGTCCTTATCTTTACCGATGTTTAAAATTTTTTTAAAAAAAATGAGAACTAGGTTAAAGAGCTTGTTCATGAACATAAATGAACGAGTCGGTAAATAAGTTTGTTCGCGAATATAAACAAACTGTCGTAACTGTCTTTCGGTTGGGCCCCGAGATTGGGCTTCGACTTGAAAAATGTGGATTGGGAGTCGCCACCGATCATTTATTTTTAAAAAAATGGGTTGATCGGATACCCTATTTCTTACCTGATCTGCGTCTTACCAGAAATATGTCGGGCTCGAGAGTCGGTTACGGTCAAGGAAGGATTAGCACCCTTGAATCGCCCTTTCGGTACTATGTAATTTCCAGTTGTCTTAATTAAGAAAATTGTAATTTTAAATTAAAACGTAAAATTTGATCATGAATTACTTACATCTGATTAATTGACGAAAATACCCTTAAAACGTCATAAGATGGGTTAGAGGGAAAAAATGAATAAATGAAAAAATGAAGAATAAAAATAAGTAAAAAAATAAAAGGAAAAATAAATAAATAAATAAATGAAATATTAATATATATATATATATATGAGTAAAATAGAAAAATAATAATCATAACAATAATAATAGTAATATGAAAATATAATATAATATAATATAAATAAAAAAAAACCAAAAACGAAAATAAATAAATATATAAACCAAATATAAAAGTATACATATAATGATAATTGGCTTATAAATAAACTATTAAAAACATACATATATATGTATAATGATAAAGTAAAAAAAACTAAATAAAGATAATTACAATATATATATATATATATAGTAATAATATGCTTACAAGTAAAATATTTTAAAAAAAGTATATGTATATATAAAAATAATAAATATAGTATTAAAAATAACCAAATGAATATAAATAAATAAATAAATATATGTATATATAATAATAATATATAGTGTAAAAAATCAATTGAAAATCATTTAAAAAATATACGTATATATATTTATATAATGACAATAATGTAAATAATAAATAAATAAAAATATCTATACAATAAATAAAAGGACTAATATAAAGAAAAATAAAGATTGGGCCAAATTTGAAAGACAATTAACGTTGATATTACACATTAGGGGGACAAAAAATGAATACGCCTCAGGGTAGATCTAGGTTCAAAACTTCGAAACCCCACCCATTTTTGGTCATCGACGCAACTCACGTTTTGGGTTATTCGAACCAAATCTCCAAAAAATAACGTGCACATGCGAGAAATGAACGAATCAAAAAAATGCTACCTTTTATTTCCTTTTCGAATCGTTTACAATAGCTTTGCCTTTGTATTTTCCGTGTTTTCCTCTGTATTTTGTCTGTAAATCGTGTGTCACAATAGTGAGTTACAATGGCTATTTATAGTGCTTGTGGATCCTATCTTTGGGAGTTTAAATCATAGTAGAACTCTATCTTATTTTTAGGAGTTTGAATCCTAGCAAAATTCTATCCTATTTTTAGGAGCTTGAATTCTAGTAGAACGAAAAGGTGTGTTGACAGCTGCCCTTCTTTGCCCATAATCGTGTAACGGGGATAGGAAAAAGATTAAAAGACACACTTTTCGTTCGGTGGAGTTGAAAATTGACTCTGATGTTTCAATAACTCCCTGTCGAATTGAGTTACGGATGACTCCTCCGTCGTGAAGCCGAGTTCATCTTGAAATGATATGAAATTGAAGTTGTAGTTCGGAATTTGAATCAGCACGTGGCTTCTCGTTGTCCTTCGGTCTTCTTCTCGGTTTAAAGACCTTGGATCGGAATCGAACTCAGAAATCTTCATTGACATATAGCTTTTGCTTGAAAATGGTTGCTTGTCACTAAGGCACGGTTAACCCAGGTCTTCTTCTCGACTTGAAAACCTCGACCGCAACCGGAAAGTAGTGCGATTGATGTGTCATCGAGCTGAATGGAATCGAACTCGATAATTTTGATGGCAGATAACCCTTCTAGCCTTGAGTTATGCTGTAAATAATGTGCCTTGGAGCTGAGCGTAGTCGAACTCGAAGGTCTTTGTTGACATATACTCTTTCTTTGAGTTAGATATCCTTCGTCGTGAAGTTGAAATCCAATCTAAAGATGGATGATGCTTGTGTGCACGATTCCCTTCTTCGTGAAGTTGAGCCTGAAATTGGATATCCTTCGTCGTGAAGTTGAAATCCAAGTAAGTAGCATTGTTCCGAGTCCAATATCCTCCGTCGTGAAGTTGAAATTGGCTCTGGAACCAGGAAATTATTTGTTGACAACCAGCCGTCCCTTCGTTGTGAAGTTGAACTTGTGTTGTCTCGAGTCCAATATCCTTCGCTGTGAAGTTGAAATTGACTCTGAATGAAATTTTGTTGACAATCAGTCGCCCCTTCGTCGTGAAGTTGGGCTTGTGTTATCTTGAGTCCAAGATCCTTCGCTGAGAAGTTGAAATTGGCTCTGAAATTGGGAAGTTGTTTATTGACAACCAGCTGTCCCTTCGTCGTGAAGTTGAACTTGCGTTGTCTGGAGTCCAATATCCTTCGCTGTGAAGTTGAAATTGGCTCTGAAATTGGGAAATTGTTTATTGACAACCAGCGGTCCCTTCGTCGTGAAGTTGAACTTGCATTGTCTGGAGTCCAATATCCTTCACTGCGAAGTTGAAACTGGCTCTGAAATTGGGAAATTGTTGTTGACAACCAGCCGTCCCTTCGTTGTGAAGTTGAACTTGTGTTGTCTTGATTTCAATATCCTTCACTGTGAAGTTGAAATTGGCTCTGAAATTGAGAAGTTGTTTATTGACAACCAGCGGTCCTTTCGTCGTGAAGTTGAACTTGCGTTGTCTGGAGTCCAATATTCTTCGCTGTAAAGTTGAATTTGGCTCTGAAATTGGGAAATTATTTATTGACAACCAGCGGTCCCTTCGTCGTGAAGTTGAACTTGCGTTGTCTGGAGTCCAATATCCTTCGCTGCGAAGTTGAAACTAGCTCTGAAATTGGGAAATTGTTGTTGACAACCAGCCGTCCCTTCGTTGTGAAATTGAACTTGTGTTGTCTTGATTCCAATATCCTTCACTGTGAAGTTGAAATTGGCTCTGAAATTGAGAAGTTGTTTGTTGACAACCAGCGGTCCATTCGTCGTGAAGTTGAACTTGCGTTGTCTGGAGTCCAATATTCTTCGCTGTAAAGTTGAATTTGGCTCTGAAATTGGGAAATTATTTATTGACAACCAGCGGTCCCTTCGTCGTGAAGTTGAACTTGCGTTGTCTGGAGTCCAATATCCTTCGCTGTGAAGTTGAAATTGGCTCTGAAATTGGGAAATTGTTTATTGACAACCAGCGGTCCCTTCGTCGTGAAGTTGAACTTGCGTTGTCTGGAGTCCAATATCCTTCGTTGTGAAGTTGAAATTGGCTCTGAAATTGGGAAGTTGTTTGTTGGCAACCAGCCGTCCCTTCGTCGTGAAGTTGAACTTGTGTTGTCTCGAGTGGCACGATATCCTCCGTCGTGGAGTTGAAATCGCGGATAACCCATTCATTGTGAAGTTGAGCCTTGACTTGAATATCCTTCGTCGTGAAGTTGAAATCCAAGTATTGTATGTTGCGGGTGGACACAATTCACTTCGCCGTGAAGTTGAAACCGTGGAGACCCCTTTATTGTGAAGTTTGGCTTCGAGCTAGATATCCTTCGTCATGAAATTGAAATACACTCTCGAGTAAATTGTGTTGTTTCGAGAGAAACTTTCAATCTGTCGGTTTGGTCGAAGTGTAGCTTCTTTCTGCTGAGTTAAGAACCAACATGAATCTTTAAAGGTGCTTTTGAATCGAGTATCCTTCGTCTTGAAGTCGAAACTTGACTTTAAAAGCTGCAAAAAATTATGTATGTGGAAAATGATAAATATGATGCTCTAAAATGTATGCATAAGATGCATGTAACATGAATTGGTTATATTTTATCTCCTGAAAAAGGTCTGATAATTTGCATTAGGATGTTGAATCCCCAAATGACCAAAATTGCCCCAATATTTGATGTTGAATCTTCAAAGATGCCTCAAATGTTCCTCATTTCTTGCTTCAGCATTGATTCTGAGCATGAGTTTTGTGTCTAAGAGTCACATGTCATTTACCGAGATCCATTCTAGAGAGACCGTCTTGTTTGAAAAAAAAATGTTTTTTTCCTTTATTTTCAAAGTTCTGAAAATATCAAAAGTTTTGAAAATATTATCCCTTTCACGGTTTTACAATTGAGACGAATCATAAAACTAGAGTTCATTGGATATCAAAGAATTAATTACAATGTTAATTCTTCAATAAATTATAGCTATTTGACAAGTGCCAAGATCAAAGCTATCTTTGGGAAACGGTTGAGTAAGGAAAGGATAAAAAAGTCTCAGGTTATTGTGTTTGGTCAAAGGTTTGGCATTTGATGCTCAAAGGTTTGATGGGGTATCTTGCATGCTCCTCTACTAGAAGTGTTCTCTGACTCCCAACCTTCGTGGTTACACTCGGATTATGCGATGATGTATCAAGGAACTTGTGTGATCGCCTCAGTTGCACAATTTTTATATTCGAGCCGCTTTTTCAGGTTTTCAACTCGAACCCTCCTTTGGTTTCAAGACGTTATTCAGGATTTACGTCTTGAACCCCCTTTGTTATTTTTCTATACCATGCATTAATTACATTGTTTTTTGCAAACAAAGATTAATCCTGATGGGCGGGATGAAATCTGAAGATAGTCTCTTCTGTTTAGAAATCCATGTATGATTAGAATGGACTTTTAAGGCACGTAATGTAGGCCAGGGCTCATGGTTATGAAAGAAAAGGATAAATAGGCCCAAACAAGTGTTATAGGGTTTTAAACCAAGGATCAATTCATTCTGATGCCTTCAATCTTGTCTTGCTCAAAATGTATCTTTCTCTTAATGCTCTATGATCTTCGAGTGAAGTGATTCAATGATTCGGGAATGATTGTGCTTGATCAATCTCATAGTTTGAAGTTTAATGTGTCATTTGTCTTTAGGGAATCTTTGCATGTGCTTTTTGTCCCTTTTTCTTTTTTATTTTTGTTCTTTCTTTTTTTCTTTTGTTTCTCTTTTCTCTTTGTTTTTTCTTCTTCTTTTGCTTCATTTCTTTTTTGTTCTTGATTAGATCTTCGCACTTGCCATTTAGTCCACCTTTGGATCGATGTCTTCACTCATGTGAGCAGATTTCTTCCACCTTGCCCCCCAGTGTGGAGGGTGATCTTTGGTTAGGGTTGAATCAGAAGAAAAAAATACTATAGGCTCAAAAGGGGACACAAGGGATATATATTTTCTCCTGTTGTGAAGGAATAAAGAAAGAAAGCCATTCAACATTTCATACATGTAAGTCTTCACAGAAGAGGTATCCCCAGGGGGATAGATTTTCAGGATTAGTTCTATTCACATGAAAACAATGTAGTTAATGCATGATAGAATTATTTCGGATGAATTCTTCTTCTTCTTTTCCCAGATGTCTCAATGTTCAAGCTCCCCGCGAGATGCCCCAAGTTGTGTCTTTAGAATAACGCTCATGTTCAGATGAACAACTCAATGCCTTGGGTTTTAATGGTATTAAAATGTCGATTTTGAGTCCAAAAAGATAGTGGTGTGATTTTATTGACTCAAAGAAAGGTATGGGTGTATCGAAAAGATAAAGGCAATGTTCAAGAATTTGGTCTTTTTGGTAATGACCATGAGTTATTTTGGGTAAAGAATCGAGGTATTTTATTTTGGGGTTTGAGACAGTATAAGAAATATCTAATCTTGTCATATGTCAAAAATCTGTAATTCTTGAAGAATTAAAAGAATCCTTAATTCATTTAATATTCGAAGAACTAAAAATTAAAATTTGTTCAATTTCTCCACCTTAGGAAGTATTATAAATTCAATCCTTTAAAAGATTAAGCAAACATGAAAGATCAAAGACGTGTTTAAACAAAGCAATCATCTAAGTGCAAATGGTATATGCCATGCCCCTTTCTTCGGCAAGCGCCTTACAATTTTCAGATGAATGTTTGGGGCTTCTTATGTGGCAACTGCAAACAGCTTCAACGTCGTAGTCCTTAGGATATGTGGACTCTTTTTTCAGATCATCCTGACAGGCTTTGTCCTACAATCAGCTGATCAGGTTCCCACTGTATTGATTTCAGCTTTTTCTTTAATTGTTAAAATCTTGCTTCAATGTGGTGTCATGTGGTTAAGACCACTTCATCGAATCCTCCATGACTTAATTTCATGTTAGTGAAAATGCTTAAAAATGTAGATGAAGATGCAAAAATGCAAAATGCAAGAATGCATGAAATGTTCGAGGCATTGATCCAGAAAAGTGTCTATTATTATAAATAATCTTTACTTAGACAAAAATGTTTTATCTTGTAAGAGACGTAAAAATAATCAAAGGTACATTTGGACTAAATCCTCTAGACCCCGAATAGCTTCTAGTAGGTTGACAAGTCTTCTGTCTTCATCTGTCACTGGTTGTATGCCTTGTCGGACCATTCCAGCTTCCCTTGCCAGGCCGTGTAGATGACGAGCTGCCTTCTGTACTTGATCTAGGAAGTCTCGGATGACTGCGTCTCTGGCTTTCACCCTTTGTTGTGCTTGATCCCAACGTAAACGCCACTGTAAACATCCGTCGAAGGGCACTATCTGAAGCTTGCTTGCTTGCTTCTTGAACCCATCTACAATAGCTTCTAACTCAGCTATTGTTTTGCCATCTCTCTCATGTTGTTTCTCCAGACCAGCCATCTGGATTCTCAAGCATTGGTTTTGATGCTGACTGCCTGCTAAGCGCCTCTGGGCAGTCTTCATCTGTTCATTCCAAGCTCTCTCATTCCAGTATTTAGAAGCCACTTCAACTTGGAGTTATCCTTGACTTTATCTTGATACCCCCTTCTCAAGTCTTCGAGCTCTAAACGAACTCTTTTTTGTTCTCTTTCTAGTTTATCTGCTCGATCTTTCTGAGAGTCGGCATCTAGATTCCACTGATAGCGCTCAGCCTCAAGTTCTTTTATCCTCTTCCCCAACTCATTGTTCACAGCTTCAAACTCTGTTTTGGCTATCTCAAGTCCAGAAGGGACATGCCTGAGATGCTCATCCATGGTCAGTATGTCCTCACAGTTTGGCACCGGGGTGTTGTCGTTTTTTCACAATCTTCGCCACTCTAAATAGTCTGGGGTAAGCATGTCTTTAGCAGCCACAATATTCATCCTTAACACTTTCTTCCATGAATCGAAAATCTCTTTGATCCTCTTCTTATAACTGTCACCGTGATACTCAAACTCTGATTTAGCTAGTTCGCATGTTGTTGGGACAAACTAACGTTCCCCATAATGTCTAAGTGCTAACAATGGAGCATACCCAACTGCATCCCAAAGTTCAGATAAGGTCATAGTGTCATAGTCCCCACATTGGAAAAGAACGTCACTGAAGAACAACCAGGGGGCTCTCCAAGTAATATCTCGGTCTTGATAGATGAGTAAAAACTTTCATCCACTTCTCTTTTGAAGTTTTTTTATGCCATTTCATGGTGATGAACTCTCTCAAAGGTGAATACGTAGTGCTAAATCGGCGGTAGGCAACCCCATTATTCTTCCAAAAGTGGTTGTGAATCCAGACTTGAAGGAGCTGAACACATCCAATGAATCTACCTCCGCCAGCTCTTCGGCAATGGTTGAGAGACCGAAAGGTCTCGGCTAAGATAGTTGGTGCTGGGTTGACCCGTTTCGAAAGTTGCTCAAACAGTTCCACCACGGCTGCGTCAATGCATCCCAAAATCTTCGGAAATATGATCAAGCCATACATACCTAGTGCAAAAAAGGTCTATAGTCTTCCATTCATCAGGGTGGTTATTCATTAGTTTCCTTATGTGGATCCACTCAATTCCCTGCCCGTTACCTTTGTTTTAGAGTCGGCCAGTCACCCACTTTTCATCAACTCCTGCAATCTTAGCCAGTCTGTTCTTGAAAGACTGACTCTTGATGTGTTTGATGTAGGCTCGCTCCAGTTTAATGCTTTCACAGTGCAATAGTGTAGTATACTCCTCGATGGTAGGTACCATGTCCTCCTGGTTAAAAGTGAAGCAACTGTATCCCGGGTTCCAGAATCGAACCAAGGCTCTGATTAAGGGCTCATCGGTCTTAACATGAAGCAAAAGTGCAATGTCATCATATCGCTGACTGAAATTCTGTTTCCAATCATTCTTCCAACTGCCCCAGATATCCCGAAGCTTTTGCACGTCGTTCTGCTTTAGGCTAATAAAGGCGTAGCTAACCAATTCTGACACATAGCTTCCTTGAAGACTGTCTCCCTTTTCCTTCTGAGTCTTCTCGGACCATAGTCGTACCTCGGGGTTTTTAATCTCTTGTATTACAATACCTTTATCCATTAATTCAGATTATTTTGTGTAACAAACACCTTTTTAAGGATCAATGGCCTCTTGTTATAATGCAAATGATGAAAACAAAATAAAAGAGGACAAAATAAAAAAAATTAGTGAGGTAAATCAAAATAATAAAATGAAAAATCCTACCCCACATGATATCTACCCGAACATGCTTAGTATTCCTACTCGGACATGATCTCTATCCCGCATGCTAATTTCAAACAAATCCTAACCGCATATTTGTCTAGTTCGCATGCTTTGAACAGAAAGTAAAGCATGAAATAATTCTGGCATCCTAGGGTTTGAAATAAGGTTTTGGGATAGGCTCTAATTCTTCAAAGTCTCCGGGTTAAGGTGCTAAAAAACGGTACCCGAGTTCTCCTTGCTGGTGTCCCATTGGGCTTACCAGACCCTTAGTCCTAAACCCATCACAGACTTATGTGGACTAAGTTAAACTCGAGAGGACACATTCTCTTATGTCTATGCGGAGAATAAATTCACACGAAGATATAAGGTATATGAATCCCGAAGGCTACTTGCTAGGCATATGCAGTGAATAAATTCACACGAATGCGTCGCTTTCACCCCACTTAAAACGGGTTCGGAGCTCGGGTTTAGAGCCTTAGATGAAAAAAGACTTTAAGGGTTGAAATCATTGAGAAAACGGTTAGTACAACTATTTATTCGAAAAAATATAATCAAAAGTAAGCAATAAGGATCGAAATGTTACCTTAAAATTTAAACTTACCCTTTTCGTTAAAAAGACAACTGTAAATTACCTTAGCTTGAATCACTTGAGAATCCTCAGCGGAGTCGCCAAGCTGTCGCAACCGTCTTTCGGTTGGGCCCCGAGATTAGGCTTCGACTGAAAATTGTGGATTGAGAGTCGTCACCGATCATTTATTTAAAAATAAATGGGTTGATTGAATACCCTATCTCTTACCTGATCTGCGTCTTACCAGAAATATGTCGGGCTCAGGAGTCAGTTACGATCAAGGAAGGATTAGCACCCTTGAACCACCCTTTCGGTACTGCGTAATTTTCAGTTGTCTTAATTAAGAAAATTGTAATTTTAAACTAAAAGGTAAAATTTGATCATGAATTACTTACCTCTGATTAATTGACGAAAATACCCTTAAAAAGTCATAAGATGTGTTAGAGGGAAAAAAATGAATAAATGAAAAAATGAAGAATAAAAATAAGTAAAAAAAATAAAGGAATAAAGGAATAAATAAATAAATGAAATATTAATATATATATATATATATATGAGTAAAATAGAAAAATAATAATCATAACAATAATAATAGTAATATGAAAATATAATATAATATAAATCAAAAAAATCAAAACCAAAAATAAATAAATATATAAACCAAATATAAAAGTATACATATAATGATAATTGGCTTATAAATAAACTATTAGAAACATACATATATACGTATAATGATAAAGTAAAAAAAAACTAAATAAAGATAATTACAATATATATATATATAGTAATAATACGCTTATAAGTAAAATATTAAAAAAAAAAGTATATATATATATATATAAATAATAAATATAGTATTAAAAAATAACCAAATGAATATAAATAAATAAAAATATATATGTATATATAATAATAATATATAATGTAAAAAAATCAATTGAAAATCATTTAAAAAAATATACGTATATATATTTATATAATGACAATAATGTAAATAATAAATAAATAAAAATATATATACAATAAATAAAATGACTAATATAAAGAAAAATAAAGATTGGGGCCAAATTTGAAAGACAACTAACATTGATATTACGCATTAGGGTGATAAAAAATGAACACGCCCCAGAGTAGGTCTAGGTTCGAAACTTCGAAACCCCACCTATTTTTTGTCATCGGCGCAACCCACGTTTTGGGTTATTCGAACCAAATCTCAAAAAAATAACGTGCACATACGAGAAATGAACGAATAAAAAAAATGCTACCTTTTATTTCCTTTTCGAATCGTTTACAATAGATTTGCCTTTGTATTTTATGTGTTTTCCTTTGTATTTTGTCTGTAAATCGTGTCACAATAGTGAGTTACAATGGTTATTTATAGTGCTTGTGGATCTTATTTTTAGGAGTTTAAATCATAGTATAACTCTATCCTATTTTTAGGAGTTTGAATCCTAGCAAAATTCTATCATATTTTTAGGAGTTTGAATTCTAGTAGGACGAAAAGGTGTGTTGACACAAACGAACATGAACATAATTTTTTTGTTTATACTCATTTATTTAACTTAACAAGAGAACATAAATGAACGTTATATAAATGGTTCACTAACAGTTCACCGAACGCTCTGTTCACTTACACCCCTATGTATGCATTCTCAATAAGTTAAAAAAATTCTACACATATATTATCTTGTAATTACAAGAAACTATTAAATAAAACTTAAATAAATGAAATAAATAAATTTTTAAATAAAGGATAACAGTTGGATTTGAACTCATACAACCACTCTGTCGTTAAGAGTGTACAAAACTCGACTCTATTTAAAATATTAATCTTTTAGATTTAGTTCGACTCGAAAAAATAGACTCAACTCGAAATAATTTTAAATTCAAGTCTATTTATAAAATAGAACTTGAATAACTCGAATCACAAAATTTTTAATAATTAATGAATTATTTTTTAAGTTTAAATCGAATACCTTAACTTTATATGATATATGTATATTACATATAAAAAAATATAAATATATATATATATAGTTAAAGAGAACCATTTAAATTAAAATCAAATAGTATAATAATATTATAAATATTTATTCTTCAAATTTTATAAATTCAACTATACTAAAAAAAATCAAATAAAAATTAAAATATAACTTATTAACTCAAACAATTTAAATATTTTTATTCGAATTAGCTTAACTCGATTTGAACAAGCGCTCATCCTTAGTGGTTGTATGGAGGCTTCTACTGTATGAAAAGAGGAGAATTGAACAAATTTGAAAGATTTATTTGTTTCTAGTTTTCCCTCTCAACGGGCTTTCACACTGCTGCCGGCTGCCTCTTTTTGTATCACTCATTAGTCATTAGATCCCCATTTCGACATTTTTTCTAGAACGCTTGCAAAGCTGTCTTTCTTTTTGGAGTTCCAACTTGAAGAAAGGGAAACCCTAAAAAAATGGGGGAATCCACGAGAATGATCGATGTGGAGAAGCTGATATCTTACAGCGACGATCTGGTGGAGGTATTGAAGGACAAAAGGGACATTAGCAACGTAACGCAATGTTCCCAGCACTTTAACGATCTCCGCTCGCATTGCGACTCTGATTCCAAAGAGATTTATCGGTTGATTCAAGGTCTCTTTCCTTCTCTACTTCTATTTGTTCCCGCATAAATTAAGAGGAAAAAGGATGACACTAACGGAATATCTTTTTCTTTCCTTCCTTTTTGTTTATGATTTTTTTAAAATGCAGAATATGAAGAAAAGATCGAAGCTTGCAAGAAGAAAACAGAGCAGGCAAAGTCTGAGGTTGCCGATGCTGCTGAAATGGATTATCTGCATAAGGAATTCCAAGAGGAACTGGAAAAAGAACTTCGACTTAAGGAGGAGCTTAGATAAGTATATGCATTTGTTGGAGTTTATCTTTAGATATTATTTAAGGGTTTCATTTATTTATTTGTTAAATCTTCTTTTATAAGAACACGGCTATTAGCAATGAGATAATTGAGCTGGAGCGCCAGAGGGTTTCTATAGAAGAACAGAAGAAAAAGTTAAGGAAATTTGAGCAAGACAAATTCAAAGCACAGTAAGTTCACGAACTCCTATTTACATAGGGATTAATGTTTGGTTGTCATTATACTGGTAGCTGTTCCGTGCATGAATATGTCTCTTAGAAAAATAAGAGAAATATCTTGACTTGAATTTCTGAACTTTGATTTCCATGCATATGCTTCTTGGTCGGATATTGTGGAATTTTCAATTGGTGGGGTATTGCGGGCTGTTTTTCCTAAAAATGTTCCAGCCTTCCTGCCTTATTGTCTTGACTTAGTGTCTTGTGGTTTTAGAGAATGGTGGTGGTCGGTTTGTGTTGCGACGATACAGAGTGTTTGGTTGGCTAAGAGTGTTAACCTTTGAAGGGTATCGAAGGGATTAGTTGTTATTGTTATTCTTGATTAAGTTTAGGTCCTTGCAGCGGATTAATGCAAATGGGATTGGTGATGTTTGATTGAGGAGTCTGTGTGGTGGTCTGAGCCAAGATCTATCTGCTCTGTTGATATATGTTGAAACGAATTTAGGCAAAGAACATGACATAATTATTGAGTTGGATTCAAAGAATGAATTTTAATGTGGAGTGTCAATTTTAATTTCAGACCCTGAGTTTTGGCGTATGTTTTTGTTAAGATTGCAAGGCTATCTCTTCTCTTTGCTCATTCAATTTTGTTATGTATTGATTGAGGGAAGCCAATCTTTTGCTGATGTGTTAGATAAGGGGGGAGTGACTAGAGTATCATTTTAATGCTCGGTAATTCTTCTGCTTGTTTTGTTTGGTGTATTGCTGCAATCTGTTTCATGATATTGCTGCAAACTTTTCTTTCAGTTCTCTTTAATAAATGATTTACTGATTTAGAAAAAATATGTATTTGCATATTATTGACATGACTGCTTGTTGTCTGAAAATAGCAGAGGTTATTTGGAATAACATGTTATGGACCTAATCTATTTTAGCAAAGGCCATTAGTTAATTTCTATTATATGCGCTTTATTTGTTTCCTTGTTTTTTTATTATGCATTTATTTTAGTTTATTTGTTTTCCTTTTAAGAATATATTTCTTCTTTTATGTAATAAGACCCATCTTTATTTTAAGGGACATATGAAATAATATGAGAGGCAGAATTTATATCAAAAACCTTAAAAGGTTAGGGTCTCTCTTTAATGAGCCCTATGGTTTCTGTCTGCCTTTGATGAGCTGAAAGGTTTCAATCTCCCTTCAACGAAAGACTGTACGAAGCAGCATGTTCATGAAAGTATTGCTGAAACCAAACCCGATTGCTATATGAACTTTGTGAAGAAATGGATAAAATAATTGCTGTTAAACAGGATAGAAACTCTACGGTAGATACAAAGATAGACCCATTATATGAACAAAATCAAATCACAGCAGCCTCTACCGGTCTCTTTTCCTTGTGCTGTGCATCAAACTCTTCTAAACCCATCTTAACAAAAATCATGGCATTAACAACCAACATCACTTAACTAATTTATCGACCCTTTCTAAACTTATATCCAACAACACATGTTTTTCTTTAAACCCAATCCAAAAAACGTTCTACTCTATGTCAAAAAATTTTAATGAGTTTAAACTTGCTAATGAATTTTTGCTAATTGTGAATGTTGGTAAGAAGTTTGAAGAGATGTCTTCCATGGCATCGATGAGTGAAAATAAATTTACGGAGGCCCGTGACCCTTACAGGTTTTGACCACTAATAATGGAAGGGACCTTTCGCTAAGTTTATCTTGACTTCGAGCTTGAGGAGACTCTTTCTCCGGGAGGAGTAATGCTGTAGGCCAAAACTATATTAGGGAAGACTGTTAGTTAATTTCGATTATCTCCTTAAGGCTTAGGTGTAATTTTGTTTCTTTCCTTCTTTCTTAATTATGGTTTTATTTTTAGTTGATTTAAGAATAGATTTCCTTTTTTATGTAATAAGACCGGTCTTTATTTAAAGAGACATGAAATAATATAACGGGGAGTAGAATTTATATAAAAATCCCTAAAAGATCTGGGTCTCTCTTTAACAAGTCAAAGTTTTCAGTCACCTTTTAATGAGCCGAAAGGTTTCAATCTCCTTATGACAAAACTGAGCTATCCATCCTATATTTTCTCATTCCAAAAAAGTGTGGTAATGGCTACTGTACTTTCCAAAGTTGTCTTGCTGAGTTAATGTCTGGAGTTTGCAAATGAATCATCATTCTTTGATCTTGCAGGAGGAAGCTTTCGATGTATGCCTCTATAACTAATATTATTCCAGACTTGGAAGATCAGTCCAAAATCTCAGGCCGTATCCTTCTGATAAAATATTATTTTCCTCTTCATCCTGTTTTATTTGTCAAATATCAGTTTTCTTTTCTTTTTCATATTCGAAGGTTTTTTTTTTGGATTTACGAGGTTCCCCTTGATTCAACTTTATCATAGATATAGTGGATAGAGATAAAAAGGTGCTTAAGAAGTTTGAATTTGACCCATCAAAGATGAGTGCTTTTGATGCTTGTGATAGCCTATGGAAGATGATAAATTCCCAATAGCCGTTGCTCATATTTTGTATTGTCATGTAATAGATGATTATGGTTCTTAGAGCCTTTCTTAGCGGAGCAATGTGTGCAAAATGTTGGATGCTTCCATTGCAGCCTTTCTGTTGTTGAAGAATTCAATAGTTTAGAGAGGGTTGTTTCATGTTTGTTGATGATGATTAATCAAATTTCTTTCTAAATTTGAGTTGGCAACCCTAAACCTGCAGATGAAGCTCATGTTAAAAATTCTCCTTATGCATTTGCTGGGGAAATTAAGAATTTAAAACTACGCTAAATGTGCCGGCATTTTTTTTTTGGCTTATTTAGGCCATTATTGTGAGTTTAAAAAATTAGGGAATGAATATTTTCTATCAAAAAATAATTAATTTAGACTTCCTATTTCTTTGAAATTTGATATATATATATCGGATATGAAAAATTATGAAGAAATATATATGTATTGTATATGGTTATGGATTTTTTTTAAATTAAAATCAAATTGTATCATGGTATTATAAATATTTACAATTAAATTTAAAAAAAAAAACTCAAATAACTCAATTCAATCCGAAAATTTTTAAATAAAGTTATTAGACTCAAATATCTCAAAATTTTGACTTGATTTGATTTGATTGAATGCTTAGAGATTAACAAAGTTGTGTTTCCCATGTGCATGGTTAACAACTCTAGAACTTATCAACACCTACACCATCCCTAGAAATCTCGTACGCATCACTACACCTGGTTTTGGTTATTCCAGCCGTGACATACAGCTTTGATCCATCAGATGTGATAGCAGATACATCACATATTGCTGGGATGAAAACCATAAGCTTTTCGTAGTTGGTGGCATCACGAGAGAACTGTAGACACCCGTTTTTGTCCGGGTTTTTTTCGTTATTTTATTATTATTATTATTATTATCGTTATCTTATTATTTTATTATTATTTATTATTACAAATTTTTGCAGGCTCAAACCCGAAGCCCATCAGATACCAAACCCGACCCAGAATTACAAGACCTGGAGCCCAGACCCGGTTCAGGCCCAATACCCGAACCAGGCCTGGATCTGGCCCAAGTAATTAGGGTTTTAAACCCTAAACGTATCATCATCCAGCCGCCGCCGCCAGCAACAAATGAACAGCCGCGCCACCGTCACTGTTCCGGCCCACTCCGATGGTCCAGCCGCCGTTCCCGCGCCACCATCGTCATCTACAGTGAAAAATCAATCAAACAGCAACCCCATCAGTCCCAAATCAACCCAAATCAGTAAAAAATATATATATATCCAAACCCTAAATTAAAAATACCTAAATCCCGATAAATCGGGAAATTTGTCCCTACCAAGGTCAGAGACCCTTACCCCTACGCTAGCATCATCATCATCTCACCAAACGAAGCAAAATCAACCATAAATCAAGCAAAGATATCAGAGGAAGGAGGTTTTTCATTCGGGAGATAAAAAAAAAACAGAGAGAAGAACGAGAGAGTATTCGGTGAAAAAAAACCCAGAGAAGTTCGTACAAAGAAAAAAAGGAAAAAGCTTTCGAACTAAAAAAAACAAAACATACCTTTGAGGGAGATTTGACCGTTAGTAGCTTCACCGGAGTTGTGGAACCCGTATCCTAAGGTAAGGGTTTCGTTTTGTTTTGTGGAGGGGGCTCGGTTTTAGTTTGGTGTTAGAGAAAGGCAGAGGAAAAAGGAAGAGTGAAAGTCTTTTGGGGTTTGGTTCAGCTCCCCATGGCCACCGATACAGTGGCCGGGGAGCCTCGGGTTTCTTGTTTCGGCAAGGGAGAAGGGAGAATAGAGAGAAAACGGTGAGAACGGCTGGGGGGGCTTTGAAATGAGAAGGGGTTTCTGAATAACCCTAAAATGGGATTATATCCCAGTTTCAAAAACGACGCCGTTTAGAGGGGTCAGGGCTTCCGTGTTTTCAAGTGTAAAGGGTAAATAGCACCTTAGGTCCCTTGCAGTTGTAATTTATTTATTTCAATCATATACTGAAAGTTTGCTTTATTATATTTTGAGCACTTATGTTTCTGTATTTCTATTTTAGTCCTGTTACTATGTGTTATATTATTATTTGTTAATGTTGAACTCTGGCCACAATGTTTGTAATAGTTTCATTTTAGTCCTAATTTCTTGTGTTATGATATTTTGTGGGTGTTTGAGTTTAGCCATCATCTTTGCAAATGTTCTATTTTGGTCACTGTCCGACATTTTGTTTAATTACTTTTTGATCCTCCGTATTTCTGTGAAATTGTTTTAGTCCTCATTTGCATGGTTTGTGTAATTATTTGATTTTACGCCTTAGAGTTTAGATTTGTTTCATTTCAGTCCATATTTGGTTATTTATTTCAATTTCATTAGTTTTTAATTTAGGCTATGATATTTATAATAATTGTATTTTAGTCACTTATTACATGTGTTGTGTGATTTTGGCTGATATTCAAATTTGGCCCATGAATTTATGATTATTCCCTTTTAGTCACTGTTTATTATTTGATTTAATTACTGTTTGGCCCTCTATGTTTCTGTTGATATTTTAATTTGGCCTTAATATTTATGTATGTTACATTTTGGTCACTCTTACAGTTTATGTATTTTGTATTTTGTATACCATGTTCATATAGTTTGTATTTTGGTCACTAGATCTTCTGTTGCTAATATTTTTATAAATTTGTACATTGTATTCTGCAGTTATTTTATTTTAGTCCTATTATTAAATGTAATGTTATTATAGTCATATTTTACTTTGGCCACAATGTTTGTATTAGTTTCATTTTAGTCACTGATTTTGTATGTTATATATTGGCTGATGTTCGATTTTGACTCTAAGATTTGTAAATCTTTTTATTTGAGTCACTAGTTTGCATTCGGTTTAATTACTATTTTAGTTCCTACATTTCTGTTTTTGTCATTTTAGTATTTTAATTTTCTATTTTACCGTTTTTGCCCTTTAAGTTGTTATTACCATGTTAATCATTGTAATTATTAAATACTTACTTTATGACTATTTTATTTTGGGTTGTAATATTCATTTGTATTTATTTCAATATGTATGTACATATTTCGTGTTATGTAATCATTCGTATCAAATGTAAATAAATATGCCTAACTCTATTGGTTGTAAATCTTTTATTGTGCATATTTTTATTTGTATTTATTTCCATTACATTATTATAGATGAAACATTGGACTTTTATTTTAAAGAACACATATGCGTAGAATGAGCGTGGAAAGTATCACTTGGTCGAAGTGATGCGATCCGATACGACATTTTAACAAATGTGAACTTGAAATAAATATAGTTCATTTTACCAATTAAATCTTGTTTATTCAAATAATTCAATACATTTGTTTTGTGGTATTTTTATTTTATGTTAATATCGATTTTCAATTCATATTCGATTCACATTTTATCAAAGAGGGAAATATTCTTTATGGATAAGGGATAGTCAAGTTAGCTTTCCCGATGGAGGATTGTTAATTTCGAGATTTCTTTTCAAGTTAAAGAATTTTTTTCTAATTAATTAATTTGAAGTAAATTAATCAATGTTCAATAAACAGATCATCTTGTAGCTTTATATTCGCTTCATCTTTTCCACCATTTACGACAACGTGTAAGCGACACAGTACCAATTTTGGGCGTTGTGGGAGTGCTTACCCTTCCCCACGCGTAACCGACTCCCGAATCCATTTAAATGAATCTTTGGTAACGCAGACCGAATTTTGTCTTAAAAAATGATTTTTCTTAAAATGGTTTTGAAAAGATGTTTTAGGTATTCGATCTACCTAACCTAAAGGTCGATGGCGACTCTATTCAATTTATTCCAAATTAATTCCAAAATCACAAAATTTTCAAATTAAAGCCATAATCGTTTTTAAAATAATATTTAATTGTTTTACAAAAATGGTTATGACAGCTTGGCGACTCTGCTGGGGACCTTTTTTTAGAGAGTCAGGTTGTATGTCGTTTACATATTGTCATCTTGGCGGAAATTATGATTTCTAGTTTTTAGTTAATTTATGATCCGTTTATTGAAATTTTAATTGCTTCGTTTTTTTTGTCGTACTAACATTTTATTTTTGGCTTTCAGCTTTGTCAGGATTTTATCATTTTTCTTTGTTTTGTTTTCCTTTTGGGTCGAAGGTAGGTATGTTCCTCCTCACACACATCACTCGCATTGGCATAACATAAGCCCTAGACACGAGCTTCGATCCAAATTAGTTGGGGTGAATGCTTTACTCTCGTAAGAATTTATTCTTCGTATGAGTTTTAGCAAATAACCCATGGGATACATACCTTATACCTTCGTAGGGATTTATTCCTCGTACGGGTATAAGACAGTGAATCCCCTCGAATTGAACTCGTTCCGTTTGAAACCTGTAATGGGTGAGGATCGAGGGTCTGGCAGTCCAAGGGGACACCGACATCAAGGACAATTCGAGTCCCTTTGCTCCGTTAGAGCCGAAACCAAGCATATAGTGAACCGTCGAACGATCACCCTAGGTATAGTCGTACCGAACCTTTGTCCGTCAGTAGGTACCCAAAATAGGTGTACACGAAGGAGGAACGATTCTAAACCTTAACCTTTTAAATTTGTAGAATATATTTTTCCGAATAAAGCATGCGAACTAGATACCATGCAGTTAGGACCAATTTCTGGAAAATAGATCATTTTGGGTAGATAGCATGTCCGGGTAGGATTGTTATTTAATTGAAAGCATGTTTGGGTAGATATCATGACGGGGTAGGTGTTATATCCATCTCTGAATTACATTTTTTATTTGTATCAATTATTTTACATGTACTAACTTATTTTTCTCTTTTGTTTGTGTATACTAACTTATTTCTTCTCTTTTGTTTGTGTCATTTTGTCATTTGCATTGCATTGCATTGCATCATCATAATGCAAAAGTGTTGATCCGTAAGGGGATATTCGAGAGAAAATTTTCACAAGAAGAGATAAAAGTTTTCAATTAAGTGATCGCATACACAGACATGCATCGAGGGCTAAAAAGAAGTCCAGAGTACAAGAATGAGATTTTCTCGAAGATCGTGCATCATTCGAGACTGATATGATAATCCACTGATCTAAGGAGTAATCCAGCAGTAGATTCTCATCCACAATTATTCCATCGTTAACCATCAGGGAGTGGAGCACAAACTTCAGCATAGCCGAGGTATTAATGGAGTTAGCTTACAGAGCATTGAGGGGCATCGGTTCCAAGTACAAAGATCCGAGACGAAGCAGTGAGCTCGAAGATCGTGCGTCATTCGGTACTGAGATGATGATCCACTGATTCAAGGAGTAATCTAGCAGTGGAGTCTTATCTACAATCATTTCGTCGCTAGTTATCAAAGAACGACACACCGACCTCACTACCACCGAGGCATTAACGGAGTCAGATTACAGAGCGTTTGAGGGGCATCATTATTGAGGACGAAGATCCGATATGAAGCAGTGATCCATTCCAGGCTCACCATCTAAGCGAAGACATGTCTGTAAAGTGGACTGTCTTGTAATGTGAAATTTTTTATCTCTGGTGGAAATTGTTCTACGGTATTTATCGTTGGGATCAATATTTTTGCATCCGCATTTGTATCATTGCATTTTATTCAACATTCATTTAAGCATTGTTATGTGCATTAATCATACCTTGTGGGAAACTTTGAGGAAGCGCTTCTAACTGTGCAACTGCATTCACAAAGTATTGAAAATGGATGCAAAATTTGAGGAATTGAAGAAAGAGCTGAACGAGAGTTTGCAAAAGTTGCAAGCAGAGTGGGAGGTTAAAATGGAGCAGATGCAAAAGACCACCGTGGATCGTATCTTGCAAAACCAAAAAGACCTAGTTGACCAAATGGTAGCAAAGATGGCTGAGCTCAACCAAGAAAAAGGCAAAGAAAAGATTTCATTAACCCGTGAAACAGTTAAATGTGTGAAAGCACAGGCTAGTTCGCAACCAATTATCTCGCCCAACAGGATTTCTAGTCACCTAGCGACGAGAAGAGCCAAGAACGAGATCCCAGATAATTTGAAACAGTGGTGCAGAGAGACATTCCATGGAATGAGAGGACAAAACTCTCACAACGGGATGGATGCAACAGAACTAGTACTAGTTCCTGACCTGGTGCTTCCGCCCAAATTCAAGATGCCTGAGTTTGAAAAGTATAGTAGAACCAGTTGCCTTAATTCACATCTCACGATGTTTATCCAAAGAATGACTGTATACACTAACAATGATCCGATGTTGATCCACTGCTTCCAAGATAGTTTGGTTGGACCCGCTTCTAGGGGTATAATCAACTGAGGCATACCCAAGTCCGCTCCTGGAGGGATTTGGCTGGTGTTTTTCTGGGCCAATACAAGCACATGATTGATATGGCCCCCGATCGAGCAATGCTTCAGAATATGAAGATGAAGAATTATGAGAGTTTCCGACAATATGCTCAACGATGGAGGGATGTCGCATCTCAAGTGCATCCACCAATGACTGAAAGAGAGTTCATCACTCTATTCATCGATACATTGAAGTCTCCATATATCGACTACATGATAGGGGTTGCCACTAAGAGTTTCTCTGACATTGTCATGTGTGGAGAAATGATCGAAAGAGCAGTCAAGAATGGCCAGATAGGAGGCACTAGTCATTCCGACAATGAGGAAAGAGATGATATTAACATTGAAGGATCTTATCTAGCTAATCTGGGGACCAAACCTCATAAGGCATTCTGTCGCATCGATCCAATCCCAATGACATATGAGGAATTGCTCCCAATGCTAGTTGAGAGGAACCTTGTGACTCCAGTTCAATCCAAACCAAGAGATACCCCATATCCTGAAGGCCGTGATATTAACGCCCTATGCAGCTATCATGTTGGGAGCTCGGGGCATACCACTGACAACTGCAAGACACTAAAGCACAAAATCCATAATATGTTTTATTCAGGGGTATCCTAATACTAAGCCAGAGAAGTCATTGCATCAACCACTTGCATCCATAGAGATTGTTTTGTTTGAACTCGTTTTTGTTCTTTCTTCAATATTTGCTTAAATATTTTTAATCTTTGATGACTGAAATGATGATACATTCTAAGGTTAAATAATTGAACAAATTTTAATCTTTAGTTCTTTGAATATCGAATGAATTACATATTCTTTTAATTCTTCAAGAATTATAGATTTTTGACATATGGCAAGATTAGACCTATTTTATTCTGTCTAAACCCAAAATAAAATCTCTCAATTTTTACCCGAAATAATTCCTGGTCACTACCAAATAACCAATTTTTGACATTCTATCTCTTTGAGACCTTGAAATATTCTTTCCACCTTGAAACACTGTATTTTTTTTGAGACACAAAAGTCATACCCATACCTTTCTTTGAGCCAATAAAGTCACCATCGTCTTCTTAGACGTAAAACCAACATTTTTCTACCAATAAAACTTACAGACATTGAGTACAAGATGTTCACTTGAACATAAACATTCCTACAAAGAAGACACCGTGTGGGGCATCTCGCATCAATTTTCTGAAGACGAGCATGAGCAATTGAGACATGTTGAGAGCAAGAAGCGAAGAGAAAAAATAGAATTCTTTCTATCATGCATTAATTACTGTTTTCATTTAAATAAAAATTAATCCTGAAAATTTATCCCCCTGGGGATACCTCTTCTGCAAGGACTTCTGTGTATGAGATGATGAACGGCTTTCTTTCTTTATCCCTTCACAAAAGGAGAAAATATATCCCTTGTGTCCCCATTTGAGCCTGAATGATATTTTCTTCTGATTCAACCATAATCAAGGATCACCCTCCATATTGGGGGGCAAGTTAGAGGAAATCTGCTCGTATGAGTGAAGACCATTGATCCAGATAAGATACCAAAAGGTGAACCAAATACACAGTGCAAAGATCATATTAAAGCGAAGAGAAAAGAAAAGCAAAGAGAAAGAAACAAAGTGAAAAAAAAAGAACAGAAAGTGGACAAAGAGCACATACAAAGAGTCTCTCGACTTAAATGGCACATCAAGTTTCAAACTATGAGATTGATCCAGAATTAGTTCACCAGAAGATCATAGAACATCAAGAGAAGACAAAGGACTCATACGAGCATATTCAAATTGAGCAAGACAAGATTGAAGGCATCAGAGTTAATTGATCCTTGGTTCAATCACCTTTCAACACTTGTTTGGGCCTTTTATCCATTTCTTTCATAACCCTGAACCATGACCTACATTACGTGCCTAAAAAGTCCATTCTAATCATACATGGATTTCTAAACAGAAAAGACTATCTTCAGATTTCATTCCGCTCATCAGGATTAATCTTTTATTTACAAAAGGTTTTCCAAAATCTTTAATGCATGATAGAGAAAAAAAATAACAAAGGGGGGTTCAAGACGTAAAATTCTGAGTAACGTCTTGAACTAAAGGAGGATTCGAGTTGAAAACCTGAAAGGGCGACTCGAATATGAAGATTATTACATAGGAGACGATTGCTCAAATCCCTTGATGAGGCATCACACAACATGAATGAGAACATGAGAGTTGGGAGTCAGAGAACACTTCCAATAATTGAGCACAGAAACTACTCCATCAGATCAGAGAACATCAAATAAATGAGAACACTATACTTTTGACCAAAAATAACCACTTGAGACTTTTTTATCCTTCCTTACTTAACCATCTCTCAAAGATAGCATTGATCTTGACACTTGTCAAATAGCTATAATTTATTGAAGGATTACAACTGTAATTAATTCTTTGATATCCAATGAACTCTTGTTCTATGATTTGTCAATTGTGAAACCTAAAAAGGGGCAATATTTTCAAAACTTTTGATTAAACATTTTTCAAAACTATTGATATTTTCAGACTTTTGAAAATAAAAGAAGAAGAAAAACATTTTCAAACAAGATAATCTCTCTGGAGGCGTATCTTGGAATTCAAAAAAAAAATATCTATCTGAAGCTCAAGATCGAAGCTGGGGCAAGAGAAGCTAAATTTTAGGGCAAAATTTGATGGAATAAACAAATTGTCTCAGGTCAAGGTTTGTAAGAGTACACATTGGTGGAAATACGGACAAGTTGAATCAATGATAGAGTGAAGACTGCTCTCGCGATCATTCTCCTTCTAGATCGAGAAAAGTACATACATACATACATACATACATACATACATACACATACATACATGATACATAAAATTGGGATCAAACATTTATCATCATGTGTATTAAAGACATTTTTCTCCTCGCTGGAGGACAAATTCAATAAAAAAAATCAAATAAATTTCATCTTGACATCCATCATAACATCCAAGATAGTCAGTCAAAAATACATCATTTTGATCTCTCAGGAAATCAAAGCTCATAAATGACCAGAAATCCCTAACTTGAAGAAGCAATGATTTGACTTCTTGAAGTCAACAATCAAGACATTTCCTCAACATACAGGAACAAGAAGACTATCTATCATCTTTGAGGTTTTTCATTGAAGTAAAATTCAGTCTCTTGAGACATTTTTCCACAAACTTTGAGATTTTTCTAAAAACAAATTTTGTCTCGCTTGAGACAATTTATTTCAAAACAAATTTCGTCTCATTTGAGACATTTTTCCTTTGAGATCCAAATTTTGAATTTGTTTCACATTAAACAAAGTTGATCTCATTTGAGATCGTATCTATTTCAAAACAAAATTTTTGTCTCACTTGAGATATTTTTCCACAAATTTTGAGAATTTTAAAACAAATTTTTGTCTCGCTTGAGACAATTTCTTTCAAAGCAAATTTTGTCTCGATTGAGACAGCTTTCTAAAAACAAATTTTGTCTCGTTTGAGACAATTTCTTGAAAAACAAATTCCGCCTCACTGGAGACATTTTTCATTGAGATACAAATTTCGAATTTGTGTCACATTAAACAAAGTTGATCTCACTTGAGATCGTTTTCTCAAACTTTGTCTCGCTTGAGACAATTTCTCTAAAAACAAATTTTGTCTCATTTGAGACTATATCTTAAAGCAAATTTTGTCTCGCTTGAGACATCATTTTCTCTCATAATACAAATTTCAAGGTTGTTGTACTTAAAGCAAAATTAATATCACTTGAGATTTTCAAAGTTGATTTGTCTCGCACGAGACAGTTTCCCCTTTAAACAAGTCCTGAAATTGTTTCATTTGAAACAAAATAAACACTTTTGAAAACACCTTTGAGGTTATTTCCATATAAACAAAATCGACAATATTTGAATCTTTTAAAACGATTTTTTTTTGTCTCTCTTGAGACAGTTTCTCTTGAAAAAAATCTTTGAGTTTGTTTCTCTTGAAAAAATCTTTGAGTTAGTTTCTCTTGAAAAAAAATCTTTGAGTTTGTTTCTCTGGAAAAAATCTTTGAGTTTGTTCCTCTTGAAAAAATCTTTGAGTTTGCTCCTTTTGAATAAAAATCTTGGAGTTTGTTCCTTTTGAAAAATATCTTTGAGTTGTTTCTTTTGAAAAATCTTTGAGTCTATTTATTGTGAAACAAAGTTTTGTCTCTCTTGAGACAATTTCGTGAAAAATCTTTGAGTCTGAAACAAAGTTTTGTCTCTCTTGAGACAATTTTGTGAAAAAAAATCTTTGAGATTGTTTCTTTTGAAAAAATCTTTGAGTTTGTTTCTTTGGAAACAAAATTTTGTCTCTCTTAAGATAGTTTCTTTTAAAACAAAAATCTTTGAGTTTGTTTCTTTGGAAACAAAATTTTGTCTATCTTAAGATAATTTCTTTTGAAAAAAATCTTTGAATCTGTTTCTCTTAAAATGAATTTTGTATCTCTTGAGACAGTTTCTCTTGAAGTAAATCTTTGAATATGTTCATTTTGAAAATCTTTGAGTTTGTTTCTCTTAACAAAATCATCTTTGAGTCTATTTCTTTAAAAACAAATGTTGTCTCTCTTGAGACAGTTTCTAATGAAAAACTAACTTTTGAGATTGTTTCATTTGAAACAAATTTGGTCTCACTTAAGATGTGATCCATCTTTGAGTCTGTTTCTTTTGAAACAAAATTTTATCTCTTAAAGACAATTTCTTTTGAAAAAAAAATCTTTGAGTTTGTTTCCTTTGAAACAAAATTTTGTCTCTCGAGACAACTTCTTTTGAAAATACCCACATTTGAGATCGTTTAGACAATTTCTTTTAAAACTACCCACCTTTGAGATCGTTTCTATTAAAACAAATTTTGTCTCGCATGAGACAGTTTCCTTTCAATGACATCTTTGAATCGTTTCCCTTCAAACGAATTTTGTCTCTTGAAACATTTTCTCTTAAAACAAGATCATCTTTGAGTTTGTTTCTCTGGAAACAAGGTTTTATCCCTTAAAACAGTTTCTTTTGAAGAAAAATCTGAGTCTATTTCTTTGGAAACAAAATTTTGTCTCACTAAGATACAATTTTCTGAAAAGCAAAGTTTTGTCTCTTATGACAATGTCTTCTTAAAAAAAAATCATCATTGAATCTCTTTCTTTGGAAACAAAATTTTGTTTCTCTCGAGACAGTTTCTTTGAGAAAAATCTTTGAGTTTGTTTCTTTGGAAAACAAAATTTACCATCATTGAATTTGTTTCCCATGAAACAAAACAAACATCTTTGAAATCGTTTCCCTTGAAATGAATTTTGTCTCATTTGAGACAGTTTCCCATGAAACACAGATATTTGAGAACGTTCCCTTAAAAACAAATTTTGTCTCGCTTGAGACAATTTCCCTTTAAACGTCATCTTTTGAGTTGTTTCATTTGAAATGAATTTTGTCTCTTTCGAGACAGTTGCTTTTGAAACACATTATCTTTGAGCTTGTTTTCTTGAAACAAATCTTTGAGTCTGTTTCTTTTGAAACAAATCTTTAATTTGGTTTCTCTTGAAACCATAACTCCTAAAGATGGCCATCCGTCTTCATCATGTAGGAACCGTGTCATCCCCAGACCAGATCTCCTCATCACGTAGGAGCCGTGTTATCACCTTTAGATGGCCAGAACTCTTCATCACGTATGAGCCGTGTCATCCCCTGACCAGATTTCCTCATCACGTAAGAACCGGGTCACCCTTAGATAACCAGCCGTCCTCATCACGTAGGAACCGTGTTATCACCTTTAGATGGCCAGACCTCTTCATCACGTATGAGCCGTGTCATCCCCTGACCAGATTTCCTCATCACGTAGGAACCGGGTCACCCCTAGATAACCAGCCGTCCTCATCACGTAGGAACCTAGTTATCACCCTTCCTAAAGATGACCAGAACTCTTCATCACGTATGAGCCGTGTCATCCCCCGACCAGAACTCTTCGTCACGTATGAGCCGTGTCATCCCCCGACCAGATTTTTTCATCACGTAGGAGCCGTGTCGCCCTTAGATGACCAGACCTCTTCATTGCGTATGAGCAGTGTCGTCCCCACCAACAAAACTATCCATTTTTTTCAAACCAAAAAGAGGAGAACCAGACAAAAACGTGTTTTCTTGCCGTCTTTGCCCTATTCTTGTTAACACAAGAATGTGCAAAGAGGGGCAGCTGTAGACACCCGTTTTTGTCCGGGTTTTTTTTGTTATTTTATTATTATTATTATTATTATTATCGTTATCTTATTATTTTATTATTATTTATTATTACAAATTTTTGCAGGCTCAAACCCGAAGCCCATCAGATACCAAACCCGACCCAGAATTACAAGACCTGGAGCCCAGACCCGGTTCAGGCCCAATACCCGAACCAGGCCTGGATCTGGCCCAAGTAATTAGGGTTTTAAACCCTAAACGTATCATCATCCAGGCGCCGCCGCCAGCAACAAATGAACAGCCGCGCCACCGTCACTGTTCCGGCCCACTCCGATGGTCCAGCCGCCGTTCCCGCGCCACCATCGTCATCTACAGTGAAAAATCAATCAAACAGCAACCCCATCAGTCCCAAATCAACCCAAATCAGTAAAAAAAATATATCCAAACCCTAAATTAAAAATACCTAAATCCCGATAAATCGGGAAATTTGTCCCTACCAAGGTCAGAGACCCTTACCCCTACGCTAGCATCATCATCATCTCACCAAACGAAGCAAAATCAACCATAAATCAAGCAAAGATATCAGAGGAAGGAGGTTTTTCATTCGGGAGATTAAAAAAAAAACAGAGAGAAGAACGAGAGAGTATTCGGTGAAAAAAAAACCAGAGAAGTTCGTACAAAGAAAAAAAGGAAAAAGCTTTCGAACTAAAAAAAAAACAAAACATACCTTTGAGGGAGATTTGACCGTTAGTAGCTTCACCGGAGTTGTGGAACCCGTATCCTAAGGTAAGGGTTTCGTTTTGTTTTGTGGAGGGGGCTCGGTTTTAGTTTGGTGTTAGAGAAAGGCAGAGGAAAAAGGAAGAGTGAAAGTCTTTTGGGGTTTGGTTCAGCTCCCCATGGCCACCGATACGGTGGCCGGGGAGCCTCGGGTTTCTTGTTTCGGCATGGGAGAAGGGAGAATAGAGAGAAAACGGTGAGAACGGCTGGGGGGGCTTTGAAATGAGAAGGGGTTTCTGAATAACCCTAAAATGGGATTATATCCCAGTTTCAAAAACGACGCCGTTTAGAGGGGTCAGGGCTTCCGTGTTTTCAAGTGTAAAGGGTAAATAGCACCTTAGGTCCCTTGCAGTTGTAATTTATTTATTTCAATCATATACTGAAAGTTTGCTTTATTATATTTTGAGCACTTATGTTTCTGTATTTCTATTTTAGTCCTGTTACTATGTGTTATATTATTATTTGTTAATGTTGAACTCTGGCCACAATGTTTGTAATAGTTTCATTTTAGTCCTAATTTCTTGTGTTATGATATTTTGTGGGTGTTTGAGTTTAGCCATCATCTTTGCAAATGTTCTATTTTGGTCACTGTCCGATTTTGTTTAATTACTTTTGATCCTCCGTATTTCTGTGAAATTGTTTTAGTCCTCATTTGCATGGTTTGTGTAATTATTTGATTTTACGCCTTAGAGTTTAGATTTGTTTCATTTCAGTCCATATTTGGTTATTTATTTCAATTTCATTAGTTTTTAATTTAGGTTATGATATTTATAATAATTGTATTTTAGTCACTTATTACATGTGTTGTGTGATTTTGGCTGATATTCAAATTTGGCCCATGAATTTATGATTATTCCCTTTTAGTCACTGTTTATTATTTGATTTAATTACTGTTCGGCCCTCTATGTTTCTGTTGATATTTTAATTTGGCCTTAATATTTATGTATGTTACATTTTGGTCACTCTTACAGTTTATGTATTTTGTATTTTGTATACCATGTTCATATAGTTTGTATTTTGGTCACTAGATCTTCTGTTGCTAATATTTTTATAAATTTGTACATTGTATTCTGCAGTTATATATATTTTATTTTAGTCCTATTATTAAATGTAATGTTATTATAGTCATATTTTACTTTGGCCACAATGTTTGTATTAGTTTCATTTTAGTCACTGATTTTGTATGTTATATATTGGCTGATGTTCGATTTTGACTCTAAGATTTGTAAATCTTTTTATTTGAGTCACTAGTTTGCATTCGGTTTAATTACTATTTTAGTTCCTACATTTCTGTTTTTGTCATTTTAGTATTTTAATTTTCTATTTTACCGTTTTTGCCCTTTAAGTTGTTATTACCATGTTAATCATTGTAATTATTAAATACTTACTTTATGACTATTTTATTTTGGGTTGTAATATTCATTTGTATTTATTTCAATATGTATGTACATATTTCGTGTTATGTAATCATTCGTATCAAATGTAAATAAATATGCCTAACTCTATTGGTTGTAAATCTTTTATTGTGCATATTTTTATTTGTATTTATTTCCATTACATTATTATAGATGAAATATTGGACTTTTATTTTAAAGAACACATATGCGTAGAATGAGCGTGGAAAGTATCACTTGGTCGAAGTGATGCGATCCGATACGACATTTTAACAAATGTGAACTTGAAATAAATATAGTTCATTTTACCAATTAAATCTTGTTTATTCAAATAATTCAATACATTTGTTTTGTGGTATTTTTATTTTATGTTAATATCGATTTTCAATTCATATTCGATTCACATTTTATCAAAGAGGGAAATATTCTTTATGGATAAGGGATAGTCAAGTTAGCTTTCCCGATGGAGAATTGTTAATTTCGAGATTTCTTTTCAAGTTAAAGAATTTTTTTCTAATTAATTAATTTGAAGTAAATTAATCAATGTTCAATAAACAGATCATCTTGTAGCTTTATATTCGCTTCATCTTTTCTACCATTTACGACAACGTGTAAGCGACACAGTACCAATTTTGGGCGTTGTGGGAGTGCTTACCCTTCCCCACGCATAACCGACTCCCGAATCCATTTAAATGAATCTTTGGTAACGCAGACCGAATTTTGTCTTAAAAAATGATTTTTCTTAAAATGGTTTTGAAAAGATGTTTTAGGTATTCGATCTACCTAACCTAAAGGTCGATGGCGACTCTATTCAATTTATTCCAAATTAATTCCAAAATCACAAAATTTTCAAATTAAAGCCATAATCGTTTTTAAAATAATATTTAATTGTTTTACAAAAATGGTTATGACAGATATCTGTTGGCAGGTCATACTCTTTTAATAGCTCCGGCAATGGCTTTTGTATTGTCCCTGTAAAAGGCCAAATATCAGTGACCATGACAACTTTTGGGGCCAAACTTATAGGAGATCATGCACTGCATTCTACTACATATCTTGATGCTCAAATAAAGGATCAAGTTGGTGTTCAAGTCCCATGACCTTAAACACAAAATTAGAGAGGTTAATGTTCTTTTAGCTAATGAACGAAGTCATCGAGATGTGGACTTTGGTTCTCAAGTCTAAGCTTCATTTGTTGCCAAAATTCCCTGGAAGACCCAGAACTTGGACTTTTTTTAATTTCGAATAGTTTGAGGTGTTACAAATAGTATATGTTTAGAATTTTACTTAACCTATTGACAATGTGTACATACTATGCAAATACAACTGCTTAAACCTAGGTCCTCTAAGAAAAACAACATAATTTTTTGTCGCTTAGATCATTCAATGAATTCAGCTAAACACTATCTTTAAAGCACAAGCAGTGAGGTGCATATATAGACATTACCATCTGAAATAACAAAACCAAAGCTATGTTTCATACATTAAATACAAAGACAAACCTTTGATTTTATTAACCAACCATTTGGTTCCTCCTCCGATAATGTTTGAGATTTGCTGATTATAAGGAGGAAACAGATATATGTTAGTATGAAGTTGATAAACAAATGCACAGCTCAAGGGCTATATGAATTCAATAAAGATTGTATTATATTTATCTGACAATAGAAAATAACTGTTGAGAAAAAGAAAAAACCTAGTATTAACGTTTGTTTATTATAGATGCTATTTTATTATTAAAACAGATCTCCTATTACCGTTTCTAATACATTGATGAGGAGCAGTGCTATTTTTCACTAAAAATAATCGAGGCAGTGTTATTTTTTTTTTTTTTTTTTGAAATCAGGCTCAAGTACTCAACCACGTTTTTGGTCAGTTGACTTTGTATATTTGTTAGATTACTCAACTTTAATTTTATTTTATCTTACTTTGTCATATAACCTTTTAGTTTTGTTCTCTTTTGATCGCTCGATTATTAAATATTTAATGTGATTTGAAATCATGTGAAATCCCCTAAAACATTTCTCTCAAACTCATATTTTCAGATTTTTTTTTTGTAGGTGGTAGATTATTTTCTTCCAAATTTGAATAGTGAAATAGTTAAAAAAGAAAGAAAGAAAGAGAAAAACAATATATATCTATTCTATATTAATCAGAGAATGAAAATTACAAATCAAACCATGAAAATATCAATATTTTTATTTAAATTTCATCCGTTTTGGGGAACTCAAATCGTAAAAAAAAAAAAAGGAAAAATAATTTAGTACCAATTACGTTACAAATAACAACCGTCAATGATCTAATGGCAATAAAAGACTCCCCTACCATGGGAAAGAAAAATAAAATATTAAGTTAATTTCAAAAATACCTAAAATATAATATTTTGGATATTATCCTTTCACAGTTGAAGGTTGGTGGTGAAAAGTAAAACGAAATTCAAAAGTTTTTCTTTATCAAATCAATCTTTTTAAAAAAATTATTAAGCTAAATGTGATTAAAATGTAGTATATGTTCTAAGTATTCTTAATCATTTGATAATAAATATTTAATTAGATTTGAAGTCGTTGATGCTCAAACTCATGACCTCTACGATAAATGATAATTCCTTTGATACTTGAACTCATGACCACTATAAATAATAACAATTCTTTAAACACCGAAGTAAGTTGGTTAATACTAATTCTTTTAAAAGTTAGATAAGTAATAAAAATTAGGTGAATAAATAAGTAATTTATCCTTGAAATTATAATAACCAACCCCGACGCCTATTCAGATGGATGAACAAATATGAAAATGAAACTACAGCTAGCAGCGCGCAAGCTGACCACAATTTGCTTTTTAATCAAATTAATCGACCATGAAGATGATGATGATGATAATAATTGAAGAAGAAGCAAGTAAATGAAATGGGTTGAGGGGGTGATGAGAAAAAGAAAAGATAAAGGAAAGCATACTTCGATTTCGTCGCCGACGGAACTGAGTTGCTTCTCCGCCTTATGGCCCACCTTGTTCAACATCTGATCCATTTCTCCCCAATCTCAATCCTTGATTATCCCCTAGCTTGTTTAAATTGTTATTTTCAATCTCTGTTTTCGGATTTGGAATTGGAACGAATTACGTGATAATTTCGATCGAGAGAGAGAGAGTGAGAGGCCCTTGCTTCCTCTTTTTATGTTTTCTTATCTATTATAAACAAGTAATTAGTTATATATTTTTTCGGTTGTTTGTCTTTGTATTATCTTATTTTAGATTTGATTATCCACAGTTTACAGTAGAAAAAAATGCTAATATTAAAACCCTAAACCCTAAATTTAAAATTTCAATACAGAAACTTTCTATCAAATTAGCTGCACAGCGTTGTTGCTAAAGCTATATACTAATTGTTAGCATATTAAACAAAGTGACATTCTTCATCAACGACTCATCACTTACCCTTTCTTCCACTCATATCTTTCCTTAATCCTTTCTACGTGTTCGTGTTCGTGTTCGTGTTCGTGTTTGTACTCGTATAAATATATATCTTTGATACACATCACGTATCTGTATTTTTTTAGGTTTAGCTTCTTTTTTCTCCTTTCTTTCAATCCAATTTGCGTCTGAATTATAATCGCATAAACAGAAGATATAACCTACAAGGCGCGCTTTTAAAGATGTATCTGACGCAACACGCATTTATCTTATATGATATAAAACGATTTTAATCCAGAAAATAATTTGACATGAATGTTATTTTCGACATTAATTTGAAACGAATGTAATATTTTGTCCAACTTTATATTCAAAACCAGCACTAGTTTTGCACATTTGGGATACCGTGATGCTTGTGGTAGTTAAAAAGAAGGGATAAAATGAAACCGTGAAGAAGTAACGAAGTTGGTTCAAGTGGTAAGCAGTTTGATATCGTTTAAGTATGTCTCGAGTTTGAGTCATTGTATGTACAGAAAATTATTACTAAAAGACTTAACCATCAAAATTAGGTGTGTGATATAAATCAGTTCGAATTAATTAAGATAAATCAGTTGGTAGAGCACAAGGTTCTTAACCTTGAGGTCGTGGGATCGAGTCTCACATAGGACATTTCATAATTCGGAGATCTCCTACGGAAGTTGCTCTCAATTTGGTGTTGGGGACAACCTGCTATCTTACCTCCCCTTACCCCATACATATGGTAAAAAAGGGACAACCATTACTGTGAAAGTTGTGGAGGTAACTTGAAGGCAACGAATCGGAAAAGAGATGTAGTGATGTGCCAACAACCCTATCCTCAACTTCAACTTACTTATTCCACTAACTGAAACCACAACTGCTCCCAACTTGCTTTTCCCAATATTACAAACATCTCTATCCACTTTGCCAGCCCCTTAAGTCATTTTTTTATCAACAAAGGAAGTAACAGGGTTATACCACCAATAAATAAATCATAAATATATAAACAACAGTAATGATAGAGTTATTTAAGTTATTTTTATTGTGTTATATCCTTGACTTTCAAAAATTATTATATCTTTATTAGGTAATCACCTTCGAATAGAATCTTTTGTTTATTGGGTTTTTGAGAAATTTTACATCACTCGAGTCAACTATAGTATATAGACAAGACTTTTGACAGACTTACGTGATTTATCAGTGTGATATCTAAGAATTTGATCACCTGATATATTTAACCTGGTGACCTACGAATAGTTATAATGATCTTATGCCTGACTTTATCAGCCATAATCACTATAAATACTTCTTAACCACGATTAAGAAGTAAGATCCTGGACGATCATCCTACTCTCTACTTCTTCCTCCACATCTATATCCCTCATTATGCTTTCATCTCTATCAACGAGGAAAATCGATCAACGTTATCTTATAAATTGCAACTCTTAATCCAAATTAGAAGAATTGAATCACCAACGACTGATAAGATAAACTTGTTCCCAACCAATGGAACAATAAAATATTTTCTACCGTGAATATGCTGCGTGGTTTAGTAGCATTAAGAAAAACGTAGTTAATTAGTACTGCAAGTATGGGTGTTTTGGCAAGACAAAGCAAGAAACATCCAACAGCAACAAGTCTAGTCCATTGCTTTCATCAAACTACCCGATATTTGAACTTCCATTATTTCCAAATTCAACAACAAAGTTAAAACTGATGGCTACCAACCGTTAGTAAATCACTATTAAATCGGAAATCAAGGGAGAGGAGCAAAGACTGGGAAGCGAGAACATGGCGAAGAAGCAGCAGGTAATGCCGGTTCCTCCAGCATGGGGCATAAGGGGCAGCTTCCAATCGCTTGTTGCTCTTCTCATTGCTACTCTTGTCGTTGCTGCAATCTATCTGAGACAGAGCAATGAACGATTGTTCCAGTACTGGACTACTCAAAAGGATCCTGCTGGTTTGTCGACGTCGACCTGCAAATTGTTCACCGGAAAGTGGGTATATGATAATGAATCCTACCCTTTATACAAAGAGAAAGAATGCGCCTTTATGTCTGATCAGTTAGCTTGTGAGAAGTTTGGGAGAATGGACCTTAACTACCAGTTCTGGAGATGGCAACCTCATCACTGTGACCTCCCCAGGTCTCCTTTTGTTTTTATTTTTTATTTTCCATTTCTTTTCTTCTTCCATGGATAAGAATTGACCGGAAGCAGGGATGATGATGGTTTTAAAGTTGCATTTTGGGAATGCTTCTTAAGTTTTGTGGAATGTTTGCTTGTTTTATGTTAATAAGGTTCAATGCCACAGCATTGCTGGAGAAGCTTAGGAACAAGAGGCTTGTTTACGTTGGGGACTCACTCAACAGAAACCAATGGATTTCCATGGTCTGCCTGGTGGACTCGGTCATCGCTCCAGCCTTCAGATCCATGCATAACAATGGCTCCATCAACATTTTCAAAGCCACTGTGAGTCTCTAATATTTCCAAAGTCCAATATAAACAGTGGTTTATCGTTCTTTTCGCCTCAGCATTTGCATTTTCTGATATTTTCGAGAGTGGCTAAATTTAAGGAATATAATGCAACAATTGAATTCTACTGGTCTCCATTGATGGTGGAATCCAACTCTGATGACCCAGTTAATCATCGGGTGCAAGATAGGATTGTTAGAGTCCAGGCAATTGAAAAGCATGCAAGGCATTGGACTAACGCAGATTTCCTTATATTCAACACCTATCTTTGGTGGAGAAGACGCCAAATGAAGGTTTTGTAAGTACATTTTCCAACACCTAATTAAAATTAGCATAAATTATTCGTATGATCAGTTGACTATTGTCCATTTTCATTTTGACCATTGATTTTAGAATTTTGTCAAACAGATCACTTAACTATTTAAGTGTGTCAATCAAGCCACCCGCTGTTAACATTTAACGGAAGTGCTGATGTGACAATTAATCACCACCTGATTGGAGGATTAAATTTATTGAATTAAATTATAAACATGACCAAATTGATATAATGTATAAGTATTGAAGACCAATTATGTAATTAAACCAATTTTATTAATAAGATGGTGATTAACCCCCACATCAGTATTTAACATAAATCTTAACAGCATGTGACTTGATTGACACACTTAAATAATTAAGTGGTTCGATTGACAATTTCAAAATTTGTGATCAAAATGAAAAATACAATAGTTAAGTGGCCATATGAATAGTTTACCACCTTTTTCGTCCAAGTTTTAACTTGAGGTAACCCTAATATCAGGTGGGGGTCTTTTGAAAACCCAGAATCTGGGATATACAAAGCAGTAAAGTTGCCAAGAGTATACGAGATGGCCTTACAGACTTGGGCACAATGGCTAGAGGTTCATGTCAATAGAAACAAGACCAAGTTATTCTTTATGAGCATGTCACCAACTCACCAAAAGTACACAATACGATCATCTAATCTCTAACCTTTTGATCATTACAGATCCTTATATGTGATGCAAAAACTTTGCAGGGCCGCGAAATGGGGCGGGATCGGAGGCAAAAATTGTTACAGTGAAACGGAACTCGTTACCGAAGAAGGATACGTAGGTGATGGAGCGAGTCCAAGGATGATGCGTGTGGTGGATAAGGTGCTTGATGAACTGAAAACAAGAGGCTTGAACGTGCAGATGATTAACATTACACAGTTATCAGATTATAGGAAAGAAGCCCATCCATCAATTTATAGGAAACATTGGGAAACAATAACAGAAGAACAATTAGCGAATCCCAAGAATTATTCGGATTGTATTCATTGGTGCCTCCCAGGAGTGCCTGATGTGTGGAATGAGCTGCTCTACGCTTACATTCTTCAACTTTGACAATTCCCCATTTCCAAATAAAATGTTTTTGAAAATCAGGGGTTGATTCTGAATGTTAACTGTTGATTCAATGAATTATAGCTGACAAAGGCTTACATGTATCTTTACTCTCTGTTTCTTGATGGGAAATGAAAGTGAATGTAGTTTTCTTTGTTTGATGAAGCATCATTAAATTCTTTCCCTCCTTACAATGTGTAAACGGTTGAACCATTTCACCAAATACAATTCCCAGGGGTGTAAATTATCTAAATTTTAACAAATAAAATTATATTCATATTCGTTTCTTTAATTTTGAAAGTTTTTATGTTTAATTTGTATTCGTTTAAATTTTTAATATCGTGTTTGTGTTTGTTTGTTTTGCATTCGCAAACTTATTCATTTCACTTTCAAGAATATATTTATTTAACGTTCGTTTAATGTTTATTTTATTTGTAAGCCAAAGAAAAATAGTGAAATGACTCTACTAATCCTTAATTTTCTTAAGCTTCACTGTTTGAAATTCAATGTTCACCTTGTATTCAATTCAGTATTTATCTTCACCAATATTTAAAATATAAAAAAAATAAAAGGAAATCGAGTAAATGAGCTTATAAACAAGTAGATAAACGAGTTTGTTTATAAATACAAACGAATCGAACACATCTCTATTTATTTTGTTTGTTTATTAAACGAACATAACAAAAATTTATTCGTACTCATTTATTGAACTTAATAAACGCAAATAAACAGAGTTTATACATCACGAATAGTTCATCTTACTTTGTTCATTTAAGCCATTAACCATTCCTAGCATGATATGCGCCACCAAGAAGTCTCTCCTTGTCCTTGCAGGTTTTATTTTAAACGCATCACTTGAAACTGAAAATGACCTTCCACCTGCAATATTAGCTTCATTGCTTAACACGACTTCCCTTTATCAACAAAAGAACGGCAATAATAACCGGCGTCAAAATCATGATCAAAGCCTGTATGATGTTTGGTCTTGTAAGCTCTGGAAAAAGTATGCTTCCATACTTGATAATGGCTGCACCCACCACTGAACCACCACCTAATTTCCACATGTAACTCACATCTTCCTGTTTTACATCCAGGATTTGCACAATCAGATTCTAAACTATAAATTCAATCAAACTTTTCTTATTCACGTGTCAACCGATATATGTCATGAAGGAAAATGATTCAATTCTGTAATAGAATTCAACTGAACGACATTGAAGTGCATTAAATTTAGGGGTTTTAAAGAATACCCATTTTTAATTCAACCACTACAAAACGAAACATTAGAGAGAAACTGACCTGAGTGATGAAAGCAGAATTGGGTTCATCGAAACTTGGATTTTCTTCATCGGTTTGGGAATCAACAGCGCGAATGGGAAATGAGCGTTGAAACGAGGTAGTAGAGGAGCGGTTGTTGGCGTCGATGAGAAACTTTACGTACCCATTCACCCGTGAAGCGGAATTCATACGACGGTGACTTACGGCGGAGCAGAGGAGCTTAAGTGTTCCGCTTGCCATGGCTGAAGCTGCCATTTCTCACCCCCTCCTTTTCCTTTCTTTCTAACAGCAGCGCTTGGATGCGGCGTAAAGCATTACAATTGGATTCCTATCCCTCTTGGTGTATATATATGGGTAAATTATAATGTTTTTCACTAAATTTTACGGTGAATGTTATTTTTCTCATTGAAGATTAAAACATTTCAATTTAATCTTTAAAGCCAATTTTGTGTTGTAGTTTTGATCACTAAACTTTTAATTTTTATCTCTAAAGTCACTTAGTTATATAATTGTAATTATAATTTTGTTTCAGATTTGTGTTTGGCAGTGGCAGATACATATATATTTGAGGGTAGGCACGTAACCAACCAGAAATCTAAATTTTTTCCGGTTAATAATTTATTTTAATGATAGTGCTCACCGTGAAATTTTATTTGTTCCCACCCTAATAAAAAATTGTGTTATTAACATATGGGTGTCCACCCTAAAAAATATTTCTAGATCAGCCATTAATGTGTGGCGTGATTCTAGGGTTTGAATTTCACTTGTGTGTGAGACAAAATGGGTGGGAAACAAAGGTAGTGATCGATAAACTGAATTTTCTTTAAGATTTGGATTTATGGGATTATTTGAAAATTCTGGGTATTGAAGGTGTTGGTTGACAAGATGGTTGATTTTCAAGTCAATTAAAATAATAATAAAAATATAAAATCAGAATAAAGTTAAAGAAATAATGGTTGAGTGATCAACAAAATCAATATCTAAAGTTTAATGATTAAAATAAAAAAAATTAAACTTCATTGAATAAAATATGAGTGAGAGTAAAATTTAATAAGGAAATTTGTAGTTTACCTTATATATGTGTGTGGAAGTATTCTTCTTGGTGTATATATCACACAACACAAAAATAAAGAGTTTTACATTAAACAAATGTTATTAAGTTCATTTGGTATAAATTTCTAAATGCACTTTTAAAAGACTGATTTGATAGTAAAATCAATGTCAAACATGTACAAGTTGAAAAAAATTGCGGTGAAAGCGATGATTTCAAATCAACCGTAGAAGTTAAAATTTTTAGCTTTTCATTTTTAACTTAGCGTTTGAAAGCAAATTATAATTTTAACCTTACTAATATATGGTATCCACTCAATTATATATACATTTTATTTTAATAATTTAATACTAATATTCTTAAAAAATAATTTATTACTTAATAATTTATTTTAATTACTTAAAAATGAATAAAATTCATGGTTTATATATTCAAATTTTAATAGTGAGTTATATTTTATATCTTTAATTTACAACATAATGATTATAATGAACAGAAACTCACTTTTTAACAGCAATCTCAAACAGTTAAATTTTAAACTATACTTTAGTACAACAATTTTAAACTCACTCTTAGTTGACACTTTTACTCTTAGATTATGGTTCAATTATCATTAGGAGTAAAAATTTTCCTTCTCCTCCTTAGAAATGGTTAAAAAATAGTTTCAATTATCAAACTATACTTATTAAATATATCTTTAATTTTTTAAAATTTTATTTTATTTGTTTATTTAGAAATCACGTAGAAGTACTAAAAGAGAAAATTATCATTGTAATAATATTAGTTATAGTTTAAAGTAGAAATAGTTTAATGATTTTCAATTGATTTGATGTTAGATTATCTTATGACACATCAAAAATAATCAGAATTTTAGTTATAATATATATTAAATTCATACTCATAATGTAACACACAAAATCGATCAAGGATATCTGAAGAGTCTGAGTGTGTTTGAATCGAATCATGAGAACAACTCATAATTTTTATTCAAAATCATTTCACAAAATCAAACAATTTATGATAATTGAAAGTTAATTTAGTAATATGACGTATGAATTAATTTAGTAATATACGTTATAAGATCACGTATAATTGTTTACATTACGAAATTATGACTTAATTGTGACACCCACTGATTAATTTTATGAACAATTGATATTTAAATCAAATATCTGTTATTCTAATTTCGAGAACAATTAATATTATGCTGGAAAACTCGAGTGTGTACAGACATGGACTCAAGAGATTTTATAGATACTACAGAGAAATTATGTACATCTTGACTGTTAACTATACATGCTTATTCGCAACAAGTCGAACTTTATTCAGAGATTCTTTAAATGCTTGACATGCAACCGTATAATGATCTTGGGACATCATCCCTTCTTCAACAACTTGCATCGACCGTCTATACAAATGATCAAACAACTGAATGGGGTTGCTGCTGTCGACGTTATTGGATCCGACGTTGGGATTGTATAGCCGCTTAAAATCTTTCCTCCATCGAGACAAGATATACTGAAAGGGGACATCCTCCACGCCGTTGTATTTGAGGACATACAAACCGTGCCGGCAAAGGTAGCCGTTGAAGTTAAAGCAGCTGCAAATGCAACGGATTTCCATTCCGGCTTTGTCGTACATAACTTCAAAGTTTCTGATATTGCTTCGATCTCCTTCCGCCTCATGTTCTTTAATCATGTAGGTTATGACATGTCCGTTGGCATGAGTTTGTGTTATGCTCAAACAAGGCATCAACACGACCTCATCTTGGAACCTCCTGAAAATTCCATTTGCATACAACTTGGAAAGCTGTAATTCGTAGAAGCATCTTGTTTTCAACATGGGACTCGAATCTCTCGATTCAATATCGCTAGCAGCTTCTCTTTTACGCGTCTTCTGCAAAACTAATTCATACATATCAAAGAACTCTTTCAAAGAAGTTTGCTTATGCACATAACCGTCAAAAAACGAGCTCGTAGATTCACCATTTTGAAAACTGCACATCCCAGCAAAAAATGTATCTTTTTGGTAAACTGGAGCCCATCGCTCTCTTTCCTCATATAGAGTACAAAGCAATGCATGATCTGTAATTCCAAAACGTCGAATCATATCATCCCAGCCCATTTCGAATTCGTCCACCTTTACAGTCTCATACACTGTCCTATTTAATATCATTTGAAAGACACCAGATTCCTGTAACTCTCCCAGATTCTCAAGAATGCTCTGCACGACATGTGACAAATGCAGCCGATGGTGAGCCCTGGGAAATACCTCGGATATAGCACTTTGCATGGCCCTGCAATGGTCTGTGATTATGGTTTGTGGAGGGTGACCAGACGTACAAGTAAGCCATGCCCGAAAAAGCCAAACATAAGTTTCAAATGTTTCATCAGCAACCAAACCACAGCCCAACAAGATAGACTGCCCATGATGGTTTACTCCAACAAATGCCACAAGAGGAATCTCATGTTTGTTTGACAAGCAAGTGGTATCAACGGCAACCACATCACCAAAGTAACCATATGCAGCTCTAGACCTAGAATCTATCCAGAAAACATTCCTTAAACACCCTTCATCATTGAGGTCTATAAGGTAAACAAAATTCGGATTAGTAAGCTGAATGCGGCTAAAAAAATTATATATAATCTGGGAATCTCCTTTTTTAAGCTTCAAACACCTAGAACGATCAACACACTCACTAATTTCTCCTTCAAGTGAATTTGAGCTTCCATAACCCACTGGATCGACCATAGATGTACGGTATAACTTGATTGTCCGTACTTCTACATCCACAGTTGGCTCCACCTTCCTTTTGGCCACAGCATCCAACTTCTTCCGTGACTTGCAATTCTGCGCTCTTTCATGGTCGAATAGGTGATTGTGTTCCAGTTTGACTTCATCGACCCTCCATCTATTAGACTCCACTAACCTCAACCTTATCATTGCGAGACAGCCAGTTCTTGTTTCCTTCCGGCGACTGTTTGCTTCTTTGATCGTTTTGAAACCCTCACAGTTACAACAGAGCACAGCTCCACGTTTCTCTTTGCTGTTACGCTTCGTCCACGAAGATTTCACCCTGATTGCAAATCCTAGCTCCTTGGCATAACAGTTATAATAATTATACGCATCATCATATGATTCAAACTCCATCCCCACAGCCGACGGTGGATAGTTTCTTCCTTGGGATATGCCATTTTCAACAGAAACTGCAGTTGCATCAGCCCCGTTGCTTTCATGATTGTCTTCAATCTCGAGCATTTGGTCACAATCATCCTGAAGGTCATTGCTTTCAATATCGAGGCCATTTTCTTCTATATCAAGTCCATTGCTCTCAAAATTAATGCCGTTCCCTTCCATTTCAAGCTCATTCTCATCATCCTCAAAGAGTTGCTCCCTGTTTTGAGAACCCTTTTCAATCTGAAATGGAAACCTCGTCAAATGGTCAACTGACACAGAACATACAAACGGGATACAGAAGTAACTCGTAAACTAAGGTAATACATGATCGCTGCAATTTCAATTCTTTCCGACTGAATTTCATTTTTAAGAAAGGTTACAATAAAAATATAAGGAAACAGGGAAAAGTTCATCAAATGTTTGAATTCCGGTGCTTCAAAAATAGAGAAGTAAAAAGCGGAACCATAATGGCACAGAAAAACTGCAACAAAATTCTCTACTCTTAAAACTAATGATAATTTTAACTTTTCCAGATAAAAATGAATAGCATAGTTTCTTCTAAATTAACTAATTGAAAGACTTGATTAAAAACAGTAAAAGAAATTCAATAACTAACACCCTAGAAACAGGGAAAATGGAAATTGGGAACGAATAAGGAGGAATTTGGGTGAAGGAAATGGGGGAACGTACCGTGACATGGAGGTCGGGAGGCGAAGGCGTAGGCGGAGGCAAAATGTGGTGGTCGCCGGTCATGGTTAGAGTGAGGGTGAGGGAGCCTTGCGTCAAAGTACGAGAGGTTAGTTTTACCCTAAGGCTCTCACTGTCTCTATTCTCACTTTGGTCCTTTATTTTTACTGTATTTGCTTGCTTAGATTATAACTTAGGGTAACGAAACACACGGGGTACTTTATTGTTTAGTCTATTATGTTTTGATCACTAGTTTTGAAAAGGTTTTGTTTTGGATCCGTCTTGCTCCGGTCAATTGCACATTATTAAACATGGTTAAATTTGAAATTGACCACTGAATTTTAGATAGAATACTAATTTAAAGTTAAATTTATATAAAATATTATTTTAATACCTAAACTTTAAATAAAATATCAATTTGACTCATGTTGAACCATGTTTTGTAATATTTTGATACAACAAATTAAGGGCAAAATGTTTTTGGACTTGATTGAATTTGTTCAAAGTTTTAAAAAATAATTCAAAGTCCATTAAACTAGAATTTAAACACAAAATAATTTTTTGAGTAAGTAGTATCGATATTGTTATTACATTGTAGATACTACATGAACAATATCGATACTATTCATGTAGTATCGATACAAAGGTAAGAGAAGTACCGATACTCTTTTGGTAGTATCGATATTAAATCGTGTTTTCCAAATATGCAAAAATTGGTACTGAAACTTTACACAATGATATCAATATTGTGAAACCCTAGTATCGATATTAGTCAAGCCCAACGGTAACTAACGACTAGTATATTTAAATATTATAAAGGAAGTATCGATACTCCCGTAGGTAGTACTGATACTCCCTGTTTTGGGCAGTTTTGTTTTGTAGAAAATTAAGTCTCTAACGGCTCCAAAACATCTCCAACGATTAGAAACGACCAAAAACATATTCCAATATATAAAAACAAGTCAAAGACACTTGAATAATGTAACATCCTCAATATCAGGTTAGTTACCAAATTATAATATTTCAGGATTTGGTGATTAAAATGGAATAGTTGAAAAGTTCAATTATTTATTTGGAAATATTACCTTAAAGATGCTAGTAATTATAAAAGGTATTAAAGGGCAAAAGGGTCATTTGGCTAAGAAATGAATTAAAAATGGGATATGGTAAGGATATATACACGTGGGAAATAAGAGATTTCTCCAGAGCTTTCTTCTTTCTTCTTCTTCATAAGTGAAAGAGAGCTAAGCAAAGGTAAACTTTTGATCTGTTGATTATTTGTTAAATTAAAGATTGGGTTTTGATCGTTAGATGATAACTAAGCTTAAGGAAAGCTTAAGTTATCTTAAAATCAAAAGATAAAAGAGTTAGGGAAGATTAAAGATTTTGAGTTCTTGAATGAAATTTTTATATAGAGTTGATAATTAGAATTGGAAATTGGATTTGATTTGATTTGATTTGTCATCAATCTAGTTAAGACATATGAAGTGTTAGAAGTGGAATTAAATCATGTTGCAAAGTTGGTATAATTCTTGAATCTCATAAGGAGGATAGGATTTTGGGGTTTAAGATGAAATAAATGAGTATAGATTAGTTTAAATAGGTGTATAAGAGTTAAGAATGGAAAAATGGATGAAATATGTAGAGTTGAGAGAATAAAGAAAGGATTTTCGTGCTCAAAGTATCATTTCTGGGTTGTGTGCATTGATGCATCTTCAATGTGCATCGATGCACTCTCAAATAAATGAACATCGAATGCAATTAGTGCATCGATGCATAAGGAGTGCATCGATGCACCTGCTTAAAATACAAACATCGAATAGGATTTATGCACCGATGCATGGATAGTGCATCGATGCACCTGTCAAGGGATGCATCGATACATGGTGTACTGCATCGATGCATGCCTTCATTAAAAGTTGAAAATAGCTTTCTTTTTAGCCTAAGAAGTTATGGTTTAGAATATATCAATTAGTATACTGATATGTATCAATGTATTACTATGTAGATTTAGAGCGTAATCTTGTTCCGGAACAATCGAAGAATTAGAATCAAATCAAAGCAAGCAAGGCTAAGATGAGTACAATTTCATTGTACTTATGTTATCGAATAAACATTGGCTTGCGATGAGCCAGTGACAGAGTTACTATGATAATAAGTAACTCGTAAAATGTTATTTGATTTGTGAATTCTATGTATGCATGAGTATAGGTGACATGATTTATAGGATTCATATGATATGTGATACTGAACTACATGAATATATGAAAATATTATATCAGTTGTGAAATATGTTTGACATGTTATTTTATGTGATACGTGTTTACATGATCACAAGTTCATGAGTTATATGAAAGAGAAAGTATATGTGATACGTGAAAGTGAATCATGTGTTTATATGAAAAGTGAAATGAATTACATGAAAGTAAACTATGTGACTAAATGCACATGTGATATGTGACAGAAGAAAAGTAATATGTGATTATAAGAGCAATGAAAATGTATAAGTGAAAATGCCCATGTTATGTGTATTGAGAGCTAGAGGTATAGTTGGCATGCCAAGAGTCGAGGGTTTACCTATGTTCTAAGGAACATATGGACAGTTTACCTAGGTTCTTCGGGACCTATGGACAGTTACCGAGGATCTTTATGACCTCTGGATAGTTATCGAGGATCTTTATGACCTCTGGATAGGTCCTTCGGGACATTTATACAAGCTGTGGTGAATGCATAGTGGTTCACAACCTCAATAGACTCACGTATCTACAGTTCTCACATGTGTATCATGGGCTAATAAAGAGATAATATTAATAAACTGGATATGATGATATGTTTGTTTCCTTGTGAAATGTTATGTGTGATATATAATGGTACAAATGGTAATTATAAGATTATATGATAAAAGGAATCAATGATAGTGATAAGAATGAAGATGATGATATAGTTGCTTGTGTGTATTTGATTTACGATAGGATATATGTTTTACATGACATGATATATATATGTTATATGGTATACGTGAGTACATGTTAAGGTATATGTGAATGAGCATAATTGATTGACATAATGATATAATAACAAATCTATAAGATATATGATATGGATATAAAAGATCATAGAAACAAGAGATAAGAGATATGAATGATAATGACATATATGTATGTATGTACTTGTTACATGTAAAAGTATATGAGTTGTGTGAAATGATAGTAGTAATTGTTTATGCATGATTACTAGTTAAAGTTACATTATATGTTTGTTGCCTCACTAAGTCATAGACTTAGCGTGTAAGTGATTTACACGTAGGTACCAAGAATCGGGAAGAACAGAAATAGGAGTGGCAAGAACAGCAGTACTGCTAAAAGATCATATCAAAAATAACTGTTAAAGTATGTATTTTGATGGTGTATAGTGTGTTGGCATGTAAGAAAAGTGTTAGTTACAAATGCTCTGATCAGTTTTGTCTTGTTTTGGTTAACTCGTGTACAGTAACAATGTTATTTTAATAAAAGTTTTAAATTTCCTTGGTTTTCGTCAAAAGTTAAAGTTTGGAAAGTCAATGTGACACCTCAGACTTGTATCCGGGTCAGATACGGGTTGAGGGTATTATATTTAATGGTATCAGAGCTACGGTTTAGTCGATTTTTGGCATAAACCGAAGTCTAGAGTGTCTTATAAAGTATACATGCCAACAAAATAGTGAAAACTTCTGATCTGATATAATAATAAGTGTGTTGTTTTGCTGATAGAATGATATGGGTATGTTTTTATAGATGTCTGGATATGATAGGTCTCGAAGTCAAGCGAGAGATGATCGGCCCGCTGAAAGTAGTAATTCACCTGCCCTGGCCTGGTAAGGTGAAGAACATGCACCTTCTGGAGTGCCTATAGCTGATCAAGATGTGTTCTTTAGAACATTAGATGTAGTATTGACGCGTTTCCAACCTCTTGCTACTTCAACTCCAAGAATGAATGTTGCAAAGGAGTTGAAGGGTTTAGGAGCTCCAGAGTTTAGGGGTGAAGTTGAAGAAGGTCATGTTACCGCAGACCTTTGGCTTAATGATGTAAAGGTTATGTTAGAAGGACTTCACTGTTCTAATATGGAGAAATTAGATGGGGTGGTCTCCTTGTTTCGTGGGCAAGCTAGAATTTGGTGGACGAATGTTACTCTGAGACTGACAAGTGATCAAGTGACCTGGTCTTTATTCTTAGAAGAATTTAAGCACAAGTATATAGGAGACCAGTTTATTCGGAAAATGAAGCAAGAATTCTTGAATCTGAAACAGATGAATCACACAGTGTATGAGTACGAGTGCGAGTTTAATAAGTTAAGTCGTTTTATGGCTGAGTTGGTCCCAACAGAGAAGGATGTGTGTGAGTGTTTTGTAGAGGGTTTGCACCCGAGGTTGAAAGAAATGTTAATAGTGTTAAACTTGTCTTCGTTTCAAGAAATAGTAAATCGTGCTAAAGCTCTAGAGAGATCTCAGAATGAAAGGTTTGGGGATTAAAAAATCTAACCCTTTAAAAGAACAGGGGCTTCATCGAGTTCTGCACCACCCAAGAGAGGTATAGATTCTGGTTTTCACTCTCAGGCAAAGACTGGATCGATGGTATACTCCGTTAGAGAATCAAATCAGATATAAATAGACAGACCCAATCAGTAGGGTCTGGTGATGGAAGAGCACAGTAGAGACATTGTCAGACTTGTGGAAGATATCACGGTGGGACGTGTAGAGTTAAATCTGGATCTTGTTTCCGATGTGGGGAAACAAGACATTTTATGAGAGATTGTCCATTGGGGACAGAAGAGCATGCACAGTTGGATCGATCTGCTTTTATGTCTCAAAGAGGAAGGGGTAGAGGAAGAGGCAGAAGTCAACCTAAATCCTCTACTCAACAGGAAATACGTTACACTGCTCGAATGTTTAATATTAATACTAATGAAGATTTTGATAATCCAGAGATAATAGCAGGTATTTTTTCTATTGTACAGTAAATGCGTTATGATATTGGTTTATCCGAGTTGTATATATACATGAGTAGTGAATGGGTGAGAGAATTGAGAAAGTAGATAAAAGTCATTTGTAGTAATATTAAAGTGACAAATTTAGTATGTCACAATGCTCAAGTAAATTAGATATGTTGGAGATGTTCCATTCAAATTTTGGGAATTGAATTCTTTGTTAACCTAATGGAGTTATTCTTCAAGGGATTGGAAGTAATATTGGAGATGGACTAGTTATATAGTTAGTATGCAAATGATAATTGTAAATTAGGAAGAGTTACAACTAAACAGCTTAGACGGATTGGAAATGTCAGTGTTGAAGGATATATATTATGAGGAAAAATATTAAAAGAGCAAGTGATAGGATTATGTTTTGGAAGAGTTTGGGGAATATATATATATGATCAGTTTATAAGACAAAGATAAATGAAATGCTTGAATTTGAATCAAGAAAAAGAAAAAGGAAAGAAGGTTTAATAAGTTAAGGAAATAAAGGATATGATCTATGAGATAAGAAGATGGTGATTTATGAAGAATTAATTTGATATAGAGAAATTAATTGAAATAAGAGTTTGGTTACTGTCTACAGGATGAGTAACATTATATGGATTTTATGAAGGTCAAAGGAAATGTAAAAATTGAAAGAGTGGAAAAGATAGATAAAGAATGGATTCTTTGGAAATTGAAGGCAAATAACTGATTATAAATTACGAAGGAATAAGTTGAAAAAACAACATGAGAACATTATAAGATATGTTCTTATCAAGATGTACAGTGAAAAATTTGAGGGCGAATTTTCTTTAAAGGAGGGGAGATTTGTAACATCCTCAATAAAGGGTTAGTGACCAAATTGTAATATTTCAGGATTTGGTGATTAAAATGGAATAGTTGAAAAGTTCAATGATTTATTTGGAAATATTACCTTAAAGATGCTAGTAATTATAAAAGGTATTAAAGGGCAAAAGGGTCATTTGAGTAAGAAATGAATTAAAAATGGGATATGGTAAGGATATATACATGTGGGAAATGAGAGATTTCTCCAGAGTTTTTTTCTTTCTTCTTCTTATTCATAAGTGAAAGAGAGCCAAGAAAAGGTAAACTTTCTGATATATTGATTATTTGTTAAATTAAAGATTGGGTTTTGATCGTTAGATGATAACTAAGCTTAAGTTATCTTAAAATCAAAAGATAAAAGAGTTAGGGAAGATTAAAGATTTTGAGTTCTTGAATGAAATTTTGATATAGAGTTGATAATTAGAATTGGAAGTTGGATTTGACTTGTCATCAATCTAGTTAAGACATATGAAGTGTTAGAAGTGGAATTAAAAGTTTGTTGCAAAGTTGGTATAATTCTTGAATCTCATAAGGAGGATAAAATTTTGGGGTTTAAGATAAAATAAATGAGTATAGATTAGTTTAAATAGGTGTATAAGAGTTAAGAATAGAAAAAGTGATGAAATATGTAGAGTTGAGAGAATAAAGAAGGGATTTTCGTGCTCAAAGTATCATTTTTGGGTTGTGTGCATCGATGCATCTTCAATGTGCATCGATGCACTCTCAAATAAATGAACACCGAATGTAATTAGTGCATCGATGCATAAGGAGTGCATCGATGCACCTGCTTAAAATACAAACATCGAATAGGATTTATGCACCGATGCATGGATAGTGCATCGATGCACCTGTCAAGGGATGCATCGATACATGGTGTAGTGTATCGATGCATGCCTTCATTAAAAGTTGAAAATAACTTTCTTTTTAGCCTAAGAAGTGATGGTTTAGAATATATCAATTAGTATACTGATATGTATCAATATATTACTATGTAGATTTAGAGTGTAATCTTGTTCCGGAACAATCGAATAATTAGAATCAAAGCAAAGCAAGCAGGCTAAGGTGAGTGCAATTTCATTGTACTTATGTTATCGAATAAGCATTGGCTTGCGATGAGCCAGTGACGGAGTTACTATGGTAATAAGTAACTCGTAAAATGTTATTTGATTTGTGAATTCTATGTATGCATGAGTATAGGTGACATGATTTATAGGATTCATATGATATGTGATATTGAACTACATGAATATATGAAAATATTATATCAGTTGTGTAATATGTTTGACATGTTATTTTATGTGATACGTGAAAGTGAATCATGTATTTATATGAAAAGTGACATGAATTACATGAAAGTAAACTATGTGACTAAATGCACATGTGACAGAAGAAAAGTAATATGTGATTATAAGAGCAATGAAAGTGTATAAGTGAAAATGCCCATGTTATGTGTATTGAGAGCTAGAGGTATAGTTGGCATGCCAAGAGTCAAGGGTTTACCTATGTTCTAAAGAATATATGGACAGTTTACCTAGGTTCTTCGGGACCTATGGATAGTTACCGAGGATCTTTATGACCTCTGGATAGTTATCGAGGATCTTTATGACCTCTGGATAGGTCTTTCGGGACATTTATACGAGCTGTGGTGATAGCATAGTGGTGCACAACCTCAATAGACTCACGTATCTACAGTTCTCACATGTGTATCATTGGCTAATAAAGAGATAATATTAATAACATGGATATGATGATATGTTTGTTTCCTTGTGAAATGTTATGTGTGATATATAATGGTACAAATGGTAATTATAAGATTATATGATAAAAGGAATAAATGATAGTGATAAGAATGAAGATGATGATATAGTTGCTTGTGTGTATTTGATTTACGATAGGATATATGTTTTACATGACATGATATATATATGTTATATGGTATACGTGAGTACATGTTAAGGTATATGTGAATGAGTATAACTGATTAACATACTAATATAATAACAAATCTATAAGATATATGATATGGATATAAAAGATCATAGAAACAAGAGATAAGAGATATGAATGATAATGACATATATGTATGTATGTACTTGTTACATGTAAAAGTATATGAGTTGTGTGAAATGATGGTAGTAATTGTTTATGTATGATTACTAGTTAAAGTTACATTATATGTTTGTTGCCTCACTAAGTCATAGACTTAGCGTGTAAGTGATTTACACGTAGGTACCAAGAATCGGGAAGAACAGAAATAGGAGTGGCAAGAACAACAGCACTGCTAAAAGATCAGATCAGAAGTAACTGTTAAAGTATGTATTTTGATGGTGTATAGTGTGTTGGCATGTAAGAAAAGTGTTAGTTACAAATGCTCTGATCAGTTTTGTCTTGTTTTGGTTAACTCGTGTACAGTAACAATGTTATTTTAATAAAAGTTTTAAATTTCCTTGGTTTTCGTCAAAAGTTAAAGTTTGAAAAGTCAATGTGACACCTCAGACTTATATCCGGGTCGGATACGGGTTGAGGGTGATACAAAGAATGTCACAACACATATCCAACCAATAGAGATCAAGAGAATAACTCTTTTAATCTTATTTTTCCTTTTTCTCTTATACATAAGTGTTTGAGCATACTTGCATATATTTAAGATTCTTTCTTGTGAGCTCAATTATTGTAAACACCTATCTTTGTGAGGTTTTCTTGATTACATTTCTTAACCTGTGTTAAAGGGAATGGTACTAGTTTAACCTTTGAAAAACTAAAAATTTTGTAAATGTTACTCTTGAGTCTAGAAAAAAAAAACAAATTAGTGAATTTGTTAGAATATTCTTAGTGTAGAGCAAAGATAGTGGATGTAGACTTGGTTTAGAAGTCGAACTACTATAAATCCTTGTGCAAATTGGCTATCTCTCTTTAGTCCATACCCAATATTTTTAAAGGTCAATTCACCCACTCTTAGCTTATTTTGGTTGTTTCATAGAGCCTCAATAATCCTAACAACTCCTGAATACAGTCAAAGTTCATGTCGCTAGCCGTCACTACCACTCTCACCGGTCATCATCTATTTTTGTAATCGGTCATCGTCGATCGTTGGATCTCAAAATTTTCAATTCACTCCCTTTTAACCTCCTGAACGTGAATACAATGTTTGTTTCATAAAAAAATCAAAAATTAAAAAAAAATAAAATAAAATTTTAACTTAATATAAATATAAAAAAATCAAATCAATTTCTTTTGTAAGTATGTTAACTTCAATTTCTTTTGTAATATATATGAATCCATTTGTAATTTTTTATTTTTTATCTCCCATTAATGATAATTATCTATACCAATTTACTAAGCTGCCAAATAAAATGCTTTTCCGAGTTTATCTAGGCAAAGGGTTGATAAATTGGATCATCAAATCATGGATCTGTTGACTGCAACTTTGGACCACTGCTTGTCTGTTTCCAAAAGCTATTATTGTGTCGTTGAAGATGGAACAAAAGGGTTATTTCAAAGGGCTTTCAGTTGTTTATAGACGTAAGCGACAGGTTTGATCAGTGTATTGCTAGTGGAGATTAATTTTGTGGTGTGCATGCATTGATTCAATGTACATCTCCTTTCAAATTATTATTATTATTTATTTGACATATTTGTAAATTAATATTAATAATTATCATTAATTGAAGATGGCAAAAAAAGATAATGAATTCACATGTATATTATAAAAGGAATTGAAGTTAACATGCTCCCATCCAGTCGTTTTCTTCCTCGAGATTGATCAAAACACTAACTTCCCATTAATCCATCTTTTTCTTTTCGCCGTTCTGCTCTATGACATTTTGACTCTTCAACAATTTGTTTAAGTATTTCGACGGTGGTGCACGGTTCACCCTTCACGTCACTTAATGCGCCCCTCACATGCGATTATCTGAAATCGCGACGACTTGTGTTCTGCTTGAAAACCATCAACACCTCATCCTCGACGCTTAGCACTCAAGCGCACAGTGCCTAGCGTGTCTCTACCCAAGGTACCAGTACGCTCCGACCATCACCCCATACCTCTACCCAATCCTTAGACTCGGTTGTGCACCTGCCAATGCCCCCTAGAGCGGTTTATGTGCACCCTTGAGGCAGTCTGTGCGCAACCCTACTGGCTGATCAACACCTTTGTGCACACACCCATCGCCCAACCGTGCAGTTTGTCCAGCACCCAGTGCAACCTGCCCAACATTTTTGGGACCCCTGTCCCGCACAAGCTAGCACCCCACGCAGCTGCTAGTTTGTGTTGTTGCCCCACACTTTTGTCGTCACTCGCCACTGCTTTGCTACTGTACTGTCACCCTATTGCACACAAACTCAGATCCCCCTCTCTCGAAACCTACTATAACCGTTAGACTGTAATATTACATATATTTGAGAAATTTCTCATGTGTTTCGATGATTTATTGTGCTTCTTGTTGTACTTCGTTCGCAAATTATATCTTCCTTATCATTCTTTTGTATTAGGGACCCTAAGGTCTTTAAAATTTTTCATACGAAGGAGAATCTTCAACCCATCAATTGATCTGTTGAGCGTAGAATACTTCTAACTTAAAAGAGTCAACCATGATAATTCCCCAAGAGTCATCCCATAATAGCTAGTTTAGCTTTCTATTTGAGCTTTCCATCATCTCAAAATCCATCTGATAAGTTTGGCTTCTGTAGCCAGCAACAACAAAATATGTACCAACGTACTACGGATCTTACCAAGCCTATTACGATACCTGTGATCAATCTAGCCAACATTTTCCTCAATCACAATATTAATAAAACCCATATCTCTACAAGCAAAACACCCTGCAAGTTCACAGTTTTACAAAGCAAACTGCGAAGTTTGCAAGTGCAGTTTCATATCTCCTAGATGGCTCAACTACAGCTGCAATGGGGAAACAACAACAAGAGTTAATATAAAAAATTCTTCAAGAACTGTGATTCTCTCAGGGTCAAGGAAAAAGGAACAAAAAGCCTTGAATGCTGAAAAGTGACGTTGGCAAGAGCAAGTTGTTGCTCGTCTAAACATCCAAGGTGCTAGAATTCTCCCTCTAGAATCTGATCAAAGGGGGGCAACATTGAATATGTAGTACCCTAACCGGTTGATCCAAGTGAAGAAGAATGGATGAGATAGATAGAAATAATACAAAGATAGATTGATGATCTTCATGCTTCGAACAACTCTTAAGGAGATTGGGCTATGGAGGAGCTGATTTATCTAATATCTCACGTGTTAACGACTTCTTACTCCCTACCTTACAAGTTTCCAAAGGAGACCTATGATGGGACCAGAGATCTCACTGAGTATCAATCCTAATACAATAATTATAGGATATTATAAGGGCCTCCGATGAGTTGAAGGGTAAAATCTCCCCAACAACTCTTATGAGAAGAGCCAAGAATTAGTACAACTCTTTTCCTATTGCAGTTGTGGGCAAGTTCAAACCATTGTGGTATACATTCGTCGGACAGTTTTTAGCTAATAAAGTTATCCTCTACTCATAGACCATCATGTTTAGTGTGGTCCAAAAACTGGTGAGCCTTAAAAGGATTATACGAGGAAGTTCTTGAGAGCTACACACAACATCCATGATCTTTTAGATGGTTGGGCGATTTCCGCATATATCTCTGGATTTAAACACAAGCCTTTAAAGTATGCTCTGATGAAAAACAAGCAAACAAAGAACAACCATCTATATGAGGTAGCCAACAGATACGTCGAAGCAGAGGAGATGAGATCCGTAACAAGCACTGGTCAGATTTTATCTTGGTAACCACGTTTTTGTTCGACAAAGTCGAATATCGAGCTTTGCTCCCATTCAACGTGGGAGGCATGGTGGCGTCACTAGCAACGCTCAAATTTTTCCTAACGATCTTCCCCTTAAGGCTACGTGTGTCGGGGAGAGCACGAGAGTGGCAATAAACAAGGTGACGAATGGGGAAATTAGTGCTTTCTTGTTTGTTGGCATCGCCTCGGTTGGATGAGTGTTTTCCACAAGTATTACTTAGGTGGATTTTGTTTTTTATTTAAATATCAAATCAAATTTCTATTATTGGAGTGGGAGAGTTGACGATGGAAAGATAATTTTCTATTAAATGGAGTGACAAAATTTTAAAAAAAGTTAGAACTAATAATTAAAATTGAATAAACTGAAAATATGAATGACCATCAGTGCTGTTTACCTTAATTTTATTTAAATAAAAAATCCGAGATTTAAAGATTAATTTAAATTTTATTTTTAAAAATAAAAGAGAGGATGGACTCAGTGGAAGACGATGCAGGCCCAAAACAGAAGATAAATTGCTCAGGTACACACGTTTGATTTGCTGTTTTTATTAGGAAGTTGGATGTTGACAAGGGTTTTTGCCGCGCGCGCTCCCTTTCTACTTCCCTAATCCATCTTCATTATTCCCTTTCCAACGCTCCTTTACCTTCTCTTTTTTCTTATTTCAGGATAAACTCTTTCTCATTCTTTTTATTTTCTTGGATTTTCTATTTTGTTGCTCAGAAAAAAATCTGTAAGGGTCTTGATACTTTTGTTCTGGTGCTGGACTGTTTCGTCAGGAAAAAAAACATTTCACTTCAAGCTCGGCCTGTTCGCTTTTTTTTTTTATTTTATTGTTTCTCACTTTTCTCTGGAACCAAACAGTTCAAAGGTTTGTTGCCCTTCAATTCATTGAAAAGTGTTTTTTAAGGTAATTAATGTTCTAATTGACGGGTACTGATAAATTTTGTTACCTACTTGTTTGATGGGTTCGCTTTTGTATGTAATGTAGAGTTACCTACTTGTAGCTAGCCGATTAGTACTATTATCAAGCCTAGTTTATTGCATGGGCATCTTGAGGTCTACCTTTCGGTTTCCTTGTATCCATTAAAGTTAAAACGTAATTTGTATTTATATCAATTGGTATTAGTTATTCAGTGATAAAGGTTAGTTGTTTCTTTTTTATTTGATGGAAAATTGTAGATTTTATCAGTGAGACACGATGGGAAATTCTTCTTCGATGCTTACTCAATATGATATCGAAGAAGTTCAAAATCACTGCCATAAATTATGTAGGTTGTCTATACGCTTGGTTTCTTTGATTTGTTCTTCCATTTTGTTGTTTTATTATACAAATTTTGACGTGTTCTTGATTGTGGGAATGCAGTCTCCCAGCAGGAAATTGTTTCATTGTACCAAAGGTTTTTTCAGTTAGATCGAAATGCGAAGGGATTTATATCAGCTGATGAGTTATTATCAGTTCCGGAGTTTGCAATGAATCCGCTCTCTCAGGTAGTCTTTCGAGTTGATGTTATTGGACTCATTAACTAAATTGGATGTGAATATAAATTTGTGATCTAATGTTAGCGTTTGCAGGCTGTGTTATAGTTTTATGTAAATGATTGGATTTGTTCTGTTGATGTCTTGGCATTTACAGAGGCTGCTTAAGATGGTGGATCGTTTGAACTTTAAGGACTTTGTTGCCTTCTTGTCAGCATTCAGTGCTAAAGCAAGTGTACAGCAGAAAATAAAACGTGAGTTTTCACTGTCTTTTCCCTAGAGTGATTGAATTTGTCGGTTAGGTACAATCTGATTCTGAATCAATGGTCACAAGAAAAAGAATTCAGATGATTACCTTTTGGGTGCCTTTTTATTGCCCCTTGTTCGTTGAAGTTTAAAAATGTTTCAAAATTAGTTTATGTTATTAATTTTTTTCTCTGTTTCAGTTATCTTCAAAGTGTATGATTCTGATGGCAATGGAAAGGTGTCTTTCCATGACATTCTAGAAGTGTTCTGTGATTTGTCCGGTTCGTTTATTTCTGATAACCAAAGAGAGGTAAAACCAATTATTTCTTCCTTCTATGGTTTTCCTTTTATTGTTATATCATCTGATTGAAAAGAAAATAAAAGAGCAAGTTAATGCTGATAATTACTTGTATTCTGACCATAATTTACTTTTCGATGGGTTAAATATGCATAAATTCACTTATTTGATTTGCTGATTGTATCCATTGTGGGATATCCAGTGCACTCGTGCTGTTAGCATATTGAAAAACAATGAAAACATCTAATGTAATGAATAAATTTAGTTCACATATCCAATTAACAATATCTGTTTTTGATGCTAAAGAAAAATGAAAAACCTGTTACAAAATTAGCAATAAAAGGGGAAATGGAGAATCATTGAGGAAAAAATGCAAAACAGTCTTATTTGTAATTAATATGTTTACATTTTTTCTTTGTATCCGGATTCAGATAACTTCGGAGGCGAGAATGAAATGTATTGTTACAATCTTTTTTGTCTCAAATTGACAGTTTGACTATCCACCAATACATGGAAAAAGAACTAAAGAAAACTGATCTTGTAGGTTCTCTTAAATTTTTTATTTTCTTTCTGAAGCAGATGATTTTCATTTACAATGAATCATTAGAAAAGTGTTTGCATGATTGGCTTGACTTTCCGGCTCATTCACTCCATTTTGGATATGAAGGGATTCGAAAGAAGTGTTTTAGTTGTTCATTTTCTTTTCATCTGATTAATATATGCAATGAGCACCTTCATTATTAGTTCAACTGAGATGACCCTAACTGAAGGTCTGTTTCATGCAAAATTATTTTCGGGAAATGTTTCTTCATTTTCTTGTGTTTTGTAGAAAATAGCTTGGTCAATAGAAAATGATTTACTGAGGCTGTTGATGAATTTATACAATTCTACTTTAGTTTATGTTCCTCATTAAATCTATCATGGTAGTTAGTAAACTCCTATTTGATCAAAGCTGTTTCAAGTAGGGTGTTTGGTGCATAAAAGCATGCATCGGACTAAAGTGCCTACTAATTATGACTAGTAGTGGTTTAGTGATTGCATCATATGATGATGATGATTGACTGGTGCCATTGACTACTGCATTCTTAAGATTTTCTTTAAATTACAGAATAAGATTTTCAAAGTTAAGCATCATTCTGTATTTTATATAAGTAAATATCTCCATTTCCTTTTGGTTGTAACATTACTTTGAACAAGATAGACTATTTTATGGTTTCTCTGTTATGGATAGAAACATGTGAGATTGATCATATGTGAGCAGCGTGCGTTAACATCTTACTTTTTTGTTCTTTCTTTTTGCAGCAAGTCTTGACCCAACTTTTGAAGGAAGCAGGTTACTCAAAGGACTCTTACCTAACATTGGATGACTTCATTAAGGTGCTTTACATTTTGTTTATATTACTATTATATTTTTCATTCTCCTGTTTTCTGCATAAGAGTTTAATTTATTAGGCTGGTAAAAGGAAATTAATGACGGGGAGAGATCAGTATGATTAAAATCTGAGGATATAGTTAGAGATCATATAGTCAATTTCATGGACTCTCACATTCAAGTCAGAGTAACATAAACAATTATAGTTAACAAATATCAGTAGGATTATATCGTTTAGTTGTCCAACTCCATGTTAACATATTCCCTAAAGTATCATGTTTAACACCTTTGTCTGATATATATGTGGACATTGATATGGGGTGTGATTCTCCAAATATATAGGAAAGCTTATGAAAAGTTACCCGTATCCAATGCATGCATTAACTCACCCTTGCTCCAGCAAACATGGGTCTTACATACCATTTACCAATCTTAGGTTGGCATTCCTTGCCTACATAAAATTTAAATCGCCATGCTCTTGACTGATTCTGGCTGTAATATGAATTTTGGACCTTTTATACTTGATGAAAGACCTTGGAGGCTTGGACGAACAACTACTATGCTATATCTCACTGGCTTTATACCTTATTTTAAAGTTCCATATTCTGTTGGGTAAAAAAGGAAGTGAACAACTGTATTTGTTGCTTGCATTTTCTGTGCTTTCTGCAACTAGGAATTTGGTAATTTGCTTCTATAAGACCGCGATTGAATAAACTACTCGACATAGCAGTGTATTAGGAACCCAACAATTTGGCTCCTCTAATAAGAGCACAGATTAGTTCAAAAGTATTTGCATATTCTGCAATCAAGTAAATATGCAGAAGTTACAAGGCGACTGAGAAACATTTATAAAACTGCTGAAAGGATCTGAAGTGATGTCCATTTATAAAACCTCTGTTTATTATTGCTTACTTTAAGGTTTGATTTGGGGGGCTATAATTTTGCTTAAATAATGCTCTTTGATAGTTAGCATTGCTTTGTATTTATGGCATAGGTTTTGGGGAGCTCTGGACTGAAAATGGAGGTTGAAGTTCCAGTTGACTAAGGCATACATAATACACATGTACTATTGGCTTTTCAAATTTCCATAAAGAAAACCAACCTTGTATAGAAATAAGCTTCAGGTTTTCCCATTTATCGTCAAAATTCTATTTTTATAATTTTAGGTTTATATGTACCATGAAGTTGTAGTATTTATAGTGGGATGATTGGAGGAACAGTGGTTGCTTGTATTCAATATTTATTGGTTTGTTCATTTAATCATCTTTTTTCTAAATAATGTTCTGTTCCAAAGTACGGATTCAAAATTTTGGATTTAGATGAAGGATAAGAATGAAATACATATACCATGAATAAATAGTTGAGATTTAGCATAATATATAGTTGAAAATATTAAACTATAGATTTATAAAATATGAAGATTATATTGAGCAATAATCATATAAATATTTTATATTTTCGTTTATGCCATCTTCAAGATTTTTTTTAAAAAAAAAAAATAGGATTCATTGTGCAGTTTCAGTGGTAAAAGAGAATATTATTCTGAACCTATAAGCCAAGCATAACTTGTGCTCTGTCACCCGATTTCATCATCGTCATCTCTGCGCTTGTTCTGATCCTTGACCTCCAACTGAAGGTGTTGCTGCTATAGTGCTGGCGGAGGCACTCCCCATCTGTTTTCGGACTAAAGTGGCTCGAAGACGTGAACCCCCACCTGTTTTCGGACTCGAGGGACTCGAAGACATGAACCCCACCGTCAGAGAGTCCCACGGAGAATTCACTTGGCTCTGATGGATGAGCAACAATTTACATGCGGGTGAACATTGGGACTGCAACGGAGGAAAAGACAGTTCTTGAATAAGAATGATTATATCCAAATATGAACGAATACCAGAGCACGTAGGTTACACAATGATGGAGTTGTTACGAAGCAGATCAACCAAAGGCAACACTAAGAAGATTTATTCGCAGATAGTAACAAATAGGTATCATAATAAATAAAAAAAAATTATTATAGATCATTTGAGAGGTTAGATATGTTTGAATGTTTACAAGTAATTTTCTAAAATAATTAAAAAAACTTTTAATTAACTTAAATTATGATCTTTTAATACATATCTATTTAATAGAGTGAATATTTTCGAAAAAGATTGAAGAAATTTTCAATATCGATATTCACTCAGCTTTAAGGTGAATATTATCTTATTTTAAACAATAATCAGACTGTACTCGGTATGTTTTAAGATTATCTTATTTAATGTTTTAATTAGGGATGGCAACGGGCCGGGTTCGGGTCGGGTATTGGTCCCCAGTCTCCGTCCCCGTTTAAAAAACTCGTACCCGTCCCCGCTTAAAAACTGCGGGGATTTAAACGGGGATCCCCATCGGGTAATCGGGGGAAACCGCGGGGAAACGAGTATCCCGTTTAGCATAAATGGTTATTTAAACGGGTATCGGGCCGGGTATCGGGCCAAATTTATATATTTAAATTAAATATATAAATATTATATTTTTTTTAATTTAAATTAAATTTATTAATATTATATATATATATAATAATTAGTTTTAATATTTATTAGGCTGGGTAATCGGTGCAGGGATTACTAAACCCGTCCCCGTCCCCGTTTAACATAAACGATTTTTCCCTGTCCCCGTCCCCGTTTAATTCGGGTTTCGGTTTTTCCCGTCGGGTTCGAATTTTTTTGTCATCCCTAGTTTTAACACAAAATATTGTATAATTATCTTCTAAAATACAGAAATAAATATGCTTACGTATATAAATCACGATGTAATAAGAAAAATGATGCAATCAAATGAAAATGCGTGAATTATTTAGACAAGATAACATATTTGAAAACATTTAAAAGGTTAAAGTTTATCGGTTTTTCAAAGGATATTCATTTAGTTCAAATAATAGAAAAACGAATATTCCAGTTAGTTTAGATACTTTATTATTATTATTTTTTGATTTAATCACTGGTATCTGATCTATTAACCGACTAATCTAAATCGGTTACTGTAGAGACAAGGGTGACCCTCCCAACCTAGTTTGCTCCATTCGCAAATGTCAGGATTCAAACCTCTGATATTACTTAAGGAACATTAAATCAACTAGTTGTTGGTAGATACTTTATTTTAATCACTCTGATAAATAAATATTATCTCAATTTTTACTAAATATCAGATATGTATATACATAAAATATACAAATATAAACTCACGTAATAAAATATATGTCTACTATATAATAAAAAAAATTATACTTGTTATATGATATATTCATGTTTTAAAACGATATACTTATTTATATGCTATAAAAATGAAGAAGGTGAGGAAGAAGAAAAAGTCATTTTTCCAGTTTTGTTCGGAGTGTAAATACTTAGATCGTAAAGCGGTTAATGTTTGGTATAAGTTCATCACAATTACCAGTAAACTTTTAGTTTATATAAATACAATTCTTAGGTATTAGATTTGGCTATTAAAATTACATCAAAAATTGGTGAAAGGGGAGTTCTGGGTAACCATCTAATCACAGTAATTTTTGTAGATTAAATCAAGTCATTATAATTGTCAGTAGATTGTTAATTTGTATAAATACGATTGTTAATTATTAGATTTGATTATCAAAATCACATAAAAAAATTGAGGAATGAGAGTTCTTGGTAACCATCTAATCAGAGTAATTCTTGAGGTAACCTGGCATTTCTAATTTTTCCTAAAATTTCATTTAATTGATATTTTAGATGATTATGTTAAGGTCAATATTTTTTGGTAGGTTTAATTCAAAGAAATAATAATTTTAAAAATGTTTAATAATTAAACTTTAATATATATTATTTAATTTAAAATTTATTTTTAAAAATAAATAAATTTTTTTAAATGAAATACAAAATCAATAAATGAAAATTCTAGAGGAGGAAGGAGTAATACTTTACGGTGGAAGGACCATTGCGGCATTGTGTAATTACGCAACGTGCACATTTGGAAAAAGTCATGTGGGCCCAACAAAAATCAAACTTGAGAAGGTTGCACCACAGTCCTCTCCTCAAAAAAACGCACGTTGATAATTGGGCAAAATTGAAACTTCCCACCCACCAATTCTACTAGTAGATTAGTGGCATCCCTCGTCAATTAATTACACTATCTAAGCTGACCCAAAATTCCTCTCATTTTCCCACTGCTTTATAAATCTTCCATTTTCTTCACTAATTGTAATTGCAGCCAAACCTAACTACTCTATCCCACCAAAACAGCATGCTTTAAACCCTTTCTTACCATTTATGTTAATATTTTCTGTCAAAATCAACCACATTTATCTCCTTTCCTACTTACTTTTACTACCGCAAATTGCAGTAAGCTATCAAGTTGACCACGGCGCCGAAATATGCATCCCTCTCAGAGGGATGGATCCAAGAAGTGAATGGAGACAATCGTTATTTAAAAACTTTTAAGTTCTCACCTATTTTTTTATGTTTATTAATAATATATTTCTAACCTTACAATTTATAAATTTATCCTTCATCTCGGGCTGTCTTGCCTGATCCTTATATAAACCCCTTTCTTGTTCTCTTCTTTTTCACCAATATCACTCAGCTAATCCTAATATCTCTTCCTTTTTCTACTCATTTGGAATCAACGTGAAGATGAGTGGTCTTGCGAGTTGGCCTGAACCGGTAGTTCGAGTTCAGTCTTTGTCCGAGAGTGGCATGCATGCTATTCCAGAGCGGTATGTGAAGCCACCAAGTGATCGGCCATCCTTCACTAATGAAACTGAAAACCACCACCAACATGTTGATATTCCCGTTATTGATCTTACTAATCTCTTCGGCAAACACCCCGCTCTCCATGAAGAGACCGTCCGACTCATCTCCGTCGCCTGCGAGGAGTGGGGGTTTTTCCAGGCGGTGAACCACGGTGTTAGCCACGAGCTAATGGAGCGTATGCGCGAGGCGTGGCGTCACTTCTTTAACATGCCGCTTGAATTCAAACAAGAGTACGCCAACACCCCGACCACCTACGAAGGCTACGGCAGCCGGTTGGGAGTCCAGAAAGGAGCCATCCTTGATTGGAGCGATTACTTCTTTCTTCATTACTTGCCGGTTTCTTTGAGGAATAAAAGCAAGTGGCCCTCACAACCTTCGTCTTGCAGGTGAATTACCAATCCTTAACAGGTGCAATCAAACACGTTAAGCGAAAAACGAAAAGAATAACAAACGAATCCAGCATTGATCAATAACATATATATGATCAGACCACATAATTGCATGGCTTCTTCAATATTATATTAATATGTTTTTTAAGCTTTAAAATTTGCTTATTTTACCGAGGTTAAGGACAAAGTTAGTGTTGGTCGTTTTCAATATGACCCTATAATTAGTCTAACGCTGTATACCAAATTTTGATGGGAAACGAATATTCTTTTACGTAATAAGTGATGTGCATGGATCGGTTTGAATAGGGATTTAGTCCACCCCAACTCCACATGAATATAATTATTTTTCTACACATTATTTGATTCGACTCGAGTTCAGGAAAGCTTCACTCAATCTAAAATCCAATTCGAATTTTGGGTAAAATTCACACTTGACCTGACACAAACATATATAGGGATAAGATTCACTTAAATAATATAAAATTTTATAGTTTTACAGAAATTTATGACAGTGAAAAAAAAATAATTGAGATTAACTCTTTATTTTCTATAGGGTCAAGTCAAAACTAGTCGATATCGGATCAAATTTGCATCCCTATAATAATAATTATTATTGTATGTTGTCTCATAATTCGTAAATCGTTATGCAGGGAACTGCTTTCAGAATACGGTGCTGAAGTTGTAAAACTCGGTGGAAGGCTGCTTAAGGCGATGTCCACAAATCTAGGACTAAAAGAAGACTATCTGCAAAATGCATTTGGTGGAGAGGACATCGGTGCTTGCTTAAGGGTCAATTTCTATCCCAAGTGTCCTCAACCTGACCTTACACTAGGCCTTTCTTCCCACTCAGACCCTGGTGGAATGACCTTTCTCCTCCCCGACCACGACGTCGCCGGTCTCCAAGTTCGTAAGAACGGCAGGTGGATTACCGTGAAGCCCGTTCCCAATGCGTTCATCGTCAACGTCGGGGATCAAATTCAGGTACTGAGCAATGCCATTTATAAAAGTGTCGAGCATCGTGTGATCGTGAATTCAGTGAAAGATCGTGTTTCACTTGCGTTCTTTTACAACCCCAAGAGTGATTTACTCATTGAACCAGCAAACGAGCTTGTGAGTGAGGAGCGGCCAGCACTGTACAGCCCCATGACGTTTGACGAGTATAGGCTTTATATTAGAACCAAGGGTCCTTGTGGAAAGGCACAAGTTGAATCTTTGGGATCTTCTTGAGATCTATATATATATATATATAATAAAACAATGTTTGTGGCAGTAGCCTCTCTTTACGTATTACATTACTGTATGCATGGATTACAGGAACTGATTTAGTATTGCTGGTGGCATAGCTTTGGAAGTCCGTCAAAACTGTTTTTTACAGCAAAAGCAATGTTATGTAAAATAATTCGAGTTATCCTGTCAATGGATGGAGTAATTTTATTATTTTCATAAATTTAAACTTTTATTGTTTTAAATATATTTTATTGTTTCAACACGTTACGAAGATACAAAACAATTAAGATGTGTTTGGATCATATAATATATGAAAGAATATCATTATGAGATGTAAGGTCACATAATAAGATTATAAACAATATTAGTATATTACTTTGTTTGATAACTTGGTAAAAAAGTAAAAATATGAATGAATACTTATTTTCTTAATAGTTATGCTAAAGTAACCCTAGAACGAGACTCAGAAAAGCCAAATGATTAGTTTTGAACGTCTAAATTATTTAGGGTAAACTATGCATTTAGTACCTAAACTATCAGTTTTTATTTGTTTTAGTACATAAACTTTCAATTTTTTCAAAACTATACCTAAAATTTAGTTTTTGTTTCATTTTAATACCTTGCCGTTAAGTTTTGAAAAAAAGAAAAGTCTAGGTACCAAAACATGTTTAGTACCTAAATCATGCTTAAGTTTAGGGAAAAAATTGAAAATTTAGGTACTAAAATGGATCAAAACTGATATTTATGTATTAAATGCATTAAATTTTTAATGATGGGGTATTAAAATGAAATAAAAAGTAAATTTTATGTATAATTTTGAAAAAATTGAAAGTTTAGGTACTAAAATAGACCAAAACTGATAGTTCATGTTCTAAATATATAATTTACCTAGTTATTTATATAAAGGGTTGAAAATTGACTCATCATTTTCAGGAAATATATGTAAGAGTAATAGGTTAAATGAGAGTAATATTGTACTTGAAGAAAATATATTGGGTGAATAAGGACTGATCGGAGTTTATTTAAGGATTTTAGGTATTTTTTACAGTGAATTCAAAGTCATCGTGTAGTGATGACAATTTATCCCAAAGTCGTCGTTCTTTCTAGAAGACTTTGGAGCAATTTTCTTTCAAAATTTGGGTTAAAATGAAAGAATTGAGAACTTTGCGGCCAAAATGAGAAAAAGGAAAAATGGGGCTGCAATATTAAAGGAATTTCAGATACTGTGAATCTTAAGGGTTTCAAAATGATTGAAGACAATATTGAGGCATATGTATCATCATCATTATCTCATACACACTTTTTCTTTTTAAATAAAATTCATTACAGATTTTTATATTTAACTTTCTTTCATTCATTCATTTTGGATTTGTTTCCTTTATCCATTTCGTCTCATTTTTTTTATCGTAGAAAGTACTACAAATCCCTAAATAAACAAAAATCAACACTATTTACCAATTTTTTTTCATATGCAATTTTGCTATCATTTAACGGACTAAATAAGAAAAAATGAATCTAGAACGAGGGACCGAAAAAGAAAAAAAGTTCCCCACTAATTGATGGACGTTGAATTTTGGTGAAAGAATATTTCACGTTTTCCCTCACGGCTTGTTAAAATTATTTACTTTCATCACATGACCAATATATATAACTTTAGCCAGAAAAAAAAAGGAGCCGACATGTCAGTTTGAGAAGCTATATAGTAATGGCTATGTTTACGAGGCACTATCGTGTACTGCACAATAGCACAGCTGGGATGTCATTTCACAAACTAATACTATATATAATATAACCCATGTTCTATTCCCTTGATATTTCACATTCTATCTTAACGCGGGTGGAGTTTCCTCCACACATTCAAACATATTTTACATTTTAATTAGTAATATCATCTCCTATTATCTTTTAAAAAAATCCATTTCGTGGTCTCAGACTCTCAACAATAAAAAAAAACTGTTATTCTCCCTAAGAATTTTAAATTCTAACGGTTATACCCTCAAAGTATGTATGTTATTAATTAATTAAGAATATTATGAACAGATATCACATTGTAATAACTTATATTATTAATGCATACATATATGATTTAATATTTTTATGTAATTGATATGAAATTTAAATCCATCATTTGTTACGGTAAATTATTGTGAATAAAATATAATACTAGATTTATGAAAATATACTTGAATCTATTGATGATGATCGTCTAGAAAGTGATGGTGACCTTCAAAGAAGATATGTTCACGTTTACCATAAAAACTCTCTTATGAAGATAAGTATAATACAAATTAACTTATTTTTTGGGGACTATTATTTATTTAAGCCGAATGTTAAATTAAATTACAAGAATTTATAATTCTTACTTTCATCAAATTATAAATACAACTTATGGTATTTACATTTTTATTTCTATAACACATTAATATCGATGACACACATAATTAATCACTTAAATCTGTTTCATATACACTAAATATATCAATTAATACTATATTAAAAGTAATATTTACCAATATAAAAAAAAATGACCTACACTGTTAGAGCAGGTGCGAGTTTTCCTCTGCATAATTTTCCCGGCGATTACATTGCAATTTAACAATAATTCCAAAAGATAATCTTCACATTATATAAAAATAAATAAATTAACACATTTGCATAATTTTCCACGTGATTATATATATTGATGATGACATTTCCATAATGCAACTGTTTCAAACCCTTTATACTCTGGCTTTTTTTGACCTGTCTCCATTTCCGTGTCACTATTCTAGCACGTTTTTTTTAAAGCCTTTTGGATTACTTTATGCTCAATTTATTAAAGGTTATTTAGAAGTAAATCATGGATAAAAAGGATTATGATTATTTCGTAATTTATTAAAGCTTATTTAGAAAATTTTCATACAATATTTTTAATTTTAATCTATTATTAATATAATGTTATAAAAGTAGAAGAATTAAATTGCTATAAATTAAAATAAAGTGGTTGAATAGAAGGACCAGAATCGTTTTCAGTATTATTGGGAAAAAGGTATGGTTGCAAGTTCATCATCAAATCTCTCGCTCATCACTGGTAGTCCCACTGCCCAATCTCATTGATAGATATTTTTTATGTATTAAGAAATGACCGACGGTAACACCATTTCTGAATTTACTTTTAACTTATATTGAATTAATATTTGTAGTAGTCTTTTTAACTTTGAATCTGTTAAGTGGTTGTAGTGATAAAAAGATAATGTTATATTATATGAATGTTATGAGTTTAAGCAACTAAGTTTGTAGGATATAATTGTTTTGTCATTTGGTTAAAAAAATTCTGAACAGATACTACTTTTAATTACCACGGACTATTAAAAAGGGTAAACTACATGTTTAGTACCTAACCTATTACTTTTGTTCCTTTTTGGTTCCCAAACTTTATTTTTTTCAAAATTATACCTAACATTTAATTTAGGGTTTAATTTGGTACCCTGCCATTAAAAGTTTAATAGAATTATCGGCGTGGTATTTTTAAATTTTTTCAATGATGACATAACATTATCTTATGGTGATACGTTAACATCACCGTTAAGCTTTTAGCGGCGGATACCAAAATGAAAATATGGTTTTTTGAAAAAAAATAGTGTAGATACCAAAACTGAAAAAAAGTAATAATTTAGATACTAAACTTGTAGTTTATCCAAAAAACTTTGAACAATAAACCTTCCAGGCGGTCACGCCCATGAGTTCCACATTGCTACTTCGCCTCAAACTTTTTGACTATCTGCATGCATTGGACCAGACCCCTTAAATAACTTATCGTTCAAAGCCCACAGCAAAACCCAAAGTCAAATTACGGTTTTCCTCTCTCTACTTTACTCGAGCAATATTCTTTACATTTTAATTTGGTGTAATTTAATATTCCTTTTATTGTTAGGGCACGAACCAACTTGTCTCGGTGATTAAAGGAATCGTTGTTATTCCTAGAGATTATGGGTTCGAGTGACTTTAAGTGTGAATGAATGTTATTTGTCAAATGATTGAAAGTAAGAACGGATGCAGGATTTTATGTTAGAGGGGGCAAACTTATGAAATTTTAAAGGGGAGACGGACTTATAAATTTTAGGGGGAGCAAAACAAATTTTCAACAAAAATATCTAAATTATATAGAAATTTAAAATTTGTAGGTGCGACCACCCCCACCCGCCTCCCTCTTGGTCCATCCGTAGTTGAGAGTATTTAGAACAGACACTACTTTGTAATTACCTTAACTTAATAAAAAAAATTATTATTATTAGGATAAATTATACCATTAGTCACTAAATTAATTTTTTTCTACTTTGGTCACTATTTTTTTTTGACAAAATCGTCAATAACGTTATTCCCCCCTCTATTTTAATCATCAATTGATAAAAAATTAACAACAGCGTTATAGTATTTTCAATGTTCCATGGTAGGAATTCAACCCAAGACCTCTAATACAAGATCTAATATCTAACCACTACACCAAGCAAAATACTTGCTATATAATTAAATAATAATAATAATATTTAGGTGAAAATATGATTTAAATTAATTATAATTTTTCATGAAAATATATTAATTATAATAAAAATTAAATATATTTATTAATTAATTTTTATGTCCAAAAATTAATAATTATATTACAATTTAATCCCTAAAGTACATTATTTGTGCAATTAAGGCTTGATTTCATGTCTGTTTGAATTGAAATTCTTGTAAGCATGTTGAATTAAAGTATGATGATTTAAATTTCTAATTTGTGTGATCTAGATTTTGTATTGGTTAATAATTAATGTATAAACTTCCACTGTATGATTTCAAATGATTGGTACTACAACAAACCAGTGAATTATACCGCAAATGATTTGTGATAGAATTGTGAATTACGAATGTCAAAATGGTTTTACGTTGGATTAACCGGGGTTGGATTTTAATATTACTGCCCAAGTCAGCATCATCAGGTCATTTCAAATTTGAGGTTTTTTTGTCATACAGATTTTCAAACCCTTTCCCTCCTAAAGATTGGACAATAATAAAACTGCGACTAGACCAAGTAAATTCCAGTGAAAAGCAAGGGGAGGTAAATCCACCAGGCAGATTTATCCACTTCATTCACCCTGTGAAACAGCTTGAGCTAAGTCATGAATCATGCATGCATGGTTCCACTTAATATAATTTCATATTAAAAGATAAAAGAGTGCCAAGTCAGAGTTCTACAACTGATGCCATGAAAGAGGACCAAAAGTATTTACCTTGAGATGTAGATCCTTGCAATGTCACAAATCCTTTTGTGCATTACTTCATCTTACCGATCAATCCTATGTTACATGTTGATTACAACTCATTGAAATTTTTGAGAAATCAATAATCTCAAGCATATGCAGCCAGACTCTCTCTATCAACGGCATTTAATAATTCTTTATTATACGCATGGCATGATAATAAGTACCGACTGCATTCCATGTCCCCGTCCCCTTGCATAAATTTTGTCATGGCAGTCCAGCTTTAGGAGCTTGTGAACCCAACCAACCATGGCAAACACCGTTGTAACATTCTAATCCTTTACACAAGTTCAGTAAACTTCAGCTAGCACTAGATGATTCTTTTGATTTCTCTGCCACTGCATCCTTCTCTGAGTTGCTTGTATCTCCAGTGTGAGCCTGACTTGTTTGCGCCTGACTGGAGGACTGAGATTCTGTAGCAAGTCCCAAAACCGCCAATACGGACCTAGAAAATCCAGAGAAAAGAGATTGTGATAAGGAAACAAGGGGCGTTCATGGAGTATATGTTTTGAAGTTTTCTCCATCCAATAAAAAAAATAATAATACTAATAATAATTCTTCATGTGCACCTAGGAAGTGATGTTCGGATATTCGGTTGGCTAGCATGAGCAACCAAAGGAGCTTTCAGTGCTGCTGTCCTATTCAGTGCATTTTCAAGCTGTGGAGGGGGTAGCTGAAAGACAATTATAATAATTAATTAATTAAATTAAAAAATAAAGAACATGTTTTGGTCGTATTGGGAGATCAAAATTGGGTTCTCAAAATCAATTAACAAAAGAGAATGCACCTGAAGCAGCACGCTGAAAGAATGAGGCTGTGTCGAGAGGGCACATTTCAAAAATCCTACCCACAGCTTTGGATTTTTCCATATCTACAACAAATCAATGATTTAAAAATATAAGCAAGAAGCATGAAGAGAGAGAAACAAATGTCAATGTGATAAATATACTCGCCTGCTTGCTTACAAGTCGAGAAAGAATCTCCATTATAAATTCCACCTACAAAATTAAGGGTAAACCAATTCATCAGTCATGAAATTTTTTCTAATTATGTTAAGTTCCTTAAACAGGATTTTCCCTCTTATTTAAAAGATAAAGTGCAGCAACTGGAAGACACCCTTTTGATAAGAAAGCAGAAACAAAAAGAAATGAACTATAAATCACGACACCATTGTTCACGATTGCTATGCTAGCAAAAGATATAAATTACTTGGGGAGCCTTTTTTCTTCAAGAAAAAAAAAACTACAACTATATATAATATCACCGAAGAAAGAAAGCTAAATTATAATTTCTTACCAGTGCAGGAAAAGCACCAATGGCCTGTAATACCGTACGCATAAACAACAAAGGAAGAGGTATCTGCTCAACCTATGGGAAAGAACATTCATCATCTGTATTCAGCCGCAGACGGTACCAAATTTGGTGATAAAAATAAAAGGAAGTGGTATATTACATACCAATTGATTTAACACCTTTGCAAGAACCTGCTGGGTGAATATACTTCGTTGCTCAAAACAAGCATTACATGCATCAATGACCTGATTGAAGACAAAAAAATACTAAATTATGAATATCCATATGTTAATATGTTTAGAAAAGAGAAACAGAAAACAGTCATGGAGAGAAATTGTAGATTAAGGAACCACAAAGAAACCTTCTTCAAGGGAATTCCATCTCTTTCAGGATCAACGCCATGGATAGCGATTAACACTTCAGCTGGAGAGAGCACTGGACCAGACTGAGATGACCCCTAGGTACAGAGTCCAATTAGCAATTAAGCAGAAAATGCAGCTAAAACGAAAGCAGGTTGTGTTACCCAAAGAAGTATTTTCAATTAAAATATAATATTGAAAATGACCATAAAATATAAAATTATGCTAATACGTTCCATGTGAAAAATTTTACACGTAAGTGAATTCAAAAGGCAACAAAAGAAAAGTGAAGCTGTAGTATGCAAGCAACCATAACTTATGATCTCTAGAAACAACAGGTAGAAGAACAAAAAAGTGAATTTTCTAATAAAGAAATTTAACTTTTGGGTTGGAGGGCAAGGGGAAGAAGTATACCTGTAGCAAACAGGTAAGTGCAACTTGGAACTTATCCAGAGGAAGATTTACAAGATAGGGAAAAAGCAGCAAAACCTAGCGAGAAAGAGAGACGACTGTTAAACAAAATGCAGCATAGAAGGTGAAAGCAACACTAATGAAAATCAAAACAATGCATTCAAAGAGAACCTCTTAAATAAGAGGAAGATGAAGAAGCTATTTATTAAGACTTTACACCAGGAAATATAGGGAGAAAAAAGAAACTGAAATAAATTTGTTGAGCATGAAGTCCAAAAGAGCATCGACAAGAGTTTGCCTCTTTACCAAATGTCAAACATATAAAAGGCAATTTAACTGAAGCTTTTAATCACATATATTGAAGAGACATGACAGAATCAATGTTGCTAATGCCACTAACAACTTGTACTTGCCACATTGACGATATTAACCCAACCTGCCAATTTCTCATAGATATCTTGAGTCAAATACTGAATAACATTTTTAAAGATGATTCTTAATTTAATGAAAGGAAACAGGTAAATGAAAACAAAAATGAAGGGTAAGAATTGTTCATTATATCAATAATCTGTGAGGTATCTTCTTGACATGAAATCTTCTAGAAAGGACATCCCTTAAGCCCAAACTTCCATCTTTATTTAGTAATACAGCTCACCCTTTCATTTTTAGTAAAAATATGAATTATGTCGTGATCCCAAATTTCTTGAATAATTAAATGCTTCTACATCTTCTAAATCAAAACATAACCAATGATCCACAAACACACAAATGACAAGATATCCTTTCATCAAGGACTTGAAACTTCTAGGGCATTATCCAGTCTTGTCTAGACATGAATCACATTTCTGCGTTCTGACAGAAATAATCCAATTACACAAGCCAATTGAACAAAACATTATTCAGTGCAAAATAGTCATGGTCAGTACAAAAGGAAAGGAAATTATTCAGAGAATGGAGAAAAACCTCATCTCCTGGTAGGAATGGCAATACTGGAACTAGAATTTCAACATCCTGTCACCAATCCAAACCAAACACACCTTAACTGTTATTCTCAAAGCAATCTGGCTCAAAGAAAAGGAGCAAACCTACTCATACCTTTAGTTTTGAATCAAATAACTTTTTGATGGTAAATATCAATTCTGCAGAAGGTACCTTCCCTTCTGTCAATGTCTGCAAAACCTGGCATTGAGGCCGGATGGACAAAAGAAAAGGGCAAATTGGTTACAAAACTTGAGAACATTAGCTAGGGATTCAGAAAATTATCAAGTTTATTAAACTATCCCAACCTGGATCAGAAGATTCTCGCTTCCACTAGGAGGATCCGAAATAATTTCAAGAAGGTCAGATGACAAGCCCATAGTACGAACCAGTATTGGAATTTGACGATGGATTGCCTGCATTGTGCAACTAATAAGAGGAAAAAGAAGAAAAAAAAAGAATACCAAGGAGTTTGATAATTTCTAAAATAAGATTCCAATAGGCATTAACCATACCTGCTTAACTGCCTTTGATGCACTACCGTAGATAATAAATATTTGGCCAAAAAGAGAGTGCTTCTGTCAAATGAATATAACAGCAAAGTATTAATCCCTTTTGAGGACTATGAAGAAACAAGTACTCAAAATTTATTCTTAAGAATCAAGCAATCAAAATAAAAGTAGCACCTTTGTACAAAGAGCAAAATACAGAGACATGCACCGCTGTGCCTCAGAGACAGAAGGGGATGACCCACTCTGAGATGTTTCTGACTGGTGAACATCAGCAGAGATGTCTTTACCAGTGGCACTCATCGACTGATGCTCATTCAATGGTTTTTCCAACTCAGAATCCTGTTAAAAATGACAGTTGGAAGTTAATTAAAAAATACAACAAATAGATCTAACACTACGTATAACTAAAGTCACTACATAGCTCTCAACAGGTAACAAAAAGTTCAATATAAAATTACACAATTTCCAGTTAATTTTGAATAACTTCTTTACCAACCTGTGAAGTATTTAAGCATTTGGTTTGGCATAACCCCACCCCCATCTTTTTCAAAGAAAATAAAATGGTCAAAGAAGATAGTTAATGCTTCATATACTGACAAAATTCACCTCTCACCTAGCTTGCTCTGTCCCAAACCCACCAAAAAAGAAGGCTAAGGAAAAGAGAGTACAATATGCACACACATTAACAGGGAATTCTAGGAAAATGAAGAGCTCAAGGCTTTTTTTTTTTTTGCACCTGGTAATTGTTTCATACTACACGCACCATATAAGAACACTTGTAAATGTGTTGATGCAGGCATGTATATATGTATGAGCAGACATGTGCATTTATGTGCATCTCTATGAACATATGCTTATTTGATACTCCATCTGGCAGAAAGTGATCAAATATATATATCAAGCTATTCCAAATTGAACCAGATATAGAAGATTTGGAAGTGATGGCATGTAAAAAACAAGGTCTTATTTATATGGTTACCTTATGTGATTCACTGATTAATCCTTCAGCATCTGTTCTTTCTGCAGCATCAACATTTACTGCAGAGAGCAGTATTTCCTTCGCAAAATCTTCTATTTGTTGGGAAATAGATGGTAGAGGGTAAAGCTTATTTGCTACCTGTAAATAAAATACATCCTCCACAATAAGATAGATTAGCGCAAGTAGCAATCTAATTTCTTCAATAGCATCATGAACACTTACCAGGCGTATTGCTTTCATTCGGACTTCCTCCAAGTGATGAACTGCACTCTTTGAAAGGTAACAAGAAAATAAAAGTCAAACAACAAAATAGAAAAGAGAACTTCAATTCAGAGGTATCATCCAAGATAAATCACAAACCTGCAAAGCAATTTTCAAGCACACATCTCGAATTGGAGGTCTCAATAGAATTAGGCTCCATACGGTGCTGAGGCCTTGAGTAACTCTATCTCCGCTTTGTGACTCTTCAGCTTTCTCTGAAATCCCAGGTGAACACAAACACTCTAATAAATTCAAAACCGACTTTGGCAGGTGAGGAGCTTCACCAAGTAGTTTACTTAAAGATTTGTCTGAAGGTGGAAAAGAGTCCCTAAGAATTTCAGCCTGCGTTAAAGAGATTTCCTCAAAAACATGGGATATGACAGGAAGAACAAGATAGGAATAACAAGAAAAAATACATACAACAGCCAGAAGGAATGTTTCATATGCAGAAGCAGCAGTTGTACATGAGAAGAAATCGCTTTCCGCTTCTGCCTCTCCAAATAACCTGTAGAGGACACGCAATGTCAACTCGTGTCCCTGAAGCCATCCAATAACTATCGTTAGCTAGCTTGAAGTTTAGATGATTTTAATGAACAATATAGCAGTTGTTTGAAAAATCAGTGACAACAAAAAAAGCAAGTAAAAGGCGGAGGTGACATTAGAATATATAAAAAAGTAGCTTATGTCAAGTCAACAACTTAAGCACATCCAAACATGAATACAAAATGGAAAACCAGTTACCTCATGATTGATATAATCTAACAAGATGTGTTCTCTTAGAAGGCTCTGTAGGTCTAACTCAGATGGTAACTGAGAAAAGAAAAACCAAAAACATGTTTAAAACAGAATGCCAAAACAAGGCATTCACTAATAATAAATATATCACAACGAGATGTTCTCAATAGAAAGATAAAGACATTCTTGAGAAGTCAGGATTACTACCTCGACTCCCAGGTAAGCAAGCAGAGAAGAACGAACTTGTGAACCTCCAGCTACTGATATTTGCTTATATGCCTCAATGATGCGTATATAAGCCAACTTTTGCGCAGCATCCTTCTGATCATCAGAAAGATTGACAACAGGTGCTGACATCTTGGGCAAGACAACAGAACGTGAAGAAACAACAGAAGTTGCTGTTGAGGAAACCACGCTGCCGGAATCATTAACTGTTGTTTTTGGACTAAACTCCTCCGACCTCTCTACTGAAATTGATGGAAGAACATGCAGAGGTGACTTTCCACCAAAACTTGTACCTTGTTCTTGACTAGCATCTTCTAGATCAGTAGAGACCAATGAGGTAGCTGCTTGGGCATCTGATAATCCATCATCATGAAAAGAAGAGCCCAAACCCGGTAAGTCACTTTCAAGATTACCCACATCATGGATGTCAGATGGAGTAAGTACATCAATCTTCTCCATTCCAGGCAAAAGAGCATTTTCAGCTTCATGACCCATGCCAGCATATGCAACAGAACTATTAAGGCCAGCCATAGAATCATCTTCTTCAACCGCTTCTGTTTTCTGTATCTTGAACAAAATAGACATGTTGGATCAAAACCAAACAGCAATGCAAACATGATAAAGTCAAATTAAAGAGGAGAAAAGTGTCTCAATCAAATCACTGGCCCCACACAAAAAATTAGTCGAGCATTTGTTTATTGGCCCATCTTTGGTATGGTAAAAAAAAGTGTAAGCCCCCAAATTCATCAAAAGTAAACAAGCATTAACTAAAATCCCAGTTGGAGCATTATAAAATGTGTGTGACATAAGTTGTATGCATTAATTGCTTCACGTGTAAAACAACGGCTGAAGGAAAAAATCATATTATATCAAAAAAAGGAAAAAATCATACCACTATTTCATCAGGAACTGGTTGCTGGGAGTTTAGCAGCGAGGCTATTGGCGGGAAAGTACTTGATAGTGAAACAACATCAACTAAAAATGATGGTGGATACTTGGCTTGAGTGTCACTTCCAACTATGCACATGTCCTCCAGCAATTCATCATCAGCATCAGTGTGAGGATGAGCGGGAGGAAGGTTACGCATGTTAGCCATCACTACCTCAGCCAGCAAGTCAGCAGATATGCTTGAAATAAGAATCCCCAAAGATCCCACAGCTTTTTCTCCTTGAGCAACCAAGGCACCAAACATGGCAACAAGTTGCTGGACTGGTCCGGTATCAACGTCATCTTTTCTTTTGGTAGATTGAATTGAAGAAATATCACCCTGATACACAGAAGTGTTCCTGTTTAACTCTTTTGTTGCTTCTTCAGATACACTAGGCGAGGACCTGACACGTTTTCCAGACACACCATCATTTTCAGCCAAATCATTACTGTCCTCAGATCCAGATCTTTTCCTCCCCACATTGCTAACAACAGCATCACATGCTTTAGTCATGGGTTTTTCTTCCTGTAAGTTCTTAAACATACTTAGAAGTCCAATATACATATTTCCATGTGCATATAAAAGATGTACAACCCAGCACCCCATGCAAATCATAAAATACATTAAACGAAATTATAGATACCTTAATAGCTGAAGAATAATCTTTATTGTCTTCCACACTTCCATTAATTTTATTAACTTGGATGAGAGCTAGCTCCGCCAGTCCTCCAGCTTTCATCTCTTTCAAGGCACCAAGTAAACGATCCCGCCACTGTATAAATCAAACAAAAAGTGGATAAGGTACTCAACTTTGGTGCTTGATGGATGCCAAGTAATGGAAGTTCAGTTATAACGGTACTATAGATACTGGTAAATGAACCAGTAAAAATAAGTAATGGTACCATATTAGAAAACACACCTGGGTGGTAAAAAGCAGTATAAAAGACCACCCATTCATCTCTCATGATTACCTAAAGTACTAAGCAACTTATGTGAAGGTACGTGAAAAACAAGCATCTTCACAGATGAAGTAAAATGTAAAAGTAACACCAAAGTAGAAAGGGAGATGCAACTTATTAATGGATAATAGTCTAAAAGAGAATGTTTAGTATTAAACAAATATCAGTGCGGCCCTTGGGTGTGCACAAGTAAAATGTAAAAGAAATACCGAAGTAGAAGAGAGATGCAACCTTAGTAATTGATAACAGCCTGAAAAAGAAAGTTCAGTATAAAATAGATACCGGTGCAGCACTTGGGTGAGTACATTTCAAGCATGATAGTAAGGCATTTTCAAAGTATGATGTGCTCCATAGACATGAACCCCTTTGATAACAAAGCTTGGGGGATCCAAACTGAGTAAAACTGGTAGAATACGTCCATAATATGCAGGCCGCTTATTTGCAATTGCTGAAAGACTGATATCAAAGACAAAACAATGGAAACCCAATAAATTAAAAACACAAAATATAATCAAAAGTGAAAACCAAAATTTGCACTTTCGTCGATGCCTTAAATTAAGAACGGTATGAGGAAGTGAACATTTAAAGGTTCATATTCAAGGATAATAGCATGCCAGTAATAAATTTTCCTCACAGGACTTCGGGTGGAATTTTTTATATAAACTACAATTTTCAGTTCTCATCTTTATACCAGACTTGAAAATTAGAACTGTTTTACATAGATATCATTTCCTGGTTATTCACAAGTCATATCAGTGTTAAAGATAGAGCTTTCATGAATCGTGATGAACTGAATGCCAAGAAATAAGTCAGTTGAAATAAGCTGAATGGATACCATACCTGTTAATAAGCACAACAATCACAGATGTTGTTAGAGACTTTACTGTTGGAAATCTAAGCTGATCAAGCAACAAAACCAAACGCTGGCTAGCTTCAATTGACAAATCCCCAACATTGAGAAAAGGATGGCGCCCATGAAGCCAAGTTATGTTAAAATCTATAGGGGTTCCTACAAAGTAAAATGATTAGGACAAATAAAATTTGTTAAGTGCTAGTCAATAACGTACTAAAATGACTATGAAAGTCTTTTTCTTAGTGCTCTAACCTTGATGAGACAACTATCTAAAGCAAATTACCTTCATTAGGAGGGGGCTCTGCAGAGCCATTAGGATTAGGAGTATAAAGAAGAATTACTGCTTCCACAAACTTCAGTGCCACCAATCTTATCCCACCACTTCCTGGCTGATTAAATTTTACAATTAATCAGGTAAGGAATTAATTTTGAATCGTCATGAAACAGAAAGAGTCAAAAGCTACCTGGAAAGCTATAGAATATATCTTCTCCTTTAACTTTAACAACCACGACCATGATGATTCAAGATCACTGGCCAATTCACTGGACTGAAGGCCCTGAAACAAACACAAACACCATGTGAATTTGTAGAAGGTGCAACTTAAATTAGCAAGCTGCAAATAGACTACTGCCTAATGTAAAGCTTAAATGATGTCAAATCATCCATCACTTTCCAGAAACTGACATGAAATACAATGCAACAGCAAGTGAAAACAAAACTAAACACTTTTTATTATCAATAATTGAATCCTTGAAAAGCTAGTGTTCACAAAATTAATATTCTACAAAATAAGATTATGGAAACAAACCTGAATTGTAATCTTTTCGAGAGTATGACGAAACAAATCAATGCTGCAAAAAATAGACTGTCGAGCAACAGCAGGTGTAGCATCTTCCAAAACAGTTATCAGAAAGGGTGCAATTTCAGGTACGAATTCGAGGTGTTTCACTCCAATTTCACCAATTATCCTACATTTAATTGAAAAAATAATAATTTATAAGCAATAAAAAAACAGCAAAGAGGTAGCGGATTGAAGTAGGGATTTTAAAGGAGGCGTACTGGGTAGCAAGTTTGCGGACCGGACCGGACGGGTCGGAGTAAAGGTCTAAGATACGAGGAAGGAACTCGGACAAAGTGGCAGCGTCTTCCTCCAACAAATCATGCTTCAATTGACGACAAAACTCTAGTTTTGGACCTAAGTCACTAGCAAACTTCACTGAGTTGGATAAACTCTCGAGCTTTTCTCTCGAAGCTGGATCCATGATCCCTACCATTGCAAAGAAAATCAGGAAAACCGCGAACTCTTTTCTTTTATTTCATGAACGGTTTCCCCTCCCTCCAATTTCTATTTCTTGGGACGAAGAGGGATCGGAAAAGTGTAGTTTAGGCGTTTAGGGTTCAGTTCTTATACTTTTCTTCCAGTAATTTATTATTAACTTTAAAAAAAATACCTTGTATTCTTCGTGTGTATATATATATATATATATATATATATATATATGATCCTCGAACTAACTTTAATTTCAACGTAGCTCTTAAATTTAAAAAATAATTTAATAAATTTACGATTTTCGTCGTTAACCGTTATGATAGTGATGTGATACTTCACGTTATTGAGTGACAATCTACAATGCTAATAGAGTAGTCTAGTGTGACTAATGACGTGATAGATAGACTAAATTATTTTTTATTGAGTTCGAGAGTCAAATTGATTTTTTTAAGTTTAGGTACATATTTGATTTTTTAGAAGAAAAAAATATTGAAAATTTAATATATAAAAATATTCAAAAAAATAAATATAATAAAATGCCAAAAATAAAAAATAAATTGCTAAAAATTAAAAATATATATTATTAGTTTTCATCTCGAATTTAACTTTTTTTATTTATATAAATCTAAATTTGTTCATCATGCACAAATTTTATTTTATATATTTATCTCTAATTATCTTAAACTCTAAATGTCTTTCTAATTCTATTTCACTGATTTTTTTCATAAAATTGAATTAAATAAATATTATTATGTCTTATAAAATTAAAATTCATTTATAAATTACCATAAGATTGTATAATTTAAAAAAATATATAAAAATAATTATATAATCAATATGAATCTTTTTTTATTAATCTGAGATAAGTACAAGATAATATATTTTAAAGATACATTTCAACCATTTAATATTGAACGCTCGTACACTTAGCATTCCTAGTGCTCGAACCCAAGACCTTAAGGAATAACAACAATTCTTTTACCACAGAGGTTGCTTGATTCGTATAAAAGAAATATTTTAGTGAACATAACAAGGGTCTCGTGTACCCTTTTGCTAAAAGAAGAAGAAGGAAAATCGACATATCTGTCAATTTCCATTAGATACAACTCTATAAAGTCAATGTGGGTTTGGACTCCATGTGTTTGAGGTATTTTTGTCACCACTAATATTTATTTTTTTATTTTTTGAAGGAATAAAAAATTCGTCTTTGCAAAATAAAAATAAAATAAAACTCATATTAGAATTGATATGTACAAACATAACAATATAATTATAATACAAAATAAAATAAACTAAAATTAGAATTCGCCTATAAATTCAGTAAATCATTTAACAATATCAAACACCATGTTAACGTGTGTGTATATATATATTAATATTTTTTTAGTAATATAATAATTTAATATTTACTTTTTATATATTTAAAATTTAAAATATTTTTTTAAAATCAAATAAGTCTTTAAACTTAAAAAAACAATATAACCATCAAAATTAATAAAAAAAATTAATTTAACACGTCTGCCATGTTACTAGCCATGTCACCAACCATTATCGACTATCACGTCAGTATCGTAGACCGTCACATGTTGAACCATGTTTTATAATATTTTGATATTACAAATTAAGACAAAATGTTTTTGGACTTGATTGAATTTGTTCAAAGTTTTCAAAAATAATCAAAGTCAATTAAACTAGAATTTGAGCACAAAACTGTTTTTCAAGGTACATAGTACCGATACTGTTCTTACAATATCGATAATCTCTAGGTAGTATCGATACTACCAGTTGTTTTTCAAATAGCTCAAATTTCAGAATGCAAAATAGGTACAGATACTTAAAGGAGTACAAATACTACTTTACACAAAAGTATCAATACCATGAGCATAGTACTGATGTTGGTCAGGCCCAACGGCTAGTAATGGCTAATTTATTTAAAAATTACAAAGTTAGTACCAATACTCTTTAAAGGAGTACCGATACTCCCTGTCCTTGCCAGTTTTATTTTGTAGAAAATTAATCCCCAACGGCTTCAAATAATCCCCAACTGCTAGAAAAGGCCACAAACTCATTCCAACATATAAAAACAAGTTGAGGACACTTGAAGAAGGGTTAGAACACCTATCCAAGCAATCAAACACAATATAAGAGTTTTTCAATCTTTATTTTACTTTATCTTGTAAATATTTGTGTTTTGAGTTTTATTGCAAATATTTTCATTTGTTTTTATGAGCTTAAAATTCTTGTAAACACCCTACCTTAGAGAAGTTTTCTTGTTTACATTTCTTATCTTTGTGAAAAGGGGATTGGTTCTAGCTAAGCCTGTTAAAAGCTAGGGAGTGTAAAGGTTGTCTTTTGATCATGTAAAAAGAAAGAACAAATTAGTAAATTTGTTAGAAAATCCATAGTGAGGAGCAAATGTAGTGGATGTAGACTTGGTTGAGAAGTCGAACCACTATAAATCCTTGTGCAAATTGTTTTATCTTTTTACTCCATACTCCTTAAACTCAAAAACCAATTCACTCACTCTTACCAAATCATTTGGTTGATCATTGAGCTTCATCGACAATCCCAACAATTGGTATCAGAGTTTGACTCGCTAGAAGGTCTAACAACCTTAAGATGATCCTTGAAGAAGCTCTATCCATTTCTGACACAACTGAGAAGATGACTTCCACCTCCGACTCGTTCTACATGGAATACTCCCAACCGATCGACAAGCCTTCATACTTCAATGGAGCCAACTAGCGTCATTGGAAGAAATTAATAAAGTTATTCATACATTCCAATGATCTTGATGCATGGGAGATGATCGATAACAACTTCTCTTCTCCAAAGAATAAGACGAAGGAGTAGAGTACCCAATAACGAAAGAAAGCTCAACAAAATGCTAAGGTCATGCACATTATGTTTTGTGCACTTGGTCCCGATGTTTATGAAGGAGTTTATTCTTGTTCATATGCTAATGAGCTTTGGAATAAGCTCAATGAACTTCATGGAAACAAAAAAGAAGAACCAACAAAGGTGGTGTGTGTAATGGCTCTTGAAGAGCCCGAGGTATCTTCTAACTCAAGTGAATCAAATTCTTATTCCCTTAATGAGTAACAAGTTGCCTATTATGAATTGTATTTAGAATTTGAGACCATGAATTCCAAATATAAGAAATTAATTTCAAAATTTAAAGTTGAAAATGATTTGATTTTAAAAGCAAAAGTTGATTTAGAAAAACAAAATGAAATTTTAAAAAATGATTTTGAGCTTTCTAAAATCAAAATCAATGATTTGGAAAAACAAAATCTTGATTTTAAAGTTTAGTTTAAAAATTTAACAAAAGAAAAGGAATTAATTTCACAAAACAATTCATCATATTTAAAAATGGCAAAATGCTCATATTGTCATTTCCATAGTCATTTGGAACATACTTGTCCTTTACAGAAAGGAAAATGTTTTAAAATTAAACAAGTATGAGTTCCAAAGGGAACAAGGGGCATTGAAACTAACATTCAAGGTCCAAAGCAATTTGGAAACCAAAATCTAATTAAATGTCTCTTGTAGGTGTGTGGGAGAATGATGACAAAAGTAAAGAAATTCAAATGTTCTAGCCACACTTCAAAAGAAGGATGGGTAACCTCTACGTGTATTTCGATTATCTTGCATAATTGGTTGCTCATTTGGTTTAAGCATGCATGAGTTTTGATTTTAAATAATTTTATGTTTTATATCTCATGTATGTTAAAAGAATTGTGATAAACATTGTCTAATGTTTTAATGATTTTACATAAATTTTTGTTCATCATAATGATTTTGGTCAAAATTGGTTTTAATGTTTTATTTTTACAAATTTTTATTTTTGACCTTAATTTCAATGTTTATGCATGTAATTTATTGCAACTAATATCTCTCTAACAATTGATATCAATTTTTCAAATGCATAACATTTTTTTATGACTTTATGCACATGCACTTAAATACAACAATTAGTATTGCATAAAGTATCTTAGACTTGGATATATTGAATTTCATGTGTCATTAACATGTTTGTTCATCTTTGTTGAAATTCAATGTCTTTTAAGTGTCACGTTTTTAAAGTCAAATTTTTGTTTGAATGCTATTATTGAGGGGGAGCTTTGATTTTTCAAATGATTTTAATTTTAAAATTACTACTTACTCTCCATTGTTGTTTTGTATCTTAAATGTTTGAATTATTTTTATATAACAAAAAGGGTGAGAAGTATGGATTTGAAAAATTCAATTTCTCAATGAAAAATGAGGAGCTTTAATACTTTCCAAATATGTCTATTTTTCATTAAAAGTTTTATTAAGGAGGAGTTTTGCCAAAAACAATTTTTCAAATGTTTTGTTATAAAAATGACTGTCACATGTTGAACCATGTTTTATAATATTTTGATGTAGCAAATTAAGGCAAAATGTTTTTGGACTTGATTGATTTTGTTCAAAGTTTTCAAAAATAATTCAAAGTCCATTAAACTCAAATTTGAGCACAAAACTGTTTTTCAGGGTACGTAGTACCGATACTGTTCTTGCAGTATTGATACTCTCTAGGTAGCATCAATACTACCAGTTGTTTTTCAAATAGCTCAAATTCCAGAATGTAAAATAGGTACTGATACTCAAAGGAGTACCGATCCTACTTTACACAGTAGTATCAAAACCCTTAGCATAGTATCAATATCGGTCAAGCCCAACGGCTAGTAGCAGCTAGTTTATTTAAAAATTACAAAGGTAATATCGGTACTCATTAAAAGAGTACCGATACTCCCTGTCATGAGCAGTTTTATTTTGTAGAAAATTAATCCCCAACGACTCCAAATCATCCCCAACGACTAGAAACTGCTACAAACTCATTCCAATATATAAAAACAAGTTAAGGAAACTTAAAGAAGGGTCAGAACACCTATCCAAGCAATCAAACACAATAGAAGAGTTTTTCAATCTTTATTTTTCTTTCTCTTGTAAATATTTGCGTTTTTAGCTTTATTGCAAATTTTTTTATTTGTTTTTGTGAGCTTAAAATTATTGTAAACACCCTACCTTAGAGATGTTTTCTTGTTTACATTTCTTCTTCTTTTTGTGAAAAGGGGATTGGTTTTAGCTAAGCCTGTTAAAAACTAGGGAGTGTAAAGGTAATCTCTTGATCCTGTAAAAAGAAAGAACAAATTAGTGAATTTGTTAGAAAATCCTTAGTGATGAGCTAAGGTAGTGGATGTAGACTTAGTTGAGAAGTCGAACCACTATAAATCCTTGTGCAAACTGTTTTATATTTTTACTCATTACTCCCTAAACTCAAAAACCAATTCACCCCCTCTTGGCAAATGATTCGATTGATCATTGAGCTTCATCGACAATCCCAACAATTGGTATCAGATCTTGACTCATTAGAATGTCTAACAACCTTGAGACGATCCTTAAAGAAGCTCTATCCATTTTCGACACAACCGAGAAGATGACTTCCACCTCCGGCTCATTCTACATGGAAGACTCTCATCCGATCGACAAGCCTCCATACTTCAATGGAGCCAACTACCGTAATTGGAAGAAATTAATGAAGCTATTCATACAATCCAATGATCTTGATGCATGGGATATGATCGAGAACAACTACTCTTCTCCAAAGAAGAAGACGAAGGAGTGTAGTACCCAGAACAGAAGAAAGCTTAACAAAATGCTAAGGCCATGCATATGATGTTTTGTGCACTTGGTCTCGATGTTTATGAATGAGTTTTTTCTTGTTCATATGCCAAGAGGCTTTGGAATAAGCTCGACGAACTTCATGGAAACAAGAAAGAAAAAACAACAAAGGTGGTGTGCGTAATATCTCTTAAAGAGCCCGAGGTATCTTCTAACTCAAGGGAATCAAATTCTTATTCCTTTAATGAGTTACAAGTTCCCTATGATGAATTGTATTTGGAATTTAAGACAATGAATTCCAAATATAAGAAATTAATTTCAAAATTTAAAGTTGAAAATGATTTGATTTTGAAAGCAAAAGTTGATTTAGAAAAACAAAATGAAATTTTGAAAAATGATTTTGAGCTTTCTAAAATCAAAATCAATGATTTTGAAAAAGAAAATCTTGATTTTAAAGTTAAGCTTGAAAGCTTAACAAAAGAAAAAGAATTAATTTCACAAACCAATTCAACATATTTAAAAATAGAAAAATGCTCATATTGTTATTTTCGTGGTCATTTGGAACATACTTGTCCTTTAAAAAAAGGAAAACGTTTTAAAATTAAACAAGTATGGGTTCCAAATGGAACAAAGGGCATTGAAACTAACGTTCAAGGATCCAAAGCAATTTGGATACCAAAATCTAATTAAATGTCTCTTGTAAGTGTGTGGGAGCAATGGTGACAGAAGTAAAGAAATTCAAATGCTCTAGCCACACTTCAAAAGAATGATGGGTAACCTCTAAGCTTATTTCGATTATCTTGAATAATTGGTTGCTCATTTGGTTTAAGCATGCATGAGTTTTGATTTTAAATAATTTTATGTTTTCTATCTCATGTATGTTAAAAAGAATTGTGATGAACATTGTCTAAAGTTTTAATGATTTTTCATAAATGTTTGTTCATCATAATGATTTTTGGTCAAAATTGGTTTTAATGCTTTGTTTTTACAAATTTTTATTTTTGTCCTTAATTTAAATGTTTATGCATGTAATTTATTGCAAATGATATCTATCTAACAATTGATATCAATTTTTCAAATGCATAACATTTTGGATAGCTTTATGTACATGCACTTAAATACAACAATTAGTATTGCATAAAGTATCTTAGACTTGTTATATTGAATTTCATGTGCTACTAACATGTTTGCTCATCTTTTTTGAAATTCAATGTGTGTCAAGTTTTTAAAGTCAAATTTTTGTTTGGAATGCTATGAGGGGGAGCTTTGATTTTTCAAATGATTTTAATGTTAAAATTACTACTTACTCTTCATTGTTGTTTTGTACCTTAAGAGTTTGAATTATTTTTTATATAACAAAAAGGGAAGAATTATGGGTTTGAAAAATTCAATTTCTTAATGAAAAAAGGGGAGCTTTAGTATTTTCCAAATATGTCTCTTTTTCATTAAATGTTTTATTAAGGGGGAGTTTTGCCAAAATTTTTAAATGTTTTGTTCTATCAAAAAGACTGTCACATGTTGAACAATGTTTTATAATATTTTGATATAACAAATTAAGGTAAAATGTTTTTGGACTTGATTGAATTTGTTTAAAGTTTTCAAAAATAGTTCAAAGTCCATTAAACTAGAATTTGAGCACAAAATAGTTTTTCAGGGTACGTAGTACCGATACTGTTCTTACAGCATCGATATTCTCTAGGTAGTATCGATACTATCAGTTGTTTTCCAAATAGCTCAAATTCTTGAATGCAAAATAGGTATCGAAACTCAAAGGAGTACCAATACTACTTTACACAGTAGTATTGATACCATGAGCTTAGTACCGATATTAGTCAGGCCCAACGGCTAGTGTTTTTAAAAATTACAAAGGTAGTATCGATATTCATTAAAGGAGTATCGATACTCCATGTCCTGAGCATTTTTATTTTGTAGAAAATTAATCCTCAATGGCTCCAAATCATCCCCAACAACTAGAAACGACCACAAACTCATTCCAACATGTAAAAACAAGTTGAGGACACTTGAAGAATGGTTAGAACACATATCCAAGCAATCAAGCACAAGAGATGTGTGTTTTTCAATCTTTATTTTTCTTTCTCTTGTAAATATTTGTGTTTTGAGCTTTATTGCAAATCGTTTTATTTGTTTTTGTGAGTTTAAAATTATTGTAAACACCATACCTTAGAGAGGTTTTATTGTTTACATTTATTTTCCTTGTGAAAAGGGAATTGGTTCTAACTAAGCCTGTTAAAAGCTAGGGAATGTATATGTTATTTCTTGATCCTGTAAAAAGAAAGAACAAGTTAGTGAATTTGTTAGAAAATCTTTAGTGATGAGCTAAGGTAGTGGATATAGACTTGGTTGAGAAATCGAACCATTATAAATCCTTGTGCAAATTGTTTTATCTTTTTACTCCTTACTCCCTAAACTGAAAAATCAATTCATCCCTCTTGGCAAATCATTTGGTTGATCATTGAGCTTCATCGACAATCCCAACACCACATCAGCACTGTGAAGTGTTACATCAACATTGTAATGGTTAATGATGGAAACCATTGATCAAATGACCACATTAAGTTCTTTTTTTAAGTTTGATGGCTATATTGAATTTGAAAACAGTTTGAGGACCATATTGACTTTTAAAAAATATAAGGGCTTCATGCACCATTCCGCCTATCTTTTATCTTTCTGCTATAAATATAAAATATTAATGCATTTTTCTGTTAGTATCAAATAGGGTAAATTTATAAGAATAATAATTATCTAAAAATATAATTAAGAAATCTATTTGATCACCTACGTCAAAGATGTTTTTTATTAGAAGCAGCTATGACAAAAGCGTATTTAGCTTAAAAAACCAATTAATAAATAAAGGGTAAAGTATACAAAAGGTCTCCGATTATAGGGTGATGTCGAATATTAAAAGTTACAAAATTACCCTCTGATTATATAATATTATTTTATTGAGTTCATCGACTACTAAAAGTTACAAAATATTTATCCAACTATTCATATATTCCAAACTGGTCATTTTCTGTTAAAAAATTGATGACAGTCTGAGATGAAAGTTAATATGTTAATTGTGATATGATAAAATATAATCCCAAAATCTCAAATGACTATCATATCTCAGTCAACAAGTTAACGTTCAACTTACACCGATGTCATTTTTTAATGAAAAAGGATGAATTTGGAACTTATAAATAGTCGAATGATGATTTTATAACTTTTAATAATCAAAAGACTCAATAAAGCAATATCCTATAGTCATGGAACTATTCCATAATTTTTAATAATCAAGTGACTCAAAAAAATAATATTTTATAGTAAAGGGACCATTTGTGTTGTTTACCCATAAATAAATCCGGCACTACGACATTAGCATCTTGGGTGGGGTGGGCCGAATGAGAACCGGACCGTACACCCAGGCATTTTGGTAATTTATGTTAACCTCATGACTATTAAAGCCAACACATCGGTTCTTGACTGCTATAAAAATACTGAAACCCAACGAGAAATCAAGAGGGAGAAATAGAAAATATATAGAGAGAGGGCAAAAGAGTTCAGTTCACGGATTTTAAAGCCTAAAATCCCTTGGCATTTACTGTTTTAGCATCCTAAAACTTTACTTCCTTAATATCATCGAATCCGCTTTTGTTTTTTAATGAGTCGATTAGGGTTTAAGTCCTTGGTGTATCATGGCGACTTCTGTTTGGGAGAACTTAACACTATCCATGTTCCCCCCTTCAATTTCCAATTCCCGAATAACGAAATCCGTATCCACCACATCTCCCCTACCAGCGAACGATGCATTCCTCTTTCCGTTCTCTATACCATTTCTTCATTTCCCGTTCGTTGCAAGCTCGAATCCTCTTCTCCAGTCGAACAGCCGCATTTGATTCACCTCCACGCCTCTTGCTTTTATGAATTCAAGGTTTCTTTCTATTTCCACCGCCTTTTTTTGATTGATTTAATTATTTAGTTTTTAATCATGGTCTTTTCCCTTATTTTAGACGGCCGTGGTTTTGGTTGGAGATGAGGAGGTTCACTTAGTGGCAATGCCGAGTAAACAAAAGAAGTTTCCGTGCTTTTGGTGCTTTTCGGTTCCTACGGGACTGTACAATTCCTGCCTAGGGATGTTGAATTTAAGGTGTCTCGCAATTGTTTTCGATCTTGATGAAACGCTGATTGTTGCCAACACGATGAAGTCGTTTGAGGATAGAATCGAAGCTCTTAGGGGTTGGATGGCGAGGGAGAGTGATCCGATTCGTCTCTCAGGGATGTCAGCTGAATTAAGAAGGTATATGGATGATCGCTTGCTGTTGAAGCAGTACACCGAGAGTGATTGTGTCATTGATAATGAAAAAGCATTTAAAGCTCAGATGGAAGAGGTTCCACCTTTGGCTGATGGCCATGACAAAGTTGTACGGCCTGTGATTAGGTTGCAAGACAGAAATATTGTCCTTACTCGTATCAATCCTGAGGTTAGAATGCATTTCGTTGATCTAGTTGTTTAGATATTAGTGAATTTAAAATCTACAAAGATTGTTCATTGAAACATAATGTCCATATATGTGGATTCTATTGATTGTTTTAGAAGTTAGAACAAAGAATCTCCGCTCCTATGTGACATTTTTAATGATATAGTACGTTGAACTTAAGACTTAAGAGTGTCATGTGGAATTTACTGGGCCTATCATCATTCCATGATATAGTCATTATGATACGTGCTTAATGTAACAGGTTTCTACTGACACTGGATGAATGGATAGGCTCTGATTGGTATGGTGTATGGACTATGAAGTTTTGTATGTTTTCTCATTTATGAATTGTTTCTTTGTTCAGATACGTGATACTAGTGTGCTTGTGAGGTTACGTCCTGCATGGGAGGAATTGAGAAGCTATTTGACTGCAAAAGGAAGAAAGCGCTTTGAAGTATATGTCTGTACTATGGCTGAAAGAGATTATGCATTAGAGATGTGGAGGCTTCTTGATCTTGGGGCACACCTGATAGGTTCAAAGCAACTACTGGACCGAGTTGTTTGTGTCAAATCCGGCAAGTCTATATAACAATTTTATATATCTTATTTTGTACTGTGGACTTCTTGAGATGCTATCATTTAAATGATGAACATTTAGTAGTAGGTAGCCTACCTTTCTTGTTGGTACTCCCACCTTGGCAACCACTTTAGAAACTTTGTAAATCCCTTTTGTCTTTTAAATGATTTTTACAGGTTCTAGGAAATCTTTGCTAAATGTGTTCCGAGATGGAAAGTGCCATCCTCAGATGGCAATGGTAATTGATGATCGCTCGAAGGTCTGGGAGGATAAGGATCAACCTCGAGTTCATGTGGTTCCCCCATTTGCTCCATATTATGCTCCTCAGGCAGAGGTGCATACTATCCTTGTTTGCAAGCTAACTTAATGAGAATTTGAGATGTTGTTTTCTTTTTCTGATATTTTTGGTAAATCTTCTCCCTCTTTTTTAGACAGCAAATGCAGTTCCGGTCCTCTGTGTGGCAAGAAATGTTGCATGCAATGCCAGGGGTTTGTTTTTCAAGTAAGCCATTAATTTTGTGTGGTAGATGGATATTCATCATTCGAATCCTCTTGTGTTTGCTTTTCTAATTTCTTATTTTACTTTTTGTCCAGAGAGTTTGATGATAATGTAATGCGGAAGTTGTCTGAGGTTTTCTATGAAGATGAGATGGTAAATCTGCCCGTTGCCCCTGATGTGAGCAACTATTTGATGTCAGAGGTACATAAATTGACAATATATGATAATCAACTGAGAGAAACTTTGAATTTCCACTTGTACTTGAGGCATTTACTCATAAGTAATTTGCAGGAAGCTAATTTTGCTCCAAATGGAAACAATGGTGCTCCTATCTGTGAAGGAATGAATGGAGTTGAAGTTGAGCGGAGAATGAACCAATCGGTAAGTCTTGATTAGTTGCATGGTGAATGAATATAAAATTTTCATGCTTATTGGTCTAGGATAAAACTATTATTGAACAGTTCACACCTGCTCTAGAGTTCATTGGTATTGGTTAGTTCCAGTCAATGTTTTTCCCCTGTTATTTTCATTATTATAATATCCATATTTTATTCAGGAGGAGAAACATGTTTTGGACTCTTCCACTCGGCCAATCACAAATAACCCTGAGTTAAGGTTGGAAACCTCTCAGCCACCTATTACAGATGTTGTTGGCCCTGCATCTTCAATTGCACCGTTGCCTTCTCAGAGTAGGGTTTCCTATTTAATGTTATTTTTTTTATAGAAGTTGGAGGTCTCATTAAAAACTCCCTTCATATTCGTTCCCATACTAAAAGTATGTTAACGAACATTGGAAGGAAGAAAAGAGTACCTCATATTTTATTAATAATAATACCCGATACAAAAGACACCACGGAATATCCTCTCATGGTGATATACCCCATTACAACAAACACCTAAACCTCAAATACCCTCATCTAAAGCCACAATCAAATCAACGTACTTCTAATTACACCACCAGCAGTAGGACTAAAACAACGGCACAAAACATAATACAAATAAAAGCAACACCTACAATCATATAGACTAAAACAAAACCACGAATGAAGAGACAAGATCTAAAGAGACTCGTCTTCTTTAGGAGCCCAAGAATTCGGTTTGAATGAAGGCTCTATCTCATGCACCATGACCTTGAAGAAATTGTCACCAACCTTCAATTCAACCATCGCATCAATTCTCGCATCAGCCTTTGTAAGGACTTGAATTTTTGCCCGATCAAAGGATGATGGAGACTGACAACTTTCGTCGATAGCTAGTAAAAGACCCCACTTATCCGTAATGTTCTTGAAAGTATCCCAATTCCATGCGTGAAAAGGAACACCCTCGCAAACTAACCATACTCGACGACACTCCATTACCAAACTCTTTGACCAAACTTCGACAATGGAGAACCACTCTGCGAGAATCTTTGATTTGTCGTTTTTCACACTTCTCAATGAAGCATTATCTTCGAAAATCATTAAAATCGCATTTCCAGCCGCTCTCATTAAGGTGAAGCTAGTGAGGCCCTTCGCTTGCATTTGTCTAGCGAGATGACAATGTTATTTTATTTTGAATGTATGATTTACTGGATTGGAGTGTATTGAGCTTATTTTTTGCTTTTATCTGCACCTTAGAACCTAGTTTACTTGGAGCTCCTGTTCTGCTTTCAAATCCTATGCCACTTGGAGCTTCTGCTAGAAGAGATAACAACAGTAGTGATAGTGATTATGACATGAAGAGAGGAGCTCTTGGCACAAGGCAGAATTTAGACGTGAGGAATCAGAGCTCAGTCAAACCTCCACTCCTACCGAAAATTCCAGTACAAACATCATCATCAATTTTTCCACAGGGAGGTTGGTTGGTAGATGAAGACAGCAATGAAACACATCTAAATGATAGACTATCAGGCACTGCACAAGAATCTGATGCACTGAAATCTGATAAATTGCGAGCTTATCAGAATCCATTTTCTCATACTGCACCAGATTCCGTCTCTACTGGTTTGCCATCACATGCATCCCAAGTGAAAGTTGAAGAGGTTTGGTCAAAATTCCTTCAGTTTTATCTCATATTATCTGTGTCCATCCTAAATTTTATCTTCTATACTTCAGGCACGTACCAGACTTGATACACCAAAACAGAATGTTCTGCCTACTGCTCATGTATTAGGTTTGTGAAGCTATTACTCCTCTTTTGTGTCATGCAGTTGTTGCATGGTATTGATATGCTGTTTAAAGCTGGCTTTGTAGTTGTAGTATTGCCAATCTATACTTGGTAAATAGTTTGAATATGGAATATTGAGAACTGCTATGAATGGTGGATAAGTTTTAGAGTATAAATATTGAAGGTAAATATGTTTGTTACAGTGTACTTGATAAATAGACGTACAAATGAAAAAAAAAAGAAAAAGAAGCGCTGTCTAGGAAGGGCAGATGCCATAGAAGAGTTGAAGATTGGATTAAAGATTTGAATTGGCCTTTTTCAAGATCATTGCTTTAATTTAGATATTGTGGGAGAAGAACATGGTTCCGAGGTTTCTAATGCTCATACATTATTATTACTTGGTGTAAAGACTGTTTAGAAGACTTGATCCTAATTTCAGTGGATGATTGTTTGAATTCTCTTGCAGAGGCAGGTGGAACTCAGAATCATGTGCCTTCTATTAATAGAGAATTGCAATCTGAAGGAAAAATGAATCTTCTACCCTCCCATCTGTCAATAGGTGTTCTACAAGAAATTGGACGAAGGTGTGGTTCAAAGGTACCGTTACTTTCTAGATTAGGACCCCGTCCATTATTTTTCTACCTTGCTATATCCGATTATCTTTAATCACCATTCATTAGAATTACTTTCACAATGTATATAAGGCTCCTGAACATTTGGATGGTGCTCACAAGTGTATTATGAAGTAATGGACAAAAAATTATTAGAAGGGAGACCAGCCCTTCCCTTACATGCATATATATTTAATCTTGACTGCCTTGCTTAATCAATTTTTTGTCTTCCATATTTGCACTCTACAGGTTGAGTTCAGGTCTGTAGTAAGCACCAGTAAGGATTTGCAATTTTCTGTTGAGGTCGGTGAAAGCTATAATTCCTTGCTAATGAACAGATTTATTATGGATTGATCTGAGTTTCAACCGTGTTTGTTTTGTAATATTGTGAACATGCTTTGTTTTGGGGTATTGACATATATTTCTCCTTGAAACCAGCTTCACTAATGCTCTTTGTTCCCTGATTTCCTCTTCCCTCTGATTGTAGTTTGCACCTTGGTTTTGACTTTTCAGAGAGCTGCTCATTTTTCTGGCTAATTATATTTAGGTTTTATTCACTGGTGAGAATATTGGTGTTGGGATGGGCAAGACAAGGAGAGATGCTCAACAGCAAGCTGCTGAGCTTGCTCTGCATAATTTAGCAGGTGAGTTTATTATATGTTATTTTTCTTGCTGTACTTATTATAGGAGTTATTTTGTTTGTTTTAAGACTGGAACCATGCACCTTGGTTTTGATATGATTAATTCAGACATGAATAATTGGCAATATAGTCATTGGGCTATAATTTCTCAACTTTTTGAGGTCCCATGAATCATATCTCCATTATATTTGAGTTCTCTTTAGATGCAATGGAAGAATTTTAAACTTTTTAGTGTTTTTTTTGGAGCCTTCTAGGGCTATATGGATATACATATATTCATACGTCATACTTGGTAAACAATATGCTATTGATTTCACATGGGTGCATCTTTGGATTATAAATATTTCATCTTCTTTAGTTTCTGTTTTTCTCAAACACGCATCAAGAAAAAGTGCTGGAAGGAACTGACCTTTTTTTATGCATGATATCTCAGAAAAATATGTAGCACACATAGCACCTCGTTCGGGAGTTGTTGATAGAGATTTCAATAATCTCTCTCTTGGAACTGAAAATGGATTTCTATGGGACACGAGTTATTCATCAAATGAAGCAATAAGAGAGGACGGGTTACCTAAAGATAATACTTCTGAGGTGGGCATTCCTGGCGATGCTTTCATTACTTGATTTGATTTCTTTGTTTAAAAAAAATAAGAAAACAAGTGACCCTTGGATAAAGGGTATCTGGGCAAAAAGTTTCCAGACATGAGGTTGTGGTTATCTGGAGAGAAACCACTCCTCTTTGGAATGCACCAAGATGTAAGAGCTGAAACTCTGAAAGTAGAGTGGGCTGGCTTCATTATGCTACTGCTGCCTTAACTGGCTATCTTTGTAAGAGGTAAGGACTTGGTGTCAGTCTATAGTTTCTACCCTTTATCCAAGGACTCCCATACAATTCTTTCAGCTTCTTATTCCGTCTTGTAAAATTAATCCTGGACATAATTTGCTGAACATGAATCCTCGGTTGGCAAGCCATTATTTAATGAGTCTGTCAAAGCATGATGAGTTGATTTATGTATTTGGAGAATGTTTCTTGTCTGGTTTTGCTTTGCTTGTTACCTGATGATGAGTTTTTATGAGCAATCTTATTAATGAGTTTATTTATGTACTTGGAGACTTGAAATGAGGTCTTAGAATGGAATCTTAATAATTTATTATTGTTTTCCTGAAAGATCTGGAACCGTTGCAATTAGTGATTGAAACTGGCATGGACTAACCCATTTGTTTTTTGATGATTAATCTCAGCCTGCTGATGTGGAACCTGGAGTAATTCGTCCAGTATAGCAACTCAACCAGTTGAAAAGCGTGCCAATTCACCAAGGTATGTTTTCCTTTGCTTGCTTTTGGAGGATGTATTCTAGGCCCTCACCCTTGAAATTTTTGTGGAACTTAGGATTCAGTGATCGAGTTCAATCGAGTGCCATATTTGAGTACATTCAAGAGGCGTGTACTTCCTCTATATAACCACTTCTTTTTGGTGATTTTGATCTGTATCCCATGGTTTGCGTGGCTTTTACATGAAAAGTTTCTTTGTTTCCCGCCTATCAGTCTCCAACTTGGATTCACTTTTTTGAAAGGAATGTTTTGAAATTCGAAAGTCTGTCATTTCATAACATTGAAGGATGAAATTGTGTTGGAGCTTTTATTCTTGAAGGAATGAATGTTTTAATCCCCCCCATGCCCATTTGCAGATTGTCTGAATCAATGCCAAGCAAACGATCAAAGGAAGGAGTCCTGCATCGATCGGGAAATCTATCGTCATCACGGCAACCGAAAAATGAACATCCCGTTCCATGACGAGCCATGAGAAGGTTTTGAGATGACATGAATTTAGCATAACAGACATGGGGAGATTTCACCCAACCTTTAAATTTTTTGTATCTTATTGAGGTGAATAGATCTCTCTCATCTGGAAATATGGAGGCGATGTCTAATATATATTTTTTGTCTCATCATTTTGCCCCGTCATTTCCTGCATTGGGTCATGTATGATCATAAGGCAGAGCTTATCCTCAGATCTGATAGTCGACTTTATTTTAGAGATATCAGTATTTCAATGATCAACACGAGTTCAATTCTTGTTGGTTTAGAATTTCAAGATGGAAGTTGTTTCTAACTGAGAAAAGAGGTGAAATTCTTGGATACTTTGGCAAACATTACCAAAGAGTCGGGGAAAAATTGACAACATATGCAGAGGTTTCTTCCTTTACCGACTGACCCAGGGATCAAAACGCATAAAAATGAACTAACCGGATAAAAAAGGAATTCAGAAACATTCTCCCTCGTACCTGGAACAAGAATTTCGGGTACATAGTGATTTAAAAACTAACGAGTGATCAGTCGGGGTTGGAATAATTTCTCAACAACCACATATTCTAAAACAACTTCAGAAGATCAGAATGTAATGCAACTTGGTTCAAAACCAAATTGATTTTAAAATCTCACGCTTATTAAATCAAAAGGAATTCAAAGCCTACAAATCTAGACAGATCCTAAAATCACTGACCGATTCTCAACAATTCATTCACGAACAGGTAGAAGCGTTACGCTTTCACTGCACACTAAGATATACGAGAGAAACGCAACAAAAAAATTACAATCTTCATGTTACAATTATAATGCGGGCATAAAAAGATTGTCTAGACCGACTTTTCTTTCTTGAAAATTGATTTTTAATATGCTAATATTTAATCTGAATCCTCATCTTATCTTGGAAGGTTCAACAACACTTACTGTTTTCAGTTTAGACCATTTTATTTAAGAATCCTAGTAAGTTTTCTGCTCATATCATTACCAAGATCACTCTCAAATAATATCATTTAAGTCTATATAATACCCAAAATTTTATCGGTAGTGACTTTCGATAAGTTTGGTATTAAACAATTATTTTTTTTATTTTATAACTAGAGCTTAATATTATTAAAGTTGATAATGTTAGATTGTTGGAGCAAGGTGTCTTGGCTTTGATAAAGAAATGACTAGATTGTAAAGATTTCAAAGTATGATGAGTAAGATTGTGATTTTACCCAAATTAAGTTTCAAGTTAGAATTTTTGTAATATAGACCAGGAAATGATAATAATATATGATCATGAAGGTTTTAAAGTGCTATTGGAATTTTGGAGGCCAATTTGTAAAAATATAAAAGTTAAGGGACTAATTTGTAAAATTTCCAGAAGTTAAAGATGATGAAACTTTGGTTCGCTTTCAATTAGATACCGGAGACAATGGTTGAAATTGAAAAGGATAGTTTGTGTAGAGATGTTTTAAAATTAGATGGACTAAAATGGAAGAAAAAGAAAATGTTGAAATTAAACCAAATGACCTAGTTATATTTGTCAAAGAAAAGGCGATAAAATTGAACAAATTTTATCATATTCTTTCCCCGTCTACATGCCTTCATGAAACAAGAGAGAAAGAAATGAGTTTTTGGACTTTTATTTTTGAAATATTAGAGAACAAATCAAGACTTTTGGATCAAAATTTAAAGGAAGCTATTAAAGGTAAAGTTGTTTTACTCGATTAGTAGATTAAAACCCTTCTAATTTGAAAGTCCAAAGGTTAAGGGAATGGGGTATGGAAGGATTAAAGTATGAAGAAGAAGTAGATAATATTAACTAAATATTATTACTACCTCTAGCTTTTGTATATGTTTGCGTGCTTGAATAGCCTAAAAAAGAGTTGAGAAAGGAGCTAAGAAAGGAAAGAAAAATATTAAAGGGTGAAGCCTTGGAAGAACTCATTTTTGTGATTAGTTAACTAGCAATAAGGTTAGTGTTCTTAACAAAGCTTTGAGTACTACATCCCATTTTATGACTAAATGTTATGATATATGTAGATGAGAATGACTAGGTATGTTCATAATTAATAATTATATATATAATCTTGATAGGAATGATATTATTCATGTTTTCAAGTTAGGAATCATAGAATCATATAAATCATGATAAATGAATAAAATGATATGAATTCATATAGAAAGGTATAAACTTAAAATATGTTCAATCATATGATTTCATGTAAGCATGTGAAATGCCCTTTGTTGAAATTGTGGAATTAGTTCAAGTACAATTGGCTAACCAGCACTTCATGTTCAAGGAGGTATCTTGGATGCCTAGCACTAATTGTGCTAAAATCTCATGTTCTAGGTGGTTCATTGTGTGCCTAGCATTTATTGTGCTAAATCTCATGTTCAAGGAGGTATCTTAGGTGCCTAATACTAATTGTGCTAAGGTTTCATGTTTAAGGGGGCACTTCGTGTACCTAGCATTTTATGTGTTCCAAGACGTGCTTATACAATTTCATGTTACTCAAGTACTTCTCTATAAAGTCCACTAATCTTCATTGGCCTCAATCAAGTTAAATAATCATGATAAATCATACAGAATTATCATTACGTGTGATATTGGTGTGTGTCGCAGCCGTCTTTCGGGTGGGCTCGGAATTGAGCTTCGACTTAAAAAAAGTGGTAGAGCCGCTACCGATCATTTAAAAATAATGTTTAGGTTGATCGGACACCATCTTATCTGATTTGCGTTTTACCATAAACGTGTCGGGTTCGGAAGTCGGTTACAGTAAATGAAGGATTAGCACCCTTGTACTACCCTTTCGGTACCAATTAATTTGTCGGTTGTCTTAATTGCGAAAAATCAAAATCAAAATTAAAATTTAAAAACTTGATTCGAATTGCTTACATTTGATCGATTGAAATTACTACTGAAAAAAGTCAAAAATATGTTAAATGGTAAAATAAAAGAAATATCGAATAAAAATTAACTAAATAATAATAATAAAAAAGAATAAATAAAAAGGAAAATTTTAAAAGAATAACATATTATATATAAAAATGTTAAAAGAAAAACAAAACAAAAGAAGAAAATATTAAATAATAAAATAAAATATTAAAAGGAAAATTTTCGTTCGGTATGAAGGGGTTCTTGAGTTTAATACCCTCCCTCGTGGAGTTAAAAATTGACTCTAATATTGCAATTAGGAATAATTCTCTGTTAAATTGAGTTGCGAATGTCTCCTCCATCGCGAAGTCGAGTCAGTCTTGAAATGATATAGTAGTTCAGAATTTGAATCGGAAGGTGGCTTCTTGTTGCCAAATTGTAGTCGACCTTGGTATTCTTCTCGGTTTGAAAATTCCACCAGAAAGTAGTTCCGGAAACTAGTTCCTCGACACTACCATGTGGTTGGTAGGCCCTCGAGCTGAATAAAATCGAACTCGAAAGTTTTTGTTGACAGATAACCCTTCTCGCCTTGAGTTATGTTGTATTAAGCTGAGAGATTGCCCCAGATCTTCCTCTTGGCTTAAAGACCTCGATTTAAACTTTAACCGAAAAGTAGTTCATCGCTACTACCATGCGGTTAATATGTTATCGAGCTGAATAGAATCGAACTCGACAATTTTTGTTGACAGATAACTTTTCTTGACTTAAGCTATGCTGTAAATTTGATATGCCCTTGAGCTGAATGTAATCGAACTCGAAGGTTTTTGTTGACAGATAACCATTCTCGCCTTGAGCTATGCTATAAATTTGATATGCCCTTGAGATGAATGTAATCGAACTGGAAGGTTTTTATTGACATATAACCCTTCTCGCCTTGAGTTATGATGTAAATTTGATATGTCCTTGAGCTGAATGTAATCGAACTCGAAGGTTTTTTATTGACAGATAACCCTTCTCGCCTTGAGTTATGCTATAAATTTGATGTCCTTGAGCTGAATGTAATTGAACTCGAAGATTTTTTTGCTGACAGATAGCCATTCTCGCCTTGAGCTATGCTGTGAATAGTTCCTTTAAGTGAAAAATGGCTCCCCTTTACGGGTCTAAGTCGGTCATAATTCTTTAAATGACTCCCCTTCACGGGAAAGCCAAGTGGTATATTCTTCAGGTGGTTCCCCTTCGCGGGTCTGAACCAGGTGAGATGGTCTTTGGATGACTCTCATTCACGGGAAAGCCATGTGGGATGCTCTTCGAGTGACTCCTCTTTGTGAGAAAGATAAGTAAGGTAGTCTGTCAGTTGGATGTCATCCGTCTTGGAGTTGAAATCTGGCTTGAAAACGTTAACTAAAAACTAGCCACTCGTCGTTGAGTTAAGTTGAACTGGATCCATTCTGAATTGGCTCTCGAACCCGTCTGAATTTGATTTTAAGATTTGTCGATCTTTCCATATGTCAAGTTGGTTTAGGTGTTGCTCCTCGCCACTAAGTTAAGCAACCACCATCGATCTTTTTTTGAAGGCGCTCTTGAATCGAGTATATTTTATCTTGAAGTTGAAACTTGACTCTACAGCTGCAAAAATTATGTATGCGAACAAAATGATAAATGTGATGCTTTTAAGTATGTTTAAGATGTATGCAACATGAATTATTTAAGGTTTTATCTCCTGAATGGAGTCTCGTTCTTTGTCTACCAATCTGGTCCTTGGAATCGATCATGCCCCATTTTCTTCTCGGGTTGCAGCTTCAAGGACCTTTCACATTTGAGACTGTCATGTTTGAAAATGTTTTTCTCCTTTCTCTTATTTTAGGAAAAAATAATATAATAATTTTGAAAAACATTGCCCCTTAATTCAGGCTCACAATCAAATCAAATCATAAACATGAGTTCACAGAAAATCAAAAGAATCAATAGCTCTTTAATGTTTTCAGAGTTATAGCTATTTGTCAAATATCCGAATTGATGAGTTGACTTCAGGCTGACCTCCTATTTTCTAAGGTTTCGACCATCAAAATGTCATTTTTTTCTCGGTTCTTTTGAACATTGCAATATACCCTTTTTTCTTGGCTTGGTATTTTAATTAGATGCAGACAAAATGACGCAACTAGCATAATCAATTACTAGACCTTCTATTTCAGTTCTCTGAAATCTTCCATTTGTTTAAGCTTCGTAGACTCCTCTAACAAAGACAATGCAGAAATATCGGTCTAAAAATGAAATTCATGAGTGCTCGTGTGAAATTGACTATAACAGGTGTTCCTTAACTCCCTTAGTATATCTTTACTGAAACTCCTTATTTAGATAAATTGATTTAATTTGCCATTGTTTGGCTAGTTGAATCCTATCCATAAAGCTGAGACATTTAACCAATTACTCTAGATGGACAACTCAATATTATAATCACCTTTATCAGGTTAACTGAAGGGTTAATCTCATCACCAGGTCTTCGACCTGACAATTGCAGTGGAGCAAACACTGAATTGCCAAGTGTCCAAGCAATGTCATGGTTTGAATATAATCTATTCATAAAGGTAGGGTTTTCGAGTTTCCTCTATAACCAATTTTCTTAGTGGAATAGCTCAACGTAGCGGGTTCAATTTTGTAAGATTGTCAATGAGAACCTGTTATAGTCTAAGTGTTGTTGAAAGTTAAGAAATCTCATCTTTAGAGTTCATTTTTAAGCAGCTGACCTAAACTAGGTTCACATACTCGACTATTCCATATGTAAAGATCATTATCATCATTGAACGTCATCAACAAAAGTATAGTAACGTCATACGCAAAATATGCCCATGTTATCTGCTCCTATGCATACCTAATACCAAGCCTTTTGTTTTTTCCCTTATTAGAGGAGAATGCTATATCAGTTTTTGCAAGAGAATGATATGGTGTTTGAGTGTGTCCTCTGGGGTAAGGCCAAAAGTCATTGTTTTACTAGTTTTCAATCATGTTACTTTGTCAAAGATCTATAACTCCAATCATTTACAGAGTTTTTTAATTCAGTTGATATTTAAAGAATTTCAAGTTTGCAAAATTGATTCATTGCTCACCATCTTTAAAGTAACATAAATTTATTTAAATATCCTTACAAAAAACTGAGGAAAGATGAAAGATAAATTCAAACAAAATGTTGCAAATGGAATAAAGCTCCATGACGGAATGAAATGATCTTTTTCCTTATTTAGATACCCCCGAGTTGTTGAAGTCGATCCAATTCTTGTTATGCATTTTCTGCACGATTCTCTTGAATACGAAGCAGTTCTCGATAGTGTGCCCTGGGACACCGCCATGATATTCACAATGAGCATTCTTATCATACCACCTGGGGTATGGGGCTTCATGGGTTCCACCGGGTATGGTGACACTACATGGGTGTCAAAAAGTTATTGGTAAAGTTCTTTGTAGGTCATAGGAATAGGGTCGGAATGTTCCCTTTCCTTCCTAGGTTCTCTGGAATCTTGTCTAGAAGTACCTGACGATATAACTACAGTTGATTTTGGGCTGGATATTGTAACACCTTTATTAGTGTTGTAGGTGTTGACGTTGTTACTATCTCCATCCCTCTTCTTCATAGGAGTTTTCTTGCTTGCCTCCCCTTCTTCAATCTTACCTTGATTTATGGCCATTTCCACCATCTCCCCGGCCATGACTAATTCTGAAAAATTACCGGATGTGATAGCAACTAGGTGCCCGAAGTAAGGAGCCCGAAGTAAGGAGCCTTCAGTGTTTGCATGAAGAGCTTCCGGGTTTTGTTCTCATCCAAGGGTGGATGAACTTGCACAGTTAAATCCCTCAATTTCTGTGTGTATTGTCTGAAACTTTCGTTATGCTTCTTCTCCATGCTTTGTAGCATAACTCGATTTGGTCTCATGTCATTGACGTGTTTGTATTGTTCCAGAAATGACCTGGCTAAATCCTTCAAAGTCTTGATATGGGATCGACTTAGCTGATTGTACGACCGGATGGTTGAGCCTGACATGCTCTCCTGGAAGCAATGGATCAGGAGTTGGTCCTTTCCTACATATCTTGTCAGCTTTCGGCAGAACATGGTGATGTGTGCGGATGAGCAACTGTTCCCATCAAACTTTTCGAATTCCAGGGACTTGAATTTCGGAGGAAGCACCAAGTATGAGACTAAACTGATCTCTACAATATCGACTCCATAGTATTCATGGTCTCCTTTGACCACCTTCATTTGATCCTCTAATTGTTTGATTTTTTCCTCCATCTTCTTTGCCTTGTCGTTCTTTTCGTCCAAATTCGGTTTATGGTAATCATTCGAATTATTCTCAGGGTTAGATACAGAAGTCTGTATCCTTACAGTAGATGAGGCTTTTGCTTTTGCATCGGAAGAGTCCCTTTGAAGTCTTGGTAAGATTCCAGGTGATATAACCATTTGCGGGGTAGGTAGCATAGCTACCCCATCAGACGAACCTGCCCCAGGCACACTTTGATGTAAGCCAGATAACTTGGCAACAATCTGATCGACCAATGACTCTTGGCTCTTAGTGATCATATCCAGAGTACTTTGATAGTTTTGGCTTATATTTTCTTCTAACTCTTTTTGCAGCCTCAGCATGTTCTCTTCGAGTTGATTAATTTTGGCTTCCATCTTCTTATTCTTTGTGAGGGTGTTATGTGGATGGGGTGTGTCCAATGCTTGAGGTGGTATATCCAGTATTTGTTCCCTTTTTTGATGAGACATTCTTTTATTAGTTAATGCGAATATAAAGAAATGAAGAACACTAACAAATGCAAAATATGTATAAATGCATGATGCATGAAATGTTCGAGGCATTGATCCAAAAACGCGCCTGTTATTATAAGTAATTTTTATTGGAACAAAAGTGTTATTTCGTAAGAGACAAAAAAAAACACTAAGTCTTCTAGACCCCAAACATCTTCTAATAGGTTGACTCATCTTCTGCCTTCATCTGTCACCGGTTGAATACTCTGTCGAACCGCTCCGGCTTCTCTGGCTAAACCGTGTAAGTGTTGAGTTGTTTTTGTACTTGTTTCCATAAGTATCGAACAACTGCATCTCTGGCTTTCATCCTTTGCTGAACTTGTTCCCTAACGGAAATACCATTGGAGCCCTCCATTGATAAGAACTATCTAAAGTTCATTCGCCTGTTTCTTGAATTCGTCAATAATAGCCTCCAATTTCAGCTATCGCTTTGTTATCTTGTTCTTGTTGTTTTTGAAGGGACTCTTCAGGTCAGCAATCTTTTTCTCGTCTTGCCCCTGCAACCTTTGTCAACCCATTTTTGAAAAGTTGACTTTTGATATTATGTCCACCACGTCTTCTTGATTGAATGTGACACATAGTTGCCTTGCAGATTGTCCTCCTTTTATTTATGAGTCTTTCCTGACCATAGTCGGACCTCTGCGTTTTTCATCTCTTGTATTACAACCCCTTTGTCCATTAATGCAAACTGTTTACATTTAACAAAAATGTTTTTGTGAATCAACACCTCTTTTGAATAATATAAATGATAAAATAAAATGAAAGAAAACAAAAATGAAAGGAAAAAGTTAGTGAGATAAGGATAATAATCAAAACAATAATGAAAATAAAAAGTCCTACCCCACATGATATCTACCCCATATGCTTATTATTCCTACCCAGACATGATCTCTATCCCGCATGTTAATTTTGAATAAGTCCTAACCGCATATCTTTCTAGTTCGCATGCTTTGAACAGAAAGTAAAGTAGGAAATAACTCAAGCATCCTAGGTTTTTAAATGGGGTTTCGGGGTGGGCTAATTCTTGTAGTCTCCCAGTTTAGGTTCTAAAAAGGATACCCGAGTTCTCCTTGTTGGTGCCCCCTTGGGATTGCCAGACCCTTAGTCCTAAGCCCATTACAAGTTTATGTGGACTAAGTTAAACTCGAGAGGATACATTCCCTTATGTCTGTACGGAGAATAAATTCACACGAAGACATAAGGTATATAAATCCCGAAGTTTACTTTCTAGGCCCGCACAAAGAATAAATTCTTACGAAGGTGTCGCTTTCACCCCACTTAAAAAGGGTTCAGAGCTCGGGTATAGATCTAGAGATGAAAACTTTTTCAAAAGTCTGAAATCATTGAAAAAACGTTAGTACAACTATTTATTTGAAAACAAATAATCAAAGATAAATAATAAGAATTGAAAAGTTAAATTAAAATTTAAGCTTACAATTTTCGCGTAGAAAAATAAGACAACCGAAAATTAATTCTGGCTTGACTCACTTACCTGTCCCCAGCATAGTCGCCAAACTATCGCAGCCGTCTTTCGGGTGGGCCCGGAATTGGGCTTTGACTTGAAAAAAGTGATAGAGCCGCCACCGATCATTTAAAAGCAATGTTTAGATTGATTGGACACCATCTTACCTGATATGAATTTTATCAGAAATGTGTCAGGTTTAGGCCACCGCCTCCTGTGACCGGACACCACATCGACCACTGCTCCGGCCACCGCCTCTGGTGGCCGAAAAAACCAAAACTCTCCCCAAATTTTCCTCTCGACCCCGTGAACCCAAAACCAACCTCCAAACACCCAAAGCACGCCCCTATCGAAGTAGATATAAGAAAAACCCCTCAAATTTTACCTTCGTTCGACGGCGACTGATGGTTTTCCACTTACTTTTAATGTCTTTCCTTGTGATTTGCTTGGTTGTTTAGTGATATTTGATGCTTGGTGTTTTTGGTATTCACTGATTGTGTTGCTTTGATACTTTCTGCTATATTGTTTTCTTTACAGCATTTTTGTAGGGTATTTATACCCTCTCGGCCGATAGTCGTTACCGAACTTCCCAGGATGGGTCAGTCCTGTTCGACGTTCGTGACACACTTTTCGATTTGTGAGATACGCACTCTTCGATTTTACTTTGGGGTTTATGTTTCTTTATTGACTTAATTTTGCGAAATTTCTGGCTTTGGGTACCGAGGATCTCAGTCGGTGGATGATTTTGCAGGCGCGTGACCTTCACGCGCCGTTGAATGGTAACCACCACCCTCCTGGTGTAATCTGGACCTTTAGATCACATGGTTATATCTAACGACCCTCATGCGACTATGCATTGGTATTCCTTTGTTATAGGGTTTTATGACCCTAACCATCCTTGAGCTGGTCATTGATCTTAACTTGATCTCACGGCTGAAAATGTGTGGCGCTTTGGATAAATTTAAAACCCTAATCCGAGTGGGTTTGCTGGGTCAGGCCTGCCTACCCGATTGGGCAACCCACACCCTTACTGAACCTGGAGTTGGACTTAATAGACCCTGGACCAAAACAAAAATAAAATAAATAGAAAAGAAAAGAAAATATTAATAAAATAATAAATAAATATAAATAATATTAATATAATATATAATATAATATAATAAAAATCATTTTTAAAACAATATTATATACGTTTTTGAAAATGGTTGTCAAAACCATATAATATATATATTTTCAAAAAAATTATTTTTCAACTATATAATATATATTTTCAAAAATATTTTCAAAACTATATAATATATATATTTTCAAAAAATATTTTAAAACTATATATTATATATATATATTCAAATATTTTCAAAACTATATATTTTTCAAAACTATATATTATATAGTTTCCAAAAATGTTTTCTAAACTATATATTATATAAGTTTTCAAAATGTTTTCAAAAAATTATATATTATATATTTTTAAAAACCGATTGTTTTAAAAAAGTATATATTATATGTTTTTCAAACCGTTTTCTAAACGAGCCTCGGACGAAAATAAGGGTCTATAGTGCGAAATGCTATAACAATAGTACAAGTATACACATCATGTCAAATAATAAAGTGTGTTAGTAAGGTTATCGATCCCACAAAAATATGATTCAATGTCAATGCAATTAACTATTGAAAATAATAAACGATTGGTGAAGAGATTAAAACTAAGGGGCTGTTTGTTTACTTCAGAATGATTAAGTGTTGAATGATTCAAATGCTGAATGATTCAGAGGCTCTCTATGAATTAGCTCAGAATGTGACATGCTGTTTGATAATGGCTCTGAATCATTCAGAATGTACTTCTGTGTTGAATCATTCAGAATATACTTTTGCACTGAATCATTCAACATTGAATCATTCAGAGGTGAGAAACAAACAGTCTGAATGTTGAACGGTTCACCATTCAGCGCTGAATGGTTCCATTCAGAGCCAAACAAACAACCACTAAGTAACTAAACTATGCCGAGGAATGCTATAACAGTGAACGGAACGAAATGTGCCATGGCAAAGATGTAGATATGGCAGTGCTACAATATATCAAGAAATCAACAATGTTGTTATAGATATGAGAATGATTGAGAAATGACTTGGGAAAATTGAGAATCCATTTTTTTATCATCAATCACAAAAGCAATGCTACAATGATTTGTTGCCCAATTGGAGTTTAAAACCCTCCAGAGGTTGTAAAAATGCAACTAAACACGGTGTGCAAACGCCGGAGCAGAGCTATCTAACAGTGGCCACGTGCGATGAAAATGTTTTTCTTTTCTTTTCCTCTAAATTTTAGAAGACCGATTATGAAGCTTAAGAGAGAAGGGAATTACCGATCTTAAAGGAGGCGACGATGAGTGAAACATGGACGCGATGCTGCTGCATGCGGCGATGTACAAGAAAAGAACTAGGGATTCAGTGATTAACGGTAAAATCAATGCTGCGGTTTAGTTGACCGATGATTTTAAAGTACAAATTGCTACAATGGCTAACCAATGATTACGGCTTCTGCAAGAGGTTTTAATTTAGATATTAATCCGTGAACATAATCGAAACGCTGGAATGTTTTAAAAAAATGGAAATTAGAAATTTTAAAGATAAATTAGGAGTTAATTGCATCATATGTCTTTAAAGTATGACTATCATTTTAAATTGAAACCTAAATTTTTAAATATTTCAAATTCATATCTAACAACAACAACAACAAAACCCAATTCCCATATGCAATGGGGTAAGGGAGAGGTAGGGTAGTAAGCTGCCCCAACGCCAGGTTGAGAGTAGCTTCCGTGGAAGACCTCCGGCAGTCAGAAAATTAAAAATATAGATAAAATGCAATGCATGTATAAATAAATACATAAATACATAGTTGAACAGTATTCATATGCAGTCATTAATATCATTAATATCACCTGCGCGTCTGTAATGAGAAGTAATCCCTGCCAATAAATCCCTGCTAAAAAATCTCTGCATATAGACAGAAACGTAAGACCCGGATAAATTTAAAAGTGAAGAGAATGGTACACAGAAGTCAACGGTAGCAAGCCCCAGTTCTAAGCCTTCATAAATACCAATAACAGAAACGTATAAAAAGTAGAAGTCATGGAAATTACTACAAAGGCATTAAAAGAAGACAGAGATGATACACCCTAAAGATGTGACCCACACTACTCGACTACCTTAATCTTAAGTCTCCATACTTTCCTATCAGAGGTCATGTCCTCGGAAAGGGCTAAATCCATCAAATCAGATCTCAAGCAGTCTTCCCACTTCCGCCTTGGCCGTCCTCTCCTTCTGACACCGTCGACTGTAATCGACTCTACCCTCCTGACCGCATCCGACGGTAGTCACCTAAGGACATGCCCAAACCACCTTAGTCTTCCCTCCCTCAATTTTTCGGAAGCAGACACCACCCCCAAGGACATCCTAATAGCAGAGTTTGTTGTCATATCCCACAGAGTCCTACCGCATGTCCATCGAAGCATTCTCATTTCTGCGGCCTCTATCCTCCTTACGTGATCCTTCTTAGTTGCCCAACATTCTGATCCATACAACAGCGCTGGTCTTATTGCCATTCTATAAAATTTTCCCTTTAGTTTTAGAGGCACCTTCTTGTCACACAAAACTCCAGTAGCGGCCCTCCACTTTAGCCATCCCGCCTTTATACGGTGTGTAACATCATCATCTACACCCCCTTCTTTATGTATCATAGACCCTAGGTACTTGAAACAATCCTTTGAGGGAAGAACGTATCCTTCTATGCATACTTCTACATCTTCATCGTTTTGGTCCCCACTGAAGTTTGTACACAAATACACTGTCTTTTCAATATTGATCCTTAGACCTATTTCTTCCAAAGCAGTCTTTCAGATAGCCAGTCTACTATTCAACTCATATTTTGTTTCAGCAACTAGGACAATGTCGTCAGCGAAAAGCATACGCCATGGTACACCAACTGGTGTCGCACAATAGATGTCGTCCATAATCAAGGCGAAGATGTATGGGCTAAGAGCCGACCCCCTGGTGGAGTCCGATTTCCACCGGGAATGCCTCGGTGTCGCAAACTGTAGTCCTGACGTATGTGGTAGATCTACAATACATATCACGAATCACCCGGATATAAGCAGTTGGGGTCCGTCTCGTTTCCAAAGTCTTCCAGATTGTATCGCGGGGGACGCTATCATAAGGCTTCTCAAGGTCAATGAACGCCATGTGAAGATCTCTAGACTTTTCCCTATATTTCTCCATAAGTCGTCGAAGTATCAATAATGCTAATGATTAATTTGTTACTTTTGAAACTTCAATGCGGAAAATAAAATCTTACTCAAACATTAATGACCATTTGTGAAGTTTACCCCAAATTAAGTAATAAATCACTAATAAATCTCAGCTTTCTGCAGACAAGTGAAACAATCAACCAAAACTTGGCTGCTATTGCTACAATTCTATATCTCAATAGTCAATAGTAATTTGGGTACCATAGAATCATTGTTGCCATGTTTCATTTTCACAACTTACCAGATTTGAGACGACGAAAAGAAACCCCAAGAATTCAATATTAGAGAAGAGCTGAAAATAAAAGTGTTAACTGCTGCAAATACAGCATAATCAAGTTGTTCAATTTAAGAAATACAAGAGGAATAACACAAATTAAGTTAATTAACTAGAGAAAAGTGACTCTCATCAATTTCAATCTTTATCTTCTCATCATCATCAAACTTGTCTTTTCTCGGTGGTGATGGTGGAACCGCCACCCTTGGTGGCCCTCTCCCCTTCTTTTTGTTCCTAGGCCTTGCCTATTCAATTTTATTACGTTGAAGAAACAAATGTCAACTAGATTTAACTAATGATAACTAAATTATGTGGGATTAAACCTGAAATTTGACTAAATTGATGCGAGTAATGTAAACATTGAGGGTTAAATTTAGAGTGAGTTATGTATATTTAATGAGTGTTAGAATGAGAAGTTGTCATATGACAATTTTACTATTCTATAATTTTTTATAAAGATGATGTTGGCACGTTTGACGAGTACGATTAATGATGATCATCATTAATTTAATTTATAAAACGTTAAATTATAAAATATTAAACGTATAATTATAAATTAGTTAAAAATCTAAATATAATTTAATTAAAATACAATATTTATAAAACATTAGTTTTTAGGGTAAACTATATCATTGACCACCTAACTATTTACCCTTTTTACTTTAACCATTGATTTTTTAATTTTGTCAATTGGGTCACCTAACTATTTAAATATTGTCAATCAAGCCACCCGTCGTTAAATATTAACGGAGGAGATGATGTCGCAGTTAATAAAATTTGTATAATTATATATTTAGTCCTCATTACTTACACATTCTATTAATTTGGTCCTAACTTTATTTAATTCAATAAATTAATCTTCAATCTTATTGTGACATGTGTCACTGTGCGATTGAATTTTTTTCACCTAACTATTTAAATATTATCAATCAAGCCACCCGTCGTTAAATATTAACGGAGGAGATGATGTCGCAGTAATAAAATTTGTATAATTATATATTTAGTCCTCATTACTTACACATTCTATTAATTTGGTCCTAACTTTTATTTAATTCAATAAATTTAATCTTCAATCTTATTGTGACATGTGTCACTGTGCGATTGAATTTTTTTAATATTTTTATTTAATAAATTTTCCATCCAATCATGTGATGCAACGTGTCACCAATTGAATGAATGAAAAATAAATTAAATCAATAACCACTGATGGTAGGGTTTGAACAAGGGACTCAAGTTTATAACTGAGCACCCCAACCTCTAAAGTTGGACCACTAAATTTGTCTAGTATATACATAATTTGTCTAGTATATAAAACATAATTTATAATTTATAATATAGTTAATGGTAATAAATGACATTATAAGGATCAAACATGAAATACTTGAATAATACGAAAATATAAAATATATAAACAAATTTAATTGATTAATAATGAATATGTTTTATTTATATTTTAAATCACATTTAATGTAAAAATTAAAATAAAAGTGAATTTAATATGTTATAATTGAACTGTATCATTTTACATATTTTAAATTAATAAATTATATTCATATTCTAATTTTATTGAACTAAAATATATCATATCTTATATTTTAAAATATTATAATGTCGATCGAATTCTAATCTTATTTAACAACTCTATATTAAAATAGACTAATTCAATAAACAAGTTTCCCCTAAACTTTTCTTCAAATATAATGAATAAATAATAAATATAAAATTCTTACTCTAACTGAAATATAAACAAGTCTATAAATAAGTTAAAATGCTTACTACAATAATCCTTCAATTATCAGAAAAAATTTTAAGTTAACAAAGCTCTTCTTTATTTTTCAATTATAATATATTAAAATTAAAATTATTTATTTTATTTTTTCATTAAAATGATTTAAAATATAAATAAAACACATTCACATATTAATCAATTATAATATTTGTGTATATATATATCATATTATCGTATTATTCAATTATTTCATGTTGGGTTCTTTTAGGTCATTTTCCCTTTTTTTATTGCCATTAACTATATATATTATGTCGTGATAAATTTGTCATTTGAATGGCACAACTCAGTAGTAGGGCTTTTTTGCTTTCTCTCCTCACGTCTTGGGTTCAAACCCCACCAACAGCAGTTATTGATTCAATTTATTTTCTATTCATTCAATTGGTGACACACCCATTTGATTGAATGAAAATTGTATTAAATTAAATAAAAATATTAAGAAAAAATCCAATCACGTAGTGACACATGTCACCATAATTGAGGATTAAATTTATTGAATTAATTAAAAGTTATGACCAAATTGATAAAATGTGTGTAAGTAATGAAGACTAACTGTGTAATTATACAAATTTTATTAACTACACTCATCTCCTCCGTTAATATTTAACAAGATTTAAATAGTTAGGTGACCCTTGACAAAATTAAAAAATAGATGGTTAAAGTAAAAAGGATAAATAGTTAGGTGGTCATTGGTATAGTTTACCCTAAAATTAATGTTTTATAAAATTGTATTTTAATTAAATTACATTTAAATTTTTAACTAGTTTATAATTATACGTTTAGTACTTTATAATTTAACTTTTTATAAATTAATTTAATGGTGCTCATCGTTAACGATGTCATCCATGCTCGACCCGTTGTAGAATTTTTCTTATATAAAAGGATCCATCTCTTAATTTCACATACAATTTGATAAAAAAATCCTAAAAGAAAAGTTATTGTCGAAGAATAACACTAACTTTTAGAAATAATGTCTATTTTTTAGAGATTACATCCATCTAAACAAAATTACTTCAAAAAGTGTACTCCTACCACGACACATTACATCATCGCATTTCGTTATTATATGTTAATCAATAGTGCCTATATTATTTACAACAATCTATTTACTAACAATTTGAAGATATAATCAACAATGTTCGGAACATATAGTTAAAAGTTATAATAACAACATTAGATTGTGGGTTCATTTGAAGCATAGCAAAATTTACTATTCACTTCTCATAGGTAGAAATTGTTAAAAAAAAATCAGTTCAAAAATTCAATCCCCTAATTAAAAAAAAATCAATTTCCACTATCAACCATCTTAAGTTTCATCGAAAATGGGAATAAAAGTAGAAAGGGAACAATTGGTTTGAAAGTCAAGCTGGAATTAGGGTAACAATCTTTGAATCTTACAAGTTAGATCCTAGATCCCTTTTTTAATATTCTTCACTAACCTAAACTATTAAGGTGAAAATGTTTGGGTAATGTGTTAAGAAAAAATTAATTTATTTAGAGCGTTGAAGAAATTATTTGTTGAGATGATGTGTTTGTTAGTTGTTACGATGTTGGTAGGAATATATGTAGATTACCTAACGTCTTTGAAAAAACGCTTGGAAGACACGGTGTCTTATGGTTTGTTATTTTGTTAAACTTAACGTTTCGACTGCATGTAGTCTGGAAAAGACGCCGTATCTTTTAGGCGTCTTCTAAAGAAACGTAAGATAATTTTGCATCTTTCTATTGTAGCAAATACTCTATATCAGAAAATAATTTCTCCTGTCACCTTAATGAGTCAATCTTTTTCCACCAGTATATCTAAAAGAATTTTGCCAAACCATGAATGGTGTTTAACCCTTTATCAACAAATCTTATTTCAACAAACATTCTTTATTAACTTTAATTATCATTCTACGAATTGAAAAATTTTAAAATATTTTTTAGAATCAAGTTGAAATTAATATTTTAATTAAAATTTTGAGATTATATATTAGTATTTATTTTTTTAATAATTATATATTATTAATAATTTGAATTAATTATGAAAATTGATAACATTAGTGATTGTAATAATTTTTTTTAAATATTGATGTTGAAAATAAGATTCACTTAAAACATTTATAGTTTACCCAACAAAAAGTTTGCAATTAGGAACCACTTACCTAATTTTCCCTCGTATAAAAAGGCTACGCATTCTTCCGGTGGCGCAAGAAATACGTCTCTTTACAGAGGGAACGAAACAAAATCAAGAATTCGCAGAGAGAAATCAAATACCTAAAAACAGTTGAAAATGGATGTGATAAAAAACTCAGCAAATATCGTCTCGACCCATAGAGAAGGTAATAGTTCACCCTTTGGTTCTTCTAAGCATCGTCGATAACTACAATCGCGTCGCTAAAGACACGCGCAAGCGCGTCGTCGGAGTCCTCCTTGGTTCTTCCTTCAAAGGAACCGTCGACGTCACCAACAGCTATGCAGGTTTCTCCTTTCTTTTTTTTCAACAGTTTTATTTTCCCATTTATTCTTTGAATTTCTTTCTAGATCTGATTTGTTCTGTTTGCTTTAATAAATACTGTTTAGGGAAATCTTATGCTCTTATCTTTTGCGCGATTTCTGATTGAGATGTTGCTTGAGCAGAATTATAATTCATAATTATATATATATATTTAGAAAATTTTGTGTTTTAGGGTTTTTAGCTCAGATTGTTGGGTTTGAATTGAGACAGTTGTTAATTGTGTTGACCTAAATTTCCCTCTATTTTGCTTGAATTTGTGGAATTGAAGGCAAACAATGTATGTTATTGAAGATGATGCAATTAAAGAAGTATTTCAAGAAATGCCTTGGACCTCTTATGTTTTGATAATATAATTTCTTATTGTTGAGCTTGTTTTGACACTTGACTTGCATTAATTTGTATTATCGTGATTGAAGAGGTTGGATATTGAATTTTCAGTTCCTTTTGAGGAAGATGAGAAGGACTCGAGTATATGGTTCCTTGACCACAACTACCATGAATCTATGTTTTCAATGTTCAAGAGGATTAATGGTAACTAGTTTCTCAACGTAGAGTAAAGATGCTGCTACTTTAGTTTATCTATTCTCTTCTTTCTTGTTTTACTTTCATCTGTTAAGAATTAATGTTCTTTATCTCTGGATTTGTTTCGATAATTGTTTAGCCAAGGAGCATGTTGTTGGTTGGTATAGTACGGGCCCAAAATTACGGGAAAATGATCTAGACATTCACAGACTATTCCACAAGTAAGATTTTATTAATTGCTATTCTTATACTGTTCTTAACTTCACTTTGCAGTCCAATCTTTTAACCAGGTGCTTTTGATGTTGCAGCTATGCCCCAAATCCTGTTTTGGTCATCATTGATGTTCAACCAAAGAGTTGGGGATCCCCACCAAGGCCTACTATGATGTTGAAGAGGTTAAGGAGGTAAGAACAATTTTGGGATGCATTGTTTTCATTTATGGGATGGAGAAAGAGCTTGTCTGTTGAGGTGGACAGGCATCCTGATGTTAAGTGGGACTGCAACTAGTAAAGATCTTTTGCAAGAAGCTGTCACTTCTGTATGTATTTGTTGGGCATTTGTAATATGTTGGTAATGATGCAGAATGCCACTCAAAGAGCCAAAAGATTTTCGTTCATGTTCCTTCTGAGATTGCTGCTCACGAAGTTGAGGAGATTGGTATGTCAGTTGATGAAATTTTATATCTTCTCTGAAAGTTACCCTTTTTGATTAATTCTAGTTTATTGGATTTGTTGACCAATAATTTTCTTGCAATATAACTCATTTTTCACCCCCAAACAGGAGTGGAACACTTGCTAAGGGATGTTAAAGATACAACCATTAGTACACTTGCAACCGAGGTTTTATTATTCTTTTCTTTATTTACTTTCAATTCCAGTTAGTAATAAAGCTTTTACTTTGTGGAAAAATTTTAACTAAGGGATTATATATATATACCTTGGTCTTAATGACAGGTAACTGGAAAGCTCACTGCTTGAAGAGTTTGGATGCAAGGTTAAGAGAGATACGGTCTTACCTTGATCTTGTTATTGATGAGAAGCTTCCACTGAATCATGAAATACTGTACCACTTACAGGTGAACTATTTCTGCTGATAGTTGAAAGCAAAGTTAAAAAGAATTGTAGTTAAATTCAAGTTTCAGTACTTGATTGCATAAATTCCCTTGAACTTATCTACTTGATTTGTCCGGAATATTGACAACAGTGCATAGTTTTAAGCCTATTTGGGTTGGTTAATGTCTGCCTCACTAGTGTTACTGTTTTTCCATACTTAAACTGCAGGATGTGTTCAACTTGCTGCCAAATCTAAACGTAAATGAACTAATCAAGGCTTTTGCAGGTAATACAAAATCAACCATACATATCTCAAAAAATACTCAACATGCTCATGTTCTTTCAGATTAAAAGGTTATGCATTAACTTTTGAAAATCATTGATCCAAATTTTCCGCTTCTTTTGCAGTAAAAACAAATGATATGATGTTGGTTATATATCTGTCGTCTCTCATCCGAAGTGTCATTGCACTCCATAACTGATCAATAACAAGGTGAGAAACCTGCTCCCGATTCCCTGCTATATTTATACCATGCTGAAGCTTGTAGAATGTGTTTTGACTGGCAATTTGATTTGGTTTTTCAGATGCTAAACAAAGAACATGAGAAAGTCGAAGATGCTAAGCCTGCAACCGTTCCGGCTTCCAGTTGAAGCTGAATATCATCTGATATCACTTGAGAGTTCTAAACATGACAAAAGATTGAGCACAGAGTGGCTATTAACTGTCATAGGATCCTCATTCTTCAGATTTTGTATTCTTCATAGCTCAATCAGGGATATCACTAGGCTCCAGAATTGAGAGTTTTAAATCTCGGTTGTTTTTCGTACAACTATTGGACTTTACTAATGAAGTGCATCTCCATTAGCATTATGACTATGTTAAATCAATCGTATGAGTATTAGATACTGCTTTCCCCCCCCCCCTACAAGTGCTCTGGTTTTATATGAGAAGTCTTCATTTGCATTTTTCTTTATCATATTGGTGAAACAGAACTATACTACATGACATCCATGAATTTTGATGGAAATTGTTACTTGCTCAATTCACATTAATAAACAGCCGGTTGTGTCGACTGAGCTAGTGTAGATGTAGATCTTGGCAGGTTTATTTATTTATTTAGACTGTCATCTGAAAAAAAGCCCATTGGAATGGTAGATGAAACAGCGGGGATGTCTCCGCTACTTCAGCCTTAAGGAAATGCATTACCAGAAATGTTAATATTTTTTTAACATTATTTTTTTCTACTGAAAATGTTAATATTGGGTGTTACCTAAAATGTTTAACATTTCTGGTAAAGCGCTACTTAAAACATTATTTTTTTTATCGGAAATTAGTTAGCGAAATTAATATTTTTGGTAAAAAAAATAATGTTTTAGGTAACGTTTTTTCGGAAATGTTAAAAAAATATTAGCATTTCCGGTAGAGCATTTTCTTAGCCGTATATTAAAGCTGTACTTGTCGTACAGCAGAACTACCATGAAACATCATTAACCTTATGAAAGAAAAGGCTAAAGCATCCCTTCCAAGTTTCAAACCACAAACGGATTATTCCACGGGACCAACTTAGAAGCCAGCTTTTGCTTCAGCGTTTAACAAGCTGAGATTGGTGTTAAAATACCTTTCTAAACCCTCAATTTGCATTGTTGGTGTAATCTTCATGCATGCGTCTTAATTATATCAATGGATGTTACACTAATGTCCGAGCGTATGCAATTGGGCAAAGAAGTTCAAAACTTCCACCAGTGTTGTAAGCATTCATGTATAAACATGATGGATTCTCGCCTCCTGGAAATGTTGGGCAGTTAATCCTTCTGGTCAATACTTGGATAAATACCAACTTATCAATGATGGGGAGACAATACTTACTATTCTTACTCTATTTTATTTCCAATAAAAGAAAGTTCCAGGTCTTGCATCCTTAATTTTCTTCTAAACTCAAGTAATGAATAGAAACTGAATGTAATTAAGATTAATTCAATTGCTTTCTGCATCCCATATCGGAAATCAAGACAATCAATGAATTATATAGAAACCCTTTTGTTTTTCCCTTTCATTTACATATCTTCTCATGACCTACACTTCCTAGCAAGAGCATGTGGAAACCGAGTTTGATCTTGACAAAGATGAAGAAGAATTCAAGAACTCGATGCAATCCTCTATAGCTTCGGCGTGATGAGAGTCGATAGACTCAGCCAACGACCGCGACCTTGGAAGATTCAAGAAGAAACCTTATGCGAAGACTTCCTTCGAATCGATACGAATCGCAACGATCTCGCGAGTTTTGTTCCGAAACGCCTCAACAATCTTGCAGGTGAAAATGAGCTGTTGACAAGCCTCAATCTAAACACGCCAACGACAACCCTTCTTTTTCTCCTTCTGCTGCCACTTCTCCCATCCTTTAGACAGATCGTTGGCCTTTCATCGGTGTCGGAACTGCAAAGCACTTGATTGATTGTTGTTCTTGACATTCTGGACTTGGGAGAAAGGATCTAGAGCTTAAGGGAAAAATATACGTTTGTATGGAAGAAACATTAATTGGTCAGTCTTAGTGAGTTTGAGAAATGGGGAAAGTGACAAAGGAAGAAGAATCACTCGGTAAGGTTTTGGATGGAACTTAATGATTAAAGGAGTAATTTGAAGGATAATTAAATTGTAAGTTAAGCTTTAAGATTATTAATTTTCAAAGATGTTGACTACAGTGCCTAAATTATTAAATTTTGGCTAATTTTTTCAACAGACCAATTCAATTTTCACAAGCAACTGTGTGTATACGTGCATGAAACCATGAAACATGCACCAAAGCTTATTTGAATGTAAAGTAGCCTGCACAAACCAATCGATCTTAGTGGTTGAGGGATTGTTGTTATCCCTTAATATTTCGGGTTCAAGCATGACGTTTGTAGAAGCGTATAAATGTTTATTGTCAAATGGTTGAAAATTTTTCGAAAATATATCACATTATATTCACCCTAGGCCATCAAGGAAAAAAAAGAGTAAAGTAGCTTGTATCTTCATTGAACCCAAAACTTACCATCAAATACAAGAATTTTATTTTTTGTAATTCATCGATTCTGATTTTTAAGATTTCACATATTGTAACTATATCATATGCAGATCATCCCATAACTACTGCCTGTTGATATTGGACTACAAAAGAAGAAAGGTCTAATTATGGATTTAGTCCCTCTAGCTCTACTATGGTTAAATTTAAGATTCAATCCTTTTACTTTAATCTGACATAACTGGTCTTATAATAGTTGTCGAAATAGTATAATTCGTGTTTATAAAATGAGAGTCTTCGTCAATCATTTTAAATAGGTATAACCGAACACATATAAATCACTCTTTATAAAAGATTTAAAAAAAATATTTTAAAGATCTATATTATTGGGTTCAAGAATCGATTATACTTGAAGATGATTAAAACACCTTTATAACAATCAAAATTGACACCTTTAAAAAAATGTGGTCTTGGCTTTATGAAATTACAAATTTGAATTTAAAGTTAATCTCTCAAATATGAATGTAATTTTTAAATTAATGTAATGAATTTTATTTAGAAGCAAAATTATTTTCTATCTTATTTAATTAAAAAAACGATATTCATATATTTAATGTGAAGTTTGTATGAAAAATAATAATGAGAAGGCGAGGTTAGGCCATATTAGGTTAGGTGCATATATACAAGAATTTGAATGGAAAAGGGAAAGCATCAAAGCAACGAGGAAAGTGAAGGAGACGTTGGTCAAAAGGTAATGAAAGAGTTAAGGGAGCAGCAACTAAGCAAGGGGGACAGCACTGGATACTCTTCTTATCAACGTTGCTTTTGAGGTACTTTTTTGCTATTAAGTCCCTACTTTTTTATTTCTCTTTTGGTACCCATATCTTGATTTTGTTATGAAAATGTGGGATTGTTAACAGAGTGGTCCACCTTGCAATCATATATGAAAAAGATAAGAGGGAATCTGTTTGAATATTGGTATTTTGGGAGGGTTAACCATCATTTTTTTACAATTGTAAAATTTTATGTCAGAGTATGAATTTAAGAAGTTATATTATGAATTTAAGAAGTTATATTAAAAATATAAAAATTATAATATTTTTAGAGAATGCAAAATTAAATCATCAATGAAAAAAAAAATCATATAAAAATTTGAAAATTTTAAAAACTAGATATTATCTTTACATCAGATCCATGCATAGTTGTAGTTGTAGGATGGATTTTTGACTAGGTGATAGCAATGAAAATTGCGCAAGTCCCCACTCTTGTCTGCTCAAGTAATCAACAATTATGTTAAAAATGAAAAGTAGCTGTTTTATTACTTTTCAGTTCACACTACCACCCACACCTCTTATACATATTTTAAAGTTGAACACACACACACACACACACATATATATATATATATATGGGTAAACTACACCGTACCTAAATTATTAATTTTGCTTTATTTTAATATTTAATTTTTTTAAAATTTATATTAAATATTTAGTTTAAGTTTTATTTTGGTATCCCGTGATTAAAAGTTTAACGGAAATGTTGACGTGTCACTACAAGATAATATCATGTCATCATTGAAAAAAATAGAAAACACCTTGTCAATAATTCTATTAGTTTTTTAACGGTGGGATATCAAGTTGAAACATAAACTAAACGTTCCGTATGATTTTGAAAAAAAATAAAGTTTAGGTATCAAATCAGAATAAAAGTAATAGTTTAAGTACTAAACATGTTGTTTATCCTATATATGTATAGTTCCGGGCTTGTTTTGGTTACGCCATTAGCTTTACCTATTTCTGTTGAGTCAAATTTACAATAGTTTGTAGAAGCTTGTGTTGTGTGTTGAATCCTCTATTAATGTGAGTATCAAACACTTGACCAAACATTTCAAATAGTTTCGGTTGAAATCAAAATGCATTGATTTCTGAAATTATCTGGGTTTTGTCTTTTTTTCTTCTTCTTTTTGACAAAAACATGTTTTTTTAAAGTACTCCATATTAATCATAAATTCATAATCCGCCGGAAATAATTAAAATATATTGTAAGTCTTTATATTCTTTATACATTTAGAATTTAGTCTTATGTTTATTTTTAAAAATTTAATTTCTATATTTCTTTAGATTAAAAAAAGTTAATTATAGATTTAAAATAGTTAATTTTTTATTAAATAATACAATAATAAAAAATAGAAAAGATTAAATCTAAAATTTAAAAACGTTTTTGCTGAATTCAAAAAGTGAGGGCTGTGGTCAAGTTTTGGGGCAGAGAAGATGGTCTGAATTCTGCTGACTTATTGAGGTTTTGTGAATGGGAGCATATGAAATGGAGCCTAAGGCCCTGAAATTAGTCTCCACATTTTTTATTGAAGCCGGCAAAAAAAATAATTTAATATATGTTCATAATTCGTGATTATTAATAACATACACATATTTTATAAATATAATTGTTTAAATTCGGGACCTTAAATAAGAATAACATTATCAAAGAGTGTTGGTACAAGTGATTGGGATTCATGCATTTAAGCTTGTAAGGTCAAATTCGAATCCTACTACTTCCACTCTTGGTGGGCAACTTGTAAATTTCTATATAAATCCCAATTGATTTTTAGTTATGCCCTGACCTTGGACTGGAGGAGCCACCCCTTACCAAAACATTTTGTAATCGAAGAAAAAAGAAGAATAATATTTCCTTTAATTACACACCACTCATTCGAAACATGAGTAATTAGCAATAAACAAATAGGAAATATGTTACGCTTATTACCTCGTTGCTAATTAAAAAATGACGTTAATATAATGATTGGTAATGTTGTAGTATGATACATGAGATATAAGAATTAAAATTTCCATAAAAGGGGGTTAGGATAAGAAAAGATTTGATAAATGATATTTGTATGTTCATGTGGTTGTCTATATTATAATAATAAATTAGTATGTATAAGTGGCCAGTTTACCCGTATGCATGTTGTCAAAACGATTTTTTCTTTAATGGGCGAGATTTTAAAAACCACACCATTTTTAATTTATCTCTTAATTGATTGGTTTTTTATATTAAAAATTAATGTGATTTTAGAAAACCTCTCGTTTCGAAAAATTTGGGATTCCTTTAAAAATAAAAAACGTACGGTTCCACCAATCTTTTGATTAGGGTGTGATTGGGCACCAAAAAATGTTTTGTTATCTTAAATAAAAATTAATTTTAAGTAAAATAATAAATTGAGGTCTGCATTACAAGAAAAATGAGTCCGGGAGTCGGTTACATGTAGGGAAGAATTAGCACCCCACAACTCCCTAAATCAGTACCTAGTCGATTAATTAATGCCTTTGCAATGAAATTTACAAATTCGATTTTAATTTGATTTATGATCCCCAACAAAACAATAACATACTAATTTTACAATATTCAAAAGCACCAAAATAGATTTGTCAACACACATTTTCGTCCTACTAGGATTCAAACTCCTAAAAATAGAATATAATTTTGCTAGGATTCAAACTCCTAAAAATATGATAGAGTTCTACTATGATTTAAACTCCTAAAGATAGGATCCACAAGCACTATAAATAGCCATTGTAACTCACTATTGTCACACAAGATTTATAGACAAAATACAGAGGAAAACACGAAAATACAAAGGCAAAGCTATTGTAAACGATTCGAAAAGGAAATAAAATGTAGCATTTTTTTGATTCGTTCATTTCTCGCATGTGCACGTTATTTTTTTTGAGATTTGGTTCGAATAACCCAAAACGTGGGTTGCGCCGATGACCAAAAATGGGTGGGGTTTCGAAGTTTCGAACCTAGATCTACCCCGAGTCGTGTTCATTTTTATCCCCCTAATGCGTAATATCAACGTTAATTGTCTTTCAAATTTGACCCCAATGTTTATTTTTCTTTATATTAGTCCTTTTATTTATTGTATAGATATTTTTATTTATTTATTATTTACATTATTGTCATTATATAAATATATATACGTATGTTCTTTTAAATGATTTTCAATTGATTTTTTACACTATATATTATTATTATCTATACATATATTTTTATTTATTTATATTCATTTGGTTATTTTTTAATATATTTATTATTATATATATATATATATATATACTTTTTTTTAAATATTTTACTTATAAGTGTATTATTACTATATATATTGTAATTATCTTTATTTAGTTTTTTTTACTTTATCATTATACATATATATGTATGTTTTAAATAGTTTATTTATAAGCCAATTATCATTATATGTATACTTTTATATTTGGTTTATATATTTATTTGTATTTGTTTTTGGTTTTTTTTTATATTATATTTTCATATTACTATTATTATTGTTATGATTATTATTTTTCTATTTTACTCATTTATATATATATATATATATATATATATATAATATTTCTTATTTATTTATTTATTTATTTTTCCTTTTATTTTTTACTTATTTTTATTCTTCATTTTTTTCATTTATTCATTTTTTCCCTCTGACACATCTTATGACTTTTTAAGAGTATTTTTTGTCAATTAATTAGAGGTAAGTAATTTATTATCAAATTTTACCTTTTAATTTAAAATTACAATTTTCTTAATTAAGACAATAGGAAATTATGTAGTACCGAAAGGGCGGTTCAAGGGTGCTAATCCTTCCTTGACCGTAACCGACTCCCGAGCCCGACATATTTCTGGAAAGACGCAGATTAGGTAAGAAATAGGGTATCCGATCAACCCATTTATTTTTAAATAAATGATCGGTGGCGACTCCCAATCCACATTTTTCAAGTCGAAGCCCAATCCCGGGGCCCAACCGAAATACGGTTGCGACAGCTTGGCGACTCCACTGGGGACACAGGTAAGTGAGTCAGGCTAAGGTAATTTCCAGTTGTCTTTTTAATGAAAAGGGTAAGTTTAAATTTTAAGGTAACATTTCGATCCTTATTACTTACTTTTGATTATATTTTCGAGTAAATAGTTGTACTTACCATTTTTTTAATGATTTCAGCCCCTAAAGATTTTTCATCCAAAGGCTCTATATCCGAGCTCCGAACCCGTTTTAAGTGGGGGTGAAAGCGACGCCTTCGTGTGAATGTATTCATCGTATGAGCCTAGCAAGTAACCTTCGGGATTCATATACCTTATGCCTTCGTGTGAATTTATTCTCCGTATGGGCATAAGGGAATGTTTTCTCTCGAGTTTAACTTAGTCCACACAAGCCTGTGATGGGTTTAGGACTAAGGGTCTGGTAAGCCCAAGGGGGCACCGGCAAGGAGAACTCGAGTATATTTTCTTAGAACCTAAACCCGGAGACTACAAGGAGTTAGGGCCTACCCCAAAACCTCGTTTTAAACCCTAAGATACCGAAATTATTTTCTGCTTTACTTTCTGTTCAAAACATATGAACTAGAAATTTATGCGGTTAGGACTTATTCAAAATCAACTTGCGGGATAGAGATCATGTCCGGGTAGGAATAATAAGCATGTGGGGTAGATATCATGTGGGGTAGGACTTTTATTTTCATGATTGCTTTCATTATTATCTTTACCTTACTAACTCTTTTCATTTTTTCCCCTCTCTTTTATTTTATTTCCATCATCTGCATCATTCAAAAGAGGTGTTGATCCACCAAAAAACGTGTTCGTTAACCATAAATAATCTGCATTAATGGACAAAGGTGTTGTAATACAGGAGATTAAAAACCCCGAGGTACGACTATGGTCCGAGAAGACTCAGAAAGAAAAGGGAGACAGTCTTCAAGGAAGTTATGTGTCAGAGCTTGTTAGCTATGCCTCTATCAGCGTAAAACAAAATAATGTGCAAGAACTTTGAGATATCTGGGACAGTTGGAAGAATGATCGAAAATAGAAGTTCAGTCAGCGGTATGGTGACATTGCACTTTTGCTTCATGTTAAGACCGGTGAGCCCTTAATCAGAGCCTTGGTTCAATTCTGGAACCCGGGATACAGTTGCTTCACTTTTAACCAAGAGGATATGATACCTACCATCGAGGAGTATACTACACTATTGCACTGTGAAAGCATTAAACTGGAGCGAGCCTACATCAAGCACATCAAGAGTCAGCCTTTCAAGAACAGACTGGCTAAGATTGCAGGAGTTGATGAAAAGTGGGTGACTGACCGACTCCGAAACAAAGGTAACGGGCAAGGAATTCAGTGGATCCACATAAGGAAACTAATGAATGACCACCCTGATGAATGGAAGACTATAGACCTTTTTTGCACTAGGTTTGTATGGCTTGATCATCTTTCCGAAGATTTTGTGATGCATTGACTTAGCCGTGGTGGAACTGTTTGAGCAACTTCTGAAACGAGTCAACCCAGCACCAACCATCTTAGTCGAGACCTTTCGGTCTCTCAACCATTGCCGAAGAGCTGGCAGAGGTAGATTCATTGGATGTGTTCAGCTCCTTCAAGTCTGGATTCACAGCAACTTCTGTAAGACTAATTAGGTTGCCTACCGCCGATTTAGCACTACGTATTCACCTTTGAGAGAGTTCATCACCATGAAATGGCATGAAGGAACTTCAAAAGAGAAGTGGATGAAAGTCTTCACTCATCTATCAAGACCGAGATATTACTTGGAGAGCCCCCTGGTTGTTCCTCAGTGACGTTCTTTTCCAATGTGGGGACTCTGACACTATGACCTTACTTGAACTTTGGGATGCAGTTGGGTATGCTCCATTGTTAGCACTTAGACATTATAGGGCACGTCAGTTTGTCGCAGCAACATGCGGACTAGCTAAATCAGAGTTTGAGTATCACGGTGACAACTATAAGAAGATGATCAAGGAAGCACTCGATTCATGGAAGAAATATTCCCGATGGATGTGGTAGCTGCCAGAAACATGCTTACTCCAGACTATGTGGAGTGGCGAAAATTGAGGAAAAATGACAATATTTCGGTGCCAGACTGTGAGGACACCCGGACCATGGAGGAACATCTCAGGCCCGTCCCTTCTGGAATTGAGATAGCCAAAACAGAGTTTGAAGCTGTGAACAATGAGCTGGGAAGAGGATAAAGGAACTTGAGGCTGAGTACTATCAGTGAAATCTAGATGCTGACTCTTAGAAAGATCGAGCATATAAACTAGAAAGAGAACAAAAAAGAGTCCGTTTAGAGCTCGAAGACTTGAGAAAGGGGTATCAAGATAAAGTCAAGAATAACTCCAAGTTGAAAGTGGCTTCTAAATACTGGAATGAGAGAGCTTGGAAGGAACAGATGAAGACTGCACAGAGGCACTTAGCAGGCAGTCAGCATCAAAACCAATGCTTGAGAATCCGGATGGCTGATCTGGAGAAACAACATGAGAGAGATGGAAAAACAATAGCTGAGTTAGAAGCTATTGTAGATGGGTTCAAGAAGCAAGCAAGCTTCAGATATTGCCCTTCGACGGGTGTTTACAGTGGCGTTTCCATTGGGAGTAAGCACAACAAATGGTGAAGGCCAGAGACGCAGTCATCAGAGACTTCCTGGATCAAGTACAAAAGACAGCTCGCCATCTACATGGCCTGGCAAGGGAAACTGGAGTGGTCCAACAAGGCATACAACCAGTGACAAATGAAAACAGAAGACTTGTCAACCAGCTGAAAGCTGTTCGGGGTCTAGAGGATTTAGTCTGAATGTCCTTTGATTGTTTTATGTCTCTTACAAGATAAAACATTTTTGTCGAAATAAGGATTATTATAATAATGGACACTTTTCTTGATCAATGCTTCGAACATTTCATGCATTTTTTTCATTTTGCGTTGTGCATCTACATTTTATTTTTAAGCATTTTCATAAACATGAAATTTCTTCATGGAGGATTCGATGAAGTTGTTTTAACCACATGACACCACATGGAAGCAAGATTGTAACATCAAAAGAAAAAAAATTGAAAACAATACAGTGGGAGCCTGATCAGCTGATTGTAGGACAAATCCTGCCAGGATTATCTAAGAAAGAATCCCCATATCCTAAGGAATACGATGTTGAAGCTATTAGGAGTTACCACATAAGAAGCCCCAAACATTCCTCTGAGAACTATAAGGTGCTGAAGCGCAAGATCCAAAACCTGATGAATTCAGGGGCATAAACGACCGAAGAAGGGGGCATGGCGGCATATACCATTTGCACTTAGAGGATTGTTTTGTTTAAACACGTCTCTAATCTTTCATCGTTTGCTTAATCTTTTAAAGGATTGAATTTATGCTACTTTCTAAGGTGGAGCAATTGAACAAATTCTAATCTTTAGTTCTTCGAATATTAAATGAATTAATGATTCTTTTAATTCTTCAAGAATTATAGATTTTTGACATATGGAAAGATTAGACCTTTCTTACCCTGTCTCAAACCCCAGAATAAAATACCTTGATTCTTTGCTCAAAATAACTCGTGGTCATTACCAAAAGACGAAATTTTGACATTACCTCCTTTTGAAATTCTTGAACATTGCCTTTATCTTTTTGATACACTCATACCTTTCTTTGAGTCAATAAGATCACACCACTGTCTTTTTTAGACTAAAAATAACCTTTCTTACCATTAAAACCCAAGGCATTGAGTTGTTCATGAGCATTCTTCTAAAGAACCAACTTGGGGCATCTCGTGGGGAGCCTGAACATTGAGACATCTGGAAAAAAGAAGAAGAATTCATTCGAAATAATTCTATCATACATTAATTACACTGTTTTCATGTGAATAGAATTAATCTTGAAAATCTATCCCCCTGGGGATACCTCTTCTGTGAATATTTACATGCATGAAATGATGAACGGCTTTATTTCTTTATCCCTTCACAACAGGAGAAAAAATATATCCCTTGTGTCCCCTTTTGAGCTTGTAGTATTTTTCTTCTGATTCAACCCTAACCAAGGATCACCCTCCACACTGGGGGGCAAGGTGGAAGAAATATGCTCACATGAGCGAAGACATTGATTCAGATGAGATACCAAAAGGTGAACCAAATGCCAAGTGAGAAGATTCAATCAGAACAAAAAGGGCAAAAATAAAAAAGAAATGAAGAAAAAAAGAAGAAAACAAAAAAAAGAACAAAAATCAAAAAGAAAAAGTGAAAAAAAAGCACATGCAATGATTCCCTAAAGACAAATGGTACATCAAGCTTCAAACTATGAGATTGATCAAGCACAATCATTCCCGAATCACTCAATCACTTCACTCGAAGATCATAGAGCATCAAGAGAGAGACATTTTGAGCAAGACATGATTGAAGGCATTAGAATGAATTGATCCTTGGTTCAACACCCTGAAACACTTGTTTGGGCCTATTTATCCTTTTCTTTCATAACCATGAACCCTGGCCTACATTACGTGCCTTAAAAGTCCCTTATAATCATACATGGATTTCTAAACAGAAGAGACTATCTTCAGATTTCATCCCGCCCATCAGGATTAATCTTTGTTTGAAAAAAACAATGTAATTAATGCATGGTAGAGAAAAATAACAAAGGGGGGTTCAAGACGTAAATCTTGAATAACGTCTTAAAACCAAAGGAGGGTTCGAGTTGAAAACCTGAAAAGACAGCTCGAATATAAAAATTGTGCAACTGAGGCGGTCACACAAATTCCTTGATACGGAATCACACAACCCGAGTGTGACCACGAAGGTTGGGAGTCAGAGAACACTTCCAGTAGAGGAGCATGCAAGCTGCCTCATTAAACCATTGAGCATCAAATACCAAACCTATGAGCATCAAATGCCAAACCTTTGAGCATCAAATGCCAAACCTTTGACCAAACATAATAACTTGAGATTTTTTTTATCCTTTCCTTATTTAACCATTTCCCAACGATTGCTTTGATCTTGACACTTGTCAAATAGCTATAATTTATTGAAGGATTAACATTGTAATTAATTCTTTGATATCCGATGAACTCTAGTTTTATGATTCGTCTCAATTGTAAAACTGTGAAAGGGACAATATTTTCAAAACTTTTAATTAAACATCTTTCAAAACTCTTGATTAAACATCTTTCAAAACTCTTTATTGATATTTTCATAACTTTGAAAATAAAAGAGAAAGAAAAACATTTTTTTTCAAACAAGACAGTCTCTCTAGAGTGGATCTTGGTAAATGACATGTGACTTTTAGACACAAAACTCATGCTCAGAATCAATACTGAAGCAAGAAATGAGGAATATTTGGGGCATCTTTGAAGATTCAACATAAAATATTGGGGCATTTTTGGATTCAACATCCTAATGCAAATTATCAGACCTTTTTCAGGAGATAAAATATAACCAATTCATGTTACATGCATCTTATGCATACATTTTAGAGCATCATATTTATCATTTTCCACATACATAATTTTTTGCAGCTTTTAGAGTCAAGTTTCGACTTCAAGACGAAGGATACTCGATTCAAAAGCACCTTTAAAGATTCATGTTGGTTGCTTAACTCAGTAGCAAGAAGCTACACTTTGACCAACTCGACAGATTGAAAGTTTCTCTCGAACTCACAATTTGCTCGAGAGTAGATTTCAACTTCACAATGAAGTATATCTAGCTCGAAGCCAAACAACCACGATTTCAAATCCACGACGGATGATATCGTGCCACTCAAGACAGCACAAGTTTAAATTCACAATAAAGGGACCACTGGTTGTCAACAAACAACTTCTCAATTTCAGAGCCAATTTCAACTTCACAACGAAGGATATTGGACTCCAGGCAACGCAAGTTCAACTTCACGACGAAGGGACCGCTGGTTGTCAATAAACAATTTCTCAATTTCAAAGCCAATTTCAACTTCACAGCGAAGGATATTGGACTCCAGACAACGCAAGTTCAACTTCACAATGAAGGGACCGCTGGTTGTCAACAAACAACTACTTAATTTTAGAGCCAATTTCAACTTCACAGCGAAGGATATTGGACTCCAGACAACGCAAGTTCAACTTCATGACGAAGGGACCGATGGTTGTCAACAAACAACTTCTCAATTTCAGAGCCAATTTCAACTTCACTACGAAGGTTATTGGACTCCAGACAATGCAAGTTCAACTTCACGACGAAGGAACCGCTGGTTGTCAACAAATAATTTCCCAATTTCAGAGCCAATTTCAACTTCACAACGAAGGATATTGGACTCAAGACAATGCAAGTTCAACTTCACGACGAAGGGACCGCTGGTTGTCAATAAATAACTTCCCAATTTCAGAGCCAATTTCAACTTCACAGCGAAGGATATTGGACTCCAGACAAAGCAAGTTCAACTTCACGACGAAGGGACCGTTGGTTGTCAACAAACAACTTCTCAATTTCAGAGCCAATTTCAACTTCACAACGAAGGATATTGGACTCCAGACAACGCAAGTTCAACTTCACGACGAAGGGACCGCTGGTTGTCAATAAACAATTTCCCAATTTCAGAGCCAATTTCAACTTCACAGCGTAGGATATTGGACTCAAGACAACGCAAGTTCAACTTCACGACGAAGGGACCGCTGGTTGTCAATAAATAATTTCCTAATTTCAGAGCCAATTTCAACTTCTCAGCGAAGGATCTTGGACCCAAGACAACACAAGCTCAACTTCACGACGAAGAGGCGGTTGATTGTCAACAAAATTTCATTCAGAGTTAATTTCAACTTCACAGCGAAGGATATTGGACTCGAGACAACACAAGTTCAACTTACAACGAAGGGACGGCTGGTTGTTAACAAATAATTTCCCGGTTCCAGAGCCAATTTCAACTTCACGACGGAGGATATTGGACTCGGAACAATGCTAATTACTTGGATTTCAACTTCACGACGAAGGATATCCAATTTCAGGCTCAACTTCACGACGAAAGGGCCACCTGCGGTTTCAACTTCACGACGAAGGGAATCGAGCACACAAGCATCATCCATCTTTAGATTGGATTTCAACTTCACGACGAAGGATATCCAACTCAAAGAAGGAGTATATGTCAACAAAGACCTTCGAGTTCGACTACACTCAGCTCCAAGGCACATCATTTACAGTATAACTCAAGGCTAGAAGGGTTATCTGCCATCAAAATTGTCGAGTTCGATTCCATTCAGCTCGATGACACATCAATCGCACTACTTTCCGGTTGCAGTCGAGGTTTTCAAGCCGAGAAGAGGACCTGGGTTAACCATGCTTTAGTGACAAGCAACCATTTTCAAGCAAAAGCTATCTGTCAATGAAGATTTCTGTGTTCGATTCCGATCCAAGGTCTTTAAACCGAGAAGAAGACCGAAGGGCAACGAGAAGCCACGTGCTGATTCAAATTCCGAACTACGGCTTCAATTTCATATCATTTCAAGATGAACTCGGCTTCACGGCGGAGGAGTCATCCGTAACTCAATTCGACAGGGAGTTATTGAAACATCAGAGTCAATTTTCAACTCCACCAAACGAAAAATGTGTCTTTTAATCTTTGCCCTATCCCCGTTACACGACTATGGGCAAAGAGGGGCAGCTGTCAACACACCTTTTCGTCCTACTAGGATTCAAACTCCTAAAAATATAATATAATTTTGCTAGGATTCAAACTCCTAAAAATAGGATAGAGTTCTACTATGATTTAAACTCCTAAAGATAAGATCCACAAGCACTATAAATAGCCATTGTAACTCACTATTGTCAAACAAGATTTACAGACAAAATACAGAGGAAAACACGGAAAATACAAAGGCGAAGCTATTGTAAACGATTCGAAAAGGAAATAAAAGGTAGCATTTTTTTATTCGTTCATTTCTCGCATGTGCACGTTATTTTTTTGAATTTAGTTCGAATAACCCAAAACGTGGGTTGCGCCGATGACCAAAAATGGGTGGGGTTTCGAAGTTTCGAACCTAGATCTACCCCGAGGCGTGTTCATTTTTTATCCCCTAATGCGTAATATCAACGTTAATTGTCTTTCAAATTTGACCCCAATGTTTATTTTCCTTTATATTAGTCATTTTATTTATTGTTTAGATATTTTTATTTATTTATTATTTACATTATTGTCATTATATAAATATATATACGTATGTTCTTTTAAATGATTTTCAATTGATTTTTTTACACTATATATTATTATTATCTATACATATATATTTTATTTATTTATATTCATTTGGTTATTTTTTAATACTATATTTATTATTTTTATATATATATATATATATTTTAAATATTTTACTTATAAGCGTATTATTACTATATATATTGTAATTATCTTTATTTAGTTTTTTTAATTTTATCATTATACATAAATATGTATGTTTTAAATAGTTTATTTATAAGCCAATTATCATTATATGTATACTTTTATATTTGGTTTATATATTTATTGTTTTTGGTTTTGGTTTTTTTATATTATATTATATTTTCATATTATTATTATTATTGTTATGATTATTATTTTTCTATTTTACTCATTATATATATATATATATATATATATATATATATATAATATTTCATTTATTTATTTATTTATTTTTCCTTTTATTTTTTTTACTTATTTTTATTCTTCATTTTTTCATTTATTCATTTTCCCCTCTGACACATCTTATGACTTTTTAAGAGTATTTTTGTCAATTAATCAGAGGTAAGTAATTTATTATCAAATTTTACCTTTTAATTTAAAATTACAATTTTCTTAATTAAGACAATAGGAAATTACGTAGTACCGAAAGGGCGGTTCAAGGGTGCTAATCCTTCCTTGACCGTAACCGACTCCCGAGCCCGACATATTTCTGGTAAGACGCAGATCAGGTAAGAAATAGGGTATCCGATCAACCATTTATTTTTAAATAAATGATCGGTGGAGACTCCCAATCCACATTTTTCAAGTCGAAGCCCAATCCCGGGGCCCAACCGAAATACGGTTGCGACAAGATTAAACCGAAATTACCAAGTCTTTAGAAAAGATAAAGAATATTCGATTATTTAAAAATATCGAGGCAAAATCTTAGATAAGTTCTAACTACCTCTTCTCGAAAAATTTAAATAGCTGAACATTTCTTTTTCTTCCATTCCCAAATTTTAAGGTGATGAATCAATTTTTAGGTGTTGCTAATGTGATACACTTTTAATTTAAAATCATCAAAGCGGATCTCTAATCAATTCCCATTTAAAACAATTTAAAATTAAAAGGGTATTACCCTTAATCCAATTATGTCATTTGATTAAATCATGCACATGAGGATATCATACAAACTCAGCGCTACTAATTAATAAAATGATACAAACATGTCAAAGCAAACTGTACATAAAGAAAATAACATTAACGATGTTAAAACCAATAAAGCTTAGGGTTCAATGAGAAACATATATTCTAATAATGTTCATGATGTTAATTTGTTTTAAAATAAATAAAAGCAAAATTCATATCTATATATATATATATATATATATATATATATACACGTACGTAACAAATCAATTAATTATTAGAAATTTACTTAGTATAAATATCCCTGGACTATGTCCACGTAAATGCTAATGATACACCGAGCTGAACTTTCATCATTTTTGTTCTTTCATTTCAAAAGCCACATAATATTTAGTCATGAATGCTAATGATATCCACATAATATTTACGTGTTAATATTTAAAACAACGAACATAAAACATGCAATACATTTCCATATATATAGATTGTATATGGTAAAGATTATGTCCAATATGGTAATAAATATACCACTACGAATATATAAATGTGCATGAAGAAGATGACAGTATAATAATTGAAACAAAATATAAGAAGGTTAAAATTATGAACAGAACAAAATAAGGTCATGAACCACAAATAATTATATTTCAAGCACTATGATTAAAATAAACCCATAGACGCATGTAGGACTAAAATAGAAATTCCAAAAATAGAATGTCCAAAATACAGACAAGTGAAAGTTTACAACCCCAGCCTTAGGACCTAAATAAAAAGACTAAAAGCTAATGACCAAAATAAGCAAAAGCAAGAATAAATTAAATAAATATCATGATTAAAAATATCATACAATATGACGTTTTAACAAAAAAATTATATACATATATTTTTTAATTAAATTATAAACTATACATATTAACATATATTGCACAAATTCTGAATTAAATACAAAAATAAAAAAAATAACATGCCAAACTATATAAAAAATATATACATATTAAAAATAATGACTAAATTAAAATAATCATAAAATTAAACATACAAATCGAAAACTAAAACAAATATTTAAAATAATAAAAGTCAAAACTAAATGTCGAAATTAAGATGAAATTACACAAGAATGAACTAAAGTGAATAACGAATCAAAACTAAAGGATTAAGGAAAGAATTTACCCATAATACTTGAAGGACTATAGAAATAGTTTACCCCCAAAGTCCAATTCACGTGGGTTTAGTTGAATTCCTGAAAAGCAAACTTTCTTTGCTTTCTGCCTTATGTGCACTCACCTTCCTTTGTTGCCAGTCACAGTCCCTCCATTCTCTTCACTCACATGAACGCCGCCGAGTATCCCCATTGTTCCACGCTCGCCCGGCCACCATCAACAGTGGGTTTGATTCCGATCGCCCTAAAATCTCGCATATTTCTTCTTCTAATCTCGATCTAATTCCTAAAAGCTTAGAAGCAAACCTTAGTTCCTTTTTTTTAACTCCTGTACCGAAGCCAATGGTCACTTCGACCCCCCTCTCATACGCTGGCCGGTTTTTGGCTATAGATCAACGTCACTATCCCGTGTATACCATCTATGGTGACCTAAGAACCGACTCTAAAGATAAACTACTCTCCTCTCTTGTTTTTTTTATTTTTGTTTTTTAATCCCTCTTTATTCTGTATTGATTTGAATTTTTTACTTACTGACTAAACTCAACCTCTCTTCTTCTACAACGAGACCCGAACAGCGATAAAACATATCCAACGAGACTTCGTACAAGTTCGCACAATCCAGGTAACTATCTAATTCCTATACATTTTCTGTTTATTTTTTTCGATGGTTTTCGAAATAATGCAAGCACATTCAAATAAACATAAAAGAAATGAAAGCATAAATTTAAAGTAAACCTTTCTTGTATTGCCTCTTTCAAAATGGATAGGAAAGGCTTGTTACAATGTATTTTCGAATGGGGAAGGGAATTTCATTTTTTCCCCTTCTGTTCGTGTTTTCTGCTTGCTCCAATGGTTCGTGAATTTTTTCTCTCTTCCTATGGTTGCTGATTTGCTAACCCCGTTTTATTTCTTTTTTCCACCTAAAGTCCCTTGTCCTTTCTTGCACATTTTCTTTGCATTTGGTGACTTTGATAGATTTAGGTTATATTAGGTTGGAATTTGTCTTTGACCTTGCTGGTGATTTGTCAGTTGATTTTGTTTATGTTTTGATGTTGTATCAGTTTTAATGGATGGCATGATTGGCGGCAGTGATTTGACTTGAGTTGATGTCAATCGTGTTGAGCTCCAGCTGCATTTGTAATTGATTTATATACGGGCGTGGCGTGAGGCCTACATAAAATGCAATTTGTAATAATAATAAGGGTAAATTAGATACCATCAAACTATGATCATTAATCGATCTTGCCACCAAATTAATTTTTATCTTAATTCGATCATCAAACTTTTTAATTAAATCAATCAGATCACTCTCCGTTAAAAAAAAGAACTTGCTGACGTGTCTGTTAATAAAAATAGCATAATTTTATATTTGGTCCTTAATATTTTCACATTCTATCAATTTAGTTATTATTTTAATTCAATTAAATAAATTTAACTATCCAATTAGAACAAGACATGTGTCACCACTCAATTGAAAACTTACAACAGTTTGTATTTAACTTGTAACAGTTTGTAAATTATAAAAAAATTAAACAAATTATTTGCTTAAATAATTTTTTTCTTTAACCGTTAATCGAACTGAAATTTATTTGAAAATTATTAACCGAACCAAATTAATCGAATTTTTTTTTCTTTAACATTAATCAAACCGAAATTTTAATGACCGTTAATCGAACCAAAATTATTTAACCGTTAATCGAATCAAAATTTATTTGAAAATTATTAACCGAATTAACCGAATAAAATAAATTATTTTTCTTTAACTGTTAATAGAACCGAAATTATTTGACCGTTAATTGAAACGAAATTTATTTGAAAATTATTAATCGAATAAAATAAATTTGGGTTCGATTAATGCTTAAAGAAAAAAATTCGGTTAATAATTTTCAAATAAATTTCGGTTCGATTAACGGTAAAATAATTTCGGTTCGATTAATGATTAAAGAAAAACATTCGGTTAATAATTTTCAAATAAATTTCGGCTCGATTAAAGGTCAAATAATTTCGGTTCGATTAACGATTAAATAATTTCATTTCGATTAATGTTAAAGAAAAATATTTGGTTAATAATTTTTAAATAAATTTCGGTTCGATTAATATTAAAGAAAAAAATTCGTTTAATTTGGTTCGGTTAATAATTTTCAAATAAATTTTGAGTCGATTAACGGTCAATAATTTCAGTTTGATTAATGGTTACAGAAAAAATTTGGTTAATAATTTTCAAATAAAATAATTTTTCCTTAACCGTTAATCAAACCGAAATTTATTTGAAAATTATTAACCGATTTTTTCTGTAACCATTAATAAAACTGAAATTTCTTTAACCAAATAATTTGTTTAACCATAGAAGTCAAATACAAATTGTTGTAAGTTAGAACCATTGAGGAGTTTTGGCGTAACGGTTTGGCATTTGGCTACTCTCCCCTCAAAGACGTAGGTTCGAATCCCTTGGGGTTCAAATTGGTTCTTCAATTTTTTCAATCGGCTGTTCTTCAATTTTTTATTTCAATCGGCTGTTCTTCAATTTTTCATTTCAATCGGGGTGGTGACACGTGTCACCACCTGATTGGTTAAAAAATCTTTTAATTAAATAATTTAAAATTCATAAATAAAACCCTTCAATCATGTATTGACACATGTCATGTTCTAATTGGATAGTTAAATTTATTTAATTGAATTGAAATAGTGACTAAATTGATAGAATATGTAAATATTAAGGACCAAATATATAATTATGCTATTTTTATTAGCGGACACGTCAGCAAGTCCGTTTTTTTAACGGAGAGTGGTCTGATTGATTTAATTAAAAGGTTTGGTGGTCGAATTAAGACAAAAAATAGTTCGGTGGCCGAATTGAGACAAAAAATAATTGGTGGTAAGATCGATTAATGATCATAGTTTGGTGGTCTTCGGTGTAATTTACCCTAATAATAATAATAATATATAATTAATATTTAAATATTTTTTAAATCCGTTCAAAAACGGATGACTACCCATGTCAAACACACACAGTCCTATATTTATTGAGGATAAATGTAAATATATTTTAGATGTTACAAGTGAAACCAATCTTTAAATGGATTTAAGATCTTAATTTATCTTGGGTCCAGTTTGATGTGATGTTAGTCCAAACTAACACATATACATCTCTACTTGCAAGTCAATTGTGCATTAAAAGCCAAGACAAACTATCTCTCAACTTGAACTTTAGACAACAAAATATTTTTTTTAAATTATTTACATGGGATAATTTTATGAACTACGTACATGTTTAGATTACTAACTAATATAAGTTTTATTTTGTATTATAATTAATCTTATAATACTACTTATATTTAGTTAAACAATTGATAATCAGTGAGCGTAAATGTTTGCTTATCACATTATTGCTTTTGCACGTAATAGCAAGTTTGAGGATGAAATATTTTTTTTATTTGTCCTCCTGATTCCAAGGCTTAGCCTTGACTAATCCGGACCGATCTGCGTCGCACACCTAATTTTAGTGGGTGAGTCTTCAAACAAGGATTTTCTGCATACATAAAGACTTGAACTCGAGACTTTGCTTAAACGATATCAAGTTGCTTACCACTCGAACCAACCTTATTGGTTGATGATGAAATATATTAAAAAATAGAATGAACATATATACAAAAAAAATCATTTATTTCATTTCAGTTCAATAATCACATAAATTACTTTACTAAAGGTACAAAACTCACTATTTATGTTTTCTATGTTGCACGATACGGATTTGTAATGCAAGTTTTGAAATAGAGTGCATTTATAATAATGCTAAAAAATCTTCACTGTTCGGATCTGGAAAAGTTGGGTGGAGCTGTATCTTTACTTAGAGGATCAGCTCGAGTTTGGTGGTCAAATACTACGATGTATGCACCACCGGAGGAAGTAACCTGGCAATTCTTCCTGGAAGAATTTAAGAACAAGTATGTGGGTGATTAGTTCAAACGAGTAACGCTGTTAAAGTTCCTAAATTTGAAACAAGGTGATTGAGCAATACACGAGTACAAAGCTGAGTATAATAAGTTGAGTTATTTTGCTATGGAGGTAGTTCTAAATGATAGGGCCCAACGTGATTGGTTTATTGAGGGTTGAGGCCAAAATTAAAAGAAATGATGTTGGCTTTGAGTTTTCCTAACTTGTAAGAAGTTATTAACCGAGCCAAAGCTATCGAGAAAGCTCAAGAGGGGACATTAGCAGTAGAACATAGTTTGTATATGGGGAAAAGAGTTGGATTACCTTCAACTCCCCATTATGTTAAGAGAGCCAATGGCTTAAGTTCGAGAGATTCAGACAAAGAGGGTTATGCTACAATTTCACAGAAAACAAAACAGTCCTCGTCAGTTGCTGCTAACTCAGGTAGAGCAGTTGGAGAAAGAATTGTATATCAGACATGTGGAAGAGTGTACCGAGGAGTATGCAGACTTCTTAGTGGAGCTTGCTTCCAATGTGGTGAGACCAGTCACTTTGGCCGAAATTGTCCAAAGAAATCTGGGGACAATTTAGTGCAATCTGAAAGATTTGTGGCAACCTCTAATAGAAACAGAAGAAGTGGAAGATCAAGGGGACGAGATGAATCATTGCAGCAACAAGAGACTCGGGAAGTCGCCAGAATCTATAATATTACGACCAATGAGGATCGGGATGATCCAGAAATTTTAACATGTACTTTTCATCTTTTGATGAGCTAGTATTGGTATTTGTTGACCCTTGATCTATGCACTCATATATTAGTACAAGGTTGGCTAGAGCTAGAGAAATTAATGTAGAACCAATCTTGAGTAAAATGATTGCCATAAACCTTAATGGGTCATGGTACAAGTGTGAGTGGAAATGTAGTAGCCAATTAATAAAGATTCCAGGGGCTATGTTCTTAGTGAATCTTATGGAATTACAAATTGATGAGTTAAGATCATTGCTTAAAGTGATATTGATAATGATTGTGAAGAGAATGATGTCTAGTTAATGTGATAGATAATCAAATAAGAAAAGTAGAATTGTTTGATAATTTCATTAAATTGGGAAATCAGAGATGTCTTTTGAGATTAATATCTTGGGTTACCTCCAGATTGAGAGGTGGAATTCAAGGTTGTTGGTTATTAAAGTATTGAACATGTTTTTATAATTTAATATTAAATGAATCAAGAGGAATTATCTACGTATGATTTAAAGTTGGTAGTAGTAATGTTGCCTTAAAAGATTTGATATCATTATTGGTATATTGAGTGGTACTATAGTGGTGCTAATCGCACGAGCCTTAAATAATTGTGAAATTGAAGAGAGTGAACATGAGAAAGAAAAGATATATGGAACCTCTAAAGATGTATGAAGTGATCATTGATTATACTACAAAGGAAAGAAAAAAAATTCTAAATAATAATGTTATAAGTATAAAATGAAGAAATTAAGGATTTTGGAGGTCAGGACAGATGTTGTAGTATTGTGGAAGACTTTTTATGTCTGACGCACTATTAGAGGAAAAGTTGAACATCAAGTATTTTCTAAATTGTTTCAATCAATCTTAAATCATGAATAGAAAAATGGGTCATAAGGAAAATAGAGATTCAATTAGAATTGAATTATGAAAAAGAATCAATAAAGATCTGGATTAAAGAAAGTCAGAAATCGCGTAACAAAATGATTTATTTGGTTGAAGTAATGTGGTAAATGCATAAAGTCTTTAAATTCAAGGACGAATTTTTTTAAGGGGGAGAATTATAATACCCCAAATAATAGGTCAGTGATTAATTTGAAAGGAATTAAAAATTTGGAGGACTAAATTGAGTAATTGGTAAAGCATAAGAAATGACTTAAGTAAGACCAATTTGTAATAGATAGTTTATTGAAAGGGCATTTTGGTCTTTTAGGTAAAATGAATTTAAAACCCATTTAAATCAGGGATTTAAGAAAAAAAGGAAAGTGAAACACTTATTTCTCTTCTTCTTCCCGTGGGTGAGAGTGTTCCTCCATAGCTTAAGGTAAGCTTCATCTAGCTCATGTTTTCGGTTGAGTTTGGTCGGTCCTTGTAACCTTAAGTAATAGGTAAGCTTAAGGAAATGTTATATGAGATTAAAACTATGAAATGGAGGAAATATTAGAGATTTAAGAAAATGAGTTTTTAAATGATATGTTGATATATGAGTATTTATTGATGTTTATTGAAAGAATTGACTTGTCAAAGTAGTAAATAAGAGATTAGAGGAATTGGATGAGTTTAAAAACAAGTTAGAAAATTTGGTGTGATTCTTAGAATCCAATGATCTTGAGGGGTACTAGGTGTTTTAACTATTAAAATGAAGGAATGTTAGTATGGATAGTTAAAGAAGAGTTTGATAGTATTGTATGGTGTAAATATAATAAAATTTGACCCCATTCATGTAATAATCGGGTTAAAAACTGGAAAATATGGGCAAAGGTATCGGTACTGATAGAACATTACCGATACTATAGGCTATAATGGGATGAATTAGCTGAGTAGTATCGATACAATGGTAAGGGTATCGATACCAAGCAAAATCGAATCTAAAATTGGTATCGATACCGGAAAGGGGTATCAGTACCATAGTATAAAAGTATCGGTACCAGGGTAGTAGTATCGATACTATTGAGCTTGGAACGACCAATTAGGTTGAAATTGTTATAGAAGGTTAATAATATATACTCTTGAATAACGTTTGAGTATAATTGTTAAGAAATATACTAACAATTGATATTATACGTGTTGAAAACATTTTGATGTTTCGATATAACAAATTAAATGTTATTCGATTTTAAGATTTTCTAATCATTTTCAAATATATATTCGATTAAATTATTCGAATATCAAAAAATATTACTCCAAGTTTTTCAAATGACAATTTTAATCTTTACTTAAGTGTAAAGATGTGTTTTAGTCTTAAAATATTTTTGAAACAAATTTTAAAAAGTATTTCGAGCCTTAATCGAGCCAAAAATATTTTCTTAATAAATCTCAAACCGAAAAAGGCAGATATCCCATAGGGTACCGATACCCCCCAGAGGGTACCGATACCCCTAAATAAGATTTGACTCTGAGAAATAACAGAATGCTCGGAGGGTACCGATACCCCCAGGAGGTACCGATACCCCCAGTCTTATAACGGTAAATATTTGAATTTTGCACTGCAGGTACAAATACCCTATGATGGGGTGCCAATACCCCCACGCTCCCAACTGTTTTTTTTAATTATTTTCACACAATAACGGCTCTATTGACTCCACTAATGATCCCCAACGTTCAGAATTGATCCAAGGAGTATGTAAACAAGCTTAGAAGCCATTGATCAACAACAATTAAGAAGAATTGAGAGAGAATCAAAGAGAAAGTATCAAACCTTAAGTTTGAGCAGTTTCAAGCTTATTTCATTCAATATTCATTTTTTGCTTTCAAGAACACTTATTGTACTCAATTGTATTATTCTTGAGTGTTCTTTCTTTGTTCTAGAATTGTGCAAACATCTTACCTTGTGAGGTTTTTCTGTAAGTTCGTGAAATTTGTATTGTTCTCTTTGGGAGAGAGTGTTCTCAAGAATTTGAGGTATAATTCTTGAGCGATTTGTAAGGTTACTATTTGTCCTCAAAAGGAAGACAAATTAGTGAATTTGTAGAGAATCCTTAGTATGGATAACTAAGGTAGTGGACGTAGACTTTGGTTGAGAAAGTCGAACTACTCTAAATCTCTGTGCAAATATTTTCAATTTTCTACAAAAACTTCCACCGAAGTTTTTATTGACAATTCACCCCTCTTGGCCAATTCCATTGGTCGATTAACTCAATAATTGGTATCAGAGCCTCACTCATTTGAAGGTTTAATCACCTCTTGAGTCGATTCGGGAATAGTTATATCGATAATCAAGTCATCAATGGCCTATACTTCAAACCACGACTTCAATCTTGATTCATTGCCCGTCAACAATCCTCCTTTCTTCAATGGAGCTAATTATGCTTATTGGAAGAATAGAATGATGTACTTCATTCAAGCAAGTGACATTGGAGCATGGAATATCATAGAAGACGGATATATCAAACCTTCTACTCATCCAAGATTGTGGAGTGAATGAGAGACAAGAATGTTCCAGCCCAACTCCAAAGCTATCCATATTATATTTTGTGCTCTTGGACGGGATAAATACGGGAGAGTATCATCTTGTACAACCACCAAGGAAATATGAGATAAACTACAAGTCACTCATGAAGGCACAAACGAGGTAAAAGAATCCAAAATTAGTCTTCTAACTCATAGTTATAAAAATTTTAGGATGAAACCGGATAAAGATATCAAGGCTATAACGGATAGATTTTCCACGATTGTCAATGGTCTCAAATCATTTGGAGAGATCATTCCAAATGAGAAGCTTGTAAGGAAGTTAGTTTACTCTCTTCCAAAATCTTGGCAATCAAAGAAGACGACGATCATTGAGGCTAAGAACTTAAAATCCTTAACCCTCGATGAGCTAATTGGTTCTCTCCTCATGGATGAAATTATGCTTCAAGATGAGGTAGACCTCGAAAAGATGGACGAGATAAAGAAAGAGTCGGAGAAGAAGAAAAATGTTGGAGTTACTCTCAAATCCACAAAGGATGAGAGTGATTCGGATAAAGATGACGATGACGAGGAAATTGAATTATTTGCCAAATAGTTCAGAAAATTAATGAGGCCCAACCGAGGAATAAAATTCAAACGAAACGAAGGCTTCAAAAATAAACTGAAGGAGAAATACCCTATTATTTATTATGAGTGCAAAAAGTTGGGTCATGTCAAATACGATTGCCCGCAATTGAAGAAAAATGATCAATCTAAAAAGAAGCGTAAGGATCATGTGGCTACATGGAGTGATGAAGAAGGTTCCGATGAAGAGGAACAAGAAGTGACAAACTTGTTCTTGATGGCATTTGGAGAGGACTCTCAGGTAACCTCTAACTCATTTGATTCAGATGATTTATCTCATGATGAGTTATTAGAGGATTACAAGGGGTTGGCTTCGGGTTATAAGACTTTATTTTCAAAATACAAAAATGATATTTCAAAATTGAAAAATGAAAATAGTCTTATGTCCAAAACCAACAATGATCTTGAAAGTAAGATCAAAGAATTTCAAATCAAATTAGATGAATTTGAAAAGAAAAACACCGATTTGCATAACTTACTTTCAAGAGTAAATGACGATCATAAAAAGAAAATCGATGATCTTAAAGATTCTTTTAATAAAGTTAATCCAAAACGTTTTGAAAATTGAGAAAGTTCAAAAATCAACTTTGTTAGAAAAAGTTTTAAAAGCTACAATCATAGAGGTTCCCAAAAAACCTCAAATGGTAAAATCATTAGAAGTATATGGGTTCCTAAAGGACTCATTATGAGTAAAGATAAGGATATCCTACACAAATGGATACCTAAAGGGACTAGGATTTTGGAAACTAATGAATATAGACCCAAAAGAATTTAGGTACCAAAAATCAAAATTTAATCTATGTTTGTAGGAAAAGGAGCATTGCTACAAGGCACGGGAAACAAATTCAAACTCATGGTACCTTGATAGTGGATGCTCAAGATACATGACCGGAGACAAGAGCCGGTTCATAGAGCTTAACGCCAAAAATGGAGGAGATGTGACTTTTGGTGATAATTCAAAATGTCACATTGAAGGTATAGGTACTATAGGTAATACCTATTCCATACAAATTAAAAATGTATTATATGTGAATGGATTAAAGCATAATCTATTGAGTATTAATCAATTATGCGATAAGGGATTCAATGTCATGTTTGAGACTAGTGGTTGTAAAGTTGTTGACATTGCATCTAATCGGATTATGCTTGCTGGTCATAGAATAGGAAACATATACAAGGTGTATTTAGATTCTATAGATATGACTAATTTATGCCTAGTTGCTAAGGATGAGAATGATAGTTGGTTATGACATAGGAGACTAGGACATGCTAGTATGAGTGTTTTACAACGACTAATTCAAGGAGATTTAGTTCGAGGGTTGCCTAAACTAAAATTTGATAATAATAAAATATGTGATGCTTGTGCTAAAGAAAAACAAAAGCGAGTTTCTTTTAAGTCTATTAATGATATATCCACCGATAGAGTATTACAATTGATCCATTTAGACCTTTTTGGGCTATCTAGGACAACTAGCTTGGGTGGAAAACAATATGCATTTGTCATATACTTGGGTTCTATTCTTAAGTACTAAAGATAAAGCATTAGAAAAATTCATTACATTTTCAAAAGTAATCCAAAATGAAAAAGTTTACTCATAACTAGTGTTAGAAGTGATCATGGAACTGAATTTGAAAATCTTGGATTTATTGAGTTTTTTAATTCTAATGGTATTAGCCATAATTTTCAGCACCTAGAACTCCTCAACAAAATGGAGTTGTTGAAAGGAAAAATTGAACTTTAGAATAATTGGCTAGAACCATGCTTTGTGAAAACAATTTGCCAAAATATTTTTGGGCGGAAGCCACAAATACTGCTTGTTATGTTATTAATCGAGTAATGATTAGGCTTATTTTGAAGAAAATTCCATATGAACTTTTCAAAAATAAAAAGCCTAACATTAGCTATTTTCATCATTTTGGATGTAAATGTTTTGTTTTAAACAACAGTAAAGAAAAACTTGGCAAATTTGATGCTAAAAGTGATGAAGGAATTTTTCTAGGTTATTCCTTAAATTCTAAAGCTTATCGAGTATTTAATAAAAGAACATTAGTTGTAAAAGAGTCTATACATGTTGTTTTTTATGATAATCCCCTTTCGAGGAAGGATTCTTGTGTGAATGATGATGTAGGTATTATAAACACAAATGATGTTAGACATGACGTTGGAGAACCATCATCAAAGGAAGAAGTGAAAGATGAGGAAACTCATGATGTTCTCGAGAATCCAACCATTGAAGAAAGAGAAGTATCTTACCCAAGAGAATACAACTATGTCAATGATGGTGAGATTATAGGTGATCCATACAAAGGGGTAACAACTCGATCTTCTCTTAGAAATATATATAATTATGTTGCATTTATCTCATGCATAGAACCTAAGAATATTAAAGAAGCATTAAATGATGAACATTGAATTATGGCTATGCAAGAAAAGTTAAATCAATTTCAGAGAAGTAGAGTATGAACATTAGTTGAAAGGCCTAGTAATAAATCTACTGTAGGTACTAGATGGGTATTCAGAAATAAGCTTGATGAGAGTGGTAATATAGTGAGAAACAAGGCTAGACTTGTTTCTCAAGGGTATACTCAAGAAGAAGGTATAGATTTTTATGAAACATACACTCCCGTAGCTAGAATGGAAGCAATTAGGATGTTATTAGCATTTACATGTTTCAATGAATTTAAATTATATCAAATGGATGTTAAAAGTGTATTTTTAAATGGTTTTATAAAAGAAGAAGTGTATGTGGAACGACCTCTAGGTTTTGAAGATTCAAAATTTCCAGATCATATTTTCAAATTGACAAAAGCTTTATATGGTTTAAAACAAGCTCCTAGAGCTTGGTATGAAAGATTGTCAAATTTTTTAATCGAAAAGGGTTTTTCAAAAGGGAAGGTTGACACTACATTGTTTTTAAAGAGAAAAGGTAAAGATTTATTAGTAGTTCAAATTTATGTTGATGATATAATATTTGGTTCTACTAATGATGTTCTTTGCCAAGAATTTTCTAAGCTAATGCAGAGTGAATTCGAGATGAGCATGATGGGGGAGCTCTCATATTTCTTGGTACTCCAAATCAAGCAAAGAAAAGATGGAATCTTCATCAATCAAGCTAAGTACGTCAAGGATATGCTCAAGAAGTTTGGACTGGAAAATAGGAAACCTCATGCCACTCCAATGAGTTCTTCTACAAAACTTGACAAAGATGAAAGAGGTAAATGTGTGGATGTTAAATTGTATAGGTCAATGATTGGCTCCTTACTTTATCTAACCACAAGTAGACCGGACATTATGTTTAGTGTTTGCTTATGTGCTAGATTTCAATCATGCCCTAAGGAATCACATTTACTAGCTGTTAAGAGAATCTTTAGATACCTTAAGGACACTCCTAGTTTAGGACTTTAGTATCCTAGAGACTCTAGCTTTAGCTTGCATGCCTTCTCTGATACGGATTATGGAGGATGCAAAATAGATAGGAAAAGCACCTCCGGTATTTGCCAATTCCTAGGAAATATGCTGATTTTATGGTTTTTAAAGAAACAAAATTGTGTTGTTTTATCTACCACTGAAGCAGAATACATTTCAGTGGGTAGTTGTTGTGCACAAGTTTTATGGATGAAACAATAACTTTTAGATTATGGAATTGAAGTAGGTATCATACCTATCAAGTGTGAAAATACTAGTGCTATTTGTCTCACTAAAAATCCCATCCAACACTCTAGAACTAAGCACATTGAAATTAGACATCATTTCATTAGAGATCATGTCACAAAAGAAGATATAGTTCTAGAATATATTGGCACTTTGCACCAATTAGCGGATATTTTTACAAAAACTTTAGATAAAGAGAAATTTTGGACACTTAGGAGAGAATTAGGTTTAACTGACCTATTTTCACTTAGTGTTTGAAATAATTTTAGCAATTTTAATTAGAAATGAAAATGTTTATAAAAATAATATTTTTGATTGCATTCTTTGCTAATAGTTAGGGGGAGTTTATGATTCTTAGTGAAAATTGATTATATGTTCAAATAGAATTTAAGGATAGATTTGATTGATTGAACATAGTTATTTTTCGTAATATGAGTTGCCAATACCACTAGGAAAGATTAATTTGGATTTTCAAATGATTAAACACATATTTTTAACTTTTCTAAGCGCTAGGTATCGATACCCCCTTTGCATAGGTATCGATACCCTCTTTGAATGGGTATCGATACCCCCACATGAGGATATCGATACCCTACACGGGTTCTGGTTATTAAACGCCCAAGAACCTTATTTTGCTAAAACCCTCTCCTTATCTCTCTCTCGCCGTTTCACTCTTCTCTCACCCCTAATCTCTACATTGCTTAAAATCAACATTTTCAAGTCAAATTTCACTCAGTTTTCAACTCCTAAACCTGCTATCATCATTAATTTCGAGCAAACATCATCAAAATCCACTCAATATTCATCTTTCAAGGTAATTTTTCTGAAAACTCTATTTTATTGATTTTTGAACTTATGACTAGTTTTGATTAGTTCTAGGATGAAATAGTGATCGGGCTTTGATTATATGATGTTTATAAACTAGATTCTATAACTAATTTCATCAAAAACACAAGATTTGATCAAATTCTTTTAATGTCTGAAATTTAAAAAAAATTGATTTTCAAATTGTTGTGTTTTGATTTAATTATGTTATCCTTGAAAACTATATATTGATTTTCAAACGTTATTTTCGAACATAGTTTTCAAAATTGCCCATTAGGATTATTTTAGAGAACCTTGAAATGTTAAGGACTCATTTGAGTTTTGGGAATTGATTCTATTGCATACATATGTTTTAAATTTGTAGGTTACCCTTCCGATTTTTTATATAATGTCTCAAAAACGCCCTAGGACATCTTTTAGTCGTTCAAACCAACCTCCTAACCCACCTCCAAATCCTCCTCTTATCCAACAAATTCCTAATCCTGATGATCTTGTTATGACTATTCGTGATTCATGCTTTAACGAACTTGGCCGTAGACAAAATCTATTCTTTAGGTATTCTCAGTATTTTGAGTCATACAAAATTCGGGAAGAACGTATTCCTTCACTTTGAGCTATGCAAGAAATAAACTTTAGATATCTTCCTACTCTAGAAGCTTAGAAGTTTGATAAACTTTTTCAACTCGAACCAATTGTTTACCAACAACTTGTTCGAATTTTCTATTTAAATATCGTTTGTATTCAAAATCGAGCTAGAACTAAAACAATAGGAATACGATCCTATCTTCTAGGATGATTCATCCATATTGACTCTTAGTATATAGAAAATGCATTTGGTTTAGAAAATGACAACTTATATAATGAAAAAGAAACAATAGGATTTCCTTACAAGGTCAAGTCTAGTGCGAGTGTATTAGATCACCAAGATTGTTTTCTTCATCTGATGATCTCTTAGTGGTTTAGACCATCTGGAGGCAAATACTCCACTTTTAGAGCCTTAGACCTTTGGTGGATACATTGTATCCAAAATAATAGGAAAATTAACCTACCTCAAATTATATTTGCCGAACTCGTTGAAACCATAAATCTTGTCCCTAATAAAAAGCTTTGAGAAACTCTTGTTTACGGTTATCTTCTGAGTAACTTGTTTATCAAAGCCGAGCTTAGAGTACAACTTGATATAGCCTTCCCTCTCAAAAACCAAATAAACTTGACTTCTTTAAAGAAATCGGGATGGAAAAAGGATACGGAAACGGGTCAATGGATTCGAACAATTAAGAAAACTCCGGGAGCTAGTTCTTCACGAGCTCCACCTCTTCCGGCACCGGCAGATGATGATGATCCTGAATTTCAACAACTCATGCAAGATATTGACGTTGAAGTTCCTAACGATGAGCTGACACAGCAAGAGGATCAAATGCCTCCATATTTTCGATCATTTGTGGAGAATTTTGATCTAAGGTTTGCATCCATCGAGTCCCATATTACAGCTATGGGGGCTCAACAATTGGAAGTTTTAAGGGAGATGCGCACGAACAACGAAACAACAAACGATCGAATTAATGCATTCACATATGAGATGGCTGTTATGTGAGCTCATTTTCCTCCTCTCGATCCTCCTACGGATGCTTGAACCATGCCTTGCTTTAGTTTTCTTGGATAGGACTTAGAACTTATTGTTTTAACATTTTGGATGTATGTGAATGTTTAAATTTGTGGATGTTTGAATTTGTTTTGGATGTTTGAACTTAAATGCTTATTTATATATATGTTTGATTTATGTTTTGCATCATTTACATTATTTACATATTAGTAAATATGTCCAATTTACCATTTCACATTATTTTTGAATATTGAATTATGGAACTAATGGCTAACATTTCTCTTGATTGTGATCTTAACAGCTTAAGCTATATCTAATTATAATCAATTCACAAAAAAAAACTTTTTTTTAACTTTTTAGAGTCTTCTTTTTTATTTAACAAAAACAGGGAGAAATGAAGTGTTATAGTAAGTGGGAGTAATAATTTTCTCAAAATTGTTTTCTAAAATGATTTTCAATAAGAAAATCTTAAAATTACTAAAATGTTTTGTTATATCAAAAAGGGGGAGATTGTTGAAAACATTTTTATGTTTCGATATAACAAATTAAATGTTATTTTATTTTAAGATTTTCTAATCATTTTCAAATATATATTCGATTAAATTATTCGAATATCAAAAATATTACTCCAAGTTTTTCAAATGACAATTTTAATCCTTACTTAAGTGTAAAGATGTGTTTTAGTCTTAAAATATTTTTGAAACAAATTTTACAAAGTATTTTGAGCCTTAATCGAGCCAAAAATCTTTTCTTAATAAATCTCAAACGGAAAAAGGCAGATTGCCCATAGGGTACCGATACCCCTATATAAGATTTGGCTCTGAGAAATAACAGAATGCTCGGAGGGTACCGATACCCCCCAGAAGGTACCTATACCCCCAGTCTTATAGCGGTCGAAATATTTGAATTTTACACTGCATGTACAGATACCCTATGATGGGGTGTCGATACCCCCCACGCTCCCAACTGTTTTATTTAATTATTTTCACACAATAACGGCTCTATTGACTCCACTAATGATCTCCAACGTTCAGAATTGATCCAAGGAATATTTAAACAAGCTTAGAAGCCATTGATCAACAAAAATTAAGAAGAATTGAGAGAGAATCAAAGAGAAAGCATCAAACCTTAAGTTTGAGCAGTTTCAAGCTTATTTCATTCAATATTCATTTTTGCTTTCAAGAACACTTATTGTACTCAATTGTATTATTCTTGAGTGTTATTTCTTTGTTCTAGAATTGTGCAAACATCTTACCTTGTGAGGTTTTTCTGTAAGTTCGCGGAATTTGTATTGTTCTCTTTGGCAGAGAGTGTTCTCAAGAATTTGGGGTATAATTCTTGAGCGATTTGTAAGGTTACTCTTTGTCCTCAAAAGGAAGACAAATTAGTGAATTTGTAGAAAATCCTTAGTATGGATAACTAAGGTAGTGGACTTAGACTTTGGTTGAGAAAGTCGAACCACTCTAAATCTCTGTGCAAATATTTTCAATTTTCTACAAAAGCTTCCACTGAAATTTTTATTGCCAATTCACCCCCCTTTTGGCCAATTCCGTCAATCGATTAACTCAACAGTACGTGTTGTTATTTGGATGATTGAATATATCAAAATCAAGCTCCAGAGTCAAGCAAAACTAAAGATAAAGGCAAAGTATCGGAGTGATCACCTTTGCATTTTGGATATTATAGCGATACAATCCAGGTGAGTGCATTTAATTATGTACGTATATGTTATGATAGTCATAGTTGTAAAGAACAAATTAGTGAATTTGTTGGAAAATCCTTAGTGTGGATAGCTAAGGTAGTGGACGTAGACTTTGATTGAGAAAGTCGAACCACTCTAAATCGCTGTGCAATTACTTTCAATTTTTCTGCAAAAGCTTCCACCAAATTTTTAATTGCCAATTCACCCCCTCTTGGCCAATTCCGTCAATCGATTAACTCAACAATTGGTATCAGAGCCTCACTCATTTGAAGGTTTAATCACCTCTTGAGTCGATCCGGGAAGAGTTAAATCGATAAAGATGGCGTCTACTTCCGGTTCATTCTCCATGGAAGAATCCAGACCTATTGACGTGCCTCCACACTTCAATGGAACAAATTATCGTCATTGGAAGAGGTGTATGATGATATTCATCAAAGCATTTGATATGGAAGCTTGGATGATAATCAAGAAAGGATATTCCTCTCCTACTAAGAAGGCAAAGAAGTGGAGTATTCAAGAACGGAAGGAAGCTCAACAAAACTCAAAGGCTATGCACATGTTGTGTTGTGCAATTGATCCTAATGTATATAAAGGAGTTTCTTCTTGTTCAAGTGCCAAAGAAATGTGGGATAAGCTTGAGGAGATCTATAGAGACAATGAAGAAGAAGAACAAATAAAAGTGATGTCTCTATTAGCTCTCACAGAGCCAAAGGTATCTTCTAACTCAAATATATCAAATTCAAAATCTTTTAATGAGTTACAAGATGCTTATGATAAATTATTTTCGGAGTTTGAGACCATGAACTCCAAATACAATAAATTGATTTCTAAATTTATTGCTAAAAATGATCTTCTTTTGAAAGCTAAAATAGACTTGGAAAATCAAAATGAAATGTTGAGAAAGGAGTTAGAGCTTTCAAAAATAAAATCTGAAAACTTTGAAAAAGAAATTTTCAAATTAAACAAACTTCTTCTAGAAATGAAAATGGATTTTGAAAATCAAAATGAAATCTTGAAGAAGGATTTAGAACTCTCAAAAATGAAATTTGAAAGTATTGAAAATGAAATTTGAAAGTATTGAAAAAGAAAATTTCAATTTGAAAGATAAGCTTGAATGTTTAACAAGAGAAAAAGAGATCATTCTAAATAATTCATCTAGTTCAATAATGACAATTTATTCACATTGCCATTATCATGGTCATAAGGAACATACTTGTCCTTTAAAGAAAGGAAAACGATTTAAAATTAGACAAGTATGGGTTCCAAAAGGAACAAGAGGCATTGAAACTAATGTTCAAGGATCCAAAGCAATTTGGATACCAAAATCTACTTAAATGTCACTTGTAGGTGTGTGAGAGCAATTGTGATAAAGATGATGATATTCAAGATGCTCTAAGCCACACATAAAAAGGGAATGGGTAACCTCTAAACTTAATGTTTTTATTATTTGGTTGCTCATTTAGTTTATGCATGCATGAGGCTTTAAAATGTTGAATTATGTTTTATCTCATGTATGTTGAAAAATATTGTATGATGAACATGGTAAATTTTGGTAATGTTTTATAAACTATAGTTCATCATATTAATTTTTGGTCAAAATTGTTTTTAAAAAGTAATTGATATCTCTTTAACAATTGATATCGATTTTTCAAGAACTTTGGTTTTGCAAAATTTTGACCTAAAATTTTTTTTCTTAATGTTTATGCATAGATTTTTTGTTTAAATATTATAAAGTTTTATTGCATAACATTTTCAAAAACTTTATGCATGTTCTCTTAATCTCTATAATCAACATTGCATAATGTTTTATATGTGAATGGGTTAAAAGCATAATCTTTTGAAAAATAAATTTGATAAAAGATACAATGTTTTATTTTAAATGATTGCAAAATTGATTAACATTGCATCTATTTTCGATTATGCTTGTTGTTCATAAAATAGGGATATATATATATACATGGTGCATTTAGATTCTTTTGATATGACTAATTTATGCCTGGTTGCTAAGGATGAACATGATAGTTGGTTATGGCATAGAAGACTAGGACATGCTAGTATGAGTGTTTTGCAACGGTTAATTCAAGGAGACCTAGTAAGAGGGTTGCCTAAGCTTAAATTTGATAATGATAAAATCTGTGATGCTTGTGCTAAAGGAAAACAAAAGCGAGTTTCTTTTAAATCCATTAATGATGTATCAACTAGTAGAGTTTTACAATTGATCCATTTAGATCTTTTTGGGCCAACTAGAACTACTAGCTTGGGTGGAAAACAATATGCATTTGTCTTGGTAGATGACTATTCTAGATATACTTGGGTTCTATTTTTAAATACTAAAGATGAAGCATTAGAACAATTAATCACGTTTTCAAAAGTAATCCAAAATGAAAAAGGTTACTCTATAACTAGTGTTAGGAGTGATCATGGAACTGAATTTGAAAATATTGGATTTACTGAATTTTGTAACTCTAACGGTATTAGCCATAATTTTTCAGCACCTAGAATCCCTCAACAAAATGGAGTTGTTGAGAGGAAAAATCGAACTTTAGAAGAAATGGCTAAAACCATGCTTTGTGAAAATAATTTGCCAAAATATTTTTGGGCGGAAGCCACAAATACCGCTTGTTATGTTGTAAATCGAGTAATGATTAGGAAAATTTTAAAGAAAACTCCATATGAAATTTTCAAAAATAAAAAGCCTAACATTAGTTATTTTCATCCTTTTGGATGTAAATGTTTTGTTTTAAACAACGGTAAAGAAAACCTTGGCAAATTTGATGCTAAAGGTGATGAAGAAATTTTTCTGGGTTATTCCTTAAATTCTAAAGACTATCGTGTATTTAATAAAAGAACTTTAGTTGTAGAAGAGTCTATAGATGTTGTTTTCGATGATAATCCCCTTTCGAGGAAGGATTCTTGTGTGAATAATGATGTAGGTGTTATAAATACAAATGACGTTAGACATGACGTTGGAGAACCATCATCAAAGGAAGAAACGAAAAATGAGGAAACTCATGATCCTCTTGAGAATCCAACCATTGAAGAAAGGGAAGTATCTTATCCAAGAGAGTACAACTATGTCAAGGATGGTGAAATTATAGGTGATCCATCAAAAGGGGTAACAACTTGATCTTCTCTTAGAAATATTTGTAATTATGTTGCATTTATCTCATGCATAGAGCCTAAGAATATTAAAGAAGCATTAAATGATGAACATTGGATTATGGCTATGCAAGAAGAGTTAAATCAATTTGAGAGAAGTAAAGTATGGACATTAGTTGAAAGGTCTAGTAATAAATCTACTGTAGGTACTAGATGGGTATTTAGGAATAATCTTGATGAGAGTGGTAATATAGTGAGAAACAAGGCTAGACTTGTTGCTCAAGGGTATACTCAAGAAGAGGGCATAGACTATGATGAAACATACGCTCCCGTAGCTAGGATGGAAGCAATTAGAATGTTATTAGCATTTGCATGTTTTAATTAATTTAAATTATATCAAATGGATGTTAAAAGTGCATTTTTAAATGGTTTTATAAAAGAAGAAGTGTATGTGGAACAACCTCCAGGTTTTGAAGATTCAAATTTTCCGGATTATGTTTTAAAATTGACAAAAGCTCTTTATGGTTTAAAGCAAGCTCCTAGAGCTTGGTATGAAAGATTGTCAAATTTTTTAATTGAAAAAGGTTTTTCAAAAGGGAAGGTTGACACTACATTGTTTTTGAAGCATAAAGGTAAAGATTTATTAGTAGTTCAAATTTATGTTGATGATATAATATTTGGTTCTACTAATGATGTTCTTTGCCAAGAATTTTCTAAGCTAATGCAAAGTGAGTTTGAGATGAGCATGATGAGGGAGCTCTCATTTTTCTTGGGACTCCAAATCAAGCAAAGAAAAGATGGCATCTTCATCAATCAATCTAAGTACGTCAAAGATATGCTCAAGAAGTTTGGACTGAAAAATGGGAAACCTCATGACACTCTAATGAGCTCTTCAACAAAGTTTGACTTAGATGAAGGAGGTAAATGTGTAGATGTTAAATTATATAGGTCAATGATTGGATCTCTACTTTATCTAACTGCAAGTAGACTGGATATTATGTTTAGTGTTTGCTTATGTGCTAGATTTCAATCATGTCCTAAGGAATCACATTTACTAGCTGTTAAGAGAAACTTTAGATACCTTAAAGACACTCCTAGTTTAGGACTTTGGTATCCTAGAGACTCTAGCTTTAGCTTGCATGTTTTTTCTGATGCGGATTATGGAGGATACAAATTAGATAGGAAAAGCACCTCCGGTACTTGCCAATTTCTTGGAAATATGCTAATTTCTTGGTTTTCAAAGAAAAAAAATTGTGTTGCATTATCTATCACTGAAGCCGAATACATTTCAGCTGGTAGTTACTGTGAACAAGTTTTATGGATGAAACAACAACTTTTTGATTATGGAATTGAAGTAGGTACCATTCCTATCAAGTGTGACAATACTAGTGCTATTTGTCTCACTAAAAATCCCATCCAACACTCTAGAACTAAGCACATTGAAATAAGACATCACTTCATTAGAGACCATGTCATTAAGGAAGATGTAGTTCTAGAATTTGTTGATACTTTGCACCAATTAGTGGATATCTTTACAAAACCTTTAGACAAGGAATGATTTTGGACACTTAGGAGAGAATTAGGTTTGACCAATCTATCTTCACTGAGTGTTTAAAATAATTTTAGCACTTTTAATAATAAATGAAAAATGCTTATAATAGTAATTTTTTGCATTCATTGCTATTAGTTAGGGGGAGTTTATGATTCTTGACGAAAAAATTAATTTTATGTTCAAATATCGTTTAAAGATTAATTGAATTGTTTGAACATGATTAATTTTCAATATATGAGTTTTCAATACCACTAGAGGAAATTAATTTAGCATTTTGGATGTTTAAAATCAGATTTTAGCATTTTTGGTGCAGAGGGAATTGATCCCCCTTTGAAGGGGAACCGATTCCCCCCACAGGGGAATCGATACCCCCTAGGGTTCTGGTTTTAACACGGGTAGAACCCAATATTTGCTCAAACCTCTCTTATTTTCTTCCTTGCATCGTTTCTCACCCTCTAAGCATTCAAATCTCCATTTTTGCCTCAAATCAACGTTTTTAATCGGAATTCACTTCAAATATCATCCTCTAAACCTGTTGGAATCATCAAAAACGTGCAAACTTCATCTAATCTCACTCAAATTCGAAATCATTCAAGGTATTTTTCCAAAACTTCTTTTTATCAATTTATGAACATAGAACTAGTTTTAATTAGTTCTAGGTTGAATTTTTGATCGGGTATTGATTATTTAGTAATTAGAAACTAGATATTACAACTAATTTCATAAAAAACACAAGATTTTTCTAAATTTTCTAAATTTTCGAAATAAAAAAATTATTAATTTTCAAATTATTGTGTTTTGATTAAATTATGTTGTTATTATGAAAACTATACATATATTGTTTCTCAAAACCATATTTTTCAAAAGTTTTTCAAAAACTTTGCCCATTAGGATTGATTTAGAGAACCTTGAAATATTGAGGACTCAATTGAGTTTTGGGATTGATTGAATTGCATACATGTGTTTTTTAAATTGCAGGTTATCAATTCTATTCCGATTTCCTAAACCATGTCCAATCCTAAACGTGCTAGGTCTTCATCTAGTCGTTCACACCGTCAACCAAATCCACCTCCAAATTCTCCACCTATTCCAATTTCTAATCCTAATCCTATTGATCCTAATTTGACTATCCAAAATTCGTGTTTCAATCATCCTGGTCCTAGAAATCATCGTTTTTGGTATTATCAATATTTCGACTCTTACAAAATCCGGGAAGAACGTATTCCTTCTCGTCAAGCTATGTTAGCTATCAATTTTAAATATCTTCCTCTTTTACAAGAGTGGAAATTTGATAAACTTTTTGACCTTGAACCTATCGTTTACCATCAACTTTTTCGTATTTTCTATTATAATGCCGTTTGTGTTAAAAACCAAACTGAAACCAAGACCATAGGAATTCGTTCCTACCTTCTAGGACAATTCTTATATATTGACTCGACTTACATAGCTAATACATTCGGATTAGATAATGATGGTATTTCAAATGAAAAACAGGTTTTAGGATCTCGTTATAAAAGAAGGGATAGTGCAAGTGTCCTAGACCTTCATGAACGTTTTCTTCATCTAATGATTTCTTGGTGGTTTCGACCATCCGAAGGTCGTTATTCTACTCTTAGAGCCTTAGATCTTTGGTGGTTACATTGTTTTGAAAATAATATTAAAATCAACCTACCTCGGATTATTTTTGCTGAAATTGTTGAAACCGTAAATCTTGTTCCTAACAAAAAAACTCTGTTCATCTCTTGTTTACGGTTGCATTTTGAGTAATTTGTTTTCCAAAGCTGGGCTTAGAGTCGGTCTAGATGTCGTTTTTCCCCTTAAGAAACAAATTAACCTTCTTTCCTTAACGAGAGCGGGATGGATTAAGGATAAGGAAACCAATGAATGGGTTCGATCTTCTGCAAATACTCCGGGAGCTAGTTCTTCACAAGCTCCACCTGAAGCTGACGAAGATCTCGAGCTTGAGCAATTAATGCGAGACATCGATGAAGCCGAAGATGAGCCTGAGCAGCCCGAGGAGCAGCCCGAAAAGCAAGCACAACAAACGCATCCAATGCCTCCATATTTCCAATCCTTTATGGAGACATTCGATTTTCGATACACTACTATGGATTCGCGCTTTACTTCTATAGAGTCTCATTTATCCACAATGGGAGCTCAACAATTAGAAATTCTTCGGGAAATGCGTGCAAATAATGAAGCAACCAACGCACGTATTAATGACCTCACTAACGAAAAGGCCGATATGCGAGCTCGTTTTCCTCCTCCTGATCCGGATATGTGATTCAATGTTTTTGCTTTGAACTCCAAACTTATTGTTTTAACATTTTGAATATTTTGGAATGTTTGAATTTGTGGATTGATTGACTTTGAATTTGTTTGGATTTATGAATGGTTAGAAATTATCTATTTGGTGTGATTAAATTTATTCATTATTGCATCATTTACTTCATGATTATATATACGACCAATTTTGCCATTTCACATTAATTATGAATATTGATTATGAAACTAATGGCTAACGTTTCTCTTGCTTATGATCTTAGCAGCTTATATTATATATAATCAATTAGCTAAATGATTTCAAAACCTTGTTTAAATTCTTTAAAATGTCTTTTTGATTTAACAAAAAGGGGGAGAAGTGTTAAAGTGTTTTTAAATGATAAATGGGAGAAGTGTTAAAGTAAGGGGGAGTAATTTCAAAACTTGATTTCAAAATCTTAAAATTACTAAAATGTTTTGTTATATCAAAAAGGGGGAGATTGTTGAAAACATTTTGATATTTCGATATAACAAATTAAGTTAAATGAATTTTAAGATTTTCCAAATGATTTTCTAAGTATATTCGATAGAATTATTCGAATATCAAAACATTACTCCAAATCTTTCAAAGATAATTTTTAATCCTGACTCAAAGTGTAAAATTAAGTTTTAATCTTAAAACAATTTCAAAATAATTTTACAAAGTATTTCGAACCATTTCAAAGCCAAAAATTTCAGATTGCTCAGAGGGAACCGATTCCCCCCTGAATGGTTTGGCTCAGAGAATTCCAATATGCTCGGAGGGAACCGATTCCCCCCCCCAAGGGGGTACCGATTCCCCCCTTGTATAACAGTCGAAATATTTGAATTTTACACTTAGGGAACCGATTCCCCATAGGGGGTACCGATTCCCCCCACACTCCAAACTGTTTTATTAATTTTTTTCACACTAAAACGGCTATATGATCTTCACTAATCATCCCCAACGTTCAGAAGTGATTCAAGGTGTATTTAAACAAGTTCTGAAGCCTTTGAAAGATAAGAAATCATAGAGAAACAAGAGAGAAAGCATCAAACACCAAGTGTGTGCAAATCAAGCCAATTTTCCTTTCAATATTCATTTTGCTTTCAAAGAACACCATTTGTGCTCATTTGTAATTATTTGTGAGTGTTCTTTTCTTGTTCTAGAATTGTGCAAACATCTTACCTTGTGAGGTTTTCCTTATAAGTTTGCAAATTTGTAATCTTCTCTTTGGGAAAGAGTGTTCTCAAGAATTAGGGTATATTCTTGAGGGTGTTGTAAGGTTATCTCTTTGGCCTCAAAAGAAAGAACAAATTAGTGAATTTGTTGGAAAATCCTTAGTGTGGATAGCTAAGGTAGTGGACGTAGACTTTGATTGAGAAAGTCGAACCACTCTAAATCGCTGTGCAATTACTTTCAATTTTTCTGCAAAAGCTTCCACCAAATTTTTAATTGCCAATTCACCCCCCTCTTGGCCAATTCCGTCAATCGATTAACTCAACAAAGTGCCTTTGAGGCCTAGCTGTGCATTTGACAGAAAGGTGTCAATTATGCCAGTTAGATGAACAGTTAAAGACCGTTGAGTAAAAGATAAATGGCCTAGCTGTGCATTTGGCAGAAAGGTGTCAATTATGCCAGTTATATGAATGATTAAAGATCGTTGAGTAAAAGATAAATGGACTAGCTGTGCATTTGGCAGACAAGTGTCAATCATGCAACTTAGATGAAAGATTAAATGCCTTTGGGTAAAAGACTAAAGGAATTATAATGCATTTGGATAGAAATTGTGCATAAGTGGTATGAAATGATGTCATATAGAAATAAAATGTACAGCAAGTCATAATTGGTATAAATGGATGTCATAAAGGAGAAACGTAAACAATACATAATGGGTATGAAAGGATGCCCAAATGAAAATACAAAATGGTGGGTTAACAGTAGTTAAGATACCGCCCATAATATTTATAAAAGATACATGATCAATTGGCACTTTGGTGCAATATATGTATAGTACGTTCTAATTTGACTTACACTATGAAAATAAAGAATAATTAGGGAAAATATATAGAATGATAGATAGGCTGAGCTTAATAAGAATAATTTAATTGAGTTATTGAAAGAATTATGGTGTAACTGATAAGGGCTTATATGGACCTTATAGATTTTTCAATTTAATCGTCATTCAATATTCATAAGATATTCATGTATAAAGTTTGATATCTTTGTAGTATTATGTCTTACTAAGTAAATACTTAACGTGTATTGATTTCACGTGTAGGTAAAGGCAAAGATTAATTGCGTAAGGAGTGTAGCAGTAGCAGCAGCGATCATCAATTAAGGTTGACCTATCAGTAACGTTATGACAATCTTATTCTTTTTGAAAACTTAGTTGGCATGTAATGGAACTAAATTAAACATTTTGTAATGTAATTAAATTATTAGTTTTAGTATTTTATTTATATGAATATCATGCTTTGAAGTTGTTAAAAATTGAAACAAAAATTTATGGTTTTTCAAATGCCAAAATAATTTTAAAGTGATGTGATATTCGTATCTCGTGTACGGAAGGGTATACAGGAGATGGGTGTTACACTATATGCCCAAGTAGGTCATTGAGGGATATTGGCATAGTTGGCATGCCATAGAGTCCAACAGCAGGCTGCATATTTGATTTAACACTATAGTGTGTATAAAGGACACTAAGTGCATATGGTGGGCACGACCTTATGTGTATTATGGTGGGCACAACCTTATGTGTACTAGCACTTCAGTGCATATTTGACTCGTGTACCCAGGGTTCTCATAGGCTTATATTTGAGCTATGGTTTATTGGTTAATAAATTATAAATGGATGATTAAGCTTATGAGCTTATGGAATAAATGACAAATATATTGGTAAGAAATTATATACATTGTTTATTTCATGTTAATATGTATAACATGAAGGTAATATAGATAAAGTGATCATGATGAATTGAGTATTGTTATTTCTTTATATATACATTGTATTGCACTGATTATTATTATTGCCTCACTAAGCATATATTTAGTGTGTGATGATTTTCACACGTAGGTAAAAAATAGAAAATTGAAATGAGGAGTAGCAAGCATCACACTCATCAAGAGGTATATCTACAATATCAGTAATTACATCAATATGATGTAGTTTAAATTTCTAGTTGACATGTATATAATAATAATAGTTGGTTTACACTAGTTTAGATAAAATTGATAATAAATTATAAGATAGTCGTGTTGGTAATGATGGATAATAGTTAAAATAAACAATGGATAGTTTATATTAATGTTTGTAACTGTTAAATGAATTGCAAGTTTAATAATTCGGTAAACAATAGAATAAAATAGATCTACCGATTTAAGTTGAATATAGCCAATTTTTAAGCAACTATTAGTTATGTACTGCTAAGTTGCTATCTGAAATTGGTTTTAGTTTGGTTAATTAAAAACTAGAAATTGATATTACTTGATAAATCGATAAATGATTTAAATTGAAATGTTATAAAATTAGTTTGTGATATTCTGGCTCATATTTGGAAATTAAATACGGGTAAGGGTATTACACAATTACTCTTGCAATTGCTGGTTCTCGAACTTATAATCTCTAGAAACAATAATAATTCCTATAAAAGTAAATTGATTCGTGCATATTTTTTTTTGTTAGATGTGAGGGCATAGAATGTCATCAATTCGAAACTAATAAAAACATAGAACAAAAAACCAAATTATGCGAAATTAAAATAAAAAGATATATCTCAAATTTTTATCAAATATTAGAAGCATATACTCAATGGCTACCATGGATACTCCTTTCCTTTATAGAATATAGAATATCCCATTATGCGTTTTCCATAGACCCCTTACATTCCTTCACCAAATCTTGTGTTCCATATTAATCAATCCAAAACATCGTTTATTTTTTTTAACACCTTTAGCTGTTAACCGACGCAGTGCTACATCATGTCCTCTTCTCTATCTGTAAATCTTTCTCTCTCTACTCATCCTTTATTTGCATACTCTTCAAATTCAAGCAATTCTTCTTCTTGTAATCTATACCTTACCGATTCTGTTAAAGTTTACCCTTTTTCAACAAAACCCATTAGCCTGAATTGTAGAAAAAGATGTTTTTCTGAGTTTCCAAGGTTGAAGAGTGAGAGGAAAAGAAGGGTCGGTGTTGTTAGAGCAAGTGAAACGACTGTTACAGAGATGAGTGAAGAAGATGGGGAACAAGAGGAAAGTCCTCCTTCGATTGATTCCGAGAACAATTCAAAGCCTCGTCGTATTGCTCTCTTTGTTGAGCCTTCTCCTTTTTCGTGAGTTACTCTCCTTTGCATTTTACGTTTCATTCTTATGTTTGATTCATCTTCGTATGGTACTTTGAATGTTAGTTGATGTGATTAATAATTGAGAGTTACATTTCATGGTTGTTATCTCTGTGCCATTCGCCTTTGTGATATGCCTTCTGTCAATATTGTGAAAGTTTGGGTCTTTGCTTATTGTTTAAGGGTCAATGTGTTACAACTATTATGTTTTAATGTAAAAACTTGGCACTGAAAATTAATGCATTTGTTTCCATTTTGCAGATATATATCAGGGTACAAAAACAGGTTCCAGAACTTTATAAAATATTTACGGGAAATGGGAGATGAGGTATGCTCATTATCTGCATTCAGCGTTGCAGTTATGATCATTAATTTGTTAGCTAATGTGTTTATGGCAGCGCTTTTGAATGATATTCCATGGAAGCTTATTCCAAGTCCCGTTTGCATCTTAAGAAGATTGAGCACTTGAGTTGGGCGTCGTATTGCTTAGGAGATTATTTCCTTTTCTTTTTATTTGATTCAAATCATTTTGTAGTTGACAGAACATAGAGGAATAATGTTCAAGCGACTAACGAGGCTGTACAAATACTGGTTTTTGCATAAGTTCATTCTCAATTAAAAGTTCATAGCCAAATCAGCTGAATTTTTTTACCAAATGTTTACTATAGCAAATACGTTGCAGAAACATTTTCCAGTGATGAACTAACTTCATTAATTTGTTAGCTAATGTGTTTATGGCAGCGCTTTTGAATGATATTCCATGGAAGCTTATTCTAAGTCCCGTTTGCATCTTAAGAAGATTGAGCACTTGAGTTGGGCGTCGTATTGCTTAGGAGATTATTTCCTTTTCTTTTTATTTGATTCAAATCATTTTGTAGTTGACAGAACATAGAAGAATAATGTTCAAGCGACTAACGAGGCTGTACAAATACTGGTTTTTGCATAAGTTCATTCTCAATTAAAAGTTCATAGCCAAATCAGCTGAATTTTTTTACCAAATGTTTACTATAGCAAATACGTTGCAGAAACATTTTCCAGTGATGAACTAACTGTAAGGTTATTGGAACTAACAGGTAATGGTTGTAACAACACACGAAGGGGTACCACAGGAGTTCTATGGAGCAAAGCTGATTGGATCGAGAAGGTTGGTATACTCGATTAAATTCAAGCTAAAGCTTGAACTATGCTTCCACAGAATTTCCATTTTGTTCTTACCTATGCTTTTCTCCGCTTGATGTTATGCTTTCTAAGGCTAAATATCTAGAAATGGAAATATAAGTTTATTTAGAAAAAAAAAACAAAATACTAGTTGCTTAACCTTTGATTACATTGTAAAATGTTTACAAGCCAGAGGTGCAACCCTGCAAAAGTTATTGGTTATGAAGCATTCTTAAGCAGATATGATTTTAAACTCCAGAAAGGGTTGGTAAAATGTTATCATTTATCAATTGCTTTAAGTGTAAGAAATGTATCAGATGAGTATTTACAATTGATTTAGTATCTGTGTCTCTGTCTCTTAGGAATCAAATAGCCTGGTTCGTGAAAGATGTCTATCACCGTTAGTTAATCTCAGTTTACTTCATCCTTAAATTACGATCTTGTTCTGGTCCTATTATATTTTGTTCTGAAGTTACCATCTGCGTCAAACAGTTTGACATAACTGTATGTTTTTACTGTTTCATTAGTTTATTCTTTGGATATTCTTTCTTCTATTGGTTCTTTAATATATTTTTTCTTCTCTTTCTCATTGCAGTTTCCCCTGTCCTTTGTACCAGAAAGTGCCCCTTTCCTTGGCACTCAGTCCAAGAATAATTTCAGAAGTTGCACGGTTTAAGCCTGATATAATACATGCCTCTTCACCTGGGATCATGGTACACTTCTAATTGCTGCTCTATGAGATCTTGATATATTGTTGCGATTTTGTTCAAGTGAAAAGTTAATAGGAGTGGTAGGAGGCATTCCTGATTGCTGTGGACTGCATTGCAGGTTTTTGGTGCTCTCTTTATTGCAAAACTACTATGTGTACCCATAGTGATGTCTTACCACACCCATGTTCCAGTGTGAGTTTGATTCTTCATTGATTCACCTGATAAATCCGTCATCCTATTCTCTTAAAAAATGTAACCAGAAAATCATTTGCTTCTTCTCGAAAGTTGTATGTCGAGGTACAAAAATCTAATGAACTGTTAAATGGAACCCAATCTCAAGTCTTACTTTTCGTTCATTCTACAGGTATATCCCAAGATATACTTTTAGTTGGTTGGTGAAACCTATGTGGTTGATATTAAGTATGTAAGATCTTTTTTCACCCTCCTTTTAAGCTGGTATTCTTGCCAATGTCGGAGTAATAGACATCTATTTTGCTCTCTTTTATCAGAATTTCTTCATAGAGCAGCAGATCTTACACTGGTTCCATCAGTTGCAATTGCAAGGGATCTCCAAGCAGCTAGGGTAACTGCTGGTAAACACAAACATCCTATATCAAACTAGCCTTTTACATTTTAACTTTGTTGTTAGTACAATGTCAAGCCATGTACACGCATTAATTTATTTCCTCTCTCTCCGTTGCTTACCCCCGGTGTGATAAATGCCTTCTTTACTTTATTTGTTCTCTTATTTCCTTCTACGGGTGCTGATCTGCTGATGATATGCAGATAGCTCAAGCCTAAATTAACCTTTTAATTAATCAATACTTTCAGCTAGTAGGATTCGTCTTTGGAACAAGGGTGTGGATTCTGAAAGCTTCCACCCGCAATATCGTTCTCATGAAATGCGTTTAAGATTGAGGTGCTTCACATTTGCTTTATTTTGTTCCTCTCCTAAATTACAATAGAGTACTTAAATGCGGTATATTTTTTGCTTTATACAGCAATGGTGAACCAGAGAGACCACTGGTAATTCATGTTGGTCGTCTTGGAGTTGAGAAGAGTTTGGATTTCCTCAAAAGGTACCATGTAGGAATTGCATGAAAATTTGTTGCTAATATATTCCTTGTTAATTTCTTTAAAAAAATAACATGTCAGCTGAAAATGGAAAGAAAAAAAAAACTAACAGAGTTATGTCAAAATTCCATCGCAACCATATACTCCGCTTGATTTATGAATTTTGCAAAATGTAACATTGGGAATATATGATTTTACAGTGTTATGGATAGACTTCCTGAGGCTAGAATTGCTTTTATTGGGGACGGACCATACAGGTAATCCTTGTGATGTTCATGAACTTAACCTACTCTTGATGAATGAATACCCATATCTTGTATTAGATTGGACCGATCAAATATCGGACTGTCTCAATGAGAATGCCCTTATTGGATCAGCGATTGAATGCTTTAATGTGATCTCACAAATTTCAGGGATACTATTTTTGCCGAGTGGTTAATTTGAGCTCCGCTAAAACAATATTTAATATCATTGCAGGGAAGAGCTAGAGAGATTGTTTTCAGGCATGCCTGCAGTTTTTACTGGAATGTTACAAGGTGAAGAGCTCTCTCAAGCATATGCAAGTGGGGATGTATTTGTGATGCCTTCAGAATCCGAGACACTCGGACTTGTTGTTTTGGAGGCCATGTCTTCAGGAGTCCCTGTGGTGGGTGCTCGTGCCGGTGGGATCCCAGATATAATTCCAGCAGACCAGGAGGGCAAAACCGGCTTTCTCTTTAATCCTGGAGATCTTGATGATTGCTTGAGCAAACTGGAGCCCCTGTTACAAAATCAGGAGCTCAGAGAAACCATAGGCAAAGCTGCACGCAAAGAAATGGAGAAGTACGATTGGAGAGCAGCCACTAAGAAGATACGAAATGAACAGTACAACGCCGCCATTTGGTTTTGGCAGAAGAAGAGAAAACAGTTACTTAGACCTCTACAATGGCTGGCAAAACGACTTTTCCCGTCCCCGGAGATCAACTATAGGTGATTTAGTTGGTTGGTAGAAAGAAAGGAAATTGAAAGTTTATAGGGATTGTCAACTTCTTATAGGCTTTCAAAGAGGCTCTTGTATGGTATTTATGATTGATTCTTTTGCAGCAACGTTTACTTGTTGTATATTATGGACGTCAAATCATTGGGATGCAAGTTTGCTGTAAGAAATACTCGGATAGATCGAGTGTGTGGTCGTATTTTGAAAATTTTAAATCTTTACGTACTTTAGATATTTTCTTTATATTTTTTTATTGATAATCTAATTTAGTACCTTGAAATTTTATAATTCCGCATCTCATTAATTTCTAATTTAAATGCATAGGTTTACTTTTCTAAAGATAAAATCACGCATCTGTTTCTGAAAATAGATATGTTGTATATATATTTAAGCCCCAAATGTGGTAATTGGATCCAAGCTTGAAAATGAGTTTATTGGGCCTCGAGAATTGAAGAGTAATTAGGACTCAATAGCCTTAACAATTGAAGCTTCTTCTGCCATGTTTCATCGCTTCATATCCCTCTAAAATTTGGTCCATTTGCATTGGCCCAAGAAATTGGATATGATATGAAAACATCATTTAATTACAAGGGCAGCAGTGATGTCTCGAGATTTTTCATTGTTTTTGTTAAACTTGGAGGCCTAAATCAATATTGATATCTCGTATTCTGAAGAATTTTCTCAAAACATCAAACCTCATCCCAATATTGATATTTAAAATTATATATCAATAGAATTCATTGAGTAATCTTATTAATTAAAGGGAGTTTGAGCAGTTGAGTTTGTAGGGCATGTGCACGTTTTCAATGACTAAAAAAAATCTTGAACATATATTACCTTATAATCGCTACAAATTATTAAAAAAAACATATATCAATTCTACTCTATCTACAAATTCTAAACTCCAAACCAGAACTATTCTTGATATTCTCTCAAATTCTCTATCACTTGAACATCAATTTCTTTCATGAACCTTGTAATTTAAGCTTAAAAATCATAATCTTCTCGCTTAGCTTGGTGAACTAAACAAGATGTTTTTTTATGTCCAAACAACGTTTATGTTAAAACTAGCAAGATGGGAAAGTTTAGAAAAAGACAATTTAATTTAAGATTAAAAGATGATAGAAATAGGCGCAACCGAAAATGTTATAAAAATGTATAACATTTAGGTTGTACGCAACCTAAAATATTACATTCAACAAGATTTTGAATTGCTGATATAATTATATATTAGTTTTGTTAGTAATATAGGAGCGGAAAAATAACCAAAATGGTGTCGACATAAAATAAAACATGCACAGAAACGAGATTTAACGTAGTTTGATTTTGCCTACCTCCATGGACGAGATGAACAATAATCCATTGTAAGCGTAGAGAACACGAAGAGTATAAGTACATGTAACAAAAATCCAATATAGATATCAAAATTCGATGTATCCCAACAACTCTTAATTTCTCTACAAAATTGTTTCTACAATATAAACCCCAAAAAATTACAAAAATTACAAAAAAGATTATGTCTCTCTAAAAAAAATTCTCTCACATATTTTAACGGCTTTCTCTGATTTCAAAGTCAAATACTTGATGACCAAGAATTCTTACGAATAAGAATTCTTGCTTAAAATAAATATTTACTTTATTAAATAAACTTAATTACCAAATAATCTTCGACCACTAGAATTATAATAAAATCCAACTTAATTATCAATTATAATTTATGACAAAATATAATTAATTTCATCGTACATGTCTAACACAAAGCTATAGGAATCTGTATGAAGACAACTTGGAGAACGCCATGATTTGCAGTTGGCCAGTCTTCTCCCACTAAACTGCTTCTGATTGATGGTTGAAACTTGGAGAGAAAAAACAAGTGACAAATGAATGTTTGTCTTCGTAACTTTCTCCTCCATTGATGTACTCGTAAGCTCAGGATTCAACTGCTTGTCCTATGTTGTATTAATGAAGGTTAAGAAAGACATCTGAAGATGACAGGCTGATTTTATATGTAGCTGTTTGAAGGAACTCCTAATAAAGTGAGCAAGGTGCATTTCCTATACAATATGCAGAAAAAAGTGATCCTTTCAATAAAAAGGAAAGTGGACAGTTTTGTCATTAACAAGAATGAAATTAAAAACTTTATTGTATTTTACATATTGTTCCATGTTGCCCTTAAATAGTTTTGTCTAGTGGGTGGGATCGAAAATTATATGCGCATTGTGCAACAAGTCTTTTCATGAAGGTTGCTGAAGCAACATCAACAACAAAAGAAAGGAGCCAAATTGGTATTGCAGAAATGCTGATTTCAGAATCAGATCAATGGTTTTGCCATTTTCATAGCAGAAAAAAAAAGGTTAAAATAAAATCGAAAGGGGTTTTCGGGATGATTCTGATGCCGGGATGATTCTGATGCCGGAATGATAATTTGCTGCAATAATAAGCTTGTAATATTTGTTAACAGTTTTTCATCAGAACTCCACGCAGAACTAACCAGAAAGAAGATTCCAACAAATTTTAAGTGCTTTTACCAAAGTGAAATGAGCATTGATAATTTTGTTTGATGCTATATTTTTTGTTCCCTATGTTCTTCAACATCAATCAAAATTCCAACAACTTATTACAAGGAAAAAAAAGATCCTTTGATTTCTCATCCATGATGTTAAGGTGCAGAAAATCACAGTTTAAGGAAAATCATTGTCAAGTTTTTTAAGTCTTTATGGCACAGTCTATCATATTTTGCAGAGGACTCTGAAGCACATGGCAATATCCAACACAGGCACAATTATATTAATAAAAGCCCCAAGCTTCATGTAAATAAGCTTCTTTTTACAATGATCCAGAATTCCAATGATAATCACAAACACCACCTAATTGATCTTCCATAAGAGTGATAAATATGGATTATATTTGCATCCTCAAGATATGCACATGTGAATTCATCAGTGAATTCACTGATGTTGCATTGACTGCATCTGGAAAGGAATGTTGTATAATCCGAATTGAGATCTTGGAAGATTTCCTCTTAGCAAATCCTGTTCTTCCAGCTTGTGCCCATATGAAGAAATAGCACAAACAGGGGAGAGGAAGGCATTCATCTGGTCGAAAGCTATAGCTGTTCCTTCGTTTTGTTGCTTCCACTCAAAATCAAAGACCTCTTTAGTAACTCCATCTACTTTCGGTTTCCCTTGTGGCTGCATGGTTGAGGAAGAATTATTCAGAGACAAAGGTTTGCCATGATCCAGTGAAGAAATTGCCGTATTGGGGATGTTAACTGTTGTGATATCATGGATACTTGACCTCCTCTTATCTTTCCCTCCAGTCAGCTGCCTGATGAAGTACTTTTGAGCATGACTTGCCACCTGAGTCGGGGTTCTAGTCGTCACAAAATTGCGCGAAATGTTTCTCCAATCCCCTTTACCATACTTTTTAAGACCCATTAAAAATTGCCTGTCATTAATAACCAAATAGACATCAGCTGCTAGAGGAAACTAGCTAAAACAAATTCCAAGTTCCAGCATCCATAACAATTGCAAGGATGAATCAGGAGAGCACATTCCTACCATAAGTTTCAAATTGTTTCTCATTAAAAATGAGTCAACTACATTCACAGTGGTTTCAAGTATCCAAATTATCAATCTTCAGCAGGAAGCAAAACTCCCAGTTTAACTCTACAGATTCTACACTTGAAACCGACCATGACTTGATATCCTAAAGACTGGTTCATCCAATCATAGTTAAATGACACCAAAAATTATCAAAGACTTAACTCTACAAATTCTACATGTAAAAACCAACCATAACTTCATTTACCCTATCACAGTTGAATAGTATCCAAATTTGCCAAAAACAAACAATCACCTGTGTTCTTCTTCAGTCCACGGCACTCCTTTCTTCCTTTCTTGATCAGATGGTCGAGTCCCGGTCCCTCTTTTTCCACCTGGAGTGTAATAGTTTCTGAATCCATCAAAGGCTTGACTAACATCAACCCACTCCAATGTAAAAGAATCACTGCTATATACAGGAATTGGTATAAGCCCGGCCTCGATATCACTAACATCTTCTTCCAATTCTCTGTACTGTTTGATCACATCTCCTACTGTTTTTCCAGGAATCATGGCTGCCACCTTTAACCATCTATCAGGAGTGTCTTTGTCATATAAAGCCAAAGCATTTTCAAAACACTTGTTCTCATGGGCAGTCCATCTTGTACCTTTGCTCTCTTGAAAAAGCCAATTGGATGTCTGTAAATAAGAAGCTGGGGAGAGGATTTCAAGTTCCCTACTCATAGCTGCCGAAGATGATTTGCCCCCCTATAGGAAAAGAAAATAAAAGACTGCTTTTCTCCTTCTTTGAGTGAAATGTTCAGAGAGAGAGAATCGAATACAGAAAAATGCAGAGACGTGGCTCGTTTAAATGACCAAAGAAGCATTAATGGAATCTGAGTATCCTTTTTCACATAATAGAGGAATCCTAGAAAGGAATCAACTTCCAAAAGCCAAGGAAAGTTTGGAGAAATTGTAGTAAATAACAGATCTTGATGTATGAATGGATAAACCCTAGACAGCCATAACAGATTTCAAACCCACATACAACAACAGTAAATTTAAAACACTGAAAATCAATACCCAGATCAGAATTCAAAAACCCAAATCAAAGAGTAAACTTTGAAAGACAAAGGTGGAAAGAAAAACACTGAAAACCCAAGAAGTGAAGGAAAACTTTTGCTTTATTTCGTAAGCTTTTATATTCACCTGGGAAGGTAAAGCAAAAGCAAAGAGACCAAAGAGAGAGTGCGTGAATGAAAGCTCATATGTATGAAACAAGGAATTAGCAGCAGCGATTGAAAAGCAAAGGAGAAATAAAGGGACAGGGAGGGGTCAAAGGTGCTGAGTTGTGATTGGTGAGAATGGAGATTGTGGGCCCTATCCGTGGTTGGACCAAACCGAAGTTGTACATGTTATTAATATATAGAAAGCGACGCCAGTAAAGAGACAATGAGCAAAAGCCATTAGACAACAGGCTTTGTAGCTTTTTCATCCTGAATTGCTGAATGAAACAACTAAAATGAGTGTTGGAGGGGGGGTCATTTTATCTGAAGAAAAAGACCAACCCTGACAATGGCGATGAAATTTTAACATGTAGCTGTAGCACGTGACATGTTTGTCTTTTCTCATTGATATATCGATACTGGATTACTGCGACTGTAATTTTAGTTTGGTGTAATGTTAAAATTAACTATTAATTTTATCTTGCTGGTTTGGTTCTTAGAATCTTACATTATTAATGAGAATATTTTTTTCGGAATTATAGTCCCACGTTTGGTTCACAGAATTTTACATTAATGAAAATATTATTTTCTCACTAATAACATTTTTTGGTTAAAATGATAGAATGTCATTACTTTCAGGCCCCGTTTGGTTCATAGATTAAAACATTCCTGGGATGAATCTTTTTTTTCTGTTTAACTTACCCACGTTTGGATGATTATTATTCCCAAGTGAGGGTAAACATTGAATACCAATAGTAATTTTTTTCCGTGTTTTACTAGGAATGTTAGTCCCACAACTTCCTTAGGTATTTGAACATTCATGGTCCCCATTGTCTAAAATACTCTTCTCCCCTCTTTGTTCTGGCCAACGCTTCCTCGATTTCCCTCTTTTAGTTTCAGTGTTCTGTTGTTATTAATATTTCAGGCTCTGTTCTTATAATTTGATTGTGGTTTTGTTCTGTTATGCTCGGGATTCTATCTATTCGAAATTTTCTTTATTTCATTTGGCTCGGAAGCTATTAGCTGTATTTGGATCAATATGAAGAAAATGGAATTATTTGATACTCTTTTTTGGTTTTGTTTATGGTTGCAGCTTCACCAGTACCAAGTTGTTGGAAGGGCTCACCCAACGGAGAGCGATGAACATCCCAAGATTTACAGGATGAAGCTTTGGGCCACCAATGAGGTTCGAGCCAAATCCAAGTTCTGGTTAATTATTATTTTCATGGACATCTGTGTTTTTTATTTGATTTGGTATCCCATTTGAATGAAGCTTTGAAGTTTTCTGACTTTTGGGTGTTGTTGAATATATTCATCAGGTACTTCCTGAGGAAGCTGAAGAAGGTTAAGAAGAGCAACGGTCAAGTCCTCGCCATCAGTAAGGTATATTTGCCTTTTATAATTCACTCTGTATTAATTGATTTATTGTTGGGATGTTGTGTTGAAAATTGAAATTTCATTAGGTAAATTACCCTTTTCATTTCGATTAATGTTTGAAACTATTTTGCTGGAATTGTTGATGATTAGCTCGTGTTTGCGTAATTTACTCTGTAATTTTTGTTTGATAGGAGGGAACTTGTATAGAAAAGAAACATATGATCTTCAAGGTTTTCATACCAAATTTATTTACACTTTTAAAAAGTTCATACATCTTTTTTTGGTCGATTGAGATTTCATTGAATGATTTATTTGATCACTTAACTTTTGGGAGCTTCATATGTAAGATCGAATTAAAAAAGCAGTCATCAAAATCAGTTTGAAACTTTTTATAACTAGATGCTTGCAACTAGTTCTCAATATTTTACTTTGTTGTGATCTCCTAGCTTTGTACTGTGGAAACTTCATCAGAAAAAAAGAAGTTATTGTTAATGCTTGACACACAAGGGAACATGATTTCAGATTCATTCTTTGATTTTCACTTGCAATGCTTGATATTTAAGTTAAATTCTTCTGCAGAATTTTTAGAAGAACCCGACCAAGATCAAGAACTACGGTATCTGGCTCTGCTATCAAAGCCGTACCGGTTATCACAACATGTATAAGGAATGCCGCAACACTACTTTGAATGGAGCTGTCGAACAGATGTACACCGAGATGGCTTCTCGACACAGGGTCAGGTTCCCCTGCATCCAGATTATCAAGACCGCAACCATCCCGGTTAAGCTATTCAAGAGGGACAACAACAAACAGTTCCACAACTCGAAAATCAAGTTCCCATTGGTGGTCAAGAAGGTGAGGCCACCTACCAGGAAGCTGAAGACAACCTACAAGGCGTCAAGGCCCAACTTGTTTATATAGTGGAGTTAAGGTAATTGTAATTCTACGATTTTTCGTAGTGAAGGCCTTATTGGTTTGTTGACCAGTTATTGTTTTCGTTTGAGAAGCCTAGGCTATCAGGAAGATTGAACTTTGATCTTTGGGTTTCAATATCTTGTTTTGTTTAGTTATAACAGCTAGTTTGCTATGTGATTGTCGTTTTCTTTCCTTGGAATCACCTCCGAATAACTATCAATCAAACTTTTAGATAACATGGAGCAAATCTTCGATAATATTTTCTTTTTATAAGAAATGCTGGTTGAATTAAAATAGTTACTACTAGGACTTCACAAAAAGATTTAATGTCATTATCTAGTTGAGGAATTGTCGAAAAGATGTTTTACTACATATGTTTAACCATAATATTTAACAAAGATTTTGTAAGGTTGAGGGATTAACTTTCAGCATTTGGGAAGTCGAGGGATGAAATTCACAACTTAGCCATAAGTTGAGGGATGAAATTCACAACTAAGCCATAAGCAAGAGGGATTAATCATCTTGTTGTTAAAGATTAAAAACAACTCATATTTATTTATATGCAATGATTGTGTGTCCCATTTAAACCACCTTGAATTTATTTTTTTATAATTTGAATTTAATATTATGGATTAAAAATATTAAAATAACCATAAAAGGATTTTAGTAGAATTATAAACATTGAGGTATGAGTCTTTAAGTATATACATATGTTTGAGTTATTTTTTTTAATAATATGATGTGATTATCATGTAATATTTATTTAAAATCTATTTTAGTTATTGACAATGTGCATGCACTTCATAGACGTATTTAGAATTTCACTTGTTAAAAATATAGAACAAGGACAATTTGGTAAAATATACATTCCAGTAATCTTTTATTCCTTCAACCAAACACTATAATCTTACATTCCTGTCAAACCAATCAAACACAGTAATGTAACATTCCCAGTAATCCTATTATCTGGTAATCTTTTATTCCCACTTGTAATCTTACATTCCGTGAGCCAAACACACCCTCAAATTCTTAGGTAATCTTATATTTCCATCACTTTGGACAAAAATACCCTTGGACTAATGAATTCTTTTTATAATGATCCTTCTAAATTCTTATATTTTGTAACAAAATTATAAAAATAATAATAATTTACAAAGAGTTTGATTTATTAAAATATTAAGAATTTTAAGAATTTAAAATATTTTATATTTTTAATATTCAATATTTTACTATTTATAATTTTATGGGATGAAAAAAATGGTATTATTGTAAAAATATAATTATTTAAAATAATATTTTACTACCATAATATTATTTTTATATTATATTATATTATATTTTATATAAATAAATATGATACTTATGAACATTATTTAAAAATATAAATTTAATATACTAATTATATTAATATATTAAATGTAATTTCTCCTCAAAAGTTAGATAGTATAACGATTAAAATATTTTTATAAATTTTCATTCAAATATTTATAAATTAATATTAAAGTTTAACTTTAAAAAAATATATTACAAGGATAATTTGGTAAAATATGCATCCAAGTAAAATTATATTCCTCAAACCAAATATTGTAATCTTACATTCCTTCTAAACAAACCAAACAATGTAATACAATATTCTCATAGTCATGTTACATTCCAATAATGTTATTCATAAAGTTAATTTTACATTCCGTGAATCAAAATCCCTTAATGGTCATTTTATTTTTTTTTAATATTTTAGTTTAAATATTTATTTTAATAAAAATATTTAAAGTACTTAGATAAAAAAATATCAATACTTTAAATATTTATTCTGATAAAAAAACATTTAAGGACTTTGATAAAAATCGGTATAATTTAAATAATTATTTTTTGAATAAGACTTCAAATAATGAAGAAACTTTTAAAATATATAGATATATCGGAATTATCCAACGCATAAAAAACATAAAATCCCAGACCTGGAGGAAATGTTCTGAAAAATGCAAAAGATGCAATTTGATACCCCTTTCGAGGACGAAAAAGGTAATTTCACAATGCTTTATAATTTCTAATTAAAACTCAAAAGGGATAATGTACACAAAAAAGAGAGGTTCAAAGAAGTATATCCAGTTGTAAATAGAAGAGACGTACAAAATTAAGCCGCCATTGGATTATCCTCCCATCGCTCATTGAAAAAAAAAGATGATAGCCCTCAAAGCCATTCAAGCCTCCTTTACTACCAGTAGTAACCATGCCTTTTTCCAAACAAGAAGAATTGCACACACAAAGAACTCCATATTGTGTTTCAGCAAGTCGAATGATTCCGAGTCTAATTCCGATCCAGAGTCGTCGTCGTTGCCGGAAGGAGACACTCGCAAGCAAGAGCTGCTTGCTCAAATAGCAATGTTGCAGGCTCAGAAAGTTCGCCTCACCGACTACTTGGATGAAAGATCAGCTTATCTCACTCAATTTGCTGAAGAAGCCAACGCTGAGTTTGATAAAGTTGGAGAAGATGCTCTCAAAGGACTTGAAGAAGCTGGTGAAAGGGTAGGGTCTATACTAAATGCTCTTAAGACAGTCTTGGTTGATATGTAGTTATGCTTATTCATTTGTTATTTAAGCAGATAATGGAGAACATTGAGAGCCAAATGCAAGCCTTTGAAGAATCCCAAGAATTGAACAGGCAGGAGATTGAGATGAATGAAGACCAGTTAGCAGAGTTTGAAGGTCAAATAGAGAAAGAAAGGAATGAAGGGTTGTTCTTTAAGAACCTGACAGATAAAAAGCCTACTATAGACAAGGAAAAAGCAAAGGAGGAAGCTAAGAAGATTAAGGAGATTACTAAAGAAAAAGTTGGGTCAAAAGCAAGGAGGAATCTTTACCTTGCTCTAATTGCACTGCTTGCCCTTGGAATTGCAGACTCTTTCATCTGTGCATCAGATTGGCGAAAAGTTGCAGTTCTTGGAGCTATTTTAGTTGCTTTATTTTTCCAATTCATCTATGAGCAGACATTGTTATCAGAAGCAGAGAAAACAAATAAGAAAGATGAAAACAAATAAAGGCTCTTATCATATCTAATCTAACAATCTTATGCTGTAAAGTTATCCATGATTATCAAGGGAAATGTAGCATGATCCAATAAACCCATGTAATAACTTAATACTTGGGCTTGATACATCAAGCAATGTTTCTTTAGCATCATCAACATCTGATCTTAGTGATATAGCTGCCATCACCATTACCAATGTGAGTTTCAAAATCTGATGCTTTATGAAGTTTTTCCCACTCATTGCAGTGGAAAACAACAAATGTGAATGTCCCAACTGGGAAGACTAAGCTTTTATCAAAAGGGTGAGTATGATTTCATGTCATTTCGAAACTCTAAAGAATGTTAATCCAGCCTACAAGAATTGGCATGTTGTTAAATGTAATTGGTTAACAGTGACTTTTAACCTTAGGTATTCATGCATCCATATTCCATACCTCTAGTCACTTCAAAATAATTTTCCTGGCAAAAACCATCCTTCGTGCACATCCCTTAAATCCAACGAATGACAATTATAGCAGTTCTTGATCCCAGAACATCTAAAGAACTTGGGATCTCTTCAAGGTACACAACTCAAAGAGACTGGTCTCCAGGATTCTTCTGCTGGTGAAGAGTGCAAACATTTCAACTGCTAACTAGAAGAGTAAGACTCACAGAGATTAAAGCCAAAATTCCAGAAATGGGAATTTAACTGCAAGTAAATTCTAAATTGAAAGAGCCGTTTTGAAGCCTGTGGTCAGCACTGCCCTGACAAGGATGTTCCATGTAATAACAGTTGGAAGAATTCCACGCTCTAAAGCATCATCCAAAAAGCCAACTGCATCTGATATCTTACCACAAGAACAAAGTGCCTTGAGAGTAATGTTATAAGAAATTATATCTGGTTGTAGTCCATCAGTTGAAATTTGTTTCCAGATCTCTGATGCCTTCTCGTATTCTCCAGTTTTGTAAAGCCCTTCCATAATAGTATTATAGGTTACGAGATTAGTAGCACGGTTCCTTTGCCTAATCTTTGAATAGAGCTGTAAAGCATCCTCAACTTTGCCAACAGAGCAAAGGCCATGAATGATAATATTGTGCATGGTTACATCAGGCTTTAAAGCCTTTTCAAGCACATGGTTCCATAAGTTGAGTGCCATGTCAACGTTCTTCCTTTGGAAAAGGCCTTTCATCAACGAGCTGTAGGTAATCATGTCTGGTTTCCACCCTTTCTCTAACATTTCCTTCAAGATTGAGTATGCCTCACCAAATCTTTCATTTTTACACAAGCCAGAAATGAGAATATTATATGAGACAACAGAAGGAGAATAACCCATTGAGTCCGCTCCCCTGAAAAATTGAACTGCGTCATCAAGTCTGGATGCTCGGACAAAAGCCTGAATCAAGGGATTGTAAACATAAGGAATCAGTTTATGACCACACTTGACCATCCGACAAAGTAAACCAGCTACTTCATCTAGTCTCCCTTGTTTGCCTAACCCATCAATCATTGAGGAATATCCAAAGCTATCCACTTTACCTTCCCCAAGTTCAGCCTCTTGCAATATATCCAAAGCCTTTTTTAAGCATCCATTCTTACACAACCCATGAATCAAAACTCCATAAGTTGAAGCATCAGCACTGCAATCTCTCTGCTGCAAGATCTCCCATAGAGAAATGGCTTCATCTACCTGTCCGTTCTCCAACAACCCTCTAATGAATATATTAAAACTAACAACATTGCTACAACCCTCTTTTTCCATCAATTTCCACATTGCAAAACAGTCTTTAATTTTCCGAGCTTTACAGTACCCATTAAGCATTGCATTATAAGTAACCACATCAATCATGACACCATTTTCAACCATGTCTTTATAAACTCTCTCAGCACCATCAATATTCCCCGCCTCACATAATCCATGAATCATACTACTATAAGTAAACAAATCCTTCTCCCTTTCATTCTTCTTCATCCTCTCCCATATACTCAAACACTCATCAAACTTTCCAAATTTGCACAAACCATTAATCATAACATTATAGGTAACCGAATTCGGATAAGCTGAAGAATCTTCCAACAATCTCTCCCAAATCTCATTTGCCTTCACAAAATCTCTATTTCTGAAAAACCCATCAAGTAATATATTATAACACATAACATCAGGGATCACTTCTCTCTCAAACATTTCGTCGAACAATTCCATAGCAACAACCAAGATTCCATCTTTTACAAGCTCATTAATCAAAGCCCCATAGCTACGTACATTTGGTTGTAAACCCGTTTTCCACATGCAATCCAATAACTGTTTCGCTTCCTTAAAATGTTTCTTTCTACAAGCAATCTTAATCAAAATATTATAGGTTTGCAAATTTGGCTCCATTCCCACTGTTTCAAAGTACTTAAAAAAAGACTCAGCTTCTTCCCAGCGATTCGACTCAGCAAAAGCGTTGAGTAAAGTGTTGTAAGATCGAATACCAGGTTCACAGCCGAAACTTTGCTTCATTCTTTGGAAGAGATCTAATGCTTTATCAGGCATTGAGTTTTTAGCATAAGCTTTTATTACCGTCAAAGCAACGTCTTCTGGGCAGCTACATTTCTGAGTTTCGATGAGTTGAACGATCCTACTCAACTGGGAAATGAGTCGGGAGTCGACTAGTCGACGAAGGATGTGGTGGAAAACGTCGGGCGAGTGGGTGTATCCCGGATGACAAGTAGCAGAGTCAAAGAGAGCCAAAGCCGAGTCTGGGTTTCTCTCTAATTTGAGGAGCTTGAGAAGCCGCTTTGGTGAGAGGTTTTTGGGGAAGGTTGACATGGAAAAGATGTTAGGGATTTCTTAGTCGCATCGTCGAATCATCTAAGCCTCCGCTGCTGAGGACTGAATTTCGGCGGCCAGAAATTGGAAAATTCTAAAAATGGGCTGCCACGAAGCCACTAGCCACCGTGAAAATATTAGAATATTTGGGCCACAAATCTACATATGGGTGAGCAGCCATAAAATAAATTTGTATGTGGCTTAAACATTAACACTCTTGGTCTGATCCAGCAAGCTACTGGGTTTAAGACTGCGCAGTTCCCTGTCAGGTATCTTGGAGTTCCTCTTGTTACTCGTAAACTCACGGGGAAGGACTGTTCTGCTCTCTTGGAACGTATTAAAGGTAAACTGGCTCAATGGTCTAGTAAAAAGCTCAGTTTTGGGGGCAGGCTGCAGTTGGTAAAAACCGTCTTGTTCAGTATCTTTAACTTCTGGAGCAGGCAGCTGGTTCTTCCCAAGGGGATTATCAATGATGTTGAGAGGCTTTGCATGCGTTTTTTCTGGAAAGGTTGTGATGTCCCTGCCAGAGGTGCTCGTGTAAGTTGGAGCCAAATCTGCTCACCTAGGTCTGAGGGGGGTCTGGGTCTAAGAAGTCTTGTTCTTTGGAATAAGGCTTGCTGCCTTTTGCTCATTAAAAAAATTCTTGCAAATGATGGTTCTCTCTGGATTGCATGGTTACATGCATACTGTCTTAAAGCTGTAAGCTTCTGGGAAGTTGAGTACAAAGCCTATTTCAGCTGGTTGTTAAAAAAGCTGTTGAAACTTCGTGAGGAGGCTAGGAACTTGTTTATTCCTTGTACTAATTGGAGCCTGATTAAGGGTAATGGCTTTGGGATCAGATCAGAGTTCGTGCAGCGAAAGTTACTTGGCACAGGATCATTTGGTTCCCTGCTCATATTCCAAAATTCTCCCTTATTGCCTGGATGGCCACCCTTGATAGACTGCCTACGAGAGATAGGCTGATTAGGTTCGGTCTGGTCTTGGATCATGGATGTGTCCTGTGTGGGTCTGGGATTGAGTCCCGGGACCATCTCTTTGCAGATTGCTTCTTTGCTCAAGAAGTTTGGGATGCTGTGCTAGTCTCCTGTGGGATTCGTCCTGTTTCGCTTAATTGGGACGATTGCCTTCAATGGTTGATTGTTAACTTGAAGGGCAAATCTCTCAGGGTGAGGATTCTTAAGCTTGGCTGGACTGGTTTTTTGTATTACATTTGGGAGGAGCGTAACCATAGAAGCTTTAGGGGTGTTTCGCGTTCTGCTGATATGATTGTAAGTAGTATTAAAGATGCTGTAAAAATCAAATTGTATAGCTATAGTTTACAGGAGATTGATGATGTAAATAGGCAAGTGGGTATAAATTGGGGGTTGATCTAGTGCTGATTTTGCCTTGTTCTTGTAACAACTTTGCTGTACTCTTTTTTGGATGAATATAATTTGCTTATCCAAAAAAAAAAAATTTGTATTAAAATTTGGTTTGGGTTAATTTATTTAAATTTGTTCATATTTGATTTGGTTTATTTATTTAAAAAATATATTTATATTCATAATCATTTATTTAATATTTGTAGACAGTCATTTTTCACTCGGAATTATTTTTTTTTATTTTTTTATCATATATATATATATATATATATATATATATATATATATATATTAAATATAGTTTGAAAATATTTTTTAAAAAACATATATATAATATATAGTTTTGAAAATATGTTTGAAAACATTTATATATTGTATAGTTTTTAAAACATTTTGAAAATAAATATAATATATAGTTTTTAAAACATTTTTGAAAAAATATATAATATATAGTTTTTAAAACATTTTTGAAAATATATATTATATAGTTTTTAAAACATTTTGAAAATATATATAGTTTAAAAAAACATTTTGAAAACATATATATTATATAATTTTGAAATCATTTTGAAAAATTATATAGTATATAATTTTAAAAATATTTTTGAAAACTATATAATTTTGAAAACATTTTTTTTCAAAAATATATAATATATAATTTTAAAATACTTTTAAAAATATATGTTATATAGATTTTTGGAAAATATTTTTTAAATATATTATTATTGTTTATTTATTTACTCTTTTTTATTTTATTTTTTATTTTTTGTTTTTGTAGGGTCCAAGTCCAAAACTGAAGTCTGAATAAAGCAATCCAAAAGAGTCGGTTCGGGCATGAACCATCCCAACAGTAGTTTAGGGTTCCAATGCTTGTCAAGGCACCGCACAAACCAAATGGTTGAAAGGGTAAAAGGCACAAGTTAATCTGGATCGTTGGATCTGACCCAATCCAACGGCCAGAAAATAACCTCAGCAGTCAGAGGTGATATTAAGAGTTAGAAGCATCGCATGTCGCTGGTCAAACATGCAACACGATCGGAGCAAAAATCGGAACCAGCACGTTCCGAAATGCACGCAATAACCGGCCATAACCCCAACCATTTCAGGGCTAAGAAACGACCAGAACCGAGCTATAAAAGCCTCGGTGAGGCCATGCAGAAGAGAGGCCATAGCCACCGTAAACCGAGAACCTCACAAAAACATCAAGGGTACACCATACATCATCGAGCAAAAGCCATCATCGGCCAACAACACACTACCAGCGACAGTAAGTCAAACACAGAAACACAGAAACAACAGTAAACCAAGAGACATCACAGCCACACAAAAAACGACCACAAAAATATCAGTAAAAAAAATAAAAACAATCGAGTAAATAGCGAGCACAAAGAGACCGAAGAGCCTCCGGGAAGCCGAGAAGACGTCGTCGAAGGTAAAAATCATATCTTTGGGTGTAGATCTACGCGTTTTGGGGCTACTTTGTGGAATTTTGGCTTCGGTTTTGGGTTTACGGGTGGCGAGCGACGGTTGGCGGCGTTAGATGGTAGCCGGCGTTGGACCGGGAGGGGTAAGTTGGGAGAATTGATAGAGAGAGGGCAAAGAGAAATATCTAAGAGAGAGGGATGAGAATTTGTAAAATGAGAGAACTGGGTGAATTTGGCCTTCGTTTGGGCCATATATAGTCCCCACGAAACGACGTAGTTTCGATGGGGGTGGCTCGTAATTTTGCTTAGGGGTTTATCACAGAATGGGTCCCTCATCCCGTGTAATGTTGCTTTCTGGCCCTAGATTAAACTTTTAACTTATTTTAATTTGAGCATTAAATTTCCAGAATTTGTATTTTAGCCCTGTTTTTATATTGCATGTTTTTGTGTCAATATTCGAATTTGACTCTTATATTTTCATATATTTTGTTTTGGTCACTAACGCTGATTTATTTCATTTTCATTTTGATCTCGTAATTTTATAAAGGTTGCGTTTCAGTCACTATTTTTTGCATGTTTGGTGATGTTTGAATTTTACCTTATAATTTATTTATTTTTCTTTTTAGTCACTGTTTAATTATCATTTAGTTTAATTCCTCCATACTCCTTGGTTAATTCATTCTATTTCTTTTTCCTCTTACACGGTTTTTTAGTTTATTTTTTTTATTTTTTATTTTTTTATTCTCATTTTTATTTTTTAACTAACCCTTTTACTTTTTATTCATTTTATTTTCTTTTATTATTATTTTATTTACTTTAATATATAATTTATTTATTTATTTTACTAACTTTTAATTATCTCTGTGATCTATTTTATTTTAGTATTTTATTGTATTTATTTTCATTTTATCCTCTAATATTTTTTGACATTTCAGTTGAACTTTCAAATGATCAAAGGTAAACAATTATAATCGAATACTTTTAAATTGTAATTTTAAATTTTCGTAACTAAGACAACCGATAAATTAATTGGTACCGAAAGGGCGGTTCAAGGGTGTTAATCCTTCCTTGACCGTAACCGACTCCCGAACCCGACACGTTTCTGGTAAAACGAAGATCAGGTAAGATGGTGTCCGACCCACTAAATTCGTTTTAAAATGGTAGGTGGCGACTCCAACCCAATTCATTCAAGTCGAAACCCAATTCCGGGGTCCAACCGAAAGACGGTTACGAAAATATTCATAAAAATGTTTGTTTAGTGTCAAGAATATTTTCACGAATATTTACAAAAATTATGAATAATATACAATCAAACTATAAATAAACATATTCCTTATTAAATATAAAATAAAAATATAATATGAATAATTATTATAAATAATAAAATATTTGAAGTATCTATTTATATGAAAAATATTAAGTCTAATAAACCAAATAACAAACAAGTTTGATTCTGAATATAAAATAAATTGAACACACCTCTATTTAAATCAAATCATTTAAAAAATATAATATATCTTTTTTTTTGGAATTAGTTTAATCTTATTACAAGATAATGATAAAGTTTCGATGTAGTTAGTGAAGTTTGTTCAAAAAGTCTGTGAACGTATCGTGAGAACATTTTTTTCTCCAAATTCTTTATATCATTCGTCCTTTGAACTTTTTAAATATCCAAACTTTTAAAATCTTAGATTTTAGATCCACTACTCATCTAACTCATATTTTGGCCCATTACCATATCAAATTAAAATCTTTGTCGAGAATGATCGGCTAATGGCCAACAATGAAAGTAAGAGAGAAATACAGAACACATAATGAGAAAAGAATGATATCTTTTGTTTGTCGTATCTTAAATTTATAACATAATTATATTAAACAAATTATTAACCCACTTCTTATCGTGTTTTAATTGTGACCTTGTTTGTCAAACATTTGGTTTTTGGTTTTGAACTTCTTTTGTACTTTTTTTTCTCCTTTTCCATCTTTTATCCTCTAGGAAGGAACGTGCGGGTACGTTTTCCTAGTCTTTTTGTTTTGACTTTACTGTCAAAAGGAGAGAGCTAATGATGAGCTTTTACATGCTGAGAGAAAAAGGAAGACAAAGCATGATCCCGAACACTCTTTTACTGACAATGTATGAAGAAAACGTTGTTAATGGGGAAACAATCATTGCTTTTGCCAATGCGTAATGATGCATGGGGATGGGGGCTTTGAACATTCATCGTTTAAAGTTTAACCTCACAATCAAAAGCAAAGGTTTTTCACATTGAGAAGAGCTTAACGTCGTTCAATTTATTTTATAAAAAAAAGTATAAATTTGCAGTAGGATGATCCCCAAGGTAACATGAGATCAAAGATCGAATAATGTCTTATGTAATGATATATTTCATAAAACACAAAAGAAACACAATGTTTTGATCTCAAATTCAGTACAACCTTGAAATAGCATGTGCATGGTTTACCTTGCTTTTACCCGACCCACATCTCCGGCTGCTGCCTCCGCCGCTCATCGGTGTCGAGACGAAACTTAACCGTCCATTTGGCTCCACACCGTTCTTTCTTGCACCACCAAAATCTCTCGAACTCCGCCAACTTACGCAGCTATTGCTCCTTGCAAGCTTTGGATTAAAACCTCCCTTCAACTCGGACCTAGATTCGGAATACGAATACGATCTCTCGACACCATTAGCTCTACGGTACTCATCTACTTCATCCTCACGATCTTTGTTAACACTCCTATGAATGAACCCGAAAATGTTCCAAGCTTTACTCCATTTCCTCGATTTCTTAGACGACCCCTTGCGTTCCCCACTGCCAATCATAGACGCGTCGTCTCTAAAGCTCATCCCGAAACTCTCAGAGTTCGAGTCTTTGCAATCAAGAATAGCAGGGGAAACCTTTGCAGTGGAAATGGATTTCATATCGTCGATCTCAGCTACTACAGCTGCTGCAGTTTGCCTTATAGAACGGGACCTATCCAGACTCTTTCTCCTGGAATCAGAATAATAATCCCTTGTTTGAGCTGATCCTCCAGGGAGAGATTCACCATTAATGGAATCCATTACCAACGGATCCTCAACAGGGATTTGAGTATCAGACCTTATAACTTGATGAACTGGAGCATCTTCCATAAGAGAAACCATTGCTGGGATCCTTGGAAATGTTGTTCTTCCAATCAAACACCCATCCCAGGAAGCTCTTGGCTCATCGACTGAATACCTTGGATCATCAAATGAAAACCTTGGATCTATATCGCAAGACCTTCTCCCTAAAGACTTCTCCATTGGTAATCTAACCGACCCACCTCCATTTTTCATCTTTTTAAGTTTCTGTTTTTGCCTCCATTGTTGCAGTTTCTTGTTGAAAACTGAAGCGGCCGACCAGAAGCTTCCGGTACTCTTCTTCTTTGTTTGCGAATCATGATCTATATGATCCTTCATGGGCTTCAGCTCCTTTTCTTCAACTTTCTCTTCGATTAAACTCCCTGTATCAACACCCAAATCGAGTCGTCGTTCTTCTGCGAACTCTATATCGTTTTCGTGATTGGTTTCCCTCTCAGTTTGCTCTTCTTCGTTGGTTTCAAAAACAGGGCCTTGAACAACACTAGAAGATGAACCCAAATGTCCAGCTTTTCGTTGATTTCTCTCGTAATCTTGAGAAAAGAGTGACCAAGATTTCCTCTGAGGCTCAAAACCTCCGGGAAGACCGTCGTTTTTTGGTGCAGAAAAGGACTTTGTTCGCCGGAGCTCTGGGGAAAACCCGAGTCTGGTACCGCTTCCTCCAGAAGGTTTGAAAATGGATTTAAGCGCAGCGGTGGTGGTGGAAGTAGCGGCGACAATGGGAGGTTTCCGAGAAGAAGAAGAAGGGTCGAGAAGAGAGAGACGTTCGTAAAGGCATGAGGGACAAAAGACGGTGAAACACTCTTGAGGATGGCGGGCGCAGGAAGTGGAAGCAGGGGGAGGCAGCGGCAGTGATAGTGGTGGATCCAAGTTGGGATTCATAAGCAGTGGTATGAAATGAACAGCTCCTCCATATTCTTAGCTTCAATTCAAAGAAAGAAAAAAGGGAAGAATTATCCTTTTAGGATCCAAGTAGACGTAAGCATCATGAAAGAGAAACATAATCATAGATTGATATCTGGAAAGGAGAGGAAATCTCGGCTTAGAATTAAGAATGCCCCACCATACACTACTCAACTGCACCGTTGCAATTTTCAAGTTTGGAAAAAGTAATAAATTAGTCATTAACATTATTAATTTATTATAAATTGATCACTCAAACGTAACAATCGTTAATATGTATGACAAAAGCACAACTAGAACATTAACTGCTTACCTGGATCATCACGATGAAGAATCAAATGTTCTTCAACGATCATCCTTTCACCTTTAAATAAAAATCCAATCCCTAAACATAGTTTACCCTGTTTTTATCTTCATCTCTTTTGTTTAAAAATTATCAGAAAATTCCTAAGATGGAAGGGAAAGGTAAACAACGCCAACCGGGTTCAAAGACAAGAATGCTTTTCTTGATAGAAACAATCCATGTATTGAAACCCATATTACCACAGAACTACTTAATCTGTAAAGATAAAATTTGAAGGCTGTGAGCTTACCTGGGTAGCAATCGAGTAAAGTTCATCGAAGACGAGGACACAAGGTACGCACTGTCATGCCTTGTCAAAAATTTCACGAACATTAACCTCTCTCTAAACCACATTGTAAGTAACTATGGACCTTTAAGACTAATAAAGTTTGCCTGGAACTCATTGGTAATAGCTTTGGCCAAAAGTGTTTTACCACATCCAGGAGGAACACAGAATAGTACTCCCTTTGAGGGCGACATTCCAAGCTTCTCAAACTTTCTCAGGGTGCTCCACTGGATATTGAACGGTCTGCAGACCAACGTAACTATTTGATCATGCTTTTTTTTTTTTATGAGAAACAGACGAGTAAAGAAATGAAAATCAATTTGGAGTATTACCTCTTGAAGCTCTCTTTTAACATTCTCAAAGCCTCCAATATCTTCCCAACTGACATTAGGCACTTCAATAATCCGAGAAAAATGTAAGAAAAGAATGGTCAGAACATCCATGGGAGGATCCATTCAAACAAAAAAAAAATAACATTTTTTGTCATAATTTCAGCAACCAAAGAATCTTCTCTTACAATTTTCATTCGTCCGAGTGGTGGCCACCTTAATCGAATGTCCACAGTTGTAAAGCGGAACATCCATTAAGTCTTCCATCTTCACCTTAGTTGGATTTTTTCTAGGAAATTTTCCAAGAAATTTTAAACAAAAGAGATAAAGATGAAAATAGGATAAATTAGGTTTAGGGATTGAATTTTTATTTAAAGGTAAAGAGGTGACCATTGAAGATATTTGAATTTTCACCGTGGCAATCAAGGTAAGAAGTTGACACTTTAGTTGTACTTTCTTCCACGTCTGTTAATGATTATTAACGTCGAATGACCAATTTATAATAAATTGATAACATTAGTGATTGATATGTAGTTTACTCAATATTAAATCATACGAGCACTCTAGCTTTTTATGTCCCATTTATCCATATTTTTGGATGGCATTTGGCATATGAGGGTGCTTCCGGTTGGTTGTTGTCTTCAGTTGACGGACATGTCTAATGACTATTATCCTTTATGTGGAATGGTGGCTAAAACATTGTTTGCATGCAATCGGGGGATGCGGTCATATGTTACAGATTCTGTATGCAGTAAGTTTATCAATGTATGTGTAATCATTCTCAAAGCAATTTGTTATATTAGTTCTCTCTATTTCCACGCTTACATCAATATTATGTTTTGTTTTGAATAGAGACAAAAAGATTATTAATAGTTATTAAGTTTTGTGGGATAGGAAGCATGCATTGAAAGGAAGTCTTTTATTTAATTTTTTTCTTGCGCTCTTTGAATTTTTATGTTAAGATTGTGTTACCTTTTTTATATATATATTTTGTCTTTTTATTTAATATAAACTTAATATTTTCTTGAAAATAAATCAAAGAATGTTACTCCTCGGAAAGATTATTACCCTTGAAAAATATTCTCAAATCAAACGTAAAAATACAATTTCAAAAAATATATTACCTCATTTAATATTGTTCTAAGAATACATGTCTTTATTATTTTTTTAAAAAAAAAGCAATTCATGTACAGTAGTAGATCCATAAATATTTTTTAAAATGGGCACATATTTACTAATAACAAAAAAAATTCTTATGAGATAGACACAAATAAAATTTTAAGGTGCGCACCACCAGTAAAATTAACAACTAGTATAAAGAAATTCGGATTTCATCCGCCACTGTCCATGCATGAGTATTAAATTTCATACTTTTTTATATCAACTTAATAAAAATAAATTATTCAATATTTTAAAATTATTTAAATACTATTTTTATATTTATCATATTTCGTATTTATGAAATATATTACTTTTATATCATTCTTTGTAAGTCTAAAATTATCAAATGGATGAATGGTGGATAATCTATATGTGGTACATTTTAGATGTAGCGGATAACAGACATTCGATAATTCCACTTGGTGAATAACCCCATTTCTAAATTAGTAAATTACCATAAAATCAAACGCCAGGCTCCAAACGCGGGCAGCAGTTGAGAAAACAACCTCAAGGAACCCGAAATCTCTCAACACACCTTCTCTTTATTCGTTTTTTTTCCTTCTCAGAAGGTTAAATCTTCAATCCGTTTTTAGGTTTTTCTTCTTCAATCTTTGATTTTGTTATTCGTTTGATTACTTTTCTGCATTTGGTAACGTGTTGCTTTGGAGCTAGTAATTTTTTTTTATCTTGATCTGTCGTTTTCTTTTGTTAAATCATGTTTTTTGACTCATTTGAAATCTCTTTCCTACGAACTGTGCGAATCTATGGATTGATTAACAATATATATCCAAAATGTAGTTGATTTTACACTGTTTCTTTCCCAATTTTTTTCGAATCGTTTACCTTTTGATCCAGTCCATTTTTAGTTTTTGGTTGGGAATGTTGGTTAACTGTAGGGATGACAGTGCGGAAGATATTTGTCCATATCTGACTTTTTTGTGTGCCTAGAATTCAGTATATTTGAATCTGGATATTCTTATTGCTATCTGCAATGGTTTAGTAGCAAAGGCGGATATTGACACTCAGATATGAATTATCCGAATTCACTTTACTTACAGATTCGAATACTACAATTCATTATCCGCTTTGCTTTTTAAAAATATTTTGGACTCATTAAATGATTTGAATATCCTGGAGTTGATTTAATTAATTTTGGTTGGGATAGTCATATGCAGGTTAAATGCGGATAATTAAAGGATTTGAATTTTAAAACAGATTTGTTGAATTGGATTTTACAAACATTACAGGTATCTGACCTGTTGAATTGGAAGATTGAGAGTATTAAGTATTTATTGTTGAATTGTTTAAATATCTGATTTCAGACCAATATATGGTATTGTTAGATATGACTTTAATTACCTAGAATTTTGTTACTTAGTACTGATGTTGTTGCTTATGTTTCAGACTGTAAAAGATGGCTGATGGTGAGGATATTCAGCCCCTTGTCTGTGATAATGGAACGGGAATGGTTAAGGTACTTGGCTTGATTCTTTATCATTAATTTTAATGCTGTTCCAATAATAAATTAATAAGTTAAGCTTGACAAGTTTTGACATTGTTTCTTAGGCTGGATTCGCTGGGGATGATGCTCCAAGGGCAGTGTTTCCTAGTATCGTTGGTCGTCCGCGCCATACTGGAGTGATGGTCGGTATGGGGCAGAAAGATGCCTATGTTGGCGACGAGGCTCAATCTAAGCGTGGTATTTTAACTCTGAAGTATCCAATTGAGCATGGCATTGTCAATAATTGGGATGACATGGAAAAAATTTGGCATCATACATTTTACAATGAACTTCGTGTTGCTCCAGAGGAGCATCCGATTCTCCTCACTGAAGCCCTCTTAACCCAAAGGCTAACGTGAGAAGATGACCCAAATCATGTTTGAAACCTTCAATGCTCCTGCTATGTACGTTGCTATTCAGGCGTTCTTTCCCTGTATGCTAGTGGTCGAACTGGTAAGCCATTCGTTTCCTGTAAACTATGATCTGTTACCCATTCGCTTCCTCTAAACTATGATCTGTTTCGATTTGTCTCGCAATGTTTTGTGTCATTACTCATTAACTTGTTTTGGTATCTCATCGAAGGAAGATCACCTGCCTTAGCCAACTAACTATAATTTCATTGTTGAAAGGTCTCTCACTAGGAAGGTTTATTACCAGCATAGGCAATGAAGTTTTTTTTTTCTTACATCATATTGCAAATCGAATTATAGTTATGCTTGACTGGCTGTACTTAATATGGTGGTAATGCAGAGTTATCTGATGTGAGATATTTGTTTTGTGGGTTTGGTGCAGGTATTGTGCTTGATTCCGGAGATGGTGTTAGCCACACTGTCCCTATTTACGAGGGATATGCTCTTCCACATGCAATATTGCGTCTCGATCTTGCCGGTCGTGACCTCACTGATGCCCTGATGAAGATTTTAACCGAGCGTGGTTACTCGTTCACCACTACAGCTGAACGGGAAATCGTGAGGGACGTGAAGGAAAAGTTGGCTTACATTGCCCTTGACTTTGAACAAGAACTAGAAACCGCTAAGACCAGTTCTTCCGTCGAGAAAAGCTATGAGTTGCCTGATGGTCAGGTGATCACCATCGGTTCCGAGCGATTCCGATGTCCAGAAGTCCTTTTCCAGCCATCTATTGGTATGGAAGCTGCTGGTATCCACGAAACAACGTACAACTCATAATGAAGTGTGATGTGGATATCAAAAGGATTTATATGGAAACATCGTGCTCAGTGGTGGCACCACCATGTTCCCTGGTATTGCCGATAGAATGAGCAAAGAGATTACAGCACTGGCTCCTAGCAGCATGAAGATTAAGGTGGTTGCACCACCTGAGAGGAAGTACAGTGTGTGGATCGGTGGTTCCATATTAGCATCCCTCAGCACTTTCCAACAGGTAAGTTTACATTATTGGCAAAATTTTACGAACAATTTTGTAACACGCGACTTAACTATTGGTGTAATTGTAGATGTGGATTGCTAAAGCTGAATATGATGAATCTGGCCCTTCAATTGTGCATAGGAAGTGTTTCTGAGCACAAGCGAGGAAAAGATGGGCTGACCCTAAAAAACTGCTCTATCTGAGGAAGTAAATGCTTTTTTGCGATTTCATATTTCTGTTTCATCATCTTTTTTTCTTCTGGTTCCCTCGTCTTGTGGTTTGGACAATGATCTTGAAAGAATTGATTACTGTTGGAAACTTTGAATATTTTTATGGTTCCCTTCAATTATATTTTTTATAATTACCGATATCTAATCGAGAAATTCAGACTAAATACCGTAAATGTTTATTATAGAGTGATTCTTTCGATCAGTTTACTTTATTCATAATATCATAATCCATACTCTTTATATTATTAAGAGATCTAATATCCCATATTCCACCAACTTATTGTTAGTAAATTTTCTGGTTCCCTCGTCTTGTCGTTTGGACAATGATATCAAATAAAATTTTGATATCAAATATATATTTGCCCAAATTTTAAAAGTTAAGATTCAAATTAACACATAAACTTAATTATTTTATTCAAACTGATAATGAAATACCAACTTCAAGCATCAATTTTAGCCCAAAAACTAACTTCATATATCATTTCAACCTTTTAACTCTTAAAAATTTAATAAAATTATATATAAGATAATTTATTTAAAAGAAACTAAATCCAGATATCTAATTAAAAAAATTTGGTAAGAAAGCATTTGAGGCCCTTATAATTACAAAAAATAAATGTGGTACTCGAATTATTTCTATACTCAATGTGACATTCCGACTCAAAAAATAAACTTAATGTGACTATTTAATTAACATTTTTCATTGTTGATCATTACGATGCTAACGTGACAGTCTGCGATGGCTAATGATGTAGCAAATGGTATGAGAAATGGGCTAAATTAATTTTTTTGTCTTGTTTGAGGGTCAAATTAGTTTTTTAAAGTTCAATAGCTTATTTAATTTTAAAAAAAATAAAAATTATTTTAAATTTAAAATATAAAAATACTCAAAAAATAAATATAAAATAAATATAAAATATACTCAAAATAAAAATTAAATTATTAAATATATCCTAAATTATAAAATATTAAAATATTAAAAATTTAAATGAGACGAGATACATAATATAACATAACATATAGAGTCCTAAAGAGACAGATAGCGAGCTACTCAAGATCGACTCCGTTAAAGCTCGGTCAACACTTGAATCGAATAAACTCATCTCGATCTCGAGCTTAACTCGAATTCTTAACGAACCAAAGCGAACTACTTAATACTCGACTTAGAAAACTTGTGAGCTACTCAAAAAATAATATATTAAAATTAAATTATTAATAATATTAACATTTATATGTTATTTTTAAAAAAATACAATATAAGACTTTTATGTACTTAAGGTTCGGGTTCGAGTCGAGCTTCACTTTTTTAATTCGAGTGGAGCTTGAAAATCTTAAGCTCGCGAGCTTTCAAGTCGAGTCCAACTTCAATTTTTTATTTCTAGTTCGAGTGGAGCTTGACAATTTTAAGTTCACGAGTTTTCGAATCAAGTCGAACTTAGTTTTAAAGTTTTTGAGCTGAATAGAGCTTAGTAATACTCGAGCTCAATAATACTCGAGTTCGACTCAACTCGTTTACAACCCTAGTAACATATAGTCATATTATCAATACTTGTACAAAGTATTCTTATTGAATTAGTTCAGACTTACAAATTTTGTAACTTACAATGTTTGTGTATTGGTGCAAATAACTTACGATGTTTCACAACTATATTTAGATATAAAATTTGTAAGTCTCGATTAATCCAGTCAAAGTACTTTATACAAGTGTTGATGATGTGATTGTACATTATATATATATATATATATATATTATGATTGTATAATATATCTTTTCAAAAATATTTTTAATAATTTATCATTTATCATTTTAGAGCTTATGATATATATATATATATATTAAAATTTTAATAGTATTTTAATATATATATATATATATTTAGTAATTTAATTTTTATTTTTTAATATTTGGATATTTAATAATTTAAATTTAAAATAATTTTTATTTTTCTAAAAATTAAAGAAGTCTTTGAACCTTAAAAAAATCAATTTGACCCTAAAACTATATCAAATAAATTAATTTAGCTCATCTACCATGTCATTCACCATGTAATCAGTCACCATAAACTGTTATGTTAATACTGTGAATCGTCATGTTAGTACAATGAATTTCCACGTCAACATCGTAACAATTAATGACAAAAAACATTAGTCAAATGACCATATTAAATTTATCTTGTAAATTAAAGGGTCACATTTAATACAAAAATAATTTGAGGGCCACATTAATTTTTTTAAAACTAGAAGGATTCCAAATAATTATAACTACCAAATTGAACTTGCAAACCAAGTTAAGAGAGAAAATAAAATATTCAAAACTTGTCGTCTTTGTTTATCTGGGTTTGGTGTTCGGTAACCCGTCCGAGTTTATAAGACAAGAATTAAGCTTTGAATTTGGTGCCAAAAAAAAAAATCAATGGCAACAAATCCAGATCCTTGGCTTCGCGCTTTGACTTGGTGGACAAAGGGCACGAAAAGGGAATGGGGCAGCGCAATCGTCGGATTCACCACCATCATCATCGTTGCTCTCACTCTCTTCTCCGATTCACGTAACTCTACTACTCCCTCTTCTACCTTTGATCTCCACTCCTCCGACGATCTCGTTCCGTTAACTTTACTCTACACAGCCCAAGCTACAGGCGCCTGTAACGATCCCACCCCACCTTCTCCAAAATTTTTCATATTAAATTATTAAAGTGCCGGTATTAACTATTTCAGTTTCCAATTAATTCTATGTTTCAGTTTGCTTAGACGGAAGTTTACCTGGATACCATTTCCAGAATGGCTTTGGATCTGGCTCTGCCAATTGGCTTCTCCACCTTGAGGTAATTTCTCTACTTTAAACTCAATTTTCACTCCAACCAACAACCTCATATTAAATTAAAGGGTAAACTACATCACATACTACTTAACTTTAGGCATTGTCATTTATACCACTGAACTTTTAATTTTTTCATTGACTAAACTTTGATTTTTGTTTCAATTATACCATTGAATCGTTATAATACTTAAACTAACTAACAACTGCCAACGTGGCTCACAACTACCGACATGGCTGATAGTTATAGACTTAGACACCTCACCAAAATGACGTCGTTTTGATCTGGCTATTAACAATTAAATAATCCAATGGTATAATTAAAACGAAAATTAAAATTTAATGTTATAATTTGTAAAATTAAAAGTTTAGTGGTATAAACGATACAATACTTAAAGTTTGGTGATATATAATGTAGTTTACCTAAATTAAAATACATAATGATCACATATTTTTCGATCAGTTTGATTTGTCCTAACTAGGGGTGCTTAACCAGTTGAGCAGCTCGAATTCGATTCGGTCAAAATTCAGTAAACACTTAACTCGAGTTGTCTCAACTTGAACTCGACTCGAGATCTTAACGAGCTGAGCCGAACAAAATCTAACTCGACTCGATAAATTCGCGAGCAGATCGTTAATTTTTTAAAAATATATTTTAGTAATTACTTAAAATTATTCATTCAAAAAATAAATCTAAATAATAATTATTAATTTATTAATAAATAATAAGTTAACTAATCTATTATTTTTAATAAATAATAAAGTATTATTAATTAATCATATTATTTTAATACAAAAAAACAACTTTAATATTCTCATATAGTATTAGTAAATTTTATTTTTAGTTAAAAAAATAAGGTAAATTTTTTAGTGAGCTTAGTGAGCAACGAGTCGAGTTGATCAACAATTTTTTTTTAACGAGCACGAGCCGAGCACAATTTTAACGAGCTTAACGAGCAATTAGTCGAGTCGAGGAGCAAATTTTTTTAACGAGTACGAGTCGAGCACTGCCCAACTCGCGATTGACTCGCTCGATAAGCACCCCTAATCCTAACCACTTTTAATCGATTATAACAACGAAACCAATTCCTAGCTTCTAGTTACTACAACATAATGTTTAATTATTTGAATTTCACGAACTAAATTATCTCCGTGATTAAAGAGATAATTATTATTTTTAGAGATTTCAAGTTCGAACACCAAATACTGCAAGGATGTTAGAACTTTTATTGTCAAATGATAGAGAATCTTTAAAACAGATAATACATTATAATCGCTCTAGATTAATAAACAAAAATATTTGGATTAACACTACCAATTTATTTTATCGGACCAAATTTGAGCAAAATAAAGATCAGAGAAAATAAAACAATAATTCGAAAATTTTTTGCTCTCTATTTTTTAAAACAATAATTTGACTTTTTGTTATGGCTTTTATGGAGTATAGGGTGGAGGTTGGTGTAATTCAATAGAAACGTGTAATGCTCGAAAAGGAACAGCTTTAGGTTCTTCAAAGTACATGGACGGAGTTCAATTTGATGGGATTTTAAGCCCTCACCCTACTCAAAATCCTGGTTTTTATTTGTTGCATTATTAATTTAATTTAATTTTCTGAATTTATGTTGTTTAAAGAATGTTCTTTCAAGATGATTAAACTTATTCTCTCGCTTTCTTTTTTAGATTTTTATAATTGGAACAGAGTTAAGATACGTTATTGTGATGGTGCATCCTTTGCTGGCCACCCTGAAAGTGAGTTCAAGGTAAAACTTGTTAGTTATTTATGAATTCAGATTGGTCTTTACCGTTATATTAAATTGCCGGTATGGTTAGGGGCGTACATGAACAGAGTATTCGGTAACCTGTTCATTTATGTTCGTTATTAAGTTAAATAAACGAGTATGAAACAAAATATTTATTTCATTTAATAAATGAACATGAACAAAGGTGTGTTCGGTTCGTTTATGTTTACGAACAAGTCATATATGAGTTCGTCTATAAGCTCTTTTATCGACTCGTTCATTTATGCTCATGAAAACTCGTTTACCCGATCTCCTTTTCCTTTTATTTTTTATATTTTAAATATTTGTGAAGATGATGATTAAATTGAACACATAGTAAAAGTTGAAATTGAAACTGTAAACTTTAAGGAATTAAAGTACTAGTAGCATAATTTTACCATTCTTTAGCTTAAATGAAAATACAAAACTAAAAATTGAACATATAAACGAATAAACCAATATTAACAAACACGAACAACTTAAAAAATATACAAACGAACATGAACATGATATTAATATTTTAAACGAACACGAACCGAATATGAATACCTTTAAAAATAAACAAACGAACACAAGCATAACATTGTTCATTCAAGCTCGATTTATTTATACTCCCGCTAACTTTGGAAAATGTTACAATGCCGCCGTTATGATGCGTTACGGACGCAATTTATCTTTCCTTTTTTTTTCGCGTCAAAGAAAAGATAATTGGTTTACATTTCCAGTATTTTGTTTTGTTGTTATTTTTAATAGAATGGAACAGAACTTTTCTTCAGAGGCCAACTCATTTGGGAAGCAATTATGAAAGAACTCTTATCACTTGGCTTGTCTGAGGCGAAACAGGTATTAGAGATTCATATTTAATGGTGAACTTGTTATTTGCTACTTTGTTTTCAATTGTTGTCATGCCATTGTTTTGTTGCAAGGTGATGGATTTGATGACTTTGCAGGCAGGGATGGATTTAGAAGGGTGTGGGTGGGGCGGTCCCCTAAAAGTTTCAAATTCCTATATATTTAGATATTTTCTTTGTATTTTCTAAAAATATGTTTTAATTTTATAAGTTCGCCCCTTATAACAAAAAATCTTGTGTCTGTCCCCGTTTACAGGCACTTCTTTCAGGATTTCTGCTGGGGGGTTGGCATCTTTTATACATTGCGATGCTTTTCGAGATCATTTGCCGAAGAATGCTACTGTGAAATGTCTTGCAGATGCAGGTTTTTTTCTTAACGAGTATGTTCTTTCGGTACAAATCAATTCTTTCCAATCTATACTTAAACCATACTGGTCTATATACGTGTTTGAATTTGAAACTATAGAATTATGTATGCTTCTATCTCATATTGTATGTATCTATCAGTCTATGCATGCAAGCATGCAGATGCAGTACAGCAGAACTAAAACCATCTAGAATCAACTAGTGCTTCATTAATCCGTTTGATATTTCATGCATTGTAATGTCGAAAATTCGTCTACTTCCATTTTCTCCCTTGCAATGCAGGCCAGATGTACTTGGAAATCGTACCATACTTGCTTTCTATCATGATATTGTCCAACTTCAGGTGGTTCTTCAATGTCCATATATCATAGTTATTTAGTGGACGCTGCTAATTCCTCGTCTGCCTGTCGTTTCAGGGCGTAGCGAAAAGTTTAGGCAAGAATTGTGTCGAAATAATGGAACCGGTTAAGGCATGTTTTTGCTTTTTATCTGTTCATTTGTTCAAGTTCAACATATTTTACATGTACCTGCCTTGATCTGTTATGAACTGCCATTGCAGTGTTTTTTTCCTCAAGAAATTATAAAAAATGTTAGGATCCCATTTTTCATTGTCAACCCAGCTTATGATTCTTGGCAGGTAACTTGTTGAAACCGATCGATTTGCTAAGTTTTATTGCCATTTTCCATTCCATTTACATTTTCTAACACTGGCATAACCTTTTAGATACAAAATATTTTAGTCCCAGTTGCATCAGATCCTCAGGGCTACTGGAGCAGTTGCAGACTGAGCATTCAGAAGTGTGATTCTACACAGATCGAAGACTACAAGGTGGTTACCTGGTTGGTTGGATAGTAATGATCAAATCTACTAATCTGAAAATTGTGATCTAGTCCCTGTACTTTAAATTGGCATTTGGTCCTCTATCTTTATAATGGCGTTACTTAGTTCAAATTGCCGACATTGTTAACTATTCCGTGAAAATTGGAGATATGGCTTGCTGTTAATATTTCCAATTACTGATGCAGCTCTAATGTTACGGACTGATCTTCTTGTTGCTTCTGGCATATAGGTTTCCGTGATTCTATGCTCGGGGCATTAAGCATGTTTCAGGAAACAAAGAAGGGGGTGTGTTTATAAATCTTGCTTGCTCATTGCCAGACAGTGATGGACGAGACATGGCATTCACCTCATTCTCCAAGAATCAACAATAAGGTAAGGAATGATTTACATGTACTGCATTATGAAGATGAAAATGATAGTGTTCTGGATCTGCCACTATTTTCATGATCGAAAACCGGTGATTCGTTTATAGGACTCATGAATCTGAATCTATGAATGCTGCAGTCTGGTCTGGCTTGTGATTGTCTAATACTTATGCTTCGGTTCATATTTGTTCATCAGTTGGAATTTTAATTAGTAACCCCATTTTTGTGGGGTTACGTTTTTTAAAACAGACCATTGCGGAGTCCGTGGGTGATTGGTACTTCAATCGTGAAGTATCGAAACAGATAGACTGCCCTTATCCATGCAACCCACATGCAATAACATGGACTTCACGCAATCTTAATCAAGAACATCTCCAGTATTAGTTTTCATGGGATAGTTGATGTCAGATCGTCCCTTATTTGCAGCTGTTTGAATCGATTGTATGTTTGAATCGGAGAAAGCGAGCTTCTTTCATCGGACCGAGAACTTCTGTTGTCCTGTGTCAAGTTCGAGCCCCTGGAGGGTTGTCTCTCAGTTTTCCTTTGTTCTTGATTTGCTTGTCATATTCACATTTGTTAATTTGCATGCCGCATTCTAATGCTCCTGTAAACGTTCCATATAGGAAAAGTAAAGTTATATGATGTGAAATACCAGTGAAAACCACCTCAAAAAATGGCAATGAAGAAAGATCTATGAGGGATGCACAGGCAATCGAAAAATTCTTGCAACTCATTTATTCCATTTACAATACTGAGATTCGAATTATAGACATTGTTTGAAAGACATAATATCTAATCATGTTAGACCAATTTATAATTGATAACAAAAAATTTAAATATGAATATTTATCTTTTAACCACTTGATATCTAAAGAATAAGAAAATGGCTGGCAACATTAAGTGAATCCTTGGTCTTTACTACTTGTTCAGCTTACAATTATTGTGTCCAAATAAACTATTTATCTTTAATTTATATGGTTGTGTGGAAATTTTCCCAAAGAAGAGTTAAATGATCAGTCAAAACTATACGATGCTATATCATTTGATTAATGTGTCACATCAGTAATCTTTCACTTTACAATTCATGAAGAAGGACTAATTTATCATAAATTAATAATATTAATGATCAATTATTTTTTAAGAAAAATAAAATTTATTCAAACCCATTTATGTAGGTTACTTTAATATTTACAAAAACTTTATATACTGTTTAGGGTTACTTTTCCCTCCTTTCCTTCCAACGCCGCGTCTAGCCTAATTTCCTCATTTTCTCGTTCTTATTTCTTCATCTCCTTTCTGCTATCCCGCATTTCTTCTTTTCTTCACCCCATTTCCAAATAGCCGTTTAATTTTTTGAGGTTTTCTTTGTTCTTCCTCCATCTCCAAAGCCTTAAAGTGGTATGTTCTCTTCACTCTAGTTACTTCCACCATCTTCTTCCTCAATTTGTCATAATTTTTTGGGTTAACGTTTGTATTTTCTTTCATGTTTTTAACTCTTAGAAAATTGTCATTTTCTCTATGGATGTTTTCATGTTAGAAGTTCCGATATTGAAATTGGATTGATTACTATTGAGTTTCGGATTTGCTATTTCCTCCCCACCACCACTACTATTTGCTATTATTTTTTTATTTTCCAATTTTGTTTTTACTCAGATTTTTCTAAGCTGTGTTTTCTTTCTCTGCGTATCTCTGATTTGGATTTGCAGTTGATTTCTAATTTGAATATCTATTATTGATTCTGTAGTTGATTACAAGGAAAAGATACGCAAAAGCTATTCCCGGATATTGGTTGTTTTTTTTTTCCTGTTTGGCTTCGTGTACCCACTATTAATCATTATGGCGGTCCACACAAGCATTCGGCTTGTATCGTATTCTCAGGAGCTTGTGGACGGACAGCCACTCTGTGTCTTTTCAAATTGCCTTCCTGTTAAGGCTTTAAAGTATGAACCTGCTGGTCTTGCTTTTCATAATGCTGCTCTTAAACTCCTTGGTTGCGAGGAGGATGATACTGGAGAAGTCGATGATCAGAAAGTCAGTAATGATAAGGAGAATGTATATATGCCATCATCTGATTCATATAGCAGCAAAGGGAAAAAGAAATCAGGTTCTGATGGCAAGCAACAAGATCACTATGCATTGCTCGGGTTGAGCCATTTGAGATATCTTGCCACAGAGGATCAAATTAGGAAAAGTTACCGTGAAGCTGCCTTGAGACATCATCCGGACAAGCTCGCAAACCTTCTTCTTGCGGAGGAAACTGAGGATGCAAAACAGGCAAAAGGATGAAATAGAGAATCACTTCAAGTCCATCCAAGAAGCATATGAAATTTTGATCGATCCTGTAAAGAGAAGAATCTATGATTCCACTGATGAGTTTGATGATGAAATTCCTACCGAATGTGCCCCACAAGACTACTTCAAGGTGTTTGGTCCAGCTTTCATGAGGAATGGCCGATGGTCGGTGACCCAGCCTGTCCCACCTTTAGGAGATGAGAGCACTCCGCTAAAAGATGTCGACACTTTCTATAATTTTTGGTATAGTTTTAAAAGTTGGAGGGAATTCCCACATGCAGATGAGTATGACCTTGAACAAGCCGAATCTCGTGATCATAAAAGGTGGATGGAGAGGCAGAATGCAAAACTATCTGAGAAGGCTAGGAGGGAGGAATATGCTAGGATACGTGCACTTGTTGACAATGCTTATAAAAGAGACCTGAGAATACTTAGGAGAAAGGAAGAAGAGAAAGCTGAGAAACAGAGGAAAAAAGAAGCCAAGGTTCGTGCAAAACTGTTGCAGGAGGAAGAAGCTGCTAGGGCTGCTGAAGAGGAGAGACACCAGAAAGAAGAGGATGAGAAACGAGCTGCTGAAGCTGCTTTACAGCATAAGAAAACAAAGGAGAAAGAGAAGAAGCTCCTCCGGAAAGAGCGAACTCGCCTTCGATCACTTTCTGCACCTGTTTTATCGCAACATTTGCTGGATCTTTCTGAGGATGATGTGGAAAGTCTATGTATGACCCTTGGCATTGAGCAGCTGAGAAGTTTATGTGATAAAATGGATAACAGAGAAGCATTAGAGCAGGCTAAACTGATTAGAGATGCTCGTGGATACAATAGTGATGTGAACGACAAAAAAATAGATGAAACGAACAAGTCACAGCCAAATGGTTTTGTGGAGTTCAATGGGAGTATCCTATCAAGCAGCTTTGAGAAGAAGGAGAAACCTTGGACCAAAGAAGAGATTGAGCTTTTGAGAAAAGGAACCCAGAAATTTCCAAAAGGGACATCTCGTAGGTGGGAGGTTATTTCAGAGTTCATTGGTACAGGTTGATCTGTGGAAGAAATTCTGAAAGCTACCAAAACAGTCCTCCTCCAGAAGCCTGATGCTACCAAAGTATTCGATTCTTTTCTTGTGAAGAGGAAGCCAACAGTGTCTATTTCATCTCCGCTTTCCACCAGGGAGGAAGTGGTAGAGGTTTCAACTTCAAAGACTGAAAACACAGCTGTCAAGACAAGCAGCCCCGAGGACTCAGGTAAAACCACAAGTACTCCTGTTGATGTAGCTTCCAGCAATGGTGTTTCATCAAGTTCAGAACAAGATGCATGGTCAGCTGTACAAGAAAGAGCACTGGTTCAGGCTCTGAAGACATTTCCAAAGGAAACCCCTCAGCGTTGGGAACGAGTGGCCACTGCTGTTCCGGGAAAGACAGTGAATCAATTCAAGAAAAAAATTGCATTACTAAAGGAAAACTTCAGAAGCAAGAAAAGCACGTCTTAGTCGCTCAATATAAATAAAATCTTCACGAGGGAATCATTTTTGTGACTCGGAATGTGCTCGAGAACTACAACATGTGCAACGAAACCCATCTTTTCCCCTGGTTCGTATCTATATTCTGGCTTTTGTTATGCTATAGAGGTTTCAGGGTTTCTGCAGAAAAATAGTTTTTTGTTGATACAAGTATCCTACATTGCAATGATTTTGTATGGAGCAGAATTTGCATAGATACCAATAACAATAGGTTCTTTCTTTTAATGCTTTATGGTTTCAATCTTGTTTCGATTCTAGGTAGTTAGCCAAGTTTATACAATTTATCATCCCTATATGTGTGTGTGTTATATTTGGAGAATCAGAGAGATTCATCTCTATCGGTAGTCGGACTCAGTCCTGCTGGATGATTTGGGTTTGGGCAAGTATTGGGTTAATTCAGTTTGTCTTTACGAATAAAAACTAGTATTTACTAATTCTATCTATGTCGTAATCATATTGTATCCAATGATGCTAGTATCATATTATTTGGATTTAAAGTGCCAAATATCAATACGTTTTTTTATCATGACATTCTAACCACGCGCCTAATGTTAGAGACAAGAATTTGGCATAGAATACTTTTAAGGAAAATAAAATAAAATGCTTGGATAACTATTTATCTTACCTTTGTTACAGTTGAAGAACAGGGTGGTCACCATGAAAAAAAAACATTTATAATTAAAAAAAGAAACCATTCTCGTATGGTTGTGGGGTATCTTTGAAGGTCTTTTCTCGCATGGTTAAATGGTTTTGAGCGTGTTATCGTCCAAACGGACAACTCCGATGCCTTCAAGCTTATCAACCATTCTTTGAGTGATAGCCCTTTCTCCTTGGTCCGTGCTATCGACAACCTTGTCCACAAAGCCTGGGTGACAGATTTTGTTCCGATTAACCGGGAAGCAAACTCGGCTGCTGACTTCATCGCAAAACATGACGTTCTATCGGATGGATCCCTCAAAGTCTTGGAGTCGCCTCCTGCGCCTCTAGTTGAAATTATGTCAAGAGATCTTCTAGGCCCTCCCTATTGTCGTGTAAAGCGATAACTCTCTGGCTTTAGCCTCCTTACTATTCCAAAAAAAAAAACCATTTATTTTAATTTTTTTTGTCCAGTCAACTAAAATTTCAAAGAATCCAACTTAAAGCCCAGCTTTTGTTTTTTGATTTTCTTTTGAATTAGAAAAATAGAAAACCAAAACCATCAACTATATATTCTTAATTAAAAAAGGGATAATTTTAGTTGTTTTGAAAGTTAAAAAAAAAGATATTAAAAGAGATAGCAAAAGATATATATATATCATGGGACATTCCTAAGTAAGAAGGCAACTGCTAGTAGGGAAAGGTGAAAATCTAATCAAAGATGATTGCATGGATGAAAACAGCTAAGACACATGCATCAACTATCAATATCATGGGACTAGGATTCCATGCTAAAACCGCACAATTATTCTAAAATTATAACAAGCTTGATTGCGTTTGTATGTTTAAGAGTTTCGTATTGGCATACACATTCAACAATAGGAAAAAGCATTCATGGCTCTTACCATATTAGTCTCCCAAATGAACTTCCTTACATCAGGTCCGCTTGACTAAACGCATCAAAACAAATCATACAATGAATGAAACAAAAGAAGCTTCAAAGTTCATACAATCAAGATAGCGTATCTCAAGGGAGTTCAGGCATTCGGCAGACAGCGGGCATATTATTCCATGCACAAGAACCAAGCCCCCCATGCTTGACTCGAGGTAGATGTTCCAGCTGCTATATTCTTGTACTCGCTAATTAAATCATCACCAGGAAGGATAGCTATGGAATCGGTCATGATCATTTGGCCCTTATCATAACCAGAACCCTGCTCAAGCCAACTAGAAGCAAGTAATGTATCAGAGTGACAACTGTCCAAACGAATAGGAGCCTCGTTTTGTATCTCAGGAGTCAAAACATGGTAAGCTGGTTTTGATTTCTCATGAGAATCTGGGAAAAGAAAATCCAGAATCGAGTTACTAAACACTAGAAAAACAATAGAAAGAAATCAAGCATGAACATTTCTGGCCAATACACTGGGAATATTAGTTTAAGTAGGGATGATAATGAATAGCTAAAAGTATCCAACATTATCTGAGCCAGTTTTTACGGATTTCATATACAATGTTAGGAACTCAATGAAAGAAAGAATTATACTTGAATTCTTTGTATATACAAAAGCTTAGAGGTAATACAAAGATGCTATTGTTTATATACAGCTTCAAGGTGCAAGCATATGCTTAATAGACTTATCAACTGCTTTTAACAACTAAACTACCTGACTAACAACTAAACTACCTGACTAACAACCTTAGCTAACAACTTAACTAATGCCAACCAAACTAAGTAGCATCACGTGCATGATGCAGATTCATCATTACAAAATTCCCTCTACTTCTTCCTCTTCTTCTCTTCTGACTTGACACATTCTTGAACTCCAAGCTTCGCTCGAAATGTTTCAAACACACCTCTAGACAGTGGCTTTGTAAAGCCGTCAGCCACTTGATGAGCTGCAGGAATGTAGTTGACACACATCTGTTGAGTAGCCACCTTCTCACGAACAAAATGCACATCGAGGTCAACATGCTTCGATTGTGCATGGTAAACCGGGATGGCACTCATAGCAACAGCTCCTGTATTATCACACCAAATCACAGGTTTCACATGCTGCTTCAGGCCAAGCTCTGCTAGCAAAGTACTCACCCATGTAACTTCAGCAGTAGCATCAGCCAGGCTTTTATATTCAGCCTCCATCGTTGAGCGAGAGACTGAATTTTGCTTCTTCGAACTCCAAGCAACCAGATGATTGTCAAGGAACACTCCATACCCTAAAATCGATCGACGATCAGTAATATTTGCACCCCAATCAGCATCAGCAAACGCTGACACTGAAAATTTTGATCTAGCAGGAAAAAAAACCAAGCCATATTCCACAGTTCCTGCGAGATACCTTAGGATGCGTTTTACTGCTACTAGATGTATTTCTCGAGGTTTATGCATAAATTGGGCTACCTTCCCAACGCTGAAGGCAAGCTCAGGTCTGGTATGACAGACGTACAATAAAGATCCTACAATGGACCGATACATAGTAGTATCAGCCAGTAACTCTCCATCCCCAGACAACTTAGAGGAAGGGATCATGAGTGTGGAAAAGGCTGGTATGAGCAATGCTTCATTGTGTGCCACACCCATGATCCCTTGTAGAACTTTAGTTGGAAGCTTATTAATCAATTGCACAACAACAATTATAGCATAGGACCAATATTCCATGGGTAAGGAGGCTTGTGCTAGTAAAACAAGTGCCATCTCAACGAGGTGTCTGTGCTTTCTTTCAACAATGTTGTTCTGCTCGAATGTATGGGGGCAAGATAATCTGTGCACAATACCAGCTTGGTTAGTTGGGGAGAGGCTACGAAACTCTCACCACAATCACTCTGGACAGATTTAATGGAAGCATTAAATTAGGTTGACACCATTCTTTGAAATAACAAGAAAGCTTCAGTGGTCTGAGACTTGAATTTTAGCAGGTAAACCCATGTATGTCGAGTACATGCATCGACAAATGATACATAAAACCTGAATCCATTCGATGAAACATGAGGAGGTCCCCTAAGTTAGTAAAATAAGTGAAAAGGAGTATCATACGTTGTACTTGATTGAACAAAGGGTAATTTGTGGCTTTTCCCATATGACAGGCAGTGCATGTTTTATTATATCAGTAGCAACTGTTACATCAAATTCTTTAGTAATTTGTTTTAGCACATCACTAGAAGGATGGCCAAGTCGTCGAGCACAATTCCTGGAACTCAAAAAAAAATGTTGTTGTCCCTAGCAAGTTTGAGACCGAAAGCAGGTTATTGGTTACACGGGAACATGCAATAAATCATGTAAAAATAGCATTCGAGAGACAGAGTGTAAACTTGAATTACCAACCATCTGAATGTCTAACAAGTTACCATTGCCAACAGTGAGTTTACCTGGGCCATGAAATTCGGATGCGTTTGTGAGATTTGTTCTGTCTGGGGTGACATGGTGAGTGGCACCGAATCTACCAACCAACGATCAGAATTTGTTGAAGCAATATTTACTTGAGAGTCTAACCTACTCCGAGAACAACATTCACACGCTTGGTTACTACTTGTAGGGTTTGAACCATTCGTGAGTTATCCTTGGAGGAGTATAAGTTTGGTTGACACACAGAAAATCTTCATCAAAGCGGTACCAACAATGATTGACCATGGCCGAGCTTCCCACAAAGTTGGCATTGGACGCGCGATCGCCCCTTTCTCGACCACCAACATAGCATATGTGTTGTCGACGGAGAGGGCTTCTTTCATGGTTGAGACAACATCCATGAATGGCTGGTATTCACGAGGGAGACCCCTCAAAAGCTAACACTGTTCAACTGGGGAACAACACTCCCACATGACGCAAGAGCGTCACAAATTCTTAACACCTGTAAGATACATGCGCATACTGTCATTGCCTTCTTGATGGATTGCAATTTATAGTGGAGATTCATAACCGACATTGTAGAGCGATTGCAAAGATCTCGAGTATTGTGTCCCATACTGCAGCATTGTTTCAGCTCCAACAAATTGTGGGAGGATGTGTACTTACAGTCGATAACAACCAAGAAGCCAGGCACTGTCATGGGCAACGAATTCTTCATAAGCCTCATTCACTTGAGCCTCACCATTGTCATCAGAATCGTCATTGGTGGAGTGGAGACACCAGCAGTCAGTAGCCGTTCCAATTGAGGCTTCTAACTATCATTAGAATTTGTTGTTTCCATAACAAGAAGTTGGTTTCATCAAGAACCACATTCACCTTCTTGTTGGTGAAACCACGAGAAGCATCAACGAAAAATCCACGATCAGGCAGAACTTCAGACCACTGTCGATTACAGGCGGAAGCAAGAACAAGTGATCCCACGATCGATAGCGATTGATACCATGTTAGGAACTCAATGAAAGAAAGATTATACTTGAATTCTTTGTATATACAAAGCTTAGAGGTAATACAAAGATGCTATTGTTTATATACAGCTTCAAGGTGCATATGCTTAACAGACTTACAACTGCTTTTAACACAAAACTACTTGACTAACAACCTTAGCTAACAACTTAACTAATGCTAACCAAACTAAGCATCACGTGCATGATGCAGATTCATCATGCCAATATACAACATACGGGATATCCGACATTTGAACCACTTGTTGGTTCAAATACCATCGAATATCTGAATCCACTCTACTTAAATGTCATTGGATATCCAAATACAAAATCCATTTACATTTTTGTTAAAATATGGAATCATGTAGCAAGTCCAGATTAGAGAGGTACTCACCAGTAAAGGTTCCAGCAGGTGGCTGTTCATCCAACGAACTGCCGCTTGCACTGATACAATCACTTAGAAGAGAAGTTGCTGAATTACCCATTGGAGAAAGAGGCTCACCACAGTTTTTCCCATTCATCTCACAAATGTTGAAAGTGGAACTTTCAGCTATATTACCGGGAGTAGCTAAATTTGAACTCTTTTCAGATGCATGGTTCTTTGCACTGCTTAGAGTTTTTGCCGCATTAAGTAAAGCATCCAGCAGGCCACTATTACGGGGTGAAAGGCTATCCGAATCTTCTCCGCTGGTTGGTGGTGGTGATTGGATAAAAGCATCAACCGACTCAAGTAACGGTGGTGGGCTATAAAATGTGCCCCAGTTACCTAATTCAGTTTCTGGATATTGGAATGAAGGGAGCCCCAACTTCACAGCCTCGAAAACAGGCTCTGAAGTAGAGAAATTGCGATCTGAAAGGGTATGGCTATCTGGGAATACACCAAATTTGGAAGGAGTTCTTTGTTGCAGGATTTGGTTCAATCGGGAAAGGCAGCCCAAAGGATCGAGCAGCCTTGTCCAAGATATCATCCTGAAACTGCTCAAACAAGGGGCATTCATTATTAACAGCAGCAGTGTAACCAGGGAAAAAGGTCATAGCTTCTCGAAGACGCTTTGGGCGATGGATTGTTGGCGACATGAAACTACAATATTGAGAACCTAGACCTTTCATCATCATGCTGCTGCGGATATATCAGGAAGTTCAGGAACATAAGGCAGGACATTTTTACTTGCCTTTAAACTGTCAAATATGACATCAGGTATCTCATAGCTGTTGTTCTGCAAGATATCATGAGGTCCTTTATCCCCTCCATTAACTGCACTGGTACTGTGATTCTCCTGCATGCTTGCAAGGACACTTTAGGAGGGTAGAGAGGTAACCCAGCACGCTGACGCCTCTTAATGCGGGTATTCCAATAATTTTTTATCTCATTATCTGTACGACCAGGCAACTGCAAAGAATAACACTGAATAGAAAAAATTTCAGACACCTAAAAGAAATGTATAATATTTTGGTAACCGAAAGTTTTATCATGCTTTGGACAAGTGTTTAGCATTTCCAAGGTGAAATAGTTGCCACAGAATTCTGGAAAAATATATTGCCATTGTTCAGCTTATATTACAAATAATCATGATGTCAATGATGAGGTTTATCCATTTAAGGCATGACTAAATTCCCCGCTTTAGTTCTCTCACTAATTTTCCTTTTGGTTTTGGAAGAAAGATCGGTAAGAACTGGGGATCAGAAGAAGGTGCATCATGATGCTGAGCTGGATTTTTATAATCCCAGGACATGACCATTTCAACCAGGCCAAATAATAAGATCGCTCTTATGTGCTAAAGCACACAAAATTATCGTCTCAATTGAATCTCCCTGAAACTGAGAATACCAGAATCAGAGCAGTCCCAGCCTTTCACTGAGCGTCAAAGTTAATCTTAGAACTACAGTTAGCTCACTAGTTATGAGTGGATACATGCTAAAATGGGAATTCAAATAGAATAAATAGAATGAAACAACCAAGAGTAACTGTCAAGATTCTTGATAATACTTCATGTACCTTGCTCCTAATTTATTATTCAATGAAAGTGCTCAAAGTCTTTGTTTTTTTTAATGTAGTTCTTTAACAGTTTTAAGCCCCAAGTTAAATGGGACGCATTTTTTGACTTCTAGTGTGAGAAGCAGGAGCTTCTCACTAGATTCCAGGCGATTTCAAGAATTTTTTTCTTTGAAAATCTCATACACTATCCCCTACGTCACTCTTTCAATAACCCAGTGGTCGGCCACCACTTCGCTGCCGCGACAGTCACCGTCAATAGTCTTCGACCGTCGCTCGCCGGCATCGGAAAAAGAAGGAAAATATACCATTTGAATCCTCTCTTCACCCCAAGCATGGATCGGACACTGGTTTTTTCAAAATTGAACTAGATCGGAGTAGATCTAGAGGAAGATTGTTAATTCCACTAGCCGCTTTTCCTAAATAAACAAGTTGTTGCTTTGTGAAAATATTATCCACCACCTACCGACGCAACCTCCACCTCCATTTCACTGCTAACCCAAACCTATCTCCAAATTTTCGTTCTTCTCTTCCGAAGTTAAACACTGGGATTTCCAGGTTTGCTCGCTGCGACGCCAGCATCAAGGATAGGCTTCCATAGAGAACCTAAGCCGAGTGTTTCTTCAATTCTGCCACCGTCGACGGTTACTATTCCTGGCTACAGTAATTCTCGGTTATTATTCCCGGTTACAGTAATTCTCGGTTACTATTCCCGGCTACAGTAATTCAGTTCTAAACTTGGGTTCCTTCTCCTTAAATCGGATGACATCAGTTTGGCTTAATGTTTTCTCCTTCGGTAGTCGTTGGATCATCTCGGATTCGAGGTAGATTGGTTTCGAGTTTATACAAGGCCTTCTCACCTTTGGGTTTTGCCAACGGTGAGGCCAAACTTTGGTTTATGGTTCTGCACGAGAGTTCTGGCTCAAAGATGAAGGCTAAGACGCGACTACGAGTTATCTAATCACAGCCAGAAAATCGTGAACGTCTTCAAAAAATCGCAGAGGGCCGTGAATGGCGGGATACACCTGTTGAGAAGGAAATTGTTAATGGTGGTAATCGGAAGCAATCGTTGAGCGATGGAGATAGAAGGGTAAGGTTAAGTCGAGATCAAGTGATAAAATGCATACGAAGGGGTATTCTGATGAAAAGTCGTCTGAAGATGCAAGAAGAAAGAATCGAGTTTCACAATTGGTGGAAGGAAGGCCAACCGAAAATCTGTAATGGGCACAACAGTGGTTGCTACACTTATTATCGAAAATCTACCAGAGAAGATCCATTGAAAGAGATTTGGATCTTTTTTTTGCACCCACGGTCTGGTTATTGATGCTTTCATTCCCAACAAAAGAAATTCAAAGGGGTTCATTTTAGGTTAATCCGTTTTGCAAAAATCGAAGAAGCAAGGAAAGTAATCTCATAAATGAATGGCTTCTATATTGACGGAAGCAAAATTAGTGTCTCTTTGACTAAATTTAAACCTCGACATTCTTTTTGAAGAAAGACCTCTACAACTATTCACCACAAATCGGGGATGGAAGTTGTCTCGATGAATAATCATAGTGAAGTTGAAGGTGTTATGGACGAAGATAAATTTCACGTGTTGAGTAAATGTCTAGTGGGTTGGTGCAAGGACTTTATCAAAATCAGTAATCTTGCTAGTCAAATGCAAGCCAATGTACTCACTGGTTTCTCATTAATGAGAGCTGCTGGAAATGCAGTATTTATGATTTTTGAAGACTCTTCTTCATTGAGAAGTGTGAAGAATGATGAATCACACTCTCACTAAGTGGTTCTCCAGAGTTGAAGCCTGATCAGAAAGTCTGGTGGTGGAATGTCGTCGAGTGTGGTTAGTTTGTGAGGGAGTTCCTTTTCTCGCTTGGAATTGGGATACTTTCAAAAACATTACAGACAAGTGGGGTAATTTATTAGCAATCGACGAAAGCAAATTTGATCGGGCGAAAATTCAAATCCTCACAAAGGCAAATTTGAGAATTGACGAGTTGTTGGAGTTGAAGGTCGTTGCTAACTCATTCAAAATCATGGTGCATGAAATTGGCCTTCCTTCAAACCAATTCTTGGGTCCCTGACGAAGTCGATACTTTAGATCTTGTTTCTTCAATTGGGGCTTTGATTTAGTTTAATGGTTGCAGGTGTTGGTTTTCTTTTGTGTTTTGTTCTTTTGCGTTGTTTTGTTCTTTTTGCTGGAGGCGTAAATAGAAAAAGGATGATTGTCGATGGGATTTTCTGGTTGAGGAAGTGAGAGTTTTAGGTGTTTCTGGTTTGTTGTAATGGTGTATTTCTCCAGTTGGAAGTTTCCCTTCTGATTACCTTGGGTTGCCACTTGGTGCAAACAAAAATTCTTCATCCCTATGGGATTCGGTTGTCCAAAAATTTTACAAGAAGCTTGTCGGTTAGAAGGCAACAACACTTTCTTTGACAAGGAGATTGGTCTTATTAAAGGCGGTATAATGCTCGCTTCTAACTTATTACTTGTCCTTATTTAAGATTCCTTCTCCAGTTAATAAAAAACTTAATTCCATTATGGAAAAGTTTTTATGGGGAGGAGGAATAGAGAAAAATAAGATTCATTGGGTTAATTGGTCCACAGTGTGTAAATCCAAAAATGAGGGTGGTCTGGGTGTGTTGGACCTAAACGTTATTAATAGAGCTCTCTTAGGAAAATGGTCTTGGAGGTTTGCTAATGATAAGAAGTCCGTTTGGAGGAAGATGATTTGCAACAAGTACAATCTTGACTTGTCCTTATTATTGTTTAACAACAAGATTCCAGCTTAAGCTTCTTGGTTTTGGAAATCGGTGGTGAATAATCATTTTAAAGAAGATTTTTGGTTCCAAGTTTTGCAGCCTGTTTATAGTCCAAGTGGGCAATAGTGAGCTCTCTTAGGAAAATGGTCTTGGAGGTTGCTAATGATAAGAAGTCCGTTTGGAGGAAGATGATTTGCAACAAGTACAATCTTGACTTGTCCTTATTATTGTTTAACAACAAGATTCCAGCTTAAGCTTCTTGGTTTGGAAATCGGTGGTGAATAATCATTTTAAAGAAGATTATTTGGTTCCAAGTTTTGCAGCCTGTTATAGTCCAAGTGGGCAATAGTGAGAAATTCGTTTATGGCAAGACAATTGGGCGTTGTATTCACCTCTCAAAGTTGTTTTCCCTAGACTGTTTTCCCTATCTACAAATCAGAATGACAAGTTAATAGAGTTTGGTGAGTTTCGATCAGCAGGCTGGTTTTGGCATGTATAGTTGAGGAGAAACTTGAGTTTCTGGGAACTAGAACAGTGGTCAGATTTGTTCTCTATCATCTCTAAATTTAGTCTATCGAAAATGTCGAGAGATGGACTAATATGGAGAGGTAATGGGGTAGGTGTCTACTCAGTCAACGTGTGTTAAGTCATGCTCTTCTGGTTCGAAGGCTGTTCCATTTTGGAAGAACATTCTTTGGAGGGGATTGGTGCCTCCAGAGTGGAATCTTTTATGTGGTAGGTTGTGCTTCAGAAATTGGCAGTAAAGACGGAATTAATTAAGAGAGGGGTTTCAAGAATTGTGGATGTTTATGCCCATATGTAAGTCAAAGGAGGAATCTTCCTCACATTTATTCTTCTCCTGCTCTGTCGCGTGGACTTTATGGAATAGGTTCCTGAAGTTTTCTTTTAGCTTGGGAAGATTTGGTGTCTAATTCCTTTATTTTTCCCTTTATTACGGGTTTCGTTCTATGGACAATTTGGAAATTCAAGATGAAGGGGGAGGGTTAGACCAGGTTGATTTATTTTTCACGGCAAGATTTAGGCTTGCTTCTTGGTTCTAAGCTAAGTTCAATAAGGTTCTATTCCTAAGGATTCTCTCATCAGTGATCCATCCTTGGAGATTTATGTTTGTCTTACAGATCTTCGATTGTCACTCAGTTGCCTTGGTTCCGTCTTCCAAGGGCTTCCTCAAAATGATGTAGATGCAACAATCAGTGGTGACTGGAAGAAAAGTGGAATAGGTGGAATCTTAAGAGACGAGGTTGGTTCGATGCGAGGTTCTTTCTATGAGGTCTGGCCCGGGTCTGCCTGTTTTGATGGAGCTCAAGGCAATTAAGAAGTGCTTAACTTTCTTTGATTCTATTCGAGGGTGTATTAAGAAACGTTTGATTATTGAAAGTGATAGTAAGTTGGCAGTTGAATGGGTGAAGAATATTGATAGATGTCCAGATGTGTATGTTTCAATTGTCAAGGACATTGCCGATAGGTTAAAAGATTTGGAGGATTTATTCGATGGGTAGCGAGGACAACAAATATTGAAGCAGATGGCTTAGTAAGGCTGGTATTGGCTAATTAGGTGTTGTTGTATGGGAAGTTTTTATTCTGTTTCGGGTTGTTCATTGTAAGGGGGGTTATTCTGGCTGTTTTTAAATTTTATGCATCTTTTATGTTATTAATGAATTTTGAGGCACTCTTTTTTTCCTTCCGCTGATTAAGGAGCACATTTTGGTGCTTCATTAATCATGAAGAGGTTTTTTAACGAGGCCTCCTCTTCTTATAAAAAAAACATGTACTTATAGAAGCAAGATTTGATTTTCAGATCAGGCACATCTTACCCAAGAAGTGAAGCAGTCATATGATTTGTATTTGAAAGTCTTGTTCATCACAAAGGTCTATCTGTGTGTAACTAAACTATCAAGATTTTTTATTTTCTTGTTGGCTTGATTGGCACTCTTAACAGATTTACCACTTCTTGTGCAGGTCTAATCATATTGTGTTAGCCTTATGGTTTTGGAGCTCGCTGTTGCTTCTGTATCTCAGCATCTTGTGCAACCCTTTGGTAATGCATGATAATGATTTTGGCAAATGTTGTCTTAGGCTGTTAGCTTCTTTGATTGTTAACTACAATTTGCTTAAACATGCTGAAGTTGGTATACATGTTTCTTAATGACGTACTCCGAAAATTGGATAAACGTTTGTCCTTGGATGACAAATGAATAAAAAAACATTGGAGCAGAGGCATAGTAGCATGAATCAAATGGTGTACAAATATTAATGAAACAAAATCTGGAAAAAACAGTTGTTTCCGATTGAATTACAACCACCTTATTTGCAGGGAGACTGTTATCCTGGAAGATTTGGGGTTCTTCAGACAACGTGTCCAGGTAAAAATTCTTTTCAAGATTAACAACTCAAAACCTATATAATTTTAACTTCTTCCTTCTATGTTAGAAATATGATTTGAATTCCATCTCTCTGGTTTCTTGCTTGTTCCAATTGTTTATAACATTTGCTTGTTTCTGCCTGGATTGCAACTGTTTGTTCCAACGCTTCATTTTTCCTTGAATCATGTCCAACTCATTTCTTGACATGGGTATAAGGATATGACCCTCCAAGGACCATAAAATGCATGGATAAACTGAGAAACATTAAATATACCCATGTCAGACACATGCCTATATAGAACACTTATTTCGAGTCCAAGTTACATAAGAAGTTGATTGGTTTTGTGATCATTCTCCGAAATTGCAGGTTGGGATCATACCCTGGTTGGTATTGTGTTCAAGGGCTAGCAGTTTACTTGTCGACTCATCTGAGTAGGCATAAAGGACTTAATTAACAACATGGTTTTTATCAGGCTCCATGGATTCATGGACCTCTGTTAGGATTTAGTTTTGATGTTGAAGTATTAACTAATTATTTCGAGAAATCCATTCATTTTATTTATCAATAAATAAAAGAAAGCAACTTTGTTGTGTTTTCGTTGTTCATCTCCATTCCTCTTCTACCATTCGCTTAATTTTTGTTTGCTTTTCAATTTCTTTCCCATCATATAAATACATATATTTCAACGAGTTCAAATTAAATATAATTTTGGATTTCAAGAAATTGGTTTGTTTTCATTTTGATTCAGAGTATGACACATTTGTTATAATTTCTGAATATAAAATCAAAATCCAGATATCTTACAACGCCTATGTTTATTTCTTGTTACTGTTGATTAATTAAAGGTCATCTTTTCTTTGATCCATCCTCCGTCGCTTCAACGCTCACCCAAAATGTAGAACAAACAGGTCGATGATCGGAAAACCTTGATTCCTTCCTTTCATATGAAAGCTGGTATATTTCACTTCCGTGCCATAGTATTCTATCACACCTGAAAATACGATATACGAAGAAAATATCAAACTCCGGTCTGATTTTTCTGATCTGATAAATTGTAAATACATACCAAGCCGGAGTTCTTTTTCGTTTAGTTTCAACTGTTTCTCCGGCATAAATGTCTGAGTTAAGAGAGTATTTGTAAGTTGGTGCAAAGTATATTTTCCTTCTTTCCATCCCTTGAATACTCGCCCTGTCTCTCTTTCGATCTTCAGCTGTGTATCCAAATCCGCAAATAGTCTCGTATTAGCATACACATCAATGACCTAAATAAGTCTACTTACTCGACTCGAGTTAAAGTCTCAGATACGGTTATTTGTCTGACATAGACATTCAAATCTTTAAGATTTTTATGTATAAGAGTGCATGAATATAGGGCGCTGTACTTAGAATACCTTTGGCTCCTCATTTTTCTTTAAGTACTAGTGTCCGACACTCATATCTGACATATTTACAGACATAAGCATTGGGAAATAAGACCTAAGGGTCCTCAAAATACATGAATACCAAGAAAAAAAATGAATAAACTTGTTTTTCAATTGGAAACAGATGATAAACCTGTTTTATTTAGACTCGAATTGAGCATTGGATACGAGTATGCTAACACGAGTGTGCTCTAAGTTTTTTAAATATTTAGAGGATCGTAGTCATGTCCGGATGTGTACAATACTTCCATATATAGAAATTTTCCATGATTTCAGGTTTTATCTGTGGTATTAAGAGATTACCTGATCATTGTTATACAGTGCATCCCAGGCTTTCTCTTTAGTAGCTTTCCGGTGTAGAGTAGCTTAAAGCTATCCTGTAGTTCAAATCCCCTAGCCATATGACCCGGCTGTGGAAATTTTCCGACGAAAAAAATGTCAATAATGCAAATTTCTGACAAAATCATTTAATATGAGAAATATATCTCAAAAACTGACACCAGATTGGAATTTGAAAAAATTAAAAAAACATTGGTTTGAAGTTCCGTAGATGCTTACTCATGATCCAGAATTTTTTCCGGCACTCTACTGTTTGATGTTTTGCAGATCCTCGGAAATTGTGTTGTTCCGAAGTATCTCTATGACATCTGAATTTCTCCGTAGTTCATCACCTTCTTTCTCTCCGGATGCCAAATGACTGCACAAGAAACAAAAGCTAGTTCTTTGGAAAAGCATGCTCACCGAAATACAACCCTGCATTCAGATATGTTCATTTCAATATAATATATCCAATGCAAGTAAACGATGCATCTCTAGCTGCCTCGGTTCTGGACTTACTTTGTTTCCAAGGCATCCGAGGATTCCACGACCTACGCAGGAAACCGCATGTGGCTTACATGTTGTACAAGCTCTTTCCTCATCCAGACCGTGAGAAAAATTCCAACCATTTGCTTGCTTGCTACAAGGCTATACTTCATGGAGTTCGCACCAGGAGTGGGCATTGTACCGACTGCAAAGTTGCTAGATCCGTCTTCATTCAGAAGAAATATCATTTTCATTCGTTTGCGATTGTGGACACCCAAAAACAGAATTCTTTGCTATATTTCCGTTCCAAGTCTGTAGGGCAGCTGCAACTCTTCAGCCTTCGCTTATTCTCCGTCCCAAAGCCTGCTGGCCTTTCTAAGTGAAGTTTCGGGAAAACCAGTGAACTCCCGGGAGAAGCAATGGATTTTGATCCCCTTAAAGGCACATAGTTTGCCTTGTTCAGTGACTGGTTTATTAAGGCGAGCCATTTCACTGCAGGCTCGTTGTCTTCGATAACTAGCACATTTCCGGCATTCAATGGAACAATTTCTGAAAACTAACAATCCGGAAGAACAATTCAGAATAAAACAATTTCATTGCATGCTAAAAACAATTTTTTTCAACTCACAGGCTTATATGCTTAAGCACAAAGCTATGATGCTCCTACTCGTACATGTATCCGACTCATGTCTATATCCAGACATGATTATAGTACACCTGTCTTCGGCACTCGCACCCAAACTCGAGTATATATAAAAATTCAAACACTAGCAGCCCTTATATGAGAAGAAAATATGAGATCGAGAGGTTGAAACCAGAAACTAAACAATAATCCGAGAATTGCAAGGAAAAAACCAAGAGAGATTGAGAAAATTACCCTAACACATAAATGTCTGATTCTTCACGAACTTGAAGAATATCGTCAAGGTTGAGTTTGCTACACGGAGATTTGCCTCCTACATTCCATGTCGCAACAAAGACACTAAAGAATCAAACAAACAATGATAAAAGTCGGGTTAATCAATAAGCAAGCCTGTTTCCCAAAAAGCTGGAGATAAAGAAAAGAAAAAAATCTCATCTATGACTACCGGAAGGATAGATTCTCACTAGCAGCTTTAGCACTTTCACCTCTCGAAAGCAAAGGTTGAAGTGGCAAATCATATTGTCCTTCTGCAAAAAACAAACAATAATCAACAAATCAAGTAAGATTGAAGATTAGACACAAGTTTTTTTTCAGAATTTGTTATGATTATAACATATAAAAGAACAAGAACTTTCTTTTTCGACGAAACATTGTCCGTCAGAAACTGAACACTGGTTTCTACCGGATTCAGACTAAGAACAAGACTATAAAAAGCAAAGGAGGAGGAAAAAAGAAGACATCAAAGAAAAGTGGTGGTGAAAGCTAAGCTACCGTTCTTTCTCTTTGGATTGAAGTTTCAGACAAGAATATTTTAACAAATTGCATACATGTTTTTCACCATCACAGCAACTTGGATTAACCTTATCCTCTAATCCCCCAAAGTAGAAAAAATTACAACTTCAGAATTCCGGGACTTAATCTAGTTTGTTAATTTAGTACCCTTAGTATGTCTAGGATTAGAATCCCATATTCGTAACTGTCCCTGAAATGCAGTCCTTTTACCGGAAATAAAATATTAAAACGGATTTCCCATTTTAACTTGCAAAAAGAAAAAGTAAGGGATAAAATACAATCTAAATGGAGCCTTGGAGGATAATGAACTGATATTGAACCCGAGACCTAGTCCAGTTTGTTCATATAACCATCGTTAAGAGGTAACATTGGATTTCGAATCCCGACATCTACGACCATGTTTTCCTATTCCGAATTCCGGCCTCTTTTATACCCCAAAAAGGTTACAAGTCTATCCATAAACACCTTTTGCATTTCACTTCCATAAAGCAAGAGAAAAAAAAGCCAAGTAATACAAGTAAAGCTAAATGTAGCTTTGGACATAACTCAGTTCGTTCATGCAGCAACTCTTAAAAGGCGACATCCAGTAAATATGAGCTTTGAATCCCGACATCCGAAACACGTTCTCCTCTTCTCAAATCCGGACCTCTTTGTACCAAAATAAATAAATCGATGCTAATTGCTTTCCGTTGCAAAAGAAAAGAGAATAGACTAGTATTTGACAAAATAATTATAATAATAATATATGGAATAGAATTTATCTTATGAAGAATTTCATTTTTGAATCAAATAATATTACAGATGATCATGATATATGATAAGAACAATATATTTTCATTTTCTTTTTTCATTGCCAAATGCTAAGCTATCTTCTAAAAGAAGGAAATTAGGATAATTGGTAACTTTCAATTATTTGATACTATAAGCACTCACCTGAGGAACCAAATCTAACTTCAATATCTTTATTACTTTGATTCCCTTCCCACACTCAAGATTTACCAATAAAAGACTGCAAAATAAATAACAAAAAGAATCATCTCAAAAAAAAAAAAAGAGGGAAAAAAAGTAAAGGTGGGGGAATTTACTGAAGCTTGCTGGTTTGTTCGGTCTTGATTCATCAGAGTCATGCCAGAAAATCCAACCCAATCATCAGAAACTCAAGAATGGCCTGCAATAAATAAATAAATAAAATTAATTTAACAGGTAATCAATAGTTAACAGCAAACAAGAAAAGAAAAGAAAAACCCATACTTTGTTTTCAGACAAAATGAAAGTTCAAAGGTTCCAATTTGAAGTTTATAAAAGGAAGAAGAAGTAAACTGAAGCAATATGGCACGAGAAGACACAACCATATATAAATTATTTATATTTCCAAACTTAGTCAAAAGGAGTTGAGGAGACAAAGAGGGTCAAAGTCTGAAAGAGATTCAAGGGGAAAAAACAACCCCAAAAAACGTATGAATGTTGGATGACTGTTTCAGCTTTGTAGAATTGAAAGTTGAAACCCAATGGCCATTTGGAAAACAAAAGTTGGTTTTCCAGCAGCAAAACAAAAGTATTGGAGTTACAAACAACATGTCTGCCTTTATATTTATCGTTCAAACACCACACAAACAACTAAGAACCCAAATTTGTTTTTGTTTAGGCATAATGTTAAAAATAACCCTTTATATTTATCAAATAATCATTTGGCCCCTATTCTTTTTTTTGAGTATTTGGTCCTAACGTTTCACTTTTGGGCAAAAAATTCATAGATGAAAATTATTAGTTAACACTTGATTAGTGCTCCAAAGTAGGAACATTTTAAACCTAAAATGAAATGTTAGGGGCTCTTTTACCCTAAAATAAAACTTTGGAGGTCAAAATGCTCCAAAAATAATATAAGGGGCAAAATGACCATTTAATAAACTTTGGGGGGCTAAATTTGGCATTATACCTTTTGTTTATTTGGATGTTGGGATTTTCTCAAGAAAAAAATGAAAAATAAATATACATATAATAGAAATAGATCCAAAAATATTTTTAAGATTGGATATAAATAATTTAATTAAATTTTTTATAAAATAATTATAAATAAAATTTAAAATAGATACAGTTAATAAAATAGATAATTAATTAAATTTTTTTTATCAAAATTATCATGATATGATATGTGTTACTTAACGAAATTTTTTAACAATCGTTATAGTTGAAATACTTAAAATGAAAACGTTTATAATATTATACACTTGAATTAATAGAAAAATAATTTAAGTACTTAAATAAAAAATGATATAATTTAATAATTTATTTTTATATTAAACCTTAATAAAATAAACATTGGGTTTTTTCGTTGTTTGAATCGTCGGATTGAGAGAATGATTTTCTCGAGAAAACGACATAAATAAAAGAAATGAAAAAAGGTTCCAAAACCAAAACGGTCAAACGTGGGGATCGAATCTTGAATGACCCCTCCATCAAACTCTTTCGGGTAAAGAATTTAAAAGATGCTTTTTTTTTTGGATAATTCTAAAAGATGCTTTTGTTACATCATTCTTATTAATTTTTTCTGGGAAAAGAATGAAATTTGATTGTTTGTTGTTTGCAAAGAAAACTCTTGGCTAAACTACACATTCAGTCCACAACTATTATTTTTATTCTATTTTGGTTACTATTTTTTCCAAAAATTATTATTAACATTTAGCTTTAATTTTATTTTGATCATTTATCATTAAAAAATTAACAGTGATACTGACATGTCACTATAAGGAATGACACAAAAACAGAAAAAAAATTAATAATTAGGATAGTAACCATGTAGTTCACCCAAAATTCTTTTATCACTCTGAATTTTGTCACGAGTTAAATCATATAATGAGATCACTACAGGATGACTTGAGACGGACTTAATTTGATTTGATATTGTTTTAATAAAATTTGATCATCCCATTATTAAATTAGGTAAATGTATTTACTCATCTATCATTTTAATTCTATTTTGATCATATCATTATTTTTTTTCAAAATTATCACTAACGTTATGTTTTAATTTTATTTTGTTCACTTACTATTAAAAAATTAATACAACTATTGCCGTGATACTTTTACTTTTTCAATGATGATATGACATCAACAACTCTATTAACTGAATGATCGAAATCGAACCAAAATAATTTAAAATTTAAAGTGGGACCATTTTATATGAAGTAAAGGATAAGCTTTTGGAGGGTCATAAGCCGCAGGAGCCGGCGGTCAAAGGCGTTGTATTCCCCTTAAAACTCCCTAGATCTAGGCTTCATGATCATGGCCCCCAACCATCAAACCATTGATATTGATAAAGAAAAGAAGAAAGAATTATATCCGTCGATATATCTAAAAATCCATAAGTTATTCAAAAAATATTATTGAGTTGAAGGTTCCGTCAAACAATAATATGATAAAGGTAAAATAATAATTAAAATTTATTTTTGAAAAATAATTTAAGCAGACATGGGCAAAAAAGAGACGTTCACAACATCGTACAAAACCTTACTCTCAAGCTAAAGGCAAAAGTGGTATATAAACCCTTTACAAAACAAATATCTCACTAATGTGGGATATAAACACTTCTTCGGTGACCATAGATTCTGATCAACATAATAAAGAGTGAAACCAATTTGATCTAGATTTTAACTGCAAACCAATATATTTCTTGGTCCGCACTATAAAACCGATAATCATAGAGTTTGATCATTGTATCCAGCCATAATACAATTACATATGAATATAGTATGATAATATTTATAACAACTGTCCAAACTTTGAAGAAACCTTTGTCCCCTGTCCAACCAGCAAAGGAATCATCCAGCTAGTATAGGCATTTTCTCCTTTTTTGTACATTACAGATCATAAGTGCTTTATTTGTCAATCATGCTAAACAGTCCTTGGGTGCAGTTGATCTGTAGTATGCCACACTCTGTACAAAGTACCGGGACAGCAAATAAGCAATTGCGACAAAGTCAATTGAGAATAAAAATCAGAAAGAGCACTCTCTTAAATCAGCCCTCGATTTTTTGCTGGCCATCGTTCGTGAAAAATATACAAAATTTGTCCATTCATAAATGATAAGTACAAAAACTTCTAAAAAGATGTACTGTCAAATATATGTTTTCAGTAGATAAAATCCTAGATGCTAAATGTTGTAGTATTCAGAAAACAAAAGCGGAAGAAATAATTGATGGCATAATTGTATCTTCTGGTGCGCCTCCAGAATGAGGCAAGATAAAAGGCACACTGAAGAGCACGAGTAGAAGCAATCAGAACAAGAATTGGTGGATTTATATCATAGATGAATAGAGAAAGGAGATTCATATGGTCATTCTCCTATGTCTACCCCCATAATTATTTCGATGCACATGATCTCGAATAAAAAAAAATTCTCTATAGGTGATTTACATGACAAAGATCGGGTGTGTGATGGTTGAGTAAGGATGTGTCCAACATGGCATGCTCAAATTTTACAAACTTTCCACATTTAAGGGTCTACATACCCATGTCTGAATGTGTCGGATATTGATGTTGGATGTGGGTACTTCATTGAAAATGAAGAATAAGAAATCATTCTACTGCTGCTTTAACCACAACGAAAATTGGAGTTTAAGTCGCTTATATATTTTAATGCACCAGCTTGACTGCGTTCCAAAGAATGTTGGGTACAAAACTATTTTTCTCTCCATCTTGCTTTAATCATTATAGAAATTTGTTATTGCCTCTACACATTAGGCTTAAAGCCAAAAAAATAAATCCTAGTATTCTTCTGCTCTTATTTTTTACAAAGTATTCTAGCAACGAATTTTGTTAATTTTTTAGTAAATTGTTATTGTTATTTTAGCTTGTTTTGCTTAGTGTTTCTACAAACACAGATCTATGCGCTCTTTAGACAATGCATCAAGCAATACCAGAAAAAACTCTCTTCACTACTACTTCCAAATATGCCTCCGCTAAAAGTATTTGCAAATAAATAAAATCATCCTCATTAGCACATAATGTTCAAACAAGCCTCAGCAATTGTATTATTAACTAATTTCTTATGAAGCCCGCATTGAAGGAAAGGAAACACCACTAAAACCCTCGTTATTTGCATATAGTTGTCAAATAAAACATAATTTTTACCTATTTAGTTTGGAGGCAGGATCCAGGTAGAATGCCGTTATAACATGACTGAGCCAATACTTATTCAAAATGAGATAGTACAATCATATGTTTTTTCCATTAATATCTAAAAGATCCATATATCCAACTTTAAAGAACTATTACCTTCATCAAATTGAGAAATAGGTTTCCTAATAGAATGAGAAGCAGAATGGTTTTACAAGATCATAGGTTGAAAGTTGAATCAAAGCTTAGATAGTTCATATCACGTGTAAATTATTTCAGCAAAAAAGGAAAGCTACAAGAGATTAGGGATGGCAAATGGCGGGTCGGGTGCGGATATCCCCTCCCCCATCCCCATACCCACCTAATATTTTTCAATCCACCACCGCCCACCACCCATGATGGGTACAAAATTTCAAATACACACCCGCCCCGCGGGTATTTTCAAATCCATCCCCACACCCACTACCCACTAGCGACATACCCATATAGACCCGCCTGACAGCAAACTAATGGGATGTTGGAGTTGGTTCCCAAACAGTTCGTGATGGGGTTAGCAGCGCATGCTTCAATTTGTCAGAGGAGTAGCTCTACGAATGTTATGGAGACAGATTGTATGGAGCATGTAGTCGCAGAGCTGGATTGTTGTATTGCTTTCGATGTTAATGCTCATAGTGCGCCTAATATGGGTTTTGAGGGCCTAAAGAACATGGCAACTGCTGCTTTTGATGTTAATGCTTATAGTACGACTAATTTGTGTTTGGATGGGCAGCATGGCTAAAGAACATGGAAAGTGACGTGGTTAGTGGGATTATGGGTTTAATCAAAGAGCCGATATTTCCCTAATTAAAGACCGATTAAAGACTAAATATCCTTAATATTTGGATAAATTATATGTTATATATTATACAATATTAAAATTTATAAATTAGTCTCTAAAATTACACCTAATTTATAATGGTCCAAAATTTAATAGATATTTAACTGGGTGGGCGGATGTGGGCGGGCGGATGTGGGCGGGCGGATGCGGGACGGGTAATGTCTCAAACCCATTACCCGCCCACCACCCACGACGGGTACCACTTTATAATCCACACCCGCCCACTACCCGCTAAAATTATACCCATCCCCGCTCCAATTGGAGCGGATGCGATGCGGAATCCACGAAACTGTACCCGTTTGCCATCCCTACAAGAGATTGAGTTGAATATTCACATCTTATGGATCTTATGTGAGAACTTCAGAATCAGTAGCAAAAGAATCTGAATTACAGTTAGATGTATCATCATAAAACAACCAAAAACAAAGACAAATACATAAGTGAACTATAAACGACTTTATAACGAAGTGAGCGTAATAAAAATATTACCTTGGCAACATGCTCCAGAGTAACAGCCTCTGGGATAATAGCCGTGCGCAGCTTAATCTGAACAAACCCATTGCTTCCTTTCAATGGAAAGCACGGCCCAGGCTCTCCAAAACTTGGCTTCAATAGCATGTCTGCATCCCTATGAACCCCATTTCGACTACTTATAAAAAACCAGTTGATTCCCTTTCCACCAAGAAATGGCTCTAAATGCCGAACAACCTTTCCCCCACCTGAAGACAACGCATAATCATCCCTGCCAAGCCCATCCGAGGCATGCTTCTCAATCTCGTTCTTAACAATTTTTCTAGCATAGGCTCCTAAATCACTTAAATTCACTAGATTCTCAGACCCACCATTTTCACCCTTCTCTTTTAACAATTGTTCATACATCTTTCCAAACTCTTCCTTTGTCAACAAATCTGCAGTCGTCAATTCATTCAAGGATTTATCTAATTCCTCACTCTTTTGCTCAATTTTTTCAGTGACTTCTCCAATAACGCAGTTTGGCCCTCAATTATCTCATTCAATTCTCTCCTCAAACCACCAATTTCGTTTTCAATTTTCTTATCAACAACATCTACCTGAACTTGAATCATATTACCCGTGGTTTTCAAGAAACTCTCAAACTCAGCAACCCTACCCTCAAATTCAGCTAATCCTATTTCTGTCCCGTCGCCACTAACATCCCCTGATCTCAAAGCCAGTCTTCTAATAATCTGAGCTAAGCCAACCAAAACAAGCAAAAGCACTAAATTCTTAACAAAAATACTAACCGCAGTCAACCACCGAGGTTTTTCGGTCTTGTTAACCGCTCCTTTCCGCGACCGCCGCGGCAGGCCATTCGAGTTTTGACCCACGGCGACCTTTCTCGCTTGCATCGAGTCCTTTGACAGCTCGGCACGACCCGAATGGTGGCTCAGATCTCTACTGTAACCGGCAGTAGATGTGGCAGCGGTTTTGTCTTCCACGAGTTTAGTTCCATTAGCAATCGGGTCAACGACCACTTCTTCGACATTCGATCTCTTCTCTGCGACGAGGGAACGCCAGCGAGGCGTAGCCGCTGGGTTGGCAGTGATCGAGACGGTAGATGCGGACATTATTGTTTCCGAATCAAATCAATCCCCAAACTCGATATCTTTAAACCTGAAATAATGAATCAGAAATAATAAACTAATTAAGTATTAACGCTGAGTCACTTGACGCCTTGGTTCGGTTTTTGGGAAGAGAGATTCAACAAAACTATTAAAACAGGGAAGTTCTTCTGCCGCGGTTAAAAAACGGTATTATTGGTTAAACGAGTGACCAGTTAAAATTTAGACTGATTATGTTATATTATTTAATCGAAAATATCATCAAGTTTAATAACATATTAAGTAGCGTTTATATAATATAATAGGTAGCGATTATATAATAAAATAGACATTTAACGAAATATTATCAAGTATAATAACATATTAGGTAACGTTTATATAATGTAATAGGTAGCGTTTATATTGACTTATTTTCTAACTAAAACGGTTTATTTATACCGATAACATTGTAAATTTACATATTACATTATAACTATCGGTTTCGATGTTTTTGGGATCGATACAATTTTAAATGTATTGATACTTTATGCGTGCACCTCATTGGGCATTCATTCTGGAAAAAAATATTGAAACATATTTAAAAAGTGTCGATACATTATGTTGACCTATTATCTCATAAAATCAGTATATTTATATTTGTTACACTGTAAATTTACCTATTACATCATAATTATCAGTTTCGATGTTTTTGGGATTGATACTTTTAATAAATGTATCGACATTTTATGCGTGCACCTCGTTTGGGCATTCATTCTGGATAATAAGTATCGACACAAATTCCACAAGTGTCGATACATTATGTTTACCTGTTTTGTAATTAACTGGTATATTTATACCGGTTATATTGTTAATTTACCTATTACATTATAATTTTTGGTTTCGATGTTTTTGGGGTCGATACTTTTAGAAAATGTATCGATATATCTTTTTACCTATTCTCTCATTAAACCAGTATATTTTACTTATTACTTTATAATAATTGACTTCGATGTTTTTAGGATCCATACTTACAATAAATGTATCGACACACTTTTTGAAAACTTTATGTTTGGGAACCATACTGGACAAAATATTGGAAATAAATCTTTGTGTTTATTAATTTTGTCATTAAAAAAGTCTATTTTTACCACCTACATTGTAAATTTATCTATTACTTTAAAGTTATTGAATTTTGTGGTTATTGTACATACCTAAATATGTCATGCGAATTTAATGTTGTACCCACCCTTCAACAACCACTATTAATACCACATCCTATTAAAAGCACGACTGAAACATGTTGTTCAATGAACCTTTACTTACATATCCATCAACTCCTGTTGGGACTACTGAACATGCATAACAATTTTTTTGCCATGGATCATACTGATACAGACAATGTTAAGCCAATCGAGGAATGCCATGAAGTACATAATGTTGATGAATTTGACAGATTGGTTGGTCAACTCTTCTCTTCACGTGATCAAACTTGGTACTTTTATAAGGGATTCGTACGGGAACATGGGTTTAGTGCACGTCGGGGAACAACACGGCTTGACGTGGAAGGGAATGTGAAGACACAAGAATTTTGTTGTTCCAAAGAAGGGTTTCGAGTATCAAAAGTCAATACTGTTGATCGTCAACGTGCTCATACTCCAGTCACAAGAACATGGTGCAAGGCTAGAGTCGTTCTTACAACAACAAATACAAACGATCACTGGGTTATAAAGAAGTCTTATCAGAAACATAATCATGCATTGTGCACACCTGCTATGACACAATTTATGCGTTCTAATAGAGCTTTAAGTAAGGTTGATATCGATGAGGCAACATCATTAAAAGAGGTAGGTGTTGGTACGTCACAAGTAATGAATTATTTAACGCAGCAGCGGGCTATCTTAATGTTGGATTTACACATAAAGACCTCTACAATGCACTTCAAAGAGGTAAAGCAATGGAAATCGTCGATGGGGATGTGAATGCGCTTATTGCTTACTTTGATTATAAGAAACATGATGATCCTGAGTTTTTTATGACATACCCGTAGACGAATCAAGGGCATTGCATAATCTTATCTGGTCGGATTCTACATCGAGATCAGATTACACATGCTTCGGTGATGTAATTACGTTCGACACAACGTACAAAGATATTTTGTATGGTCGGCTATGCCTATTGTCGGTGTCAATCATCACCATAACACAATTGTGTTTGCTATTGCCATAATCGCTGAAGAGACGTCCCAATCTTTCAAGTGGGTGCTACAGAATTTTTTAGAAGTCATGATGAATAAATCGCCTATTTCAGTTGTCACTGATGGGGATAGGGCAATACAGAGGGCTATCAAATATTATCCCTTATGCTAAGCACATATTATGTTCTTGGCATCTTTCCCACAATGCACAAGCTAACACTGGTGACCCAAATTTACAACAGCATTCTCAAAATGCATGGCTTCCTGGTGGACAACCGACGAATTTGATATTCAATGGCGTTCGTTTGTTTCAGAATTCAACGTTGAAAAACATCCATGGGTGATTGAGAAGGGAAATACTCGGCACTTATGGGCACAAGCATATCTAACCGGTCATTTATTTGCCAATATTCGCTTAACACAAAGGTGCGAGTCTATGAATGCTTCACTCGCGATTGCACTTAAACACAAGAAGACATATTTAGATGTTGTTCGTACAATTGAAGATGGAATTAGTAGAATGCATATGAACGAGTCGAAAGCGGATTACTTAAGTTCTTAGACGAAGCCCTTCCAGATCAAAAACTGGTTGACCTTGAAAGCCATGCTGCTGAGATTTATACGCGTGAATCTTTTCGTGCGTTCCAAGATGAACTTTAACGGGAGACATTGTACCGGATTCAGGAAGAAATTCAGTCCTTATCAAATGAATGTCAAAATTATATTTTGACAAAGTACAAAGAAAAAAATAGGACATTTGAAATTAGTTTTGATTCTCGTATAGAAACCCTAAATTACTTCTGTAAAAAATTCAAGACCGTCAGACTTCCCTGTCACCATCAACTTCACGTTTTGAAGCACTTGGATTACATATATTTGCCCGGGTCTTTGATTCAAAGTAGGTGGACTAAGGACGCGAAGGCTTCTGCACCTAGTTTTGTTTACTTGAATGTGCCTCCAGAAGTAATGCAAATGGCAAGGTTCGCTACTCTACGTGCAACGTCAAGTAAGTTATGCTACATTGCATCAAAGACAGACGCGTCTTTCAAAACCGCAAGAGATGAGATGAAAAGACTAATATAAGAATTTGAAAACTCGTTTGGTTTGAATGATTCAGTCAACCAGAGTAGTGTAGTAAACAACGTTCACAACCCTCAACGAAAACAACGTAAGCAAAAAGAAGTACCAAAGAACAAGGTCGAGAAGAAAAGTAGGTGATGTGGGTTTTACAATGGTGAGGGGCATAACAAACTAACATGTACTCAAGTAATGCTCAGCTTGAATACAAGCACACATCCTACATCAATTGATTTTTTTGAAGACGGAATGAAATAACCATTCAGTCCCGTACATGATGACAACGATCTCCATATATCGTAAGTTTCAACATGACTCATATTGTGTATAAGAAACATGTACAACAACCTATTGCTAAATTTTTCTCATCTCATACATAATTATATTCACATACAAAATTATAAATCGTATACAAAATTATGAATCATATATATAAAATTTCCCCTACATTAACAAAATTTCCTCTCTTAGTCTATTTTGATTGTGGCTTACGAGATCGTTTAATATTCCATCTGCATCAGCACATAAAGGCCAAACAACCTGTAGACTAGAGTCTCCCGCAATCATGACCGGAATCCATTCTGTAACTGGGATTATCCAAGTTAATCATGTTGACTGCATAGCCAATAAAACCTGGGGGTCCAAATGGTAAGCTATGAATTGGTAAGACAAGCTTCTTTTGAGGGTTTAGGGTTTAGAGCCCTCCAACGTAAGGAGTGTATGATTGAACATTTCATATAATAGTTGTATTCAGTTGTTGAACAATTGTTCTTAATTTTATATAAGGATAGTTGTAATGATATACGTTCACGTTTCGGGACCAATTAGTTAGATACATGCAGTACCCAATATCCTCGAGGCAGAGCACAAGAAATCTGGCACTTAAAGCTTTACCAAGGGCGGTAGCTTTTGCTCTGAATAAAGACCGAACCTAGAATCAACTTTGTAATTATGCCTATCATGCTGAAGAGAACCTGCTGAATTATAGGATTTGCACACAACTGCAAGCATTTTAAACCCTAAACCCAACTACTCACATGAAAAAATATGCAACAGAGATGTCAGGATTTCCCATAAAATGTTTGCAGTTGTGTGTAAATCCTATCATTCAGTAGGTTCTCTTCAGCAGTATAGGCATAATTGCATAGTTGAATCTAGGTTCGGTCTTCATGCAGAGCAAAAGCTATCGCTCTTGGTAAATCTTTAAGTGCCAGATTTCTTGTGCTCTGCCTCGAGGATATAGGGTATTGCATGCATCTAACTAATTGGTCCCGAAATATGAACGTATATCATTACAACTATCCTTATATAAAATTAAGAACAATTCTTCAACAAGTGAATACAACTATTATACGCAATGTTCAATCATGCACTCCTTACATTGGAGGGCTCTAAGCCCTAAACCCTCAAAGAAATCTTACCTTACCAATTCCTAGCTTATAATTTGGACCCTGCAAGGGGTTTTATTGGCTATGTAGTCAACATGATTTTGAGCTTTCTTTATCCTTTTGCATTCAGTCAGACTGTAGAGATTTGAATCAATTAAAAGTTATTAAATACTTTAATCCAATTACCATTTCAAGAACAATTACATGAATACATTTATACTTACTGGTCGCTTTCGATTTTCTTCAATATTGATATGCTGGGGCTCCATTTGAAGGTCATCATCTTTGCGAACAAATATTGAACTTTCAACCTATAACCATTCAAAAACAATAAACTTTAAAACCTAACCCCTCTTTCTGAATAATAGCATTCTAAAAAAATTGGCGTTTCAACAACATACCTATCGAACACATTAAGGGAAAAAAAGTGTCCAATATGGAAATCAATCAAAAACTAATTTGAATACCATATTATCGATAAATTTACATGAAGAACTGATCGTAACTGTTATGAACGCTGGTATTCGTCGGAGTCGAAGAGTTTTCTTTTGCCTTTAGGGTTTGTATAGCGTTACATATAAATAATGAAGGATACAAACACGCGTAATTTAAAAAAGTATCGACACAACTTTAAAAAGTGTTGATACATTATGTAGATCTATTTTCTAATTAACCGGTATATTTCTAGTGGTTACATTGGAAAGTTACCTATTACATTATAATTATCGGTTTCGATGTTTTTGGGATCGATACAATTTTAAATGTATTAACACTTTATGCATGCACTCTTTTAGGCATTCATTATGGACAAAACATATCGACACAAATTCCACAAGTGTCGATACATGATGTAAACCTATTTTCTAATTAACCGGTATAATTCTACCGGGTACATTGTATAGTTACCTATTACATTATAATTATCGGTTTCGATATTTTTGGGATCGATATAATTTTAAATGTATCGACACTTTATGCGTGCACTCCTTTAGGCATTCATTTTGGACAAAAAGTATCGACACAAATTCCACAAGTGTCAATACATGATGTAGGCATATTCTCTAATTAATCGGTATATTTCTATCGGTTACATTGTGAAGTTACCTATTACATTATAATTATCGGTTTTAATGTTTTTGGGATCGATACAATTTTAAATGTATCGACACTTTATGCGTGCACTCTTTTAGGCATTCATTCTGGACAAAAAATATCAACACAAATTCCACAAGTGTCGATACATGATGTAGACCTATTCTCTAATTAACCGGTATATTTCTACCGGTTACATTGGAAATTTACATATTACATTATATTTATCAGTTTTTTGGGATCTAAACGTTTTATAAATGTATCGACACTTTATTCGTGCACCTCGTTGGACATTCATTCTGGTCAAAACGTATCGACACAATTTTAAAAAGTGTTGATACATTATGTAAACCTATTTTCTAATTAACCGGTATATTTCTACCGGTTACATTGGAAATTGACCTATTACATTATAATTATCTTATTGGATGTTTTTGGGATCGATACTTGTTATAAATGTATCAACACTTTATTCGTGCATCTCGGTTGGTCATTCATTCTGGACAAAAAGTATCGACACAATTTAAAAAGTATCGATATATTTTGTAGACCTATTTTCTAATTAACTGGTATATATTTTCCGGTTACATTGTAAATTTACCTATTACATTATAATTATCTTATTCGATGTTTTTGGGATCAATACTTTTAATAAATGTATCGACACTTTATTCGTGCACCTCGGTTGGGCATTCATTTTGGAGATTACTGAAAATGATTCTCTAATAATTTGTTTCGATACATTTGCACGCAGATATAAAATACATTAATAACTAGTATTGATATTTCAAGAATCCTCAAATGTCTCGGTATACAGAAAAGCAAATATGGATATAAAAGTCCGACCAATCAACCAACAACGATTCGAAGATCAAATGTCGTAGGAGCAATCAACCTAAATGAAACGCGAGGGAAATCCTGACCAGCATAATTTTGAGTAACAAGCAGGAAGGCTGGAAAGGCGAAGAATGCCTTCCGAATACTATCCATTTCATCCAGCTCACGAAGATAGGATAGCCGTAAATCGAAACCGTATGAGAGAAACATACCTGATGTAGTTGCATATTTAAAATCTCGAAGGTGATCCATTTGGTTCTCAAACATTTCAACCATCAGAAGCATTTCAGACTTATGATTTGGGTGCTACAGGGGTAATGCAACAAAATGCATCAAAAAATTCTCGAGAATTAAACGCTAGATCTTTTAATAATAATGTTAAATAATGGAAGATACACACGAAAAGTATAAACCCCGATACAATTAACAATGTAAACGGATAAAAGTTCTCCGGTATAATAAAAATAGTCGTAAATGACAAGTTCAAACACTTTCATGTATGCCTATTATCTTTGCACCAGAAGAATTTTACCGTTTACATTGTTAATTTAGCAAAGTATCGATAGTTTATACACATGTACCCTTCAATTATTTTTGTTATTATTACAAGTTGTAGCCCTCAATTATCGGGATTTTTAGTTTCCATTTGTTGCATTTCCCGTATACCACCCAGATTATACGCCCGAAACGTTTTTGACGCTTTAACTGTTTGAGAACCAAATACATCATCGTTGAGATTTTAAATCTGCAGCTGCTTCTACATCAAGTATGTTTAGCTAAGACGGTTTTTATTTAGGGTTAACCTACCTCAGTGAGCTGGCTAAAATGGATAGTATCCGGAAGGCATTCTTCGGATATCCAATATTCCTGCTTGTTAACCAAAAATTATGATGGTTGGGACTTCCTTGGCGTTTAAAGTTGGAAAAAAAATGGAAATTAGGAATAATCAATGATAACATGCATATTGTCTAGTTAATAAGTTTTGAAAAAGGTAAGTTGTTACCTTAGAAATGAAATTTGAAACACTCTCGATGCTTCCATTGAGTAAGTTGTTGTTTGGATGTAACAAAGGCTCGGGCTAATATTTATAGTGGAGTCAAAATTTATATTGAAATTCAAACTCAAATTGAAATTTAAACTCCAATTACATATGAAATGAACTTGAAATGCAATGTTAAATTGAACATGGAAATTGCATAATTGATTCATAATGTTCAAGTAACATGCGTTATGAACCATCAAGCGGGTAAAAGACAATATTGATTCAGTTCAAAGCTGAGTTGTGAGTTAATGAGGTTGTCACACTTGTTACATGAGAATAAAGTACTCACATGGAAGAGATAGATAGATTATTTTGTTATGCACAACCCATCCGAATGGAATATTTACCATATAAGTCACATGTTATACTGTGGAATATTAAAATACACAGTTACTGTGTTATATGTTATAGTATTTTTTAATCGAATGAAAATATACACACAATATAATCAAACCAAAACATATATACATAACTAATTTATACATAACAATGTTCAAATAATGTACCCACAATGAAATTAATCCGATGAAAAAAGTTATTTCTAACGAAGTCCGGAACATTAGATGCCTTCAACAAATTTTCCAAATACTCTCGTATGTTACCGCCTTTTTCAGAGGACATATATAAATAATTTAAATTATCAAACTAATGAGGTGCAATTTTACTAACAAGAAACTAATTCGCATAAGCTGGAATAAATTTGTGTCATACCTAGAGCATTTTCGTCCGAATGAGAAGCAACGTCGAAGGGATGTGCATATATGTAATTGTATTTCTATATAAACACAAAAATTGTTAATCAATCAATGTATGAACACCTGTTTAACTGGAAAAACATATTGCATAAATGTAACTTACCAGATTATAAATCATTTTTTCCGCTGAATCATCGACCAACAGTGTATTTAGGTCGTTAAAATCAGGAAACACGTTCCAAACATCATTGAGATCTTTACAGTAGGTAACATTATCGTCTTCTTTTCACTTTACTTGATCCTGTTCACAAACAGTCGAACATAAATATGTAAGAATCATAGACAAATAAAAGTCAACAAAGTGTAATGACATTCATCTTACCCAAATGAATAGAAAATGATCAGACAACAAAGGTGGTTTGTCAAGTACACGGTCAATGTTATGCCTGAGATTGTAATCAAGTTTGAATGTTAAAATTTAATTGTATATTATCAATTTTGGCTATAGTAATTTAATTGCTCAATAGTTATAACCTCATCTTGAAAGACCAAATGGCAACAACAAAATTGTCTATTCAAAAATGCATAAATTCATATAATCCTGTTCTGAGGATAACATCTACAACATGAAGAAAATGAGATTAAAGTTGTACGCTTATATGTTAAAATAATGGATACAAAAGAACAGAATTAAAACCTGTTGGATGTCTTGGGAAGTAGGCAATGACACCATTGACATAAAAAATTACAAGTTTTCTTGCAGGTGGCGTTGCAGACACGATATACTTGTTTGGATCATCATCATCATCTTCATCATCATCGTCATCTTCATTGACCGCTTGGTTGTCCACATCTGTTAAAAGAAAATAAAATACATTTTACAACATGTAAATATTTAGAAACATAAATAATTAATTACCTAACTCATTTGATTTCGTTGACGTAATTCGTCATACAAGATGAAGACTTCATCGCGTAATGATGTATTATCGGCTCGCATTCCGCTTACAAGAGAATCAATATGCTCCCGAAAATTGACCATGTATTCTATCACTGTCTTAATTGTGACATCATCTCCACCTGGAGCTTCTCGAGCTTCTTCCATCATTGCGTCTCTCATTGGTTGGTCGTCTTCATGGCCAATGGGGTCAATTTCCTATCTCTCTTGATCTAATCCTACATCCTTGACACGCTTCCAACTGACCTTTTCAACAAAATCATATCCCGCTCTGGTAATAAATAACATGTCAATCTTGCGGGTTAATCGAACATGGGCGTCAAATGAAAAATCAACTTTTTCTTATTCAACAGATGGGCGATGACATCCATATGGTAGTGAAGTTGAAATTGATGCTCCCTTTGTGACCATATGTACAATTGAATTATATATCAGTTTAGCAATGTTTGGAGCCGTTTTGGATCTATACTTTGCTATCCACAAATAATTGTTGTCTCGAATCATTGAATGTTTTCCCCAGTAGGCCGAATAAACCAAGTGAACATTTTTTGAAACACTCTCGACTCTACATCTAGGTGAATTGGGCAATTCTAGCAGCTCGTTGTATTGTAGTATCTAAATCATTTTCATCTGAATCCTCTTTATTCTCTATACATATACCCTCTGCAATAGTATCCAGAGAGATATATATATATATATATCATTCCCCATGACATGGGTATTAATTCCTATTATATTACTCTTATTAGGCTCACGCTCGAAGAAAGCATTGTTGTAGAATACTCTAACTAGGTTAGAGTAATATTTTGGTTCTATACCAATGAATTCAAGCCAACCCCAAGATGTAAATGTGAATTTAAAACTAAAACCATATTTATCATCGAACAAGAAAACCAGGTTAATGACACGTTCGAGATGAATCTTCCTTACTTTGAAACTCCTTTGCCATCTATATTTCTCCTCATCGGATCTAAAGTTCAGAGTTTCGAACGACTTGATTTGATCAGAAGAAGCAATTAGTTGAGAAGGAGGTTGTCGTTGAGAAGAGCTTGGTTGAGAAGAGCTTTGAGAAAGACCGCGCCTCTGACTCTAACGTTTTGGAGCCATTTTGGGTGTGGATGCTGGTACATTTGAACACAAACACATTAAGGAGAAAAAAGAGTCCAATCTGGAAATCAATCAAACCCTAATTTATGGCAAAACAACGATAAATTTACCTGAATATCTGATCGTAACTGTTATGATAACGATGGTATTCGTCGGAGTCAAAGAGTTATCTTCTGTCTTTAGGTTTAGGGTTTTTTGATTTGGAGGTTGTATTGATTATAATCTATAAATAATGAAGGGAAAAAAAAACACAAAATTTTAAAAAGTATCAGCATAAATTTAAAATGTGTTGATACATTATATAAACCTATTGTATCTTAAAACCGGTATATTTATACCGGTTACATTGAAAAATTACCTATTACATTATAATTATGAGTTTCGATGTTTTTGGGATCGATATGTTTTATAAATGTATCGACACTTTATGCATGCACCTAGTTTGGGCATTCATTTTGGACAAAAAGTATCGACACAAACTTAAAAAGTGTTGATACATTATGTAGACCTATTCTCACATAAAACTGGTATATTTATATCGGTTACATTGAAAAATTACCTATTACATTATAATTATGGGTTTCGATGTTTTTGGGATCGATACGTTTTATAAATGTATCGACACTTTATGCGTGCACCTAGTTTGGGCATTCATTCTGGACAAAACGTATCGACACAAATTTCAAAAGTGTCGATACATTATGTTGACCTATTCTCTCATAAAACCGGTATATTTATACTAGTTATATTGAAAAATTACCTATTACATTATAATTATGAGTTTCGATGATTTTGGGATCTATACTTTTTGTAAATGTATCGATACATATGTTTACCTATTCTCTCATTAAACTGGTATATTTTACCTATTACTTTATAAAAATTGGCTTCGATGTTTTTAGGATCGATACTTACAATAAATGTATCAACGCACTCTTTTGGAAACTTTACATTTGGGAACCATACTGGAAAAAATGTTGGAAACAAATCTTTGTGTTTATTAGTTTTGTCATTAAAAAAAGTCTATTTTTACCACCTACATTATAAATTTACCTATTACTTTAAAGTTATTGAATTTTATAGTTATTGTACATAGCTAAATATGGAATGACCATTGAGTCCCGTACATGATGGCAATTATGTTAGTGACATTTGGAATAATGCAGACAACGATCTTCATATATCGTAATTATCAACATGACTACTACTGTGTATAAGAAATATGTAACCAATTGCTAACTTTTCTCATCTCACACATAATTACATTCACATACAAAATTATAAATCGTATACAAAATTATAAATCTTATACAAAATTAACCCTACATTTACATCATCGATTCCTTTTGTTAATCTTGTGTGTCATGGCAACTTTTGACATCTCCTCTATTAGTTTATTTTGATTGTGTGGAAAATATTTTGATGTTTCGATATAACAAATTAAATGTTATTGGATTTCAAGATTTTCTAATCATTTTCAAATATATATTCGATCAAACTATTCGAATATCAAAATATTACTCCAAGTTTTTCAAATGTCAATTTCAATCCTTACTCAAGTGTAAAAGTGTGTTTTAATCTTTTAATCAATTTTACAATGTATTTCGAGCCTTAATCGAGCCAAAAATATTTTCTTAATAAATCTTAAACTAAAAAACCAGATTGCTCGGAGGGTACTGATACCTCCCAAGAGGGCACCGATACCCCTATATAAGATTTGGCTCCAAGAAATAACAGATTGCTCAGAGGGTACCAATACCCCCCAGGAGGTACCGATACCCCCATATCATAACAGTTGAAATATTTGAATTTTACACGGCAGGTACCGATACCCTATGTATGGGTACTGATACCCCCAACGCTCCAAGCTGTTTTATTAATTGCTTTCACACAATAACGACTCTATTGACTCCACTAATGATCCCCAATGTTCAGAAGTGATCAAAGGAGTATTTAAACAAGCTTAGAATCCATTGATCAACAACGATTATAAAGAATCAAGAGAGAATCAAAGAGAAAGCATCAAACCTCAAGTTTGAGCATTTTCAAGCCTATTTTATTCAATATTCATTTTTTTGCTTTCAAGAACACTTATTGTGCTCAATTGTATTATTCTTGAGTGTTCTTTGTTTGTTCTAGAATTGTGCAAACATCTTGCCTTGTGAGGATTTTCTTGTAAGTTTGTAAAATTTGTATTTTTCTCTTTGGGAGAGAGTATTCTCAAGAATTTGGGGTATAATTCTTGAATGATTTGTAAGGTTACTCTTTATCCTCAAAAGAAAGAAAAATTAGTGAATTTGTGGAAAATCCTTAGTGTGGATAACTAAGGTAGTGGACGTAGACTTTGGTTGAGAAAGCCGAACCACTCTAAATCGCCGTGCAAATATTTTCAATTTTCTGCAAAAGCTTCCACCGAAATTTTTATTGCCAATTCATCCCCTCTTGGCCTATTCCATCGATCAATTAACTCAACAATTAGTATCATAGGCTCACTCATTTGAAGGTTTAATCACCTCTTGAGTCGATTCGGAAAGAGTTACATTGATAATCAGGTCATCAATGGCCTCCACTTCAAACTCCAACTTCGGTCTTGATTCATTTCCCGTCAACATGTCTCCTTTCTTCAATGGAGCTAATTATGCTTATTGGAAGAATAGGATGATGTAATTCATTCAAGCAAGTGCCATGGGAGCATGGAATATTATAGAAGATGGATACATCAAACCTTCCACTCATCCAAGATTGTGGAGTGAAGGAGAGACAAGAATGTTCCAGCTCAACTCCAAAGCTATCTATATTATTTTTGTGCTCTTGGACCGGATGAATACTGGATAATTTCATTTTGTACAACCACCAAGGAGATATGGGACAAACTACAATTCACTCATGAAGACACAAACAAGATAAAAGAATATAAAATTAGTCTTCTAACTCATAACTATGAAAATTTTAGGATGAAACCAGATGAAGATGTCAAAGCTATGATGGATAGATTCTCCACGATTGTCGATAGTCTTAAATCATATGGAGAAATTATTCCAAATGAAAAGCTTGTAAGGAAGTTAGTTTACTCTCTTCCAAAAGCTTTGTAATCAAAGAAGACGGCGATCATCGAGGCTAAGAACTTAAAATCCTTGACCCTCGATGAGCTTATTGGCTCTATCCTCACACATGAAATGATGCTTAAAGAAGAGGAAGACCTCGTGAAAAGAGACGAGCCAAAGAAGGAGACGGAAAAGAAGAAAAACATTGGAGTTTCTCTCAAATCAACAAAAGATGAGAGTGATTCGGATGAAGATGATGATGACATTGTTTTCCAAACGGTTCAGAAAATTAATGAGGCCAAACCGAGGAAGAAAATTCAAACGAAATGAAGGCTTCAAGAATGAACCAAAAGAAAAGGACCCGATCATTTGCTATGAATGCAAAAAGCCAAGGCATGTCAAATATGATTGCCCATAATTGAAGAAAAAGTGTCAATCAAAAAATAAGCACAAGGCTCACATGACTACATGGAGCGATTAAGAAGGTTCCGATGAAGGGGAACAAGAAGTAGCAAACTTGTGCTTGATGGCCATCGGGAAAATTCTCAGGTAACCTCTAATTCATTTGATTTAGATGATTCATCTTATGATGAGTTATTAGAGGATTATAATGGATTGACTTTGGATTATAAGACTTTATTTTCAAAATACAAAAATGATATTTCAAAATTAAAAAATGAAAATAGTCTTATGTCCAAGACGAACAATGAGCTTGAAAGTAAGATTAAAGAATTGCAAATCAAAATGAATGATTTTGAAAAGAAAATGCTGATTTGCATAATTTGCTTTCAAAAGTTCATGATGATCATCAAAAGGAAATTGATGATCTTAAAGCCTCTTTTAATAAAGTTGAACAAAAAGTTTTGAAAATGTGAAAAATTCAAAAACCAATTATGTTAAAAAGAGCTTTAAAAACTACAATCATAGAAGGCTCCAAAAACTCAAATGAAAAAATCATTAGAAGTTTATGGGTTCCTAAAGGACTCTTTACTACTAAAGATAAAGATATCCTACAAAAATGGATACCCAAGGGACTAGGATTTTGGAAACTAATGAATATGGACCCAAAAGAATTTGGGTACCAAAAATCAAAAATTAATCTATGTTTGTAGGGAAAGGAGCATTGCTACAAGGCACGAGAAACAAATTCAAACTCATGGTACCTTGATAGTGGATGCTCAAGACACATGACCGGATACAATAGTCGGTTCATAGAGCGTAACTTTAAAAATGGAGGAGATGTAACTTTTGGAGATAATTTAAAAGGTCACATTGAAGGTATATGTACCATAGGTAATACCTTTTCCATACAAATTAAAAATGTTTTATATGTGAATGGATTAAAGCATAATCTATTGAGTATTAGTCAATTATGTGATAAGGGATTCATTGTCATGTTTGAAACTAATGGTTGTAAAGTCATTGACATTGCATCTAATCGGATTATGCTTGTTGGTCATAGAATAGGAAACATATACATGGTGCATTTAGATTCTATAGATATGACTAATTTATGCCTAGTTGCTAAGGATGAGCATGATAGTTGGTTATGGCATAGGAGACTAGGACATGCTAGTATGAGTATTTTGTAACGGTTAATTCAAGGAGATTTAGTTTGAGGGTTGCCTAAACTAAAATTTGATCATTATAAAATCTGTGATGCTTGTGCTAAAGGAAAACAAAAGCGAATTTCTTTTAAATCCATTAATGACGTATCCACTAGTAGAGTATTACAATTGATCCATATAAATCTTTTTGGGCCATATAGGATTACTAGCTTGGGTGGAAAACAATATGCATTTGTCTTGGTAGATGACTATTCTAGATATACTTTGGTTTTATTTTTAAGTACTAAAGATGAAGCATTAGAAAATTTTATCATATTTTCAAAAGTAATCCAAAACGAAAAAGGTTACTCTATAACTAGTGTTAGGAGTGATCATGGAACTGAATTTGAAAATCTTGGATTTACTGAATTTTGTAATTCTAATGGTATTAGCCATAATTTTTCAGCACCTAGAACCCGTCGACAAAATGAGTTGTTGAGAGGAAAAATCGAACTTTAGAAGAAATGGCTAGAACCATGCTTTGTGAAAACAATTTGCCAAAATATTTTTGGGCGGAACCACAAATACCTCTTGTTATGTTATTAATCGAGTAATGATTAGGCCTATTTTGAAGAAAACACCATATGAACTTTTCAAAAATAAAAAGCCTAACATTAGCTATTTTCATCCTTTTGGATGTAAATGTTTTGTTTTAAACAACGGTAAAGAAAATCTTGGCAAATTTGACGCTAAAAGTGATGAAGGAATTTTTCTGGGTTATTCCTTAAATTCTAAAGCTTATCGAGTATTTAATAAAAGAAATTTAGTTGTAGAAGAGTCTATACATGTTGTTTTCAATGATAATCCCCTTACAAGGAAGGATTCTTGTGTGAATGATGATATAGGTATTATAAACACAAATGACGTTAGACTTGATGTTGGAGATCCATCATCAAATGAAGAACCGAAAGTTGAGGAAACTCAAGATCCTCTCGAGAATCCAACCATTGAAGAAAGGGAAGTCTCTTATCCAAGGGAATATAACTATGTCAAGGATGGTGAAATAATAGGTGATCCATCCAAAGGGGTAGCAACTCAATCTTCTCTTAGAAATATATGTAATTATGTTGCATTTGTTTCATGCATAGAGCCTAAGAATATTAAAGAAACATTAAATGATGAACATTGGATTATGGCAATGCAAGAAGAGTTAAATCAATTTGAGAGAAGTAGAGTATGGACAGTAATTGAAAGGTCTAGTAATAAATCTACTATAGGTACTATATGGGTATTTAGGAATAACCTTGATGAAAGTGGTAATATAGTGAGAAACAAGGCTAGACTTGTTGCTCAAGGGTATACTCAAGAAGAAGACATAACTATGATGAAACATACGCTCCCGTGGCTAGGATGAAAGCAATTAGAATGTTATTAGCATTGGTATGTTTCAATGAATTTAAATTACATCATATGGATATTAAAAGTGCATTTTTAAGCGGTTTTATAAAAGAAGAAGTATATGTGGAGCAACCTCATGGTTTTGAAGATTCAAAATTTCTAGATCATGTTTTCAAATTGACAAAAGCACTTTATGGTTTAAAACAAGCTCCTAGAGCTTGGTATAAAAGTATGTCTAACTTTTTAATTGAAAAAGGTTTTTCAAAAGGGAAGATTGATACTACATTGTTTTTAAAGCATAAAGGTAAAGATTTATTAGTAGTTCAAATTTATGTTGATGATATAATATTTGGTTCTACTAATGATGTTCTTTGCCAAGAATTTTCTAAGCTAATGCAAAGTGAATTCAAAATGAGCATGATGGGGGAGCTCTCAGTTTTCTTGGGACTCCAAATCAAGCAAAGAAAAGATGACATCTTCATTAATCAAGCTAAGTACATCAAGGATATGCTCAAGAAGTCATCAACAAAGCTTGACAAAGATGAAGGAGGTAAATGTGTGGATGTTATATTGTATAAGTCAATGATTGGCTTTTTGCTTTATCTAACCGCAAGTAGATCGAACATTATGTTTAGTGTTTGCTTATGTGCTAGATTTCAATCATGCCATAAGGAATCACATTTACTAGCTGTTCAGAGGATCTTTAGATACCTTAAGGACACTCATAGATTAGGACTTTGGTATCCTAGAGACTCTAGCCTTAGCTTGCATGCCTTCTCTGATACGAATTATAGAGGATGCAAAATAGATAAGAAAAATACCTCCGATACTTGCCAATTCTAGGAAATATGATGATTTCTTTGTTTTCAAAGAAACAAAATTGTGTTTCATTATCTACCACTAAAGCGGAATACATTTAAGCCGGTAGTTGTTGTGCACAAGTTTTATGGATGAAACAAAAACTTTTTGATTATGGAATTAAAGTAGGTACCATACCTATCAAGTATGAAATACTAATGATATTTGTCTCGCTAAAAATCCCATCCAACACTCTAGAACTAAGCACACTGAAATTAGACATCATTTCGTTAGAGATCATGTCGCTAAAAAATATATAGTTCTAGAATATGTTGATACTTTGCACCAATTATCGATATTGTTGAATTATGTTTTGATATAACAAATTTAAAGGCAAATTTTTTTGGACTTGAATTGAATTTATTCAAAGTTTTAAAAAGGTTTCAAAAATAATTCAAAGTCCATTAAATTTGGATTTGGAGCAAAAATGCAAAAGGGTGTCAAAGTGCATCCATGCACCCATACAGTGCATCCATGCACCCCTGTAAAGCATCCATGCACCTGCCACTAGTGTATCGATGCACCATGTAGTGCATCCATGCACTCCATTTCGAATGCAATTAGTGCATCAATGCTTCCTGCTATGCATCGATGCATCCTGCTGTGCATCCATGCACCAAGGCTGCAACGGCTAGTTTATTTGAATTTAATGAAGGGGTATCGATGCACCTTGATAGTGCACCAATGCACCATGTTATGGGCAGCCTTTTTGAGTATAAAAAGCATCCCCAAACGGCTCCAAAACATCCTCAATGGTTATATACGACATCAAACACATTCCAAGCTATAAATACAAGCTAAGGACACTTGAAGAAGCAAGATAATAACTATCCAAGCAATCAAACACAAGAGAAGAGTTTTTCAATCTTATTTTATCTTTCTCTTGTAAATATTTTGTTCTTGTGATCTCAATCTTGTAAACACCTACCTTAGAGAGGTTTTCTTGTTTACTTATTTTATCCTTTTGTAAAGGGAAAGGTTCTAGCTTATCCCGTGTAAAAGCTAGGGAAAGGTTATAGTTTAGCCCAAAAAAAGTAGGGAGTTGTAAGGTTATCTCTTTGTCCTCAAAAGAAAGAACAAATTAGTGAATTTTTTGGAAAATCCTTAGTGAGGAGCTAAGGTAGTGGACATAGACTTTGGTTTAGAAAGTCGAACCACTCTAAATCGCTGTGCAATTTTCTATCTTTCATTCTCCTTACTTCCTAAACTCAAAAACCGTTCCAACCACTCTTTGCAAACTGTTCCGGTTGTCGAATCGAGATTCCAAAATCTCAAAAATTGGCATCAGAGCCTAACTCGTTTAGAAGGTTTAACCACCTTGAGATGATCCTCGAAGAAGCTCTACGAATTTCCGACGCAACCGACAAAGAAATGACTTTTTTCTCCGGTGCTTATTATCTTGAAGAATATCCCATTATGGATTCACAACCTGTCAATAAGCCACCCTTCATCAATTGAGCAAATTATGCACATTGGAAAAATAAGATGATTTACTTTATTCAATCCTACAATCTAGGAGCTTGGAACTCAATAATGGACGGTTACTCCTCTCCACCCTACAAGTACAACGATTAGAGTAGAGAAGAGCAAAAAAATTTCCAGCTTAACTCTAAGGCTATACATATTCTATTATGTGCTTTAGGCCCAAATGAATATGGAAGAATCTCATATTGTTCTAGTGCCAAAGAGATTTGGGATAAGATCCAAGTCATTCACGAAGGAACCGACGAAGTGAGGGAATCAAAGAAAAGTTTCTCAACCATAGCTACGAGAACTTCAAGATGAAACCTGATGAAGACATCAAAGCTATGATGGATAGATTTTCTGTGATTGTCAACGGTATCAAGGGATATGAAGAAGTAATCCCTAATGAAAAGCTTGTGAGGAAGATGATCTACTCTCTTCTAAAGGAGTGACAATCGAAGAAGACAACCATTATCGAAGCAAGAAACTTAAAGTCTCTCACTCTCGACGAGCTAATTGGTTCCCTTCTCACTCATGAGATGATGGTGAAGTAAGATAAAGAAAGGGAAGAGAAGAAAAACAAGAAGAAGAAGGAGGTAGGCATTGCCTTCAAATCCACCAATGAAAGCTATCAAGATTCAAGTGATGAGGTGGATGAAGACGATGATGAACAAGAAGAAGAGATGGTCAAGCTCTTGAAGGAACTCAAGAGATTTATGATTTCCAAGGAAGTGAAACATGAATCAACCAAGAAGAGGAGTCCCCCGATATGTTTCAATTGTCAAAGAAAGAGGCATGTCAAGTATGAATGTCCTCTTCTAAAGAAAAAGGGGAAGAAGGCGTTTGTTGCATCTTGGAGTGATGAAGATGATTCCAATGATGAAGTAGTCAACATATGCCTCATGACCACTCAAGAAGAATTCGAGGTATCTTCTAACTCAAATGAATTTAATTCATTTACTTTTGATGAGTTACAAGATGCTTATAATAGGTTGTATTTAGGATTTGAGACCATGAATTCCAAATATACGAAATTAATTTCAAAACTCAAAATTAAAGATAATTTGATTTTGAAAGCAAAAGTTAATTTTGAAAATCAAAATGAAAATTTGAAAATAATTTAGAGCTTTCAAAAATCAAAATAAATGACTTAGAAAAAGAAAATTTTGAGTTAGGAGTTAAGCTTGAAGGCTTAACAAAAGAAAAAAGAATTAATTTCTAAAAAAAACCTATTATGTTTTAAAATGGCAAAATGCTCACATTGTCAGTTTTATGGTCATTTGGAACATACTTGTCCTTTAAAGAAAGGAAAACATTTTAAAATTAGACAAGTATGAGTTCCTAAGGGAACAAGGGGCATTGAAACTAACGTCCAAGGATCCAAAGCAATTTGGATACCAAAATCGAAAAGAATGTCTCTTGTAGGTGTGTGGGAGCAATGGTGATGAAGATGATGATATTCAAGATGCTCTAGCCACACATGAAAAGGAATGGGTAACCTCTAAGCTTAATGTTTTTAATTTTAGTTATTTGGTTGCTCATAGGATTTATGCATGCATGAGTTTTGATTTTAAATGATTATGCATTGTTTTTAATCTCATGTATGTTTAAAAAAATGGTTATGATGAACATTTTAAATTTTTAATGATTTTTTTTTATTTTTAGTTCATCATAATAAAAATTTGGTCAAAATTGGTTTTAATGCAAATGATATATCTCTAACAATTAATATCAATTTTTCAAAAACTTTCATTTTACAAGTTTTAATTTTTTCTGACCTAAATTTAAATGTTTATGCATGTGATTTAAATGAAAATGATATCTTTGTAACAATTGATATCAAAATTTTCAAATGCATAACATTTTTGGAAAACTTTATGCATATGCACTTAATTTCAATAATTAATATTGCATAAAGTATTTTTGACTTGGATATATTGAATTTCATGTACTACTAACATGTTTGTTATTCTTTGTTGAAATTCAATTTTGTTTAAGTGTCATGATCCTAAAAGCTTAATTTTGTTTGGAATGCATTTATTGAGGGGGAGCTTTGATTTTTCAAATGATTTTTAAAATTTCAAATTTACTACTTACTCTCCAAAGTTATTTTGAACTTCAAAGATTGAATTATTTTTGATATAACAAAAAGGGGGAGAAATTTTGGTTTGAAAAATTCAATTTCTTAATGAAAAAGGGGGAGCTTAACATTTTCATATATTTTCAAACAATTGGTAAAAATTGATATCATTTTGTTAAAAATTGGTATCTTTTTCATTAAACATTTTATTAAGGGGGAGTTTTGCCAAAAACAAATTTTCAAATATTTTGTTATATCAAAAAGGGGGAGATTGTTGAATTATATTTCGATATAACAAATTTAAAGGCAAAATGTTTTTGGACTTGAATTGAATTTATTCAAAGTTTTAAAAAGGTTTCAAAAATAATTCAAAGTCCATTAAATTCGGATTTGGAGCAAAAATGCTAAAGGGTGTCAAAGTGCTCCATGCACCCCTGTAGTGCATCCATGCACCCCTGCAGTCCATCCATGCACCTACCACTAGTACATCGATGTACCATGTAGTGCATCCATGCACTCCATTTCGAATGCAATTAGTACATCAATGCATCTTGCTGTGCATCGATGCACCAAGGCTGCAACGACTAGTTTATTTGAATTTAATGAAGGGGTATCAATGCACCTAGATAGTCCACCGATGCACCATGTTATGGGCAGCCTTTTTGAGTAGAAAAATCATCCCCAAACGGCTCCAAAACATCCCAACGGTTATATACGACATCAAACACATTCCAAGCTATAAATACAAGCTAAGGACACTTGAAGAAGAAAGAGAACAACTATCCAAGCAATCAAACACAAGAGAAGAGTTTTTCAATCTTATTTCATCTTTCTCTTGTAAATATTTTGTTCTTGTGAGCTCAATCTTGTAAACACCTACCTTAGAGAGGTTTTCTTGTTTACTTATTTTATCTTTTTGTAAAGGGGAAAGGTTCTAGCTTATCCCGTGTAAAAGCTAGGGAAAGGTTCTAGTTTAGCCCGGAAAAACTAGGGAGTTGTAAGGTTATCTCTTTTTCCTCAAAAGAAAGAAGACATTAGTGAATTTGTTGAAAAATCCTTGGTGAGGAGCTAAGGTAGTGGACGTAGACTTTGGTTTAGAAAGTTGAACCACTCTAAATCACTGTGCAATTTTCTATCTTTCAATCTCCTTACTCCCTAAACTCAAAAACCGTTCCGGCACCTCTTTGCAAACTGTTCCGGTTGTCGAATCGAGCTTCCGAAAATCCTAACAGATATCTTTACAAAACCTTTAGATAAAGAAGATTTGTGGCACTTAGAAGAGAATTAGGTTTGACCAACCTACCTTGACTTAGTGTTTAAAATAAGATTAGCACTTTTAATTAGTTTTGGAAAATGCTTATAAAAATAACACTTTTGATTGCATTCTTTGCTATTAGTTAGGGGGAGTTTATGATTCTTAGTGAGAATTAATTATATGTTCAAATAATGTTTAAGGATATATTTACATTAATTGAACATTGTTAATTTTCGTGATATGAGTTGCCAATACCACTAGAGTTGATTAATTTAGCTTTTAAGTGTTTAAAATCAGATTTTTGGATATTTTGGCGCAGGAGGTATCGATACCCCCTTTGAATGGGTACCGATACCCCCTTTGAATGGTACTGATACCCTCCCCGAGGCTACCGATACCCTCCACAGGTTCTGGTTATTAAACGCCCATAACCTCTTTTTTGCCAAAAACTCTCTTATCTTCTTCTCTCACGACGTGCGCACCTCCACTCATCCCTAATCTCTACATTGCTTAAAATCAATGATTTCAAGTCGGATTTCACTCAATTTTCAACTCCTAAACCTACTAGCTTCATTAATTTAGTGCAAACATCATCAAAATCTACTCAATCTTCATCTTTCAAGGTAACTTTTCTAAAAAAACTCTATTTTATTGATTTTGAACATAGAACTAGTTTTAATTAGTTCTAGGTTGAAATGTATATTGGGCATTGCTTATATTTTGGTTTAGAACTATAATCTACAATTAATTTCATAAAAAAACAAAAGATTTTTCAAAATGTTTTGAAATTTTCGAAATTAAAAAAAATGTTTTGAATTATAATTATAATTGTTGTTTTTGATATAGTTATGTTGATTTCATGAAAACTATACGTGTATTGATTTTCAAACATTATTTTCAAATATGGTTTTTCAAAATTACTCATTAGAACTATTTTAGAGAACCTTAAAATATTGAGGACTCATTTGAGTTTTGGGATTGATATTATTGCATACATGTGTTTTAAAATTGCAGGTTAATCTTGTCTATTCCGATTTCCTAAGTCATGTCTCACAAATGCCCTAGGACGTCCACTAGTCGATCAAACCAACCACTAAACCTACCTCTAAATCCACCTCCTATCCAACAAATTCCTAATCCCGATGATCCTGATATGACTATTCGTAATTCATGCTTCAATGAACTTGGTCATAGACAAAATCTCTTCTTCAGGTATTCTCAATATTTTGAGTCATATAAAATTCGAGAAGAACGAATCTCATCTCTTCAAGCTATGTTAGAAATAGATTTTAGATATCTTCCTACCCTACGAGAATGGAAATTTGATAAAATTTTTGAACTAGAACCAATAATTTATCATCAACTTGTTCGAATCTTCTATTCCAATGCCATTTGTGTTCAAAACAAGGATAAAACCGAAACCTTAGGAATTAGATCCCACCTTTTAGGAAAATTCATCTATATTGACCCGTAATACATAGCGCGTGCATTTGGATTAGATAATGTCGGCTTAGACAATGAAAAACAAATAGTAGGTACTCCTTATAAAAGAAAAGAGAGTGTGAGTGTATTAGATCTCCATGCTCGTTTTCTTCGTCTGATAATCTCTTGGTGGTTTCGACCATCCAGAGGAAAATACTCCACTCTTAGAGCTTTAGATCTTTGGTGGATACATTATATCCAAAACAATAATAAAATTAACCTACCTCAGATTATATTCTCCGAACTCGTAGAAACCGTAAACTTAGTTCCTAATAAGAAAGTCTGTGCATCTCTAGTTTACGATTGTCTTCTAAGTTATCTGTTTGTCAAAGCCGAGCTTAGGGTATAACTTGATGTAGTTTTTCCTCTCAAAAATCAAATTAATCTTATTTTATTAACAAAATCGGGGTCAACAAAGGACAAGAACACCGGGCAATGGATTCGATCTGCTGATCAAACACCGGGAGCTAGTTCTTCAAGAGCTCCACGGGCACCGGCTGCAGACGATGATCCTGAACTTTAACAGCTGATGCAAGACATTGATGAAGTCTCCGATGACGAGCCAGAGCAGTACGAGGAACAAGCACAACAAGAGGATCAAATGCCTCCATATTTTCAATCTTTTATGGAGACATTTGACTTCCGATATGCATCCATGGATTCTCGGTTTACATCCATAGAGCCCCATTTATTCGCTATGGGGGCTCAACAATTAGAAAATCAACAAGAGATTTGAGCTAACCGTGAAGCAATGAATAATCGATTCAATTCTATAGACGCTAGACTCGATGCACTTACACAAGATGTGGCTAATATATGGACACATCTATCTCCTCCCGATCCTCCAATGGAGCAGACCTTGCCTAGTTTCGATTTTTTCTTAAGATTGAACTTCGGATTTAGAACTTTGACTTGTTAAACATTTTAATGTTTTTGGATTGAATGTTTGAATTTGTTATGGATGTTGAATGTTTAACTTTGAATGCTTATTTGGTTTGGTTTTAATGTTTTTGCATCAATTACATTATAGTTGCAATATGACCAATTTTCCATTTCACATTATGAATATTGAATTATGAAACTAATGACTAACCTTTCTTTTGATTATGATCTTAGCAGCTTAAGCTATATTTATAGGTATTAATTGGCTATGTTTTTCAAAAACATTATTTAATTTTTTTTATTTTTTTATTTAACAAAAAGGGGGAGAAGTATTAGAGTAAGGGGGAGTAATTTCAAAACTTGATTTCAAAAATGATTTTCAATTAGAAAATATTAAAATTACTAAAATGTTTATATCAAAAAGGGGGATTTTGTTGAAAACATTTTGATGTTTCGATATAACAAATTAAATGTTAGTGGATTTCAAGATTTTCTAATGATTTTCAAATATATTTGATCAAACTATTCGAATATCAAAATATTACTCCAAGTTTTTCAAATGTAAATTTCAATCCTTACTCAAGTGTAAAAGTGTGTTTTAATCTTTTAAACAATTTTACAAAGTATTTCGAGCCTTAATCGAGCCAAAAATATTTTCTTAATAAATCTTAAACTAAAAAACCAGATTGCTCAGAGGGTACCGATACCCCTATGTAAGATTTGGCTCCGAGAAATAACAGATTGCTCGGAGGGTACCGATACCCCCAGGAGGTACCGATACCCCTGTCTCATAACGATTGAAATATTTGAATTTTACACGGCAGGTACCGATGCTCTATGTAGGGGTACCGATACCCCCCAACACTCTAAGTTGTTTTATTAACTATTTTCACACAATAACATCTCTATTGACTCCACTAATGATCCCCAACGTTCAGAAGTGATCCAAGGAGTATTTAAACAAGCTTAGAAGCCATTGATCAACAACAATTATAAAGAATCAAGAGAGAATCAAAATGAAATCATCAAACCTCAAGTTTGAGCATTTTCAAGCCTATTTCATTCAATATTCATTTTTTGCTTTCAAGAACACTTATTGTGCTCAATTGTATTATTCTCGAGTGTTCTTTCTTTGTTCTAAAAGTGTGCAAACATCTTGCCTTGTGAGGATTTTCTTGTAAGTTTGCAAAATTTGTATTTTTCTCTTTGGGAGAGAGTGTTCTCATGAATTTGGGGTATAATTCTTGAGGGATTTGTAAGGTTACTCTTTGTCCTCAAAAGAAAGACAAATTAGTGAATTTGTGGAAAATCCTTAGTGTGGATAACTAAGGTAGTGGACGTAGACTTTGGTTGAGAAAGTCGAACCACTCTAAATCGTTGTGCAAATATTTTCAATTTTCTGCAAAAGCTTCCATCGAAATTTTTATTGCCAATTCACCCCCTCTTGACCTATTCCATTGATCGATTAACTCAACAATTGGTATCAGAGCCTCACTAATTTGAAGGTTTAATCGCCTCTTGAGTCGATTCGGGAAGAGTTACATTGATAATCAAGTAATCAATGACCTCCACTTCAAACTCCGACTTCAGTCTTGATTCATTTCTCGTCAACAAGCCTCTTTTCTTCAATGGAGCTAATTATGCTTATTGGAAGAATATGATGATGTAATTCATTCAAGCAAGTGACATGGGAGCATGAAATATTATAGAAGATGGATACATCAAACCTTTCACTCATCCAATATTGTGGAGTGAACATCAAACCTTCTACTCATCCAAGATTGTGGAGTGAATGAGAGACAAGAATGTTCCAGCTCAACTCCAAAGCTATCCATATTATTTTTTGTGCTCTTAGACCAGATGAATACGGGAGAATTTCATCTTGTACAACCACCAAGGAGATATGGGACAAACTACAAGTCACTCATGAAGGCACAAACGAGGTAAAAGAATCTAAAATTAGTCTTCTAACTCATAGCTATGAAAATTTCAGGATGAAACCGGATGAAGATGTCAAAGCTATGACGGATATATTCTCCACGATTGTCAATAGTCTCAAATCATATGGAGAAATTATTCCAAATGATAAGCTTATAAGGAAGTTAGTTTACACTCTTCCAAAAGCTTGGCAATCAAAGAAGACGGCGATCATCGAGGCTAAGAACTTAAAATCCTTGACCCTCGATGAGCTTATTGGCTCTCTCCTCACACATGAAATTATGCTTAAAGAAGAGGAAGACCTCTAGAAAATAGACGAGCCAAAGAAGGAGACGGAAAAGAAGAAAACATTGGAGTTGCTCTCAAATCAACAAAAGATGAGAGTTATTCGGATGAAGGTGACGATGACGAGGAAATGACATTGTTTGCGAAACGGTTCAAAAAATTAATGAGGCCAAACCGAGGAAGAAAATTCAAACGAAACGAAGGCTTCAAGAATGAACCAAAAGAAAATGACCCAATCATTTTCTATGAATACAAAAAGCCAGGGCATGTCAAATATGATTGCCCACAATTGAAGAAAAAGGGTCAATCAAAGAATAAGCACAAGGCTCACATGGCTACATGGAGCGATGAAGAAGGTTCCGATGAAGAGGAACAAGAAGTAGCAAACTTGTGCTTGATGGCCATCGGGTAAAATTCACAGGTAACCTCTAATTCATTTGATTTAGATGATTTATCTTATGATGAGTTATTAGAGGATTATAATGGATTGACTTCGAATTATAAGACTTTATTTTCAAAATACAAAAATGATGTTTCAAAATTAAAAAATGAAAATAGTCTTATGTCCAAGACGAACAATGAGCTTGAAAGTAAGATTAAAGAATTGCAAATCAAAATGAATGATTTTGAAAAGAAAATGCTGATTTGCATAATTTGCTTTCAAAAGTTTATGATGATCATCAAAAGGAAATTGATGATCTTAAAGCCTCTTTTAATAAAGTTGAACAAAAAGTTTTGAAAAAGGTGAAAAATTCAAAAACAAATTATGTTAAAAAGAGCTTTAAAAACTACAATCATAGAAGGCTCCAAAGAACCTCAAATAAAAAATCATTAGAAGTTTATGGGTTCCTAAAGGACTCTTTACTATTAAAGATAAAGATTTCCTACAAAAATGGATACCCAAGGGACTAGGATTTTGGAAACTAATGAATATGGACCCAAAAGAATTTGGGTACCAAAAATCAAAAATTAATCTATGTTTGTAGGGAAAGGAGCATTGCTACAAGGCACGAGAAACAAATTCAAACTCATGGTACCTTGATAGTGGATGCTCAAGACACATGACCGGAGACAATAGTCGGTTCATAGAGCGTAACCTTAAAAATGGAGGAGATGCAACTTTTGGAGATAATTCAAAAGGTCACATTGAAGGTATATGTACCATAGGTAATACCTCTTCCATACAAATTAAAAATGTTTTATATGTGAATGGATTAAAGCATAATCTATTGAGTATTAGTCAATTATGTGATAAGGGATTCATTGTCATGTTTGAAACTAATGGTTGTAAAGTCATTGATGAAGATACTAATTTTTTACCCATATTAATTAATTATTATTATTATTATAATAATAATAATTATTATTATTACTATTATTATTATTATTATTATTATTAAATATATTAAATACATATATAAATATTATTAAAAAATAATTAATTACAAACCAAGTTTCTGGCACAAACCAAACTGAAACCCAAAACATTTAGGGTTTCAGTTAGGGTTTCCTAACCCTAATCTAGCCAGCCGCCTCAGACTGACCGTTGGATCTTGCTAGATCCAACGGTCCAGATGGCTCTAGATGGAAACCCTAGGGTATGATACCCTAGGGCCACGCGGCCGCCGCTGCTGCTTTCGCCGCCTCCGCCGCTGCCACGTCCCGACCGAAGGCTCCAGAAGCTCCAACGCCAGCCGTCCACGCCATGGCTACGGGGTGAGTCACCACTGGTAGTCCGGTGACTCACCGAAATCTCCTCTTCGGACCGGTCCGATGGCCACACCGGTGGTGGCTATAAAAACCACCACCCGAACCTGAAAAAAAAAAGAAAAAAAAAGGAGACAGAGAGAAAAGAGAGAGACAGAGCCGGAGAAAGAAAAAAACAGAGAAACAATATAAAAAAAAACTACTACCAACGATCTCAGTCAACATCCCAAAACCAGCAACCAAAAATAGAAGAAAAAGGAGGAGAGAAACTTATCGAGGAAGCCGATCGCCGGATCTCACCAAAACCTTCGAAAAACCGAAGGTATTTTTTAGATTTTGCTCCGATTGGGAGCCGTTTAAAGGAAAAGATCATCGGAACCGTCATTAGGACGGTCCGATCTACGTTTCGATGTAAATTTTTTTTTTCCGACCACCGAAGACGGTGGCCGGCGGCGGTGGTTGACGGCGGACGAACGCCGACTGACGACTGCCGGCCGACTGGCTTCTCTCTATTTTAGAGAGAAGCGAGAGAAAATTCTCTCTCTCAGAGAAGAGAGAGAGAAGGAAAATGAAGAAATGAAGCTGGCCCTTCAGGCCAGCCGGTTTTGGACCTTTTATAGGCCTTCCTGAACGACGTCGTTTCGGGAAGGACTATGCGCGTAATTAGACAATAGTTAAACCCCGTCCGCCGTCCTCCTAACTTGTAAACTTTACATTTTAGTCACTAAATCGAATTTATAAATACTTTTAATTCAGTCTTCGAATTTCAATTTTATTCATTTTAGTCCTTTATATTAAAATAATATATTTAGGATAAATAACAGATTTAATCCCTTAATTTTAATAAATAATATTTTAATCCCTAGTTTATATTTTTAATTTATTTTATTATAATATCCGAATTTTAGATAATTTTATTTTAGTCACTAAATTATTAAATAAGAAAATAGCATGTTTAATCCCTGTAATTCTGATTAATTAGGAATTAGGTTTTTCAATTTTAATTTCACTATATTTTAGTCATTTATTTTAAGTATTTTTTTATTGTTTTTAAAATATAATTAGAATTGTATTTTTTACTTATTTATATATTTAAATGTTGTTATAAATATATAATAAATAAATATTTATTTTTAATAAATTATTTTAATATTTAGTTTTCAATATCAAAGAACAGGACAGTCTTAATACAACTGGATGTCCTATTCTGATATTTTAAAATTAAAAATTAAACAATATTATTTAAATTAATATTTATCAATATCAAAGAAAAGAGCTGTCTTAAGGCACCTAGAAGTTCTTTTCTGATATTTTTAAATAAGTAAATATTTTTTTATATATAATTTTGAAATAATAAGATTATAAATTAAATATATTTTTGAATTTTTAAATTTTAATAATAGAGACAATTTATAATTAAAAAGTACCAATTTTGGGCGTTGTAGGGGTGCTAATCCTTCCCTAAACGTAACCGACCACGAATCCTTTTTATTATTAAAAAGAACGAATTTTTGGTTATAAAACGCAGATCAGTTCATTTTTTTTGATGTTTTCTTAAAACTCTTTTAAAGAAAATAATTTTTAGGTATTTGACCTACCTGATCCAAAAGGTCGATGGCGACTCCCAAATTATTTTAAAAAATATTTATTCACATCAATTTCCCTGCCAAGTATAATATTTCGTGCCCGGACAAAAACCGGTTATGACAGCTTGGCGACTCCGCTGGGGACCGGTCAAACTTTTAAAAATCAATTATAAATTGTCTCTATTAATTAAAAATTAAAAGTTTATATATTTAATTTTTAATTCTTTCTTTTCAAAATTTTTATATTTACTTATTATTTTCATAATATTTATATTGTTTTATTTTATTTGTAAGTATATTATTTCATTATTTATTTTCCTGTCAGAGGTATGAACATTTCTCCTCACACACAACACTTGCATTGCATCACATAAAGCTCTATGATTGAGTTGTCCCTTTTAAGTGGGAGTGAAAGCGACGTCTTCGTGAGAATTTATTCTCCGTGTCAGACCTAGCAAGTAACTTTCGGGGTTCATATGCTCTATGTCTTCGTGAGAATTTATTCTTCGTGTCAGGCATAGAGAAATGTATCCCCTCGAATTGAACTCGATCCACTTTAGTCTGTGATGGACTAGGGTTGAGGGTTAGCAACCCAAGGGGGCACTAACAAGGACAATTCGGGTACCTTTATTCTTAGATCTGAAACCCTACATATAGAAAACCCTAGAAACTCTTCCGATCCTAAGTCATGCCGAAATTTTGTCTAAAATAGGTGTATACACAAGAGAAATGTATTCTAACTTTTTAGTTTATTTATTTTCTTTAAATTACATGTATATTTAAATTATTTAAATTTAGAAAAGCATGTTTAAATAAAAAATTATTTATGTAAATGTTAAATTTCTTTATTATGTAAACTAATTTATTTTCTTTTTGTGTGTTCTTTATTTTTCTGTTTGCATAGCATCATACAGGATAAAAGGCATTGATCCTTGTGTTAATTGTCTCATTGGAAAGCCTTCATCTATGGATAAAAAGTGTTCAAATCAAGTAATTTTTAACTCAGAAGTAAGACAGTGGGCTGAGGATTTACAAAGACAAGAAGGAAACATTTTACAGGATGATTATATATCTGACTTGGCCAGTTATGCTCCAGTTTCACTAAAAAGAAATGATATGCAAGATTTGCGAAGCATTTGGGAAAGTTGGGATTCAAACAAAAAATTGCAGTTTTATCAGACTTACGGAGACATCCCATATTTGCTCTATGTAGAAGTTGATGATGAATTACTCCGAGCCCTAATTCAATTCTGGAATCCAGGGTACAATTGCTTCACTCTCAATAAAGAGGATTTGGTCCCTACTATTGAAGAATACACAACTTTGCTACATATAGATGGGGCTTTGGAGAATCGAATCTATTCAAAGTCAATTAAAACTCAACCCTTTCGAGTTAAATTAGCAAAGATTGCCGGGGTACGAGAAGAATGGGTAGCATCCCGTACAAAACAAAAAGGCGAAAGCGAAGGCATTGCTTGGACCAACATTAAAGAACTTATTCAGAGTCATCCAGATATTAAAGTACGGTTCGATTTATTTGCTCTGGGTATGTATGGTATGGTCATCTTCCCAAAAGTATTGGGATATGTTGAAGCTGCAGTGGTAGATTTGTTTGAGCAGCTACCGAAAAAGATTAATCCTGCTTCTGCAATCCTAGCAGAGACCTTCAGATCGTTAAATGCTTGTAGAAAGTTAGGAGGTGGACGATTCTCAGGGTGTACCCAGTTGTTATATGTTTGGATCTGTAGTCATTTCTGGAGGACAGAAAAAGTTTCATACTGACGCTTTAATACGGATTATTCACCATTAAAGGAATTTCTGGAGCAAGAATGGCCGAAAGAAATTAAGAAAGATATGTGGATTAATGCCTTTCGAAATCTGCAAAGCAATGACATTGTTTGGCGAACCCCGTGGCAAATCCAAAGGGAATTCTTTTACAGATGTGGAGATTACAACTGGATAATGCTGCTCGGATTATGGGGAGGAATTGGGTATGCACCACTTATGGTTATAAGACAGTATGAAGGTCGCCAATTTGTACCTGTCACTGCTGGATTACAGTCATCTGAGTTCGCATTCCATAGCAAAAATTATAAAAGAAGTATCATGGAAGCCGTTACAGCTTGGAAAACAACTTTTTGTATCCGAGCTAAAGCAGCAAAAGAAATGCTAACTCCTGATTATGAAGAATGGAGATCAGCCAGAAAAAATGAAAATATTCCTCTATCAGATCAAAATGAGGATATTTCTATGGAAGATCGCATTAAGGTGGTTCCATCAGAGATTGAAATACTGAGAGCCGAGTTTGAAGCAGAAAGAGAAGGCTGGTCGAAAGAATTAGAGCAAATGAGACAAGATAAAGCTATGTTAGGTGTTGACATTGATCACAATGTGCAATGTTGAGAAAAGATAAAGAAAAAGTTGATGATGAATTCAGAGCATTACAGAAAAATTATCAGGAGTTATATAAATCCCGGAAAGCATCAGGATCAAGCCAAACAACAATACAGATGACCAGAGAATTGAACATCGAGAAAAGACGAGCCGAAGATCTGAAAGGAAAGAATAGCCGTCTACTCAAAAGCCTTGAGAAAGGAAAGCAAAAAATGGAAGATTTTGAGGTCGACAGAAGAGAGCGAATTATAAAACACAAGGCTGAACACTGCGAGATTATGAATGAAATGCAAAGAGAAAGGGATCAAGCCAAAGATTTAGAAGAAATGAAGAATGACATCTTTAATAAGTTTGAAGGTGAGAAAAATATCATGTTCAAGGGATTTGAATCTGAAATGAACCAGTTGATTGCTGAAATTGAAGTCAGAGGCCAAAAGATGGAAGAATCCAATATTGAAAAAGAAAAATGGGAGCTAGAAAGAAAAAATTTCAACACTAGACTTGAGGTAGAACAGGAAGTGGCTAGAAATTGGATGCAAAGATGCAGAAACAAGGATGTTCAAATCCAGAAGCTTAATCAAAGAACGCAAGAAGCACGAACAAAACTTGAAGAAGATCTGGATCAGTCTAGAAACAAAAACTCAGAGTTTAACGATTACATTCTGCAACTTGAAGAATCATTATTTCAAGAAAAGGTTCGTCTAGGACCTAATGACCTCAAAGAAAGTAATGAGAAAAATGCTTCACTGCGAAGACGCATTAGAGATCTTGAAAAAATTCTACACAATTGTCAAGTCAGAATCTCTGAGTTAGAGCAAACTCTTGAAGGAACGAATGAACAATGGCAAAAGTCAACTGAGTTCTATGTTGAAAGAAGTGAAGAAAGAAGTAATATGGTGTTCGAGGCCATGGTTCAAATGAGCGAAGTTGCTAGATATGTTGGGGAACTAGCTGTTGAAGCCAAAATAATTGAGCATCAAATTGATCCAGTTTCTAAGTGCGGAAAGAAGGTGTCATGGTTAATGAAAGAAGTTATAGAGCTTAATAGGAAAGCTATGCCTTATCTGTAGTTATGAACTATTATAAAGAAACTTTTGTATGCCGATGAAAGTTGTTCTATGACAGTTAACTTTTTGGGATCAATACCTTTTTGCATACATACATTTTGCATACATTCATCATTCATTTCATAATTTTCTTTATGAATAATTTTATTATTTTATTTTATTAAGATAAAATTCATTAATTAAAATTTGGAAAAAATAATATTAAAAGATTTTTCAATCGCAGTTATTCTGGCCAAAAGAGAAATACAACATCACTACGGTACTAGACAAGCTACTAAGAGAAGTATGGAGGATAAAATACAGCGTATTGAGGAACAGCATCATAAAGAACAAGAAGAAATGAGAATGAAGTTGGAAAAAATTGAAGCCAGTATTGCAAATTCACAATACAGAATGATGCAGAAAATAGAGGACATGTTTAAAAGGCAGGCTATCATTGGAAAAATGCCTGAAAATCCTATATCTTTTGATCAAGAATCTATGTATCCTTTAGGTTTTCCACCAGAACCAATTTATCATTCTGGTACTACACCTATACAAATCAATGCTCGTACATCTGCATTACAAGAAGCCAAACCACATGAAGATCAACAAGTGAATCCTGCATCTTCAAGCAAAAATCCGCTTATATTAGATGTGAAAATAGGGGATCTTAATACTGATCATTTGATCCCAGATTTGAATGAGCTGAATGAGAAACAAAAAGTAAATGAAGAATTGACCAGACAGATCAAGAGCTTAGAAGAACGAATGAAATCTGTGGAAATAACTGAATCATTCTATGGGTTTGACGCTAGTGAGTTGAGTTTAGTTCCAGACTTAATCCTCCCCATCAAGTTCAAAGCTCCTGAATTTGATAAATATGATGGTACTACATGCCCTTCATCCCACATTACAATGTTTTGTCGCAGAATGGCAGGGTATGTGAAAGATGAGAAATTATTAATTCACTGCTTTCAGGATAGTTTAACAGGACCAACTTTAAAATGGTATACTCAATTGACCAAAGCCAACATTAGATCCTGGAAAGATCTGGCTAAAGCATTCTTAGAGCAGTATCGCCACGTAACAGACATGGTTCCTGATAGATGAACTCTCCAAAATTTGGAGAAAAAGAATAATGAAACATTCAGACAGTATGCCCAGAGATGGCGTGACACTACGGCCCAAGTTCAACCACCTTTGTAAGAAAAAGAGGCCACAGTAATATTTGTTCATACATTGAAGGCTCCTTATTTAAATCATCTAATGGGGAATGCAACCAGAAATTTTGCAGATTTGGTCATTTCTGGAGAACTCATTGAAAATGTTTTGAAAAGTGGCAAGATTGAATCAAATGAAGGGTCTAGTTCCAAAAGACCTACGTACCGGAAAAAGGAGAATGAAGTCTACAATGCCAATTCTTACATCAAGGATTCATCGAAAAGTGTTACAATAACCCAGCCAAGGGTTAGGAAAGAGGAAACAAACACTAATCGAGCAGATTCCAGAGGATCTCGAAAGGAAAATGAAAGGTTGTCTTTTACACCTTTACCAGTACCATATGCTGAGATCTATGATTCGCTGTTAAAAGCAGATGTCATACGGCCCTATCCTTTGGTTCCCATGCAACCACCATTCCCTCCTTGGTATGATACAAAGGCACACTGTGTTTATCATGAAGGAATCACGGGTCATTCTATTGAAAACTGTTTGGCATTCAAAAGGGTGGTTCAAAATTTGATCAACACTGGGAAGTTGGAATTCAATACACCATCTGCATCAAATCATCCATTACCAAATCATGGAGACAAAAACGTGAATGCAATTCAGGAAGAGAACAGAATGAAAGCAAAAACTGACATTTCTGAAATTAAATCTCCGTTTGTTTGGGTATTCCAACAACTCTCTTTAGCCGGTATAATTCCACAACAATTCAGGCCAAAGCAGAATGAAGGCAAGAATTATTGTGAATATCATCAGGAGAAAGGGCATAAAATTCAACTATGTCCTGAATTTAGGGATTTGGTGCAAAAATTGATGAACAACAGAGAAATAGAATTCTTTGAAGAAGAACCAGGGAAAAAAGAAAATGATGTTTGCTCATCAGAGGATTCTAAACCTAGTCAAAGAACAAATGATCCTGTGATCATTAATGTGAAATCATCTACGGTGATTCCTGCACCAATAAAGCCTAAAGTAGTTATCACCACTCCTCTACCATTTCCATACAAAGATACCCGCAGGGTACCTTGGAATTATACTACCAATGTTTCAATGGTAGGAGGATCTGTTTCTCTAGAAAAACAGAAGAGAAAAAATAGAGTTTGGGTACAACATCGAAGTCTGAAGCAGTGAGCAAAGTCGGTTTCTTTACGAGAAGTGGGAGATGTTACTCTCCCGAAACATCCAATGCTTCAGAACAAGTGAAAGCAAAAGGAAAAGCCATGGCAATACCTCAGAAAGCATTTGAGGATGAATCCCTTCCAGCATTTAATGAGCCTGTGACAGAAAAACAAGCCCAAGAATTTTTGAAATTCCTGAAACATAGTGAGTATAGTGTGGTTGAACAACTACACAAACAACAAACGAGAATTTCTATTCTTGATCTTTTTGATGAATTCAGAAGCACATAGAAATGCTTTGATGAAAATTCTCAATCAAACATTTATCCCTGAAGATATATCCCTCAATAAACTTGACAGAATTGTGGGACATATAGCAGCTGACAATTACATAACGTTCACAGATGATGAAATACCAGAAGGCGGAATGGGGTCGGTAAAAGCTTTGAACATCACGACACATTGTCATGGTCATGTGTTGCCAGGAGTATTGATTGACAATGGGTTCGCTCTCAATTTAATGCCTCTAGTCACACTTCAAAGAATGCCTCTGGATCAATCACACATGAAGAGTTATCAGAATGTAGTACGAGCATTTGATGGTACTCAAAAAAGAAGTGCTTGGGAAAATGGAAATACCGTTGTTAATTGGCCCAGTCGTGTACAATATTGACTTTGTGGTGATGGACATCCACCCTACATATAATTGTCTATTAGGGAGGCCATGGATTCATTCAGCAGGAGCCGTTCCTTCTTCATTACATCAGAAATTAAAATTTGTTGTTGATGGACAACTAATATGCGTAGGAGCTGAAGAAGAAATCATTGCGTCTGTAACAAGCAATGTTCCATATATCGACACCAATGATGATGCTCTTGAATGCTCTTTCCGAGCTCTTGAATTTGTAAATGCAACCTTTATTGCAGAAGGAAGCAAAATTCCATATCCCAGATTATCTGATTGCACCAAGATGACAGTACGACAAACTTTAGGCATCGGAGCTAAAGCTGGGAAAGGTCTAGGAAAGAATCTTCAAGGGATTTTGGTTCCTATCAGTATAAAGATGAAAAAAGACCGTTTTGGGCTGGGGTTTAAGCCCAATCTTCAGCAAAAGAACAAAGAGATGAAAAGAAGATGTGAAGACAGAAAGGCAAAATTCAAAGGGGGAGAAATCCTTTGGGAATACATGTTTTTTCCACAGTTGAAGACCATATTCAGATCAGGGGGAACAATTAATGTAGAACAGCAGCTTGTTGAAGCCTTTAAAGAAGAAAAGTTGACGAAAGATCAAGACATAGTCGAAGAAGCTATGAATGGATTAATTATCAACATGATCATAAATGACAACAAGACTGGCAAATACTTGGATAGGATTCGCCCATGTTTTCCTGGATAAACACTCACCAATTGGACCACTGAAGATCTTCCTATAGTTTTTAATATTAACGCAGAGTAATATTCAGAACTAATCTTTATGTTTAGCTCAAAAATATGAAAACTTTTTGTTATCTTGTAAAAGAAATTATGTTAAATATAAGGAATTTTCTTTAAAATTTTCAGATGGCAATCATTCTTTACATTTTATTACATTTATTTATTTCATAAATTTACTATATTCTTTCGGAAATATGTCCGACTTAAATTTGCAGGTGTCACCGTGTTAATAGCATGTTTATTCCTAAATTTAATCCAGTGATAAATTTAGAGCATCCTATATGTCTGGAAGAAATCAATGGGTGTGAGGATGAACTGGAATGTGATGTTCCTACTGAACTATTAAGATTGGTAGAAAAAGAAGACAAACAAATTCTACCCCACAAAGAAGAGGTTGAGACTGTGAATTTGGGAACAGATGAAGAAATAAAAGAGGTGAAAATTGGTACTACTCTGACAATCCAGATAAAACAAGAATTGATAAATCTCCTTCAAGAGTTCAAAGATATCTTTGCCTGGTCTTATCAAGATATGCCTGGTTTGAGCACAGATATAGTGATACACAAGCTTCCAATCAATCCAGAATATAAACCGGTCCAACAAAAGCTCAGACGAATGAGGCCAGAAATGTTGTTGCAAATCAAAGAAGAAGTGATGAAACAGATCAATGCAGGTTTCCTACAGGCATCTAAATATCCAGAATGGGTAGCCAACATTGTTCCCGTACCAAAGAAGAATGGGAAGGTTCGAATGTGTGTGGATTACAGAGATCTCAACAAAGCTAGTCCGAAAGATAGCTTTCCATTACCCCACATAGACACATTGGTGGACAATACTGTAGGACATGCATGGTTTTCATTCATGGATGGATTTTCAGGATATAATCAGATAAAAATGAATCCTGAAGACATGGAAAAAACAACATTTATAACCATGTGGGGCACATTCTGTTATAAAGTGATGCCATTTGGATTGAAAAATGCAGGGGCAACGTATCAAAGAGCCATGGTAACTTTGTTTCATGACATGATGCACAGAGAGATTGAAGTATACGTGGATGACATGATTGCCAAATCCAGAACTGAAGAAGAACATATTAAAAATCTGAGAAAGCTTTTCCAGAGATTGAGGAAGTATCAATTAAAGCTCAACCCCGCAAAATGCACTTTTGGGGTAACTTCCGGAAAACTTTTGGGATTTGTGGTCAGCAAAAAAGGAATCGAGATTGATCCAGATAAAGTCAAAGCAATTCAAGATTTTCCACCACCCAATACAAAAAAAGAAGTTCGAGGCTTCTTGGGAAGATTAAATTATATATCTCGGTTCATTTCTCAATTAACTGACAAATGTGATCCAGTGTTCAAATTACTTCGAAAGAACAATCCTGAAGTCTGGAATGAAGAATGTCAAGAAACTTTGGATATTATTAAGAAATATTTATCCAATGCCCCAATTTTAGTATCACCAATGCCTGATAGACCGTTAATTCTCTACTTGACGGTCTTCGAAAATTCGATGGGATGTGTACTAGGACAACATGATGAATCTGGAAGAAAAGAAAAAGCTATTTATTATCTGAGCAAGAAATTTACCGATTGTGAAATTCGATATCCACCAATACAAAAATTATGTTGTGCTTTGGTGTGGGCTACTCGAAGACTCAGACAATATATGCTATACCATACTACTTGGTTGATATCAAAACTTGATCCTTTGAAATTCTTAATGGAATCACCAGCTTTGACAGGCAGAATGGCTAGATGGCAGATGCTATTATCTGAGTTTGATATTGTATATGTCAACCAAAAAGCGATAAAAGGAAGTGTCATAGCTGATTTTCTGGCCAGTCGTGTATCAAATGATTATCAGCCTTTGAGTTTTAATTTTCCCGATGAAGATTTGTTGTGCATATCCGTGAATGAAGAAGTCAGAATAAATGATGCATTTGCAACTTGGAAGCTTTACTTTGACGGAGCATCTAATGCTTTGGGACGAGGAATCGGGGTAGTGTTAATTTCTCCAGAAAATGTTTATTATCCCTTTACAAGTAGACTGGAGTTCTTTTGCACCAATAACATGGCGGAATACGAAGCTTGTGTCATGGGATTAAAAGCAGCTATAGAAAGAAAAATCAAATATCTCAAAATATATGGAGATTCATCGTTAGTGGTGTATCAATTGCGAGGAGAATGGGAAACAAAAGATCCCAAATTGTTGGAATATCGAAATTTTACCCTCGAATTAGTGAAAGAATTTGAGAAAGTTACCTTCAATTATCTCCCTCGAGAAGAAAATCAAATGGCAGATGCTTTGGCTACATTAGCTGCTATGTTTCAGGCAACTAAGAAAGTTGATATGATGCCAATCAAAATGCAAGTATATGAAATTCCTGCACATTGTTATAGTGTGGAAGAAGAGGTAGATGGTAAACCATGGTATCATGATATTCTGCAATATATCAAAAATCAAAGTTATCCACCAAATGCATCGGAAATTGATAAAAGAACCTTGAGAAGAATGGCTGCTGGATATTTTCTTGATGGCGAGATTATGTATAGAAGAAGCAATGATCAAATGCTATTGAGATGTTTAAAAACCAACGAAGCTCGAAACGTCATTGAAGAAATACATAGTGGAATATGTGGAACACATGCAAATGGTCTTTCCATGGCCAGAAAAATAATGAGATATGGATACTATTGGGCTACCATGTACACAAATTGCATTGATTATGCAAAGAAATGTCATAAATGCCAGATATATACAGACAAGATTCATGTACCCCCATCTCCTTTACATGTAATGACAGCACCCTGGCCATTTTCTATGTGGGGAATAGATGTCATTGGTGCAATCACACCAAAAGCATCGAATGGACATTGTTTCATTCTGGTGGCAATTGATTATTTTACCAAATGGGTTGAAGCTGCTTCATATACCAATATTAAGAGGTCCACAGTCTGCAAATTCATAAAGAAAGAAATAGTTTGCCGGTATGGCCTACCAGAAAGGATCATTACAGATAATGCTTTGAACCTGAACAACAAAATGATGACCGAACTTTGTGCGCAGTTTAAGATCAAACATGCAAACTCAGTGGCATATCGTCCAAAGATGAATGGGGCAGTTGAAGCAGCAAATAAGAACATCAAGAGAATCATTACAAAGACCACTGAAACTTATAAAGATTGGCACGAGAAGTTACCTTTTGCTTTATATGCATATCGAACTACTGTTAGAACATCTACTGGGGCAACACCATTTTCTCTAGTCTACGGAATGGAAGCAGTCTTACCAATTGAAGTTGAGATTCCATCGCTTCGAATATTGAGAGAAACAAAATTGGATGAATCTGAATGGATCCAAGCTAGAGTTGATCAATTGAACCTTGTTGAGGAGAAAAGATTGAAAGCAATTTGCCATGGACAGATGTATCAGAAACGGATGATGAAGTCTCATGACAAAAAAGTACATCCAAGAGAATTCCAAGAGGGTGATCTAGTACTAAAAAATATTTTGCCTATACATAAAGATTTCCGCGGGAAATGGATGCCTAATTGGGAAGGGCCATATGTTGTGAAAAAGGCCTTTTCCGGAGGAGCATTAATCTTGGCAGAAATGGATGGAAAAATTCTGAGAAATCCAATAAACTCGGATTCTGTCAAGAAATATTATGCTTGAAGAAAAGAAAGAAAAAAAAGAAAGAAAAAAAAAGGAAGAAAAAAAAGAAAAAGAAAAAATGGGGGGTCAAGGTGAAAACCCGCAAAGGGCATCTTGTAACCAAAGGAAGGATTTGAGTTGAAAACCTGAAAAGGCGGCTCAAATGCAGGTTGATATTAGGCATCTGGCAATTGAACTCTCTTAAGATTTTGACAGTTTGGAAGAAACTTCACATCTACAAGCATTTCGACAACGTTTGAGATCTTCCAGACAAAAGCTTACATCATTTCTCTAAATTGTGTCAATGTGATTAATTTAGAAATACTTATGCTTATAATTTGTTGAGACATTTGAATTTTTATCATTCTTATGCTTGCTATAACTTTGAATACAATTCTATCTATTTCAAGTTCAATTTATTTGAGATTCAATTTATTTGTAGAAATTCAATTTATTTTTATATATGAATTAACATAATTTTGAAATAATTTAAAAATTTCTAAATATTACTTTATGTTAATACTTTTAAATACATGGAATACAAAGTAAGCAAATCATCACCATCTTAAAGCCATGAACATTAAGATTGTTACACGGGATGCTACCGGCAACAAGGTCAAATCCGCCAAATTTACTCATCAATTGCTCCAACCGATCACCATTCAGTTCTTGCACATCTGTTTTCAAAGATATACTAAGACAATAGAAGGCAACCTTTGTAGCATTGATTCCAGCAAAAAGAAATAAGACATTTATATCAATGGGAAACATGTCTCTATACAGATCCTTGTGTATGGTTTTTAAGGAAACCTAGAAGCTTTTCCACTTCATCAGGTTCAAGTGGAACAACTTTATTCCTTTCAACCCATACTAGATTCCATTTTCAGCACTCATCAAGAACATACTTTTGGATACTCGAAGGTGGCTCATTGTCATAAGCTTCAAGAGCCTTACAGATCCTTTCTGTCAATTTGGCACTTCCCGTACATATTTATAAACAGTTCAACTTTATTCTTGGATCCCATGAAAGCCATTATTTCTTTGTCAATGGAAAAACATCAGCACATGGAGGAAGCAGAATAAGAGAAAATCTGTTCTTAATTGGCAGAATTATGAATATAGCCCTTTTTAGTGTAGCAGCATGGAAATGTTTCGAATCTACAAATTCTGGCTCTACATCAAATAAGTATTGTGATATCTTAGTCCAAACATTAACTGAAAGAGACTCAATAGCATCTTCTAGAAGTGTTCTTTGAGTTATCTGATCTGGTTGGACAGAACAATCATTGAATTTAGAAGATAAATTTGCCAATAGCATCTTCTGGAAGTGTTCTTTGAGTTATCTGATCTGGTTGGACAAAACAATCATTGAATTTAGAAGATGAATTTGCCAATAGCATCTTCTGGAAGTGTTCTTTGAGTTATCTGATCTGGTTGGACAGAACAATCATTGAATTTAGAAGATGAATTTGCCAATAGCATCTTCTGGAAGTGTTCTTTGAGTTATCTGATCTGGTTGGACAGAACAATCATTGAATTTAGAAGATAAATTTGCCAATAGCATCTTCTGGAAGTGTTCTTTGAGTTATCTGATCTGGTTGGACAGAACCAATCATTGAATTTAGAAGATGAATTTGCCAATAGCATCTTCTGGAAGTGTTCTTTGAGTTATCTGATCTGGTTGAACAGAACCAATCATTGAATTTAGAAGATGAATTTGCCAATAGCATCTTCTGGAAGTGTTCTTTGAGTTATCTGATCTGGTTGGACAGAACCAATCATTGAATTTAGAAGATGAATTTGCCAATAGCATCTTCTGTTCTTTGAGTTATTTGATCTGGTTTGGTAAGAACTACAGAACCAATCATTGGAATTAAAAGATGAACTGCATGATCGTCGTCATTAAGAAGTTTCTTTTCAAGCTTCTTTTGCTTATTCCTTTCCCAAAAATCATAGCCCAAGTTTCACCTTTTCTTGTAATTGGGATCATTGCATAATGGCTTCCCATTTTGTACCAGAAGAAATGTGTCAGTAACATTAGTCATGTGAGCAGCACATATAAAATTTGCCAATTTTACGATGGATGAATCTGGACCACATTTCTCCAGGGCTATTGAAGCTTCAGCCTCTGAGAATCCCATTTTTGTCATGTATAACAGTTTATTCTCCTCATCAGAATCAGAATTCAAGATTTCTAGGTATTAGAAGAACTATCGATATCTGTGAAATCATCTTGAAAGGTCACTTCATAATCAGATGAGTTGTTATCAGAATCAACATGTTGCCTGAATACAAGCTTTTCAAGAGCTTATACTATTGAGTTTTACTCTCAAAAGGTTTTGTGACATTATATCTACATCTATATTTGTCAAAGATGATAGATTCTCTGATTTGAAGAAGAAAGATTTATTGGGTTTCTACAACTGAAGAAATACTCAGTTCACCAATCTGAAATCAAATAACTTAACATTCATGCATCATATTTAGGCATTTGCAAAAATAGATGCATTTTCATTCGTTTTTATTCTTGTTGAATTTTAACAGGAATTTCAAAGATTTTAGCAAAGATTCAAATCTATCATTTGATGGATCAGCTTTTCCAGAGAAGGTTCATAATGAGAAGAACTCATCTGAAGAAGGAAGAAGAAATTCATAATGGGAAGAATTTGTTCAACCTTTTGTCTGAATTCGTCACTTGATGGATCAACTTTTCCAGAGAAGGTTCATAATGAGAAGAACTCATCTGAAGAAGGAAGAAGAAATTCATAATGAGAAGAATTTGTTCAACCTTTTGTCTGAATTCGTCACTTGATGGATCAGCTTTTCCAGAGAAGGTTCATAATGAGAAGAACTCATCTGAAGAAGGAAGAAAAAATTCATAATGAGAAGAATTTGTTCAACCTTTTGTCTGAATTCGTCACTTGATGGATCAGCTTTTCCAGAGAAGGTTCATAATGAGAAGAACTCATCTGAAGAAGGAAGAAAAAGTTCATAATGAGAAGAATTTGTTCAACCTTTTACCTGAATTCATCAAAATGATGGATCCGCTTTTCCAGAGAAAGTTCATAATAAGAAGAACTCATCTGAAGAAGGAAGAAAAAGTTCATAATGAGAAGAGCTTGTTCAACCTTTTGCTCAAATCCATCATTTGATGGATCAGCTTTTCCAGAGAAAGTTCATAATGAGAAGAACTCATCTGAAAAAGGAAGAAGAAGTTCATAATGAGAAGAGCTTGTTCAAACCTTTTACATGAATCCATTACTTGATGGAGCATCATCCCCAGCGGAAAGTTCATAATGAGAAGAACTCATATGAAGAAGAAAGAAGAAGTTCATAATAAGAAGAATTTGTTCAACTTTTTGCATAATTCTATCACAGAAGGAGATAGATTAGCATCAACCTTTCTATAGAAAGTCCGTAATGAGAAGAACTCATCTGAAGAAGGAAGAGAAAGTTCATAATGAGAAGAGCTTGTTCAACCTTTTACATGAATTCATCAATTGATGGATCAACATTTTCAGAGAAGCTCATAATGAGAAGAACTCATCTGAAGAAGAAAGAAGACAACTTTTTGCATAATTCTATCACAGAAGGAGATAGATTAGCATCAGCCTTTCTAGAGAAAGTTCATAATGAGAAGAACTCATCAAAAGCTTATTCAACCTTTTGAATGACTCTATCACAGAAAGAAAGGTCAACATCATCCCCAGTAGAAAGTTCATAATGAGAAGAACTCATCTGAAGAAAGAGAATAATTTATTCAATATCTCCATTATGATCAAGTGAAGCCAAATGGATAAAAAATTTTATTATCTTTTCATCTTTGCCCTATTCTTGTTAACACAAGAATGAGCAAAGAGGGGCAGCTGAAGATACTAATTTTTTACCCATATTAATTAATTATTATTATTATTATAATTATTATTATTATTATTACTATTATCATTATTATTATTATTATTAAATATATTAAATACATATATAAATATTATTAAAAAATAATTAATTACAAACCAAGTTTCTGGCCCAAACCAAACTGAAACTTTTTCTAACCCTAATCTAGCCAGCCGCCTCAGACTGACCGTTGGATCTTGCTAGATCCAACGGTCCAGATGGCTCCAGATGGAAACCCTAGGGTATGATACCCTAGGGCCACGCGGTCGCCGCTGCTGCTTTCGCCGCCTTCGCCGCTACCACGTCCCGACCGAAGGCTCCAGAAGCTCCAACGCTAGCCGTCCACGCCATGGCTACGGGGTGAGTCACCACTGGTAGTCCGGTGACTCACCGAAATCTCCTCTTCGGACCGGTCCGATGGCCACACCGGTGGTGGCTATAAAAACCACCACCCGAACCTGAAAAAAAAAGAAAAAAAAGGAGACAGAGAGAAAAGAGAGAGACAGAGCCGGAGAAAGAAAAAAACAGAGAAACAATATAAAAAAAAAACTACTACCAACGATCTCAGTCAACATCCCAAAACCAGCAACCAAAAATAGAAGAAAAAGGAGGAGAGAAACTTACCGAGGAAGCCGATCGCCGGATCTCACCAAAACCTTCGAAAAACTGAAGGTATTTTTTAGATTTTGCTCCGATTGGGAGCCGTTTAAAGGAAAAGATCATCGGAACCGTCATTAGGACGGTCCGATCTACGTTTCGATGTAAAAAAAAATTTTCCGGCCACCGAAGACGGTGGCCGGCGGCGGTGGTTGACGGCGGACGAACGCCGACTGACGGCTGCCGGCCGGCTGGCTTCTCTCTATTTTAGAGAGAAGCGAGAGAAAATTCTCTCTCTCAGAGAAGAGAGAGAGAAGGAAAATGAAGAAATGAAGTTGGCCCTTCGGGCCAGCCAGTTTTGGACCTTTTATAGGCCTTCCCGAACGACGTCGTTTCGGGAAGGACTATGCGCGTAATTAGACAATAGTTAAACCCCGTCCGCCGTCCTCCTAACTTGTAAACTTTACATTTTAGTCACTAAATCGAATTTATAAATACTTTTAATTCAGTCTTCGAATTTCAATTTTATTCATTTTAGTCCTTTATATTAAAATAATATATTTAGGATAAATAACAGATTTAATCCCTTAATTTTAATAAATAATATTTTAATCCCTAGTTTATATTTTAATTTATTTTATTATAATATCCGAATTTTAGATAATTTTATTTTAGTCACTAAATTATTAAATAAGAAAATATCATGTTTAATCCCTGTAATTCTGATTAATTAGGAATTAGGTTTTTCAATTTTAATTTCACTATATTTTAGTCATTTATTTTAAGTATTTTTTATTGTTTTTAAAATATAATTAGAATTGTATTTTTTACTTATTTATATATTTAAATGTTGTTATAAATATATAATAAATAAATATTTATTTTTAATAAATTATTTTAATATTTAGTTTTCAATATCAAAGAACAGGACAGTCTTAATACAACTGGATGTCATATTCTGATATTTTAAAATTAAAAATTAAACAATATTATTTAAATTAATATTTATCAATATCAAAGAAAAGAGCTGTCTTAAGGCACCTAGAAGTTCTTTTCTGATATTTTTAAATAAGTAAATATTTTTTATATATAATTTTGAAATAATAAGATTATAAATTAAATATATTTTTGAATTTTTAAATTTTAATAATAGAGACAATTTATAATTAAAAAGTACCAATTTTGGGCGTTGTAGGGGTGCTAATCCTTCCCTAAACGTAACCGACCACGAATCCTTTTTATTATTAAAAAGAACGAATTTTTGGTTATAAAACGTAGATCAGTTCATTTTTTTTTGATGTTTTCTTAAAACTCTTTTAAAGAAAATAATTTTTAGGTATTTGACCTACCTGATCCAAAAGGTCGATGGCGACTCCCAAATTATTTTAAAAAATATTTATTCACATCAATTTCCCTGCCAAGTATAATATTTCGTGCCCGGACAAAAACCAGTTACGACAATTGACATTGCATCTAATCGGATTATGCTTGTTGGTCATAGAATAGGAAACATATACATGGTGCATTTAGATTCTATAGATATGACTAATTTATGCCTAGTTGCTAAGGATGAGCATGATAGTTGGTTATGGCATAGGAGACTAGGACATGCTAGTATGAGTATTTTGTAACGGTTAATTCAAGGATATTTAGTTCGAGGGTTGCCTAAACTAAAATTTGATCATGATAAAATCTGTGATGCTTGTGCTAAAGGAAAACAAAAGCGAATTTCTTTTAAATCCATTAATGACGTATCCACTAGTAGAGTATTACAATTGATCCATATAGATCTTTTTGGGTCATCTAGGACTATTAGGTTGAGTGGAAAACAATATGCATTTGTCTTGGTAGATGACTATTCTAGATATATTTGAGTTCTATTTTTAAGTACTAAAGATGAAGCATTAGAAAAATTTATCATGTTTTCAAAAGTAATCCAAAACGAAAAAGGTTACTCTATAACTAATGTTAGGAGTGATCATGGAACTGAATTTGAAAATCTTGGATTTACTGAATTTTGTAATTCTAATGGTATTAGCCATAATGTTTCAGTAACTAGAACCCCTCAACAAAATGGAGTTGTTGAGAGGAAAAATCGAACTTTAGAAGAAATGGCTAGAACCATGCTTTGTGAAAACAATTTGCCAAAATAGTTTTGGGCGGAACCACAAATACCTCTTGTTATGTTATTAATCAAGTAATGATTAGGCCTATTTTGAAGAAAACTCCATATGAACTTTTCAAAAATAAAAAGCCTAACATTTGTTATTTTCATCATTTTGGATGTAAATGTTTTGTTTTAAACAACTGTAAAGAAAATCTTGGCAAATTTGATGCTAAAAGTGATGAAGGAATTTTCTGGGTTATTCCTTAAATTCTAAAGCTTATCGAGTATTTAATAAAAGAACTTTAGTTGTAGAAGAGTCTATACATGTTGTTTTCGATGATAATCCCCTTTCAAGGAAGAATTCTTTTGTGAATGATGATGTAGGTATTATAAACACAAATGACGTTAGACTTGATGTTGGAGATCCATCATCAAAGGAAAAACATTTTCAAGCTTATTTCATTCAATATTCATTTTTGCTTTCAAGAACACTTATTGTGCTCAATTGTATTATTCTTGAGTGTTATTTCTTTGTTCTAGAATTGTGAAATCATCTTGCCTTGTGAGGATTTTCTTGTAAGTTTGCAAAATTTGTATTTTTCTCTTTGGGAGAAAGTGTTCTCAAGAATTTGGGGTATAATTCTTGAGGGATTTGTACGATTACTCTTTGTCCTCAAGAGAAAGACAAATTAGTGAATTTGTGGAAAATCCTTAGTGTGGATAGCTAAGGTAGTGGACGTAGACTTTGGTTGAGAAAGTCGAACCACTCTAAATCGCTGTGCAAATATTTTCAATTTTCTACAAAAGCTTCCATCGAAATATTTATTGCCAATTCACCCCCCCTCTTGGCCTATTCTGTCTATCGATTAACTCAATAGATTGTGGCTTACGAGATCATTTAATATTCGTATACGATCCCAATCTCCAACAACCTATATTCACATTGTCAGTACGTTAAGTATTGTAAACCACAACGTTCAATCTACGACTTTTAACAATTTAACCGCAAACTAATTTTTAATTCCACTTACAAAATCACTAGTTGCCCCTTTTGAACTGATTGATTCCATCCGTATCATCACATAAATGCCGCAATCATATCTGCTACAAAATTTGAATACCACATATGTCAATTATGAAACTTGCATAAATTAAGCTTTCTATTTATGATAACATCTCATATCCATTCAATTGCTCATTCATCTTATGCTCCATAAATTTGAAATTTTTCAAGGGAACCTTTCCTAGAGAGCCACATGCTTGTACCCAATTGCGTTTCTTATTATAACTATATAATATTTTCATCTGTATTAAAAAATAAGAAGTTATGATCCAAACAAATTATGCATTATAATTTACATAATTTTCTTTCATACATACCAATCTCTTAGCATCATTCACTCTATGTTTAGCTGCTTCAGATGTAAACAGAGTATCATATACCGTTGCAACACATTCTACCATATCCAACACCAACAAATACCAATGTGAATTATGGTAGTTTATTGTAATCATGATCTGCAACAAATTTCACACCCAATTTGACAAAATTCAACATTATATATCCGAAATCATCATTTGCAATTCGTATGGTGTCTTACCTTCTCACAGTCGGTGAATTTCACATAGTTATCCAATATGGGACCCCAAAAGCTCACAATACCCTCAACAATTACTTTTCTGTTGGTCTCCAACGCCTGTTGCTGCAATTACGCAACAATCATTATTAATTTACCGTCTATAATACTACTTTTCAACATTTATTAATTTAACTCACCGCTAAGTGGTATGGAAGGTAGCCAATCCTCCAGAGTGAATTTTTTGTATCGTAGCATACTGTCCAGGCGAGCAAATCAATAACCTGACAATATTAATTACACAATCAGAACTTATTCAATAGGTTTTAATATTTTTTACTTTCTACTTACCACACCGCCAACCCATTTTGTAGGCTTCAACGTTGCAACGTCGGATACACTAACGTATTGATTTCCCATTGAGATTACAGAAAGACTGCATGAATCATTAGGATTAATATCTTTTCATGAAATATTTAAATATCACTCACAAAGCAATATATTTCACTTACTCTGATTCTAACCCACTATTCCATAAATAATCACACATTGCAACTTTGAGCTGATCAATTCCGCTTGGAATATCCGTTTTTCAACCTACAATTTTGCATACAAATTTTTGTCACAACAACTGTAGACACCAATTTTCTTAAAAGATAGAACTAGCAAGAGTTTCTCTCCTAGGAGGACTCTTCTACCACCATATCTTTTAAAGCAACAACCACACCAACAAACGTACAACAACCGAGCAAGGAGTCTAGTTGCATTAGGATTCTATTGTTAATAGGATTCTAAAAATAGTTAGTTTTTTTCACTATAAATACATGTAATCATCCCCATTTGTAAGAGACGATTTACATACAAAATACAGAGGAAAACACGAAAAATACAAAGGCAAAGCTATTGTAAACGATTCAAAAAGGAAATAAAAGGTATCATCATTTTTACTTTTGATTCGGTCTCTTACATTTATTTTTTAATTATTATTATTTTATTTATTTAAATTTATTTATACGCACATTTCTCTTGTTACTCATTTTATTTAATTGTTTTGTTATTTTTTATTTTTTCATATAATTTTTTTACATTTTATGCATTTTCTTTTTTACTTTAGTTCACGCCCTTAGAACTTCGACGCCTCGGAACGTGCGGCCTTAGTCGCCTTCTTAGTGATTGTGACTAAGTAAGCCTGAAAATGTCCCAAGCAAGGATGCTTAGAACCTCGACGGAAGCTAGACAAGAGAACTAGTACAAGAAGGAAGATAAGAAAGCTTTGAGAGAAGAATGCTCTTATGATTTCTCAAAGTGAAGGAGTGAGTACAAATGAGGAGGGGAGGCCTCTATTTATAGCTAAATCTCCCCTCAATGAACGGCAAAGATCTAATTACATCGACAGTCTAGATTGATTAATATCTACCAAAAACAAGTGGGTATTATCTATACAATTTTAAATGCCACTAAAGTTTTTGTGGCTTCTAGAAGGTCCAGTCCACCATTTGGGTTGCTTTTCATGGGCTAACCTCAGTTGTGGGCTCTTGGTATGTGACATTTTCCCCCACTCGTTCCGGTGACGCCCTCGTCACTCGTTTGGCATGGAATTGGTCTATTCGAGTTTTGAATTGCCGAAGTTCCTCAACATGCTCCCAACTCCCTTCGCACTCGGGTTATCCCTTCCATAGGATAAAATACTCATGCCTCGGGCGGTGTCCTGGCCGTCGAATAACTCTCTCCGCTGGTATGTCCTGGATCTCCTTGTCATATGAGACCGCTACTCCGACTAGCGCTCGGTGAGACTTGCCTCGATCTGGATCTTCTGTATCCTGATGGTACGGCTTGAGTAGGCTAACATGGATAACAGGATACGCTCGGATGGTTGGAGGCAACTCTAATTTGTAGGCCATGGTGCCTACTCACTTCACGACTCGGAAAGGACCCTCGTATCTTCGCACAAGCGCCTTGTGCACATCCGCATGGCACAAAACATTGGCCAACTTTGCAAGGACAAGGTCGCCAACTTCAAAGTTCACGTCACTTCGTTTTCGGTCTGCCCACTTCTTGGTCCGCTTTCCCGCCTTGTGCAAGCAAGCTCGGGCTAAGTCGTGTTGCTCGTGCCACTCCTTGGCAATGTTATGTGCTGATGGATTGGGCCCTTCATACTTGGTAACAACCGTGTTGGGTGTCAACGGTTGTTGCCCTGTCACGATCTCGAACGGACTTTGGTTTGTCGCCTCGCTCCGTTGCAAGTTATAGGAAAATTGGGCTACATCCAATAGCTTTGGCTAGTCTCGTTGGTTGGCACTCACGTAGTGCCTCAGATAGATCTCTAGCAGAGCATTAACTTGCTCGGTTTGCCCATCGATTTGTGGATGAATGGCGGTGGAAAAGTTCAAGCTTGATCCCATCAGTTTGAACAACTCCGTCCAAAACCTCCCTGTGAACCGTGTGTCCCGGTCACTAATGATGGTTTTCGGCATTCCCCAATACTTCACCACGGGCTTAAGGAAAAGTCGAGCGGCCTCTACAGCTGGACATACCTTAGACGCGGGTATATATTTTTTACATTTAATATTTTATGCACATTTATCTTGTTACTCATTTTATTTAATTGTTTTATTATTTTTTATTTTTTCATATAATATTTTTTTTACATTTTATGCATTTTCTTTTTTACTTTAGTATATATTTTTTTATTTTTAGATTATATATATATATATTATTTTTTATTATCAGTTTTATTAATTTATATATATATATATATATATTTACTATTTTTTTATTTTTTTATTTATTATATATATATATTATTTTTTCTTTTTTTATTATTTTATTTATTTGTTTTATTTATATATTTTTTTCTTCTTTTTCTTTATTTTTTCATATTTATTTTACTTACTATTTTATCTTTGCTTTCTTTATCTTATCTTTTATTTAATTTGTTTTTTCTTCATTTTAATTTATTTATTTCTTACCTTTTTATCTAACATGATTTTTTGACCTTCTTAAGGCCACACCTTTAAAACTATCTAAGGTAAGTAACTGTGATCGTATTTTTACCTTTTAATTTTAAATTACAATTTTCTTAATTTAAGACAACTGACAAATTAATTGGTATCGAAAGGGCGGTTCAAGGGTGCTAATTCTTCCTTGACCGTTACCGACTCCCGAACCCGACACATTTCTAGTAAAAACACAGATCAGGTAAGATGGTCTCCGACCCACCTAAATTCGTTTTAAAGTGGTCGGTGGCGACTCCCAACCCAATTATTTCCAGTTGAAGCCCAATTCGGGGCCCAACCGAAAGACGGTTACGACAGCTTGGCGACTCCGCTGGGGACACAGGTAAGTGAGTTAGGCTAATGTAATTTCCAGTTGTCTTTTTAACGAAAATGGTAAGTTTAAATTTTAAGGTAACATTTCGATCCTTATTGCTTACTTTTGATTATATTTTCGAGTAAATAGTTGTACTAATCGTTTGCTAATGATTTCAGCCTTCAAAGTTTTTTTTCACTTAAAGCTATAAACTAGAGCTCCGAACCCGTTTTAAGTGGGGGTGAAAGCGACGCCTTCGTGTGAATTTATTCTCCGTATGGGCATAAGGGAATGTATCCTCTCGAGTTTAACTTAGTCCACACAAGCCTGTGATGGGTTTAGGACTAAGAGTCTGGTAAGCCCAAGGGGGCACCATCAAGGAGAACTCGGGTACCTTTCTATAGAACCAAAACTGGGAGACCATGGAGAATTAGAGCCCACCCCAAAACCTCATTGCAAACCCTAGGCTACTTTGTTTTATGCTTTATTTTCTTTTCAAAGCATGTGAACTAGACAAATATGAGGTTAGGATTTGTTTAAAAATAGCATGCGGGAAAGAGATCATGTCCGGGTAGGAATTAAAACATGTGGGGTAGATATCATGTGGGGTAGGTTTTTTCATTTTTATTATTGTTTTGATTTACCTCACTAACTCTTTTTATTTTTTGTTCTCTTTTATTTTGTTCTCATCATTCACATCATTTAAAAGAGGTGTTGATCCACTAAAAAAGTATTTGTTAAACATGAATAATCTGCATTAATGGACAAAGGGTTGTAATACAAGAGATGAAGAACGCAGGGGTCCGACTATGGTCATAAAAGACTCAAAAAGAATAGGAGGACAATCTGCAAGGCAACTATGTGTCACATTCGATCAAGAAGATGTGGTGCCCACAATCAAGTACATGAAAAGTTAACTTTTCAATGGGTTGACAAAGGTGGTAGGGGAAAGACGAGAAAAATGTTACTAACCTCGAGAGTCCATTCAAAGACCACAAGAACAAGATGGCAAGTCACTGTCAACAAATTCAAGAAACAAGCAAATGAACTTCAGATAATCCCTTTGATGGAGGATTTCAATGGAGTTTCCGATTCATCAAAGGATGAAAGCCAGAGATGCACTCATTCGATATTTTTGGGAACCAGTACAAAACAAAACAACTCAATATTTTCACGGTTCATCCAGAGAGGCCGGAGCGGTTCGACAGGTTATTCATCCGGTGAAAAACGAAGGCAAATGACTAGTCAACCTGTTCCGAGTCTAGAGGATTTAGTCCGAATGTCCCTTTAAATATGTTTATTGTCTCTTAAAAGATAAAACACTTTTATCCCAATAAAGATTATTTATAATAACATACATGTTTTTGGATCAATGCCTTGAACATTTCATGCATTTTTGCATTTTGCATCTTGCATCTACATTTCATTTTTAAGTATTTTCATAAACATGAAATTTCTGCATGGAGGATTCGATGAAGTGGTTTTAACCACATGACACCACATGGAAGCAAGATTGTAACATCAAAAGAAAAAAAATGAAATCACAACGAATGAGCCCGGTCAGCTGGTTGTACGACTAAGCCTGCCAGGATGATCTGAGAAGAGAGTCCACATATCCTAAGGGCTACGATGTTGAAGCTGTTTGCAGTTGCCACATAGGATGCTCCAAACATTCCTATAAGAACTATAAGGCGCTGAAATGCGAGATCCAAAACCTGATGGATTCAGGGGCATGGATAGCCGAAGAAGGGGGCATTGTATATATCATTTTCACTTAGAGGATTATTTTGTTTAAACACGTCTTTGATCTTTCATGTTTGCTTAATCTTTTAAACGATTGAATTTATGCTACTTTCTAAGGTGGAGCAATTGAACAAATTTTAATCTTTAGTTCTTTGAATATTAAATGAATTAAGGATTCTTTTAATTCTTCAAGAATTATAGATTTTTGACATATGGCAAGATTAGACCTTTCTTATCATGTCTCAAACCCTAAAATAAAATACCTTGATTCTTTACCAAAAATAACTCATGGTCATTACCAAAAAGACCAAATTTGACATTACATCCCTTTGAAACTTTTGAACATTGCATTTATATTTTGATACACCCATACTTTTATTTGAGTCAAATAAAGTCACACCATTGTCTTTTTAGACTCAAAATTGACATTTTTATGCCATTAAAACCCAAGGCATTGAGTTTTTCATTTGAACATGAGCCTTCTTCTAAGACACAACTTGGGGCATCTCACAGGGAGCATGAACATTGAGACATGTTGGGGGCAAGAAGCAGAAAGAAGAATTCACTCAGAATAATTCTACCATACATTAATTGCACTGTTTTCATGTGAATAAAATAATCTTGAAAATCTACCCCCTGGGGATACCTCTTCTGTGAGGACTTCCATGTATGAGATGATGAACGACTTTCTTTCTTCATCCCTTCACAACAGGAGAAAATATATATCCCTTGTGTCCTATTTTGAGCTTATAGTATTTTTCTTCTGATTCAACCCTAACCAAGGATCACCCTCCACACTGGGGGGCAAGGTGGAGAAACTCTGCTCGCATGAGTGAATACATTGATTCAGATGAGATACTGAAAAGTGAACCAAATGCCAAGTGCAAAGATTTAATCGAAGAAAAAAGAGAAAAAGAGAAAAAACAAAGAGAAATAAAAAGAGAAAAAACAAAAGAAAATTAAAGAGAAAAAGAAGACAAGATGCATATGCAAAGATTCTCTTGATTCAAATGACGCATCGAGATTCAAACTATGAGATTGATCAAGCACAATCATTTCTGAATCACTGAACCACATCACTCGAAGATTATAGAGCATCAAATGAGATTGATCAAGCACAATCATTTCTGAATTACTGAATCACTCCACTCAAAGATCATGGAGCATCAAGAGAGAGACACATACGAGCAGATTCAAATTGAGCAAGATATGATCGAAGACATTAGAATGAATTGATCCTTGGTTTAATCACCCTTAAACACTTGTTTGAGCCTTTTATCCCTTTCCATGGCCTACATTATGTGCCTTAAAAGCCCATTCTAATTATACATGGATTTTTAAACAGAAGAGACTATCTTCAGATTTCATCCCGCCCATCAGGATTAATCTTTATTTGCAAAAAATAGTGTAATTAATGCATGATAGAGAAAAATAACAAAAAGGGGTTCAAGACGTAAATTACGAATGACATCTTGAAACCAAAGAAGGATTCGAGTTGAAAACCTGAAAAGGCGATTCGAATACAAAAATTGGACAGCTGAGGCGATCGTACGAATTCCTTGATAAAGCATCGCACAATCCGAGCTTGACCAAGAAAGTTGGGAATCGGAGAACACTTCCAATAGAGGAGCATGCAAGATACCCCATCAAACCTTTGAGCATCAAATAAACAAAATGCTGAACCTTTGACCAAACATAATAACCTGAGACATTTTTATCCTTTCCTTCCTTAACCATTTCCCAAAAATTGATTTGATCTTGGCACGTGTCAAACGGCTATAATTTATTGAAGGATTAACAATGTAATTAATTCTTTGATATCCAATGAACTCTAGTTTTATGATTTGTCTCAATTGTAAAACCTTGAAAGGGGCAATATTTTCAAAACTTTTGGTTAAACATTTTTCGAAACTCGTTTTTGATATTTTCAGAACTTTGAAAATAAAAAAGAAAGAAAAACATTTTTTTTTCAAAACAAGACAATCTCTCTAGAGTGGATCTTGGTAAATGAAATGTGACTCTCAAACACAAAACTCATGCTTAGAATCAATGCTGAAGCAAGAAATCAGGAACAATGGGGGCATTTTTTTAGATTTAACATCAAATGTTGGGCCATTTTTTGAGATTCAACATCGAATATTGGGGCATCTTTGGGAATTCAACATCCTGATGCAAATTATCAGACCTTTTGAAGGCATTTCCTCCATATGCAGGAACAAGCACACAAAGCACGAGACTCCATCCAGGGGATAAAACAGAACTAATTCATGTTACATGCATCTTAGACATACTTAAGAGCATCACATTTATCATTTTTTGTATACATAAATTTTTTGCAGCTTTTAGAGTCAAGTTTCAACTTCAAGATAAAGGATGCTCGATTCAAAAGCATATGGTGGTTGCTCTACCTCACAGTGAAGGGGCGACTGTCTGATAACAAAATAACTTTCCATTTCAATCAGAGTCAATTTCAACTTCACGGCGAAGGATATTGAACTCAAAGCGACACAATTCACTCGAGAGTAGATTTCAACTTCACGACAAAGATATCTAGCTCGAAGCCAAACTTCACAATAAAGGGGTCATCCACGGTTTTGACTTCATGGCGAAGGGAATCGTGTCCACCCGCAATATACAATACTTGGATTTCAACTTCACAAGAAGGATATCCAAGTCAAGGTTCAACTTCACGACGAAATGACCACCTCGATTTCAACTCCACGACAGAGGATATCGTGCCACTCAAGACAACACAAGTTCAACTCCACAACGAAGGGACGACTGGTTGTCAACAAACAATTTCCCAATTTCGGAGCCAATTTCAACTTCACAGCGAAGGATATTAGACTCGAGACAGCACAAGCTCAACTTCATAGCGAAGGGGCGGCTAGCTGTCAAAAACAATTTCTTAGTTCTAAAGCCAATTTTAACTTCACGGCGGAGGATATTAGACTCGGAACAATACAACTTACTTGGATTTCAACTTCACGATGAAGGATATTCAATTCCAAGGCTCAACTTCACAACGAAGGGGTCATCCACGGTTTCAACTTCACGACGAAGGGAATCGTGCTCACCATTGTCTCTCTTGAGACAGTTTCCAAGTTTCCCTTGAAACAAAATATTTGAATATGTTTTCATTGAAACTAATTTCATCTCCCTTGAGACATTTTCTTTTGGAACTAAATTTTATCTCCCTTGAGACAGTTTCTCTTGAAACATAAACATTGAAAACATTTCCCTTGAAATGAATTTTATCTCGATTGAGATAGTTTCTCTTGAAACGAAATTTTGTCTCCCTTGAAACATAAACATTGAAAACATTTCCCTTGAAATAAATTTTATCTCTCTTGGGGTAGTTTCCCTTGAAACAAAATTTTGTCTCCTTTGAGACAGTTTCTCTTGAAACATAAACATTGAAAACATTTCCTTTGAAATTAATTTTGTCTCTCTTGAGATAGTTTCCCTTGAAACAAATTTTGTCTCCCTTGAGACAGTTTCTCTTGAAGCATAAACTTTGAAAACAGTTTCCTTTGAAACAAAATCTTTGAATATGTTTTACGTTAAACAAATCTCGTCTCCCTTGAGACAGTTTCTTTTGGAAGTTTTTGTCTCTCTTGAGACAGTTTCTCTTGAAACAAATTTTGTCTCTCTTGAGACAGTTTCCCTTGAAACTTCAATCTTTGAATACAGTTTCTCTTGAAACATAAAAAACCTTTGAAATTGTTTCTCTTGAAACACAAAAAAAAACCTTTGAAAATGTTTCTCTTGAAAACCAAACCCTCGAGTTCGATTACACTCAGCTTCGAGGGAACATCATTTACATCATAACTCAAGGCTAAAAGGGTTATCTGTCACCAAAAGACCTTCGAGTTCGACTATGCTCAGCTCTAAGGCACATCATTTACAGTATAAGTCAAGGTAAGAAGGACTATCTGTCAATAAAATTGTCGAGTTTGATTCCATTCAGCTCGATGACACCTCAATCACACTATTGTTCGGCTGCAATCGAGGTTTTTCAAGCCGAGAAGAAGGTCTGGGTTAGCCGTGCCTTAGTAGCAAGAAATCTTTTTTCCGTCAGCATAGCTTAAGTCGAGAAAAGCTATCTGTCAGCGAAGACTTTTTGAGTTCGGATTCATTCAGCTTGAGGGCATATCAACCACATTGTGGAGTCAAGAGATTACTTTCCAGTCGAATTTTTAGCCAAGGTCTTTAAACCGAGAAAAAGACCAAAGTGGACTACAACGAGAAGTCACATTTTGATTCAAATCATTTCAAGATGGACTCGACTTCGCGACGAATGAGCCATCCGCAATTCAATTCGACAAGGAGTTATTCTTCAATTCCACTGAACGAAAATTTGTGTCTCTTTATCTTTGTCCTATTTTTCGTTCCATGAAAAAGGACAAAGAGGGGCAGCTGTAGACACCCATTTTCTTAAAAGATAGAACTAGCAAGAGTTTCTCTCCTAGGAGGACTCTTCCACCACCATATCTTTTAAAGCAACAACCACACCAACAAACGTGCAACAACCGAGCAAAGAGTCTAGTTGCATTAGGATTCTATTGTTAATAGGATTATAAAAATAGTTAGTGTTTTTCACTATAAATACATGTAATCCTCCCCATTTGTAAGAGACGATTTACATACAAAATACAGAGGAAAGCACGGAAAATACAAAGGCAAAGCTATTGTAAACGATTCGAAAAAGAAATAAAAGGTAGCATCTTTTTTTACTTTTGATTCGGTCTCTTACATTTACGTTTTAATTATTATTATTTTATTTATTTAACTTTATTTATACGGATATTTCCCTTGTTACTCATTTTATTTAATTGTTTTATTATTTTTCTTTTCTTTTTTTTCATGTAATATTTTTTTTACATTTTATGCATTTTCTTTTCTACTTTAGTATATATTTTTATTTTTTTAGATATATATATATATATATATATATATTTTTTTATTATCAGTTTTATTAATTATATATATATTTACAATTTTTTTTATTTTTTATATATATATATATTTATTTATTTTATTTATATATATTTTTCTTCTTTTTCTTTATTTTTTTATATTTTTTTACTTACTATTTTATCTTTGCTTTCTTTATCTTATCTTTTATTTAATTTGTTTTTTCTTCATTTTAATTTAATTTATTTATTTATTTCTTACCTTTTTATCTAACATGGTTTTTTGACCTTCTTAAGGTCACACCTTTAAAAGTATCTAAGGTAAGTAATTATGATCGTATTTTTTACCTTTTAATTTTAAATTACAATTTTCTTAATTTAAGACAACCGACAAATTAATTGGTACCGAAAGGGCGGTTCAAGGGTGCTAATCCTTCCTTGACCGTAACCGACTCCCGAACCCGACACATTTCTGGTAAAAACAGATCAGGTAAGATGGTCTCCGACCCACCTAAATTCGTTTTAAAGTGGTCGGTGGTGACTCCCAACCCAATTATTTTAAGTCGAAGCCCAATTTAGGGCCCACCCGAGAGACGGTTACGACAACAACATGATAAAAATCAAATTAAGTTTTCTTTTATTCGATTCTGTCTTCTTCTGCATGTTAGATCACATGCATCTTCTCTCTCCAGTTCATCGTATTTTTTCTCTACATAGCTCTTTATCTCTTTTATTTCACCCTTCATTTTCCCCCTTCATCCAAGTTTTTCTCAACCACCCCCGTAAGTTCACTCCTCAATTCCACAACCTCCTTGACCACTCCATCAATTTTTTCACCCGTCACCATCTTAAGCTCACCCCTCAACACCTCAACTTCTTTCACCACTCCATCTATTTTTCTTTCATTTCCCCCTTATGCCTCTCAAGCGTCTCTTCGACTCTTGATTGTCTTTGCAGAATATCAAAAATGAATTTTTTTATATCAGCCAATTCAGACATCAAAATGTCGAATTTACTATGTTTTTCCTGACCGTCATCCCCTTGACCGTTATCCCCTATAACCATCTCTTCTTCATTCTCCTCTGCCTCCACTGCGTCCTCTATCTCCTTGCCAATAACCTTCAAAATTAAATTACAATATTAAGATATTGATTATATTCTTAATATTATTTAATTACATTTATTACGCTTTCTTGCTTCCTCGGTCTATCCAACTTCGCCATCACTCTAACTACCTCTTCCTTCCCTCATGCACGGATGCGTGCCACTTTGGTTCTTTCATAAGCCGACACACAATCACAGCCCGACCAAAAATCGAACAGTGTAACCTGAATTTATAATAAAATTTATCATTTTATATAATAAATATACTATCATTTTATATAAAAAACAAAAACGTTCTTCAACTCATTTACCTCTAAGATTGCTATGCACCATTTGAGGTATCTTTGGCTGCCCTTTTTAAAGGTGATTATTGATTAAATCAATCTCGAATGGACATATTCATCCCAATTGAATTCACCCTTCAAGCCTTCATCGCAAATGAGCTTCATATAGTCCTTGTTCGTTGACGTATCACCCGTTGGACAAAGAAAGATCTCGACAAGGTACAATAGAACTCGAGCCTTCAGGTCATCCCCCCGTAAGATCCACTTTTGATTTCCTCTTCAAGTTCAACATATGTCACCTTCTGCTTCAAACTATATTTGGAGGCAAGTGCTTTCCAGTTCTTACTCTTAGAGACTTCTACAACACTTTTGCCTTCATTTCATACCCCCAAGACGGTTGCAGTACATGGGATCCCCAGAGGAAATGAATAATCACCATATTTAGCAATACATTGTTCGATATCAAATTGCTCTATCAATGATCGACACAATTCCCTCCAAATAGGTCGACCCCTTACTCCTACCAACGATCCAAACCCATTCTTTCCAGCACATTCAATTGAGTCTCCTCCTTAAGGTGTTTAATTAATGAATTCACCCTTTTAATGTTGCACCTTGTCGACACTTCCTACATTTTTTTAACAATATATAATGTTATTGTTCTTATATATTTTGTATCAACGTATTTACAAGTTTAATGAATACCTTATTTTCATGTGTTTTCCTCCATTCTTTGTATTCTTCACTATTCATCTTTGACTGTGCGATGTAAGGTTCCTTCTCAGCATCACTCATCGAATTACATTTCTCCAACACATCATTTCTCACATAATATTAAGCATAAACATTTCTTAATCAATACATTAACGCTAAATAATACTCAATGTCAATTTCAATTTACATACCGAACTGAGCATTCAATCATACTGTCAACATTTAAAATTTGTAATCAATTTAAAGTTCTTAAATACTTTAATCCAATTACCATTTCAACAATAATAACAAAAAAACATCGATACTTACTAGAAGTACATATATCCACCATTTGGTTGCTTTCGAATCTCGGCCTCAATTTCAAAGTCATCTTCGCCACCAACAATTCCAAGATCATTTGACTTCATTTTTCCTTCATATATCAGTTTACGCAAATCAAATCAAATACTGGTTACATATACTTACTCAATATACAAATATCGATAACTACTCTTGTAGTGAAACAGTTTCCTTCAAAAGAATTTGAATGGCCACTACAACAAGTGTCAGCACATTTATACAATCTACAATATCATTTTCTACCTAATATTATAAACAGGTATTCATATTTATTTTCTACCTATAATATTATAATCAGTCTCAGATCCTTCTTGGCTTCGATTCGAAATCCCCAAACTAAACCCAAAAACCTTAATCCCTATTCCATTCAAACGAATGGGAACACTCAATACTCCAAGTATCGACACATTTATACAATCTATATTATCATTTTCTACCTATAATATTTAATAAAAGTATCGATATTTATATTTTACCTAGAATATCACTTTCTACCCGTAATCGGTCCCAAATGCTTCTTTACTCCAAAACTCCAAACAACACATAAAAACCCTATTTCTGATTACTGTAATAATAAAAAACTAAGGTTTCGACAACATACTTTTTCGATTCGACTGCAGCAACAAACAAACAAACTTCGCTTTAGAAACACCTTCTGAAATGCAGTAACAATTACACTTCGATTTAAAAACTCGTTTGTTCTATCTATTTTTCAGAGGATATTTAGCGATGCTCTTTATATTTTCACCAGATATATTATTTATATTTAATCGATACAACTACCCAAGTGTCGATACTTTTATGTCAGGTGTCGATACTTTCGATAGGATAATTACCTATTTCTTTGAAAGTATCGATAATTTATTACGCGTACATATTAAAGTATTAACTCTTTCAATATATCTGGTAGCGTTTTACCGGTTTTGTCATTTCGAGACTGGTTTTGTCATATTTTTACCTGTTATATCATTATGGATCGATACATTTTTATAAAGTATCGATACTTTATAGACACTATTACTACTTCTCTTTTAAATTCTCAAAGTGTCGATACTTATATTAAAGTATCAACACTTTCAATATATCTGGTAGCGCTTTACCGGTTTTGTATTTTCAAGACGGTTTTGTCCTATTTTTACCTGTTATATTGTTATGGATCAATACATTTTTATAAAGTATCGACACTTTATAGGCGCTATTAATGCTTCTCTTTTAAATTCCAAAGTGTCGATACTTATTTCAATCTAATCGATACTTTCAACATATCCGGTAGCGTTTTACCGGTTTTGTCATAATTAAACCGGTTTTGTCATAATTAAACCGGTTTTGTCATATTTTTACCTGTTATATTGATATGGATCGATACATTTTTTATTTGGATCGACACAAACCGACAAGCTAAGTTTACCGGTTACCATAGGTTTTAATATTTCTTCATGATTTACACATACTACATTATTATTACTCAACATTTCCGGTAGCGCTAAACCGAAATTGTTAATTATCTTTTAATATATTCGGTAACGCCGTATATTAACCGTATATTAGCCCGCCTTTTTAAGACAACCCATTAAAACATGACACAGTTCCAAAACTCACGACTATTCATTTAAAGCTTAGGTTGCTGGAAATTAATTAAACAAATGGCTGTAATGCAATTGGGTAAGACTGAAATAATCAAATCCACAGGACTTTTGGTCATTCCATTAAAACTAGCAGAATTGAAGATTAATGTCAATCAACAAACAGTTGTGTATAGCTTTATTTGTTTATTGTACAATTCAATATGAATATTTTGGAATTTTGGTAGCATTATTCTTAATAGGTTTAGTATAAAAATAAATGTTTATTTTTTTTCAATTAGGTGAATTATTTTTCGATCAATTTAAGTATCTAACGTTTTTAACATTATTTTTAGGTGTCTGAACCGTCACGACCGTTACTGTCGTTAAATGACACGTGTTGTCTTTACACAATTTTAAATATTTTATTTAAATTAAAAACTTAAAATTATTATTTTTTAAGGAAAAACTCAAAATTTTATAAAACTACAATAAAACCTCAAAAATCTTATAAAACTCTTATTTCAATTTATTACCACCATCGGCTGCCATCGACGTTGTTGGGTTGCCCTCCCCTTTCCCCTTCCCCTTCCCCATTTCCCTGTGCAAATCAGAAAAAAAAATCAATCCTAGTTCAGGGGCTTGCAGGCAGCATTATTTCTGGCCCCAATTTCATCCCATAAAAAGATGAAACTCATCATCATAATCGCAAATTAATCTAATAAGTTTGATATTAGGGATGCATATTTAAGGGTTAAAGCTAGGACTTTAAGTTTAGGAAGTTGTGGATTTAGGAAACTGGAATGACGGCAAAAAAAAAAAGGTGATAGTAGAGATATGATGACGAGTAGATGACCATTCGATGATGAAGAAGGTAACTAGGGATGGCCGACAATGGTTGATATGAGAATGAAGTGAAGAATTTTAGAGAATTTTTTTGTAATTTCAAAATATTTGGATTATTTTTTAAAATATATATTTTTAAAAGTATAAACATAATACGTGTCACTTAATAGTTTTTATTTTTTCAACAACCATCATGACATGTGTTTAAAAGTATAACGTTAAAAATGTTATGCATATATTTTTAACGAAAAGTTCTAAACACCTAAAATTAACTTTTTTAGACATTTATTTTAACATTAAGTTTTTCTTTTTTTTTCTTTTTACATTTAAGTGAAAAACTTCCATGTAAAAATGTGTTTTAGAATCAAATAATATAAATGGGATATTAATAGGAATTTATACGAATGTATTAATTTTATGTATGAATCTCAAATGATAATTTTTAATTATTTTGTAATATATTCAAACTCTTTACGACATGTAACAAATGACAAAAAAAGAAACGAAAAGAAAATGTATAATGTATATTTGTTTTACATAAAATGAATTTTAAAAAATACTTTCAGAAATATCTATCAAACAACCAAAAATATTGTATCGTCTAAATATAAAAAAATCAAAAAGTTAAAAATATAATTTATTTTTCAAAAAAATATTTTTTTGAATCCCACATTCTCTTACTCTTGTAAGCCCGCAATGCCACAACCCTTCACATAAAGAATAAATGTCCAAAGAAGACGTAAAACAGTTTCCATGGCCAGTTTTAACCACCTTGATTTCAAGGAGCTTTTCAAAATAAAGAATCAGGTAGAGAAAAAATCATAACACTTTCATTCACAGCTTAAGAGTTCGGTTTGGAAAAGGGGAGGAAGCAAAAATAAAACTTGTATTTTAGAGAACCATAAATATAATATATGTTCAACAACTATGCAGGTACTACCTCAGGTTCCAAGGGTGTTGAACCATTATCTTATGTAGTTGATTCTTTGTCTTCTTGGAACCCTTGTTTAAACCTATCATAGTTTGTGGGCTCAGCCGACTTAAATGGTCGTTCCCCCAGTATCCGGACCAAATCCTCTTGGTGAAGGACCTCTTTCTCTAGAAGCAATTCCGCAATCTGAGCAACATGCTCCTTGTGCTCCTCTATCACCTGCACCGTCCGCTCATACGCCTTACCCACCCACTCTGACTTCGCTGTCGATAATTGCAGCAGTCTTGCTGCTATATGGCTTGGACATCTCAAATGCATCATCCCTTTGAGGGAAAGAAAGAAGACCAACCTTGTCACTGAAACCATAGACTGCCACCTGGGCATATGTCATCTTGGTTACTTTCTCCAAGTCATTTTGAGCTCCTGTTGATATCTTCCCCAACAAAACCTAATCCCCATAAAAGATGCATGCAATGGTTAAAAATCTAACATGCAACACAGTAATATCAATGGTACTGAAAAAGTGCAAAATGTTACAGCCCAGAGTCATGTTGGCTTTATTCTTTCTACCTAAACCAAGAAAAGCAGTTGTGAGGCATATATATCATCTAGGATTTCATCTCAACTTGATATACAAGCATACCAGACACTTGGTCCAATCAGTATATCAAAACAGAACCCAAAAACATGATGTGCATACATGCACGAAAGATGTTGTCAAATACACGTACTTGAAATACAAGCTATCAAACCTAGAATACCAGTCAACTTGTTATGAAATTTCTGCACGATTAGCTCTCACATTGCAACAGAATTTCTCTTGGAACCCAGAGGCAAGCCTAGATATTCTGCTGGAAAATTACCCACTGAGCAGCTAATTTCCTTAGACCAATCAGCTAGCACATCCTCCTCAACATTGATCCCAAAAATTCTGCTCTTGACTAGATTAATCTTCAACCCCGCCAATAACTCATAAATCAAAAGCACCCTTCTGACATTCTTCAAATCCCGAATTGAAGCTTTTGAAAAAAATAATAAGGTCATCCACAAATTGTAGATGCGATAGCTTGAAGGAATGATCTTGAACTCCTAACTCGAAACCCGAAAACAGTCCCATATCTACTGCTTTAGTTAACAACAAATGGAGCAATTCACCACCCAAATTAAACAGCAAGGGGGATAACGAACAGCCCTGTCTAAGACCTCTTTTGTATGAATTTTCTCCGTAGAGTCCCATTCACTAGAACCGAAATAGAAGCTGTTGACATACATTGATACATCCAAGAACGCCATTTTTCTCCAAACCCCATTTTACCCATTATTTTCAACAATACCAACCAGTCAACTGAGTCATAGGCTCTCTTAAAATCCACCTTGAAGACCACCCCCTTCAACCCTTTCTTCCTCCAAAAGTCGATTCCTTCATTTTCTATAAAGGAGCAGTCAAGTATGTTCCTCCCTTGAATAAATGCAAATTGAGAAGTACTAATTATTTCATTGATGCACGAACTGAACCTTCTAGCTAAGACCTTTGACAAAATTTTATATAGCCCTCCCACAAGGCTAATTGGCCTAAAATCCCCCATCCCCTTTGGGTTATCCTTCTTAGGAATAAGGGAAATGAAGGAATGATTCACCTCTAAGTCCCACTGCTTACCCTCAAAAAAATCCTTAAAAAACAACATAATATATCTTTCAAAGTAGTCCAGAATTTCTTTAAAAACTCTAAATTCAGACCATCCGGGCCATGAGCTTTGTTGCTATCCGAGTTAGCAATTGCTCCCCAAACTTCCTCTTCCTAAAATGGTTTCTCAAGTGCTAAACTCTGACCTTCCGATAATTTTAGAAATTCCAGATTTAATTCCTCAGCCTCCAAAGAATTATTCTGAGTAAACAGACCATTGAAAAACTCCACCACTGAATCTCTAATTAAGTTAGGATCTTCTATGACTTCATTACCCACTCTAAGGGACTTAATACCATTTTTCCTCCCTCTAACTGTAGCACTATGATGGAAAAATCCGGTGTTCTTATCTCCCTCCAATCTCCATTTCAGTCTCGATTTTTGCAACCAAATCGATTCTTCTTTCTTATGAAGCTCCCATAATTCTTTCTTTGCTTCAATTATTGATTTCATTGTCACCGAGGGAAGGCCTTGCTGCATTTCCAATTCCATGTCCTGAATTCGTTTCTCCAACAATTTAATTTTTCCGGGCAGCTCTAAATAACCCTTCCCAGACCATCTCTTTACCACATGAACCCAAAATGACCTAAATCCAAAATGACCCAAAGAAGTTAAATCCAATTGACCTGATAAAAAACCAACTCAACCCACCCAGTCGACAAGTTTACCTGATACTAAAGGCTTATGTTTCAATCAAGGAATAGAAAGTGTTTATGAGCCAGGCCAAGTCAAGTTCAGACCAAGCCCATATTATTATTTAATGTCTAAAATTTCTGTTATTTTATCTAATATATTATTAAATTATTTCATTTACTACCATATATATATTAATTAAAATTCTAAAGTACATAAAAAACATAATTTTAGTATTCCACTAGAATATAATATATTATTTCACATAATATAAATTACATAATATATAAAAGAAAAGTAAATTAACATACTAAAAACTTAAAAACAGGCTTTCCAGCCAACCCATATTTTAATCAGGCCATTTTTACCAAAACCATTTTCTGGGCCTAGCATTTTTGTCCATACCCTCCCAAACATTGGTTGGGCCTTCAGGCTTGGATGAGTAAGCCTGGACCTTAAACAGATCTACCTAGGATTAAATGTTCAAGCACTGAATAGGCCTTGATTCAAGTTAGAATGTTAGATACAAGAAGAATATGATGTTCTCTGAATTCAGATCTCTATGTTCTAAAGAAGTCTATGTTTTCTAATTCAGAAATATATTTAGATAGAAGAAAAGCATGAGAAGGTGCTCTGAAATTTCACCTGCTCAGCAGCTCGACCACCTAGTGTCATTCAAGTCACATCAAACAGCTGCTCTTTAGCCATCAGAAGATTCTCATTAGGAACATACTGAGCAAATCCCAGTGCTGCAGTACCACGGGGAACAATTGTTACTTTAAGCAATGGCTCTGCATGTTCCAAGAACCAACCAGCAACAGCATGGCCAGATTCATGGTAAGCAACAGTTCGCCTTTCTAACTTGCTTATAACCTGCATAACAGAACAAAAATGCAACATAAGATAAAGCTTTACCGCATACTAGAAGTTGGAACAAGTCAGAAGTGAAAACGGATGGATCATAGATCTTTGAGACACTACTTAAACTGGAGAATGGAGACCAAACAGAGAATAAGTAATAAAAAATTAATTTTATATCTGAAAAAACAGATTTAGACATTTAAATTCAAATCACTCATCTACATGCTCAATTACATCTCTAGTATCATAACCAACCACATATTGAATAGAATTTCAATATTATAACGCAGTGTATTAGTAAACAAAGGAAGCAGATGACGAGGAAGAACATACCTTGTTCTTCTTTTCTAAACCACCTATTTCTCTGTCTATAGCTGCCTCAAAATGTTCCATGGTTATCACCACACTTTCATTCCTTGCAGCAATCAATGCTGCTTCATTGCAGACATTTGCAATGTCAGCTCCAGCAAAACCAGGGGTTAGGGCAGCAAGTCGCTGAGAGTAATATGATGGCTCATTATCAAGTTTTAGTTTCTTCAAGTATATTTGGAAGATTTGGTCACGACCCTTGATGTCGGGTTTGTCAATTGTAATTTGACGGTCGAACCGTCCAGGTCTTAATAGGGCTCTGTCTAAAATATCAGGCCTATTTGTTCCAGCAAGCACAACAACTCCAGAAGTCGTTCCAAATCCATCCATTTCTACAAGCAACTGATTAAGAGTACTTTCACGCTCATCATTGCCACCAGAAAAGCCTCCACGACCCCTTGCTCTACCTATTGCATCAATCTAATCAATAAATACGATACTAGGAGCACATTGCCTTGCCTCCTGAAATAAGCTTCTGACTCTTGATGGCCCAACTCCAACAAACATTTCCATAAAATCTGATCCAGACATAGAGAGGAAAGGCACACCAGATTCACCAGCAGTTGCCTTCGCAAGAAGTGTTTTCCCTGTGCCAGGAGGACCAACAAGAAGAGCACCTTTGGGAATTTTAGCTCCTAATTCCTCATATTTCTTTGGGTTCTTTAAGAAGTGCACAAACTCCATAATTTCTTGCTTTGCCTCATCACAACCAGCAGCATCTTTAAAAAAGACCCGAGATAGCAAGTAAACCATTGCAGGAATTATCACAATGTTGACTGTTTAACACATTTTGTACATGAGTGTGACAACAGCAATATAAAGTTCCAAAGAAAACTTCTAAAGATGATTTACCTTGTCTTTTGCATTCTTGTCCATTTTGGTAATCTGAACCTTGCCAATATTGAATATTCCACGACCACCTCGGCCACCAGGACCACCAACTCCAAATCCACTTTGCACTTTTCTCCCCATAAACCATATGGACCCTAAGATTAAGAGTGTGGGTCCAAAGAGCATCAACTCTTGGAACCAGTTCACTTCACTTACATAGGTTACTGGAACATGATTATGAGGATCTATCCCCAATGCTTCTTGGGCTTCCTCTAGCTTCTCCTCGAAAGATTCAACATTCCCTATGTTAAAGTAGTACTTGTATTGACTTGTCTTTGTTCGGGAAGGGCCACCATTCGTCGGAGTTTCTACAGCATCATCAGTTGTTTGATTTACATAGCGTGGTGAGCTCCTCACATACACTTTTGCAACTGATTTATTTGAAACAACAATTTTTTCCACCAAGCCAGGTTCCAGTAATTTGTTTTTGAACTCTTGGAAACTAATCTGAATAACACACCAAACAACTTAAAGAAAAGAACTGAAAAGAGAGAGAGAGAACTGGAAATTAAAACAGTTGCAAGGGAGAGGAAGAAAACAAAACAAAATCTCTTTTTTTTCTCGGGGATGCAAAATCATATAGAAGCTTAAACCTAGCATCAGGCATATAATTTTTTTCCACCTCATAGAGGTTCCATGTTTTCCCAGTTAGCCCACACACAAAAGGCATCAACTTCTACAGACTGTTCCCGGTTCTGGTTTCACCCACTTTGTTTAATTGAACTTAGTTTTCTTAATGGGTATTACATTCTTGAATATAAGTGAAACGTAGATATAAAGGGGTCAGACTAAGCCCAAAAAGTTGGGCTAAGACCAACTGGAACAAGAACCATGAAGATTATCAGTTTCACTAGTGGGAGAAAGACAAGTTCAGAAAGCCAATACACTATATCCTTCGATATACTAACTCATCTAACTTCATGTTTAGTAACAGCAAGAACAATAAAGGATAGCTCAAGTTTTAGCATGCCACAAAAAGTTAACATCAAGGTGGTGCCTTGTAACAAACAATAGATTGTCTAAGAATCAATCTAACCAGTTCTGAAAAATAAAGGTAAAGACGGAAAAACTTGTTCCGAATAAATCGTATTTATTTCTGCTGAATATGGCTGACTTAAATAGAGTCTACAATGTAACAACTTTACATAAAAAGATGCATAAAATTAGCAACAAAATAAAAATGATTCTATCTAATTAAAAATGATTCTATCTAATAACTAATAGAATAAAAAGCTGATTCTATCTAATTAAAAATGATCCTATCTAATAACTAATAGAATAAAAACTGATTCTATCTAATTAAAACTGATCATATCTAATATTTAATTTAGATATTCTCGACACACCCCCTCAAGCTGGAGAATAGATATCGATCATTCCCATCTTGGACAGAAATCCTTCGAACATCGTAGTAAACAGTCCCTTGGTGAGAACATCGGCGAGCTGCTCTGATGATGGAACAAACGGTATGCAGATATCGCCATTTTCCAGCCTCTCCTTGATGAAATGTCGATCTATTTCGACATGTTTGGTCCTGTCATGCTGTACAGGATTCTGAGCAATACTGATTGCCGATTTGTTGTCGCAATACAACTTCATCGGTTTATCTCCTTCAACCTTCAGCTCCTCCAAGATCCTCTTAAGCCATAACAAATCACATACTCCTTGCGCCATGGCTCTGAACTCGGCCTCCGCACTGCTTCTAGAGACAACTGGTTGCTTCTTGCTCCTCCAAGTAACTAAGTTGCCCCAGACAAAGGAGCAATAACCGGTAGTAGATCTTCTGTCTGTAGAACTTCCGCCCCAATCAGCATCAGTGAAGATCTCCACTCTTCGACTTCCATTCTTCGAAAATATGATTCCTTTACCAGGACTCCCTTTCAAGTAATGAAGAATCCGGTAAACAGCCTTGGAGTGTTTTTCTGAGGGACAATGCATAAACTGACTAACCAAACTCACAGCAAATGCAATATCTGGTCTCGTATGAGCTAAATAAATCAGTTTCCCCACCAGCTTCTGATACCGATTCTTGTCCACAGGCTTAACACCATCTTCTTTTTCGAGTTTTTGATTCGGATCAATAGGAGTCGCCACTGGTTTACATCCGAGTAATCCAGTCTCTTTCAAGATATCGAGGACATATTTCCTTTGCGAGATAATTATACCTTTTGAGGATCTAGCCACCTCCATTCCAAGGAAATATTTGAGTTGTCCTAGATCCTTGACTTCAAACTGGTTGGATAAGAAGTTCTTCAACGACTCCAACTCTACTGTGTCATCTCCTGTCATAACAATGTCATCTATATACACAATTAAAATAGCAATTTTACATGATTGTGTTTGTAGAACATAGTATGATCAGACTGGGCCTGAGTGTAACCATGTTGTTTCACAGCTCTCGTGAATCTCTCGAATCAGGCTCTCGGAGATTGTTTCAATCCATAAATGGATTTCTTTAGCTTGCAGACCCTGCCATCCTTCTTCAATTCATCAAAGCCTGGAGGAACTTCCATAAACACCTCTTCCTCTAGCTCACCGTTTAGGAACGCATTCTTCACATCAAACTGTCTGAGAGTCCAATCCAGATTGGCGGCTAGTGAGAGTAGGACACGTACGGTGTTTAGTTTGGCCACAGGTGCGAAGGTCTCCTCGTAGTCAAGGCCGTATGTCTGAGTGAAGCCTCGTGCTACGAGTCTTGCCTTGTATCTCTCGACCGAGCCATCTGCATGGTATTTGATGGTGAACACCCACTTGCTGCCTACAGATCGTTTCCCCTCAGGTAAAGGAGTTAGATCCCACGTGTCATTCTTCTTCAGGGCCTTTAACTCCTCAAAAACTGCCTCTCTCCATCTCGGAACTTCTAGAGCTTCATGTATCGACTTAGGTAGTGCATCATCCATAATCCTGGTGGAAAAAGCTTTGAAATCTGGAGAGAGTTTATTATAAGATAAGAAATTGGATATTGGATGTTTTGTGGTACATGATCTAACACCTTTGCGCAAGGCTATGGGTTCAAAGAATTCTGTAGAAGGCTCTAAATTTGGAGAAGAAATAGGAGAAAGAGAAGTCGTACCTTGGACCATAGTCGAGTCCGATGGTTGGCATACCTTGGGGGCGGTGGAACATTACTTGGTCGAGTCATCCGTCTAGAATAAACACGAAGTTCAGTAGGTGGTTCCAAGTTGGTTTCTACCGAGTCTCACGAGGTTGTGAATTTATAGGTTGTGAAATCCTAGGATTAGTTACGGAAATATGAATTGGTTCCACTGAGCTATTTACAACCGATTTTGGCAAGGATGTTTGTTCCCAAAAACTCATTTCAGAGTCATTCTCCCCCGGAAGAGAATTTTTGTCAAAAAAAGGTTGTTTTTCAAAAAACGTGACATCCATACTCACATAATACTTCCCAGATTTAGGATCAAAGCATTTATACCCCTTTTTGTGTTAGTGAAAAACCTAGAAATATGCATTTATGTGCTCAGGGATCGAGTTTTCCTCTATTTTGGCCGTGTATATGAACAAAAGCAATGCAACCAAAAATTTTAGGTGTTAAATCAGTGAAAGATCTATTTTCAGGAAGCATATTCTTTAGAGCTTGCAAAGGAGTAATATAGTTAAGAACTCTTGTAGGCATTCGATTTATCAAATAAGACGCTGTTAAGAGTGCTTCATTCCAAAAACGATTAGGAACATTCATAGCAAACAGTAAAGCCCTAGTCACCTCTAATAAATGCCTATTTTTTCTTTCAGCAACTCCATTTTGTTGGGGAGTATCAACGCAAGAACTGTGATGAATAATTCCTTTTTGTTTCAAAAAATCACCTAAGATTACATTAAAATGTTCTCGACCATTATCGGTTCTAAGAACTTGAATATTTGCTTGAAACTGAGTATTGATCAATGAGTGAAAATTTTTGAAAACACTTGCTGCCTCGGATTTTTCTTTTAGTAAATAAATCCACGTGACTCTAGTGTGATCATCAATGAATGTGATGAACCATCTAGATCCTGAGGCTGTTTTTACTCGTGAAGGGCCCCAAATATCACTATGCACAAGAGAAAAAGGTTTTGATGGCATATACTTTAAAGATGGATAAACAGATCTATGATGTTTTGCCAATTCACAAGATTCACACTGAAAAGAAAAACCGTCCTTTTTTTTTTTTGAAAAGATTTGGAAACAAATATTTCAAGTAATTAAAACTAGGATGGCCTAACCTATAATGCCACAACATTATTTCATTCTCACAAGACAAGGTAGTAAAGCATCTCGGTTTCTTAACTTGTTTATCTGAAGGATTGTCCGTGACCAAGTGATAGAGTCCATCAACCTCCTTAGCATTGCCAATCATCTTCCCCGAACAAGGGTCCTGAAATTCAAATCCAGCAAATGTTATTGTAGCAATGCATTTGCAATCATGAATAATACGATTAACAGATATGAGATTGTAAGAGAGCTTTGGGACATGTAGGACATTTAGTAATGTGAGAGATGGAGAAATAATGATAGAGCCTTTTCCAACTATAGAGGTTAGGGAGCCATCAGCAATTTTTACCTTCATATTACCAGATAAAGGAAAATAAGATGAGAATATGGAGGAATTACCGGTCATGTGATCTGTTGCCCTTGCATCTATGATCCAAGGGTTTGATTTAGAACCGGCTATGAAAGCTGTAGGATATGTACCTTTCTGGGCTAATGATGAAGAGGCAATATAAGATGATGGGTTAGGAGTGTTGGATATGGAATGAGAACTCATTAGTTGATACAATTGCTCTAGCTGTTCTTTGCTGAAGGCAGACAGTTCTGAGGCAGGTTTCGGCTCTTCAGAAGCTTCTTCAGATGAGGCATGGAATCCCTTTGCATTACGAGAATTTCGATTGGCTGAAAAATTCTCGGCTGGCTTCCCGTGTAGCTTCCAACACTTGGCTTTAGTGTGTCCCGGCTTGTTGCAGTGCTCGCAGATTGGTCGATCTCTGTCGTTTTCGACAATCGTTGCGACGTGGTGGCTGACCCGAGAACAAGGCAGAAGACTCGGTGGGATTTGGTGAGTGGCCTCCAAGCATGACTGTCCGCCAGCTCTCCTCTCGTCTGACTTCGGAGAAGACTTCTCTTGTGCTTGGTAGTGGTTCACGACCAAGAATGCGCCCTCTGACTTCATCCAATTCCTTGTTAAGGCCGACAAGGAATTCGAAGACGCGTTCTTTTTCCACCATCTTCTGGAATAGAGCCCTGTCCTTAGCACAACTCCATTCGTAGTCGCTGAACATGTCAACCTCTTGCCACAAGGTCTTGAGTTCAGTGTCGTATTGAGTGACAGTTTTTTCTCCTTGTTTTAGCCTCCATAACCGAGTTTTTAGTTCAAACCATTGTCCTGCGTTCCCGAGATCAGAATAGGTCTCGTTCACAGCATTCCAAATGTCATGAGCAGTAGGTAGGAAGAGATAAGTTCTCCCTACACTCGGATCCATGGAATTTATGAGCCAAGACATAATCATCGAGTTTTCTGCCTCCCATCTTTCAGATTCTTCATCTTCTTCGGCAGGTTTCGTAGTGGTACCTGAGAGATAGCCGAATTTTCCACGGCCACGAATAAACAGTTTCACAGATTGTGACCACTGTAAGAAATTATTTCCATTCAACTTGTGAGAAGTGATGGATATGTTTTGGAAGGATTCAGTGTTTAGGGTGATTGAAGGTGAGCGAGTAGAACTCATAGAGTCGATACCAGAGGTATCATCGTAGGGTTTGGCCATTTTTGGCTCTGACACCATAAAGACGGAAAAACTTGTTCCGAATAAATCGTATTTATTTCTGCTGAATATGGCTGACTTAAATATAGTCTACAATGTAACAACTTTACATAAAAAGATGCATAAAATTAGCAACAAAATAAAAATGATTCTATCTAATTAAAAATGATCCTATCTAATAACTAATAGAATAAAAAGCTGATTTTTATCTAATTAAAAATGATCCTATCTAATAACTAATAGAATAAAAACTGATTCTATCTAATTAAAACTGATCATATTTAATATTTAATTTAGATATTCTCGACAAAAAGGAAAAACCAGCTAACCTCCTGCTGCTCATGAGGACCTGACATTGATGAGAAAGCAATCCCAACCAACAATAATGTGGTGACAATGTTCCTCAATCTTTGAATGTTCGGATAATTCCAAGGTTCACCAGCACTTGAATCCTCTGGAAAATCACATAAATATAAGCACGAATTAGTTAAACACATTAACCAAGAAACCTTCAATGTCGACAACATCTCGTAAATGTGATGTCACAAACATTAAGGGGAAAAAAATAATAGTAACATGCACTTTTAACAAAACTATAAATAAGTTGACATCGTTCACTAGTTTCAATATTTTAACTAAATCAAACGACTTTCCTACTCTCAAAGTTCTAATTGAGCACCGAAATTAGTATTATCTATCCTTAATCAATATATATATATATATAAAGACGTACCTTTGGATCCAGGTTTCTGTTCATTAGCCTTAGGAATATCTTTCTTGTTCTTGGGGAAGTAATTTTCATAATCTAAAACAATTCAATTCAAAATGAAATAAAAAAGGTGTATAGTTTATATAATAAGCACCAAAAAGAAAAGTGACGATCAGTAATTCACTCACTCCTTTTCTTAGGTCCTTCACTGCAGAAAAACCGCCTAATCCTAGGATTTGCGAGAATCGAATCCAAATTCGACAATCGCGTATTGGAAATAAGCTGTTTCCCAGCTCCAACTGGTGCCAACAAACCCCTAACAAACCCTAGACCTTGATTAACGCGTGGAATGCTTGGGACATTCGGTAAAAGCTTCCTTGACACACCATTCCATTTGTTACCAAAAAAAAATCAGAGCATTCATATCATTATAAAACGATAAAAAGGAAAGCATTACAAATTTTTAAAAAAATAGAGAAGGAAATATATGTATTACTACTGCTTGGAAATTGGAGCGATTTGAACGGTAAAGAGAGCGACCAATTTAGAGAAAATCATTGTGAAAGTATCAAAGATGCTCACATGAACCAAATCAAATAAGTTAGTTATTAAAGGATGAGTGTTTTTTTTTTTTTTTTGCAATTTGATTTTGATTTTTGTTGAGGTTAAAGGGAAGAGAAAAAGAAGGAGATGGGAGATTTTGTTTTAGCAGAGGTGCTGGATCTTTGAACTACCTACTTTTATGACTCAATTTACTGTTTTAGACTTATTGATTGAGACGTTTGCTAACTTCCAAGGCTTCTTTTGTCATTTCAAGTGTGAGTTGCATTTCAAGTGTGAGTTGCTTATCCACACCTCTTTGTTGGGATCCCCTAGAAATTGAATTGTATGATAATGGATCAAAATTTGGGCTTTTAAATCTACTGCATAACATTAAAATTATTCCATTTAGCTCTTAATGTTTTAATTTAGGATAAAAAGATTATTAGTATTTGATTAAATAGTTATTTTGATCTTTATTCTTTTATTCTAAAGTGTTTTGACCTGTTAACATTTCATTTTAGGATTAAAAAGTATTTATTTTAGAACGTTATTCATTTGTTAACTAATAATTTTCATTCATAGAATGAGTTTTTTGCTCTAAAATGAAATGTTAGGAGCCAAAATAACTACTACGGTAAATGTTGGAAGTTAATTTTGATATTATACCTAAATCTACCTTAGATTGGTCAAACTTAAAACATAGAAGTGTTTAAAATCAAATATCAAATATTAAATATTAGATATAATTAGATTGTTTGATATTTAAATTTTAAAGGATAATATAGTTGCACGTTTTTACATCTTCTGGGTGAACTGTACATTTGGTCCTTTCGCTCTTGTTTGTATTTCAATTAAGTCCAATTTTGCATTATTTTTTTGCTAATTATCATTTTAGTTTTCAGTTTCTTTAAATTTAGTCTAGGATGTTAATTGTTCATTATTAATCATTATTATTATTACTTTTATTAACATTTTTTTTGTATTTCATTTATTTCCAAAAGACATGCATCACAGAAAAAGTTCTTTTTCAAAAAATATTATCATCTTGTTATATTATTTAAAGTAATTAGATTGCAAACTTTTGAAATATTATAATAAAATAATACAATTTTTTATATCAATTAAATTCGCTTTATTTTTCAAATTACATCCATCCAAGATATCTTAAATTCAAATTCAAATTTATATTTTTTAAAAATTAAGACAACATATAATTTCGAAAAGAATATTACTTTTGAACATCATATGGTGCTTTAACCTTACCCATTCATAACCCATTTTTTAATATTATTTTACTTTAATTTTAAACAAACCTCAAACTATTTGTTTTCAATTTTTTGTCAATATTCTTTTCATAAAAAGAATAAGGATATCTATTTGTACATAATCCAAAAGCAATCACATATAAAATTGTAAAAAACGTACATAATTTTTAAGAAAAAAATTCAAATAAAAAACTAATTTCAACCGATGTGGTAAATTTTGAAAGAATTGCTTGATTGGGTCAAGTTTTATCACAACTATCAACATACAAAATTTTAATTTATATACATTCCCGAGACATTGTGAGTTACACTGATGACCACAGTTTTTTTTTGTTTTTTATTTATTTTGAATAGTATAAAATAATTACAACTATTCATAATTTTTCTTAGTCATTGATAATACATACCCTACAAACACAATTATTCGAACCCGGGACAACAACTCCCTTCTACCACAATTCAAATCTTGGCCCTCATATTTATAATGATTAAACAAATCAAAAAACAAAAAATCAATCACATGATTAGCTTCATTTTTATCAAAACACCTATTTCCTGTAACTATGAGACACATATATGAAGATACAACCTCCAATAGTAATAACTTCCTCCACAAACACTCAAGTTCAAACAATATGGCTAATCAGTTCCAAGTAGCATAGCTAATTATGAGATAAAGACATTAGACAACTAAACCTCTTTGCCCTCTATAGAGTTATATGGGTACTGAGAGCTGGGGATGAAATAAAGAGATAAAAGAGGAAGAAGAAGAGTGTTCGTATTGAGTTAAACGGAAAAAGCCAAGCACCTCACAGAAACTTTTAGTTGTGTTTTAGAGTTAAAAAGGATGTTACAGTTTCTTTTACATGATTGATACATTTTGTTGTCTTGATTTTGCACAATGATGCCCTCTTTATGGACAAGGTGTCAAATTAAAAAACCTACCAGTAAACCACCTACACACCATATGCTCAAAAAGGGGTAAGAGTTAAGAGGGGGAAAAAAGTAACACCCCACCAATCCTATTGCTAATTTGACTGCTTTGCTTGGTTAATTGGCAACTTACAAGGTACCTTTTCACATCCTCGATGATTATCGCTCATAGCAATGGTTTCAAGACTTACTTGAGCCAAAAAGTGATGGCCTTTTCCTACTTCCTTTTTCTTTTCTTTTCCATGGAGTTTCAGAAGGTGACAGCATACGTTCTAGGATAACTCAAAAGAGAACAACCAGATGTGATCACAAGGTAAGAATTTATCGATCCCTCAAGCATCGAAAAACTCGTTATTGCCAAGTCAATGTAGAAAAAAATGAAATTGAAACTTCATTTTAATGTTGATGAAGCAGATATTTTTATCATAAGCTGTTCGAAATCGAAGACCATTACCCATGTGTCTTGATAAGGGGCACATCCAGCATAGGATACTTGGGCCCAATACCTAAAACAAAAAGATGGCAACAGATGAAATATGAGCTATAACGATGTTCCAACCTTCTATAAATATAAATGAGAATGAAACAAGGCAAAAACTGAACCAAGTTAATTACGTTCAATCTAGTGTTGGTCTGCCTCAACCGACCTCGTAGATAATCAGATCAGCATAATAGGCAGGTTAATGATTGGCATATAGAGACTTCTTACAATAAAATAAGATGGAGGATATTTCAAACACCCAGAAGCTATAATCTAAGCTAACAGTAAAGAAGTCATGGTTTCTTAGAATTCATCAAGTCAAAAGTCCTAATTGCTCTGTCTTCTAAAATCCATCAATGCAACATCTTACGTCCATCAGCATGTAAAACGGAGAGGAGAAGATTCATTACTGGTTATTACCGTGGTTAGATTTTCAAAGGCACCAAGATCATATGGATGCTTATAGACATTCTCTCCTTTCTCTGCAAGCCACATAGCTCTCTCCCCTTCATGATATTGCCAATTTAAAAATAAAATTCTAGGAAATAAGTAAAAGGATTGTCCTAAATGCAAAAGTAAAGTGGATAAGCATAATACAATGTAAAATAAGCCTAATTAGCTCGATTGTGATCTTATTTTGCAAAATAAGGTAGATATGCTAGCCCAGGAGAACACTTAAAGCTACATTTAGGGGGACTAGCAACAGTCCAGAAATAACCTGAAAATGGAAAGTTATAGGCATATCATAGATATGGTAAACTCTAGCTCTAAAAGGTAGGTAATCATCAACGTTACATACGTGATTCTGAAGGAGTCTACACTTTGCTGCTTATCGTTATGGGAATCGTTAGTTAAGCTCCCCACAAGTAAAACCTGACATTTATGAGAAGAGAAGATATAAATGAGAAAAGGACCATGACATAAATCAATCCAAAGTAAGAAGCGGTACTTGGTGCAAGGCGATAAGTATGTATTAAAAGCATAAGAAAGAGCTTCCATAAATCAGAAAATGACAATTTCAAGACCAAAGGAGAAATAAATGTTATTTTGGCATGACATACCAGAGAATAGATGCAAGCAATCACGGCATATACAATGAAGACGAAGAAAACCTTGTAGTTGGCACGGCCAACACAATTATTTATCCAAATGCAATGGTGATCCTTGTAACCAAGAAGAGATCTTTTAGCGCATTATTATTGAGGACATTTGACATATGCACAAATATTAGAATAGATTGCACGTACCATTCTCAGAATGCATCTTTTGCAAACACGACAATGATGTGCACGAGGAGGCTTAAAACAAGAACACTTTTGGCAAAATCTCAAATTTCCTCCCTACAAAACATTCTGAACAAAGGTTATGATCTAGAAATAGATGAAACAAATAAAGCCACGCAATTAAAACACAGGTCTATTAACTTCCCAAATGCAATAAAATTTCATTGACCACGTTTATTCTTGATATTACAATGCTGGAAGCATATTCTCTACAAGAGTCAATCCAACTTACGAGGATTTAACGCCACTTACATGTGAATTTTGTCGCATTGTGATTATTTTGACTTACAAGTTTCGCACAAATCCTTAACAAGCATAAAAATCACAATCAATCTTTGAAAAGAAAACAAGATTCAAGCAAACAGGGAAACCCAACTTTTTTCGATTGTTCTGGTTCCAAGTCAAGTCAATATTAATATGTGAGATCAAACAAGACGCACAATCACGTCAATGTATGCTTTTAAGTTATCCATTTGACAATTATAATCTGACGGAAGACAACAAATATTCTCTGGATCGTAGCAATAAAAGTACTGGTAGTTCAGATAGAAATCAATGACTGCTGGAGCCTCACCATAACACAAATGATGCAGTGCCAAAATAACAGTCTCTGGTATAATTAATGAAATAATACATAACAGAATTCAACATGACTAAGACTGAACGTACAAACATGGCGTAGCGGCATTCTCTATACGTTGCTGCAATGAGGGCTTTCTACCATGCAGAGTATCAATCAAAGCCCTGACTACAGGGCAGCTAAAAGGCTTAGTTTTAAAATGCTTTCTTTCACACACTAACGGACCAATTGTTTTGACTCAAATTTCTGTATAGGCCATCTATTCATCACAGATTAGAATGTATTTCGACAATGCATTTTGCTCATCTCCTTATTTGGCTGCTTTTGACACAATATGAAGAATACATTCCTCCATTTGGGTAAATACACATCACAATTTTCCAAAATTCCAAAACTTTCACCAAATCTAAGCATGATCAGACCACCAAAGATTCTTTTTTTTTTCACCACATGCAAAATTCGCTAATCTGCTCCAACGCCAAAAAATGGCTAATTTACATGCAATAACCTTGAAAATGCCAAAAACACCAAAATTAATCTCTTCATTTCTAACAAACCCAAATTGGAGAAATTAGTGTTTTTTTATTCAAAACGTAAAACTTATCCAAACTATAACCAAAATAACAAAATCAATCTTTTGTGGTAATTCAGACAGGAAACATGAGCAACCTCAGCAGACAAAATCAAGCCTTTTGTCTGATTTTTAGCGTACATTGCGTTTGATCTCGTGGATAGGAACTTCGGGATCTTCAATGTCGGGCATGAAAGAAGATGGAACCCGACTCGGATCCGCGAAGATGGAAAAGGTGTAATTCAACACACACATGAAGGCAACAACGGTAAAAGCAACGGCGTTCATTATAACAGGATAGGTCATTAGACCAAGCCAGCGATCAATGAAAATGAAGACCGTGGAATAGTAAATAAAAACGATGGACGAGACAACTATTACAGAAAAGATGAAGCCTCGCTCCATGGTTTTTAGAAGCTTTTGTTTGAAAATGTTCGGACCAATCGGCGGGAACGCCGGCGTTACAAACGACGGCGTCTCCGGAGGGTGTATATAAATGGTGCGAAATGCGGTGCTGTTAAAAGTTCCCCCCTTCTATTTTACACGAATGCCCCTTTAATTTCTTCAGTTTTTCCAGATTGGCTCCTACTAAAATTTTACTTTATATTGAAATTTTGTTTAAAGAATGGGGACTTTCTGGGCGTTCGTTAGCAGGTATGATGGAATCTCAGTTTCTCCTCTTTTCTTCTAATTCTTGCTTTGTTTCTTGCTTTGTGGTGGCTTTCTGGTCTGTTTTTGCTGGGTTATCGTATGGAATCGGACTCCATTAACCTAGATTGGAAGAATTTGTTTGGGGCTCGAAGGATCAGTCACTGGATTTCTTTCCTCCTGAGCTGCGGGATGGTGTGGTCACTGTTAACCCCCCGTCTGAGGTGATCGATGAAGGAATTACGGATTGGAGCCACGCTTTGGTAGGGCAGTTTATTGGTTCTTCCCCGAGCTTTGGATCTATGCAGTGTATTATCGAAGTTATTTAGGGGAAACCGTCGCAAGTTAAGGTTAGTCTCGCAGGCCCTAATCTCTTCGTGTTTTCGTTCTTGGATGTCGGTTTAAGGGAGTGGGTTCTGGAAAATGGACCCTGGCATATACAGAACAAACCGTTAATTTTGAGGGATTGGACTCCTGGTATGAAGAAGCTTTCCTTCGATCTTTCACTCCTCCCGATTTGGGTACAGCTCTATAACGTTCCTTTAGAGCTTTACTCACAGAAGGGGCTTAGTTACATTGCTAATGCTCTAGGCAAGCCCTTATTCATGGATTCTATAACGGCTTCAAGACAGAGGCTCGAGTTTGCTAAGATTTGTGTTGAGATTGAAGCTGGAGCTATTATTCCTGAGTTTATTCAAGTTCTCTTAAAGAATGGATCTTATGTGAATGTTAGAGTTCTTGTGCCTTGGTTCCCTAGATGTTGCGCTTTATGTAAATCTTTTGGTCATCTTGCTAGCTCTTGTACTGAGGCTAGGCAACCTCCTCAGAAGCCTAAAGAGCTGCAAGTTTGGAGGAGGAAAGACAGTAATACCGTTGATTTTGTCTGTAATGATATTTTGACTGTAATTCCTGCTGTTACTTCGGGGACTTCTGAGGTTGCTAATACATCTAAGATGTCTAACTCAGTTTCTCCTCCTGGTAGTGCTAATAATTCTGAGGAATTGCAGATCAATACGGAACTACGGGTTGGAAAAGTTATGGAAACTTCAGTTCTGGCATTGCAAGAGGTTTGTGAGCCTAATTTGGAGGCTATTAGGGAGAATGACAGTGTAGATACTGGTGCTTTAGGTGCTAATCAACACCTGCTGGGAGCTGTCCATTCTGGGGAGTTCCCTTCTCTCCAGGACTCTCTCAAGAAAAAGGTAAAGGGCAGAAAGAAAGAAAATTTTGGCTCCTCAAGTAAAATGGAGGTTGTGGTTGATGCTCCTAGGAAAGTTCGTGAAGCTCGTGTTGCCTCTATGGGTGTGGCTGCTCTTCTCAATGAAATTAAATCTAAGAAGAAGGATCATCTTGAGAAGGCCAAGAGTTCAGTGGTTAATTTGGGCATTGGCAACTGTGCCCAGCAAATTCCAGCTTAATGATTGTTAGTTTCTGGAATGTAAGGGGGATCAACAACCCTCTTAAGCAGTTGAAGGTGTTAAGGAGGTTAAAATCTTATAGTGTTGATATTTTTTGTTTGATGGAATCGCGTATTAGGAGTTCTAATTCTGCTAGTTTCATTGCTGCTCTGTCTAGTGATTGGAATTTTGTGGAGAACTATAACTATGCTGAGGGGGGCAGATTGTGGGTCTTTTGGAGAAAACTTTGGTCTTTCTCTACTCTGAGATGTTGTGGCCAAGCTATTTCCATTATTGAGACTGTTGATGGCTATAACACAGCTATTACTGCTGTTTATGGTAGCAACTATGGTGCTTCAAGAAGGGCTCTCTGGGATCATTTACATAGTGTTGGTAATGTTATTGGTTCTTCTTCTTGGCTGGTTGGGGGTGATTTCAACATTATTTCTAAAGCTGAGGAGAGCTCGGATTTTGAAGTCATGGGAATCCATTGTACTCCTGATATGAAGGAGTTCCAAGATTGTTTAGAGGAGCTTGACCTTATTGACCATCCTTTTCTTGGGCCTATATTCACTTGGTCAAACAAACAAGAGAATACCTTCTTAGCCCGTAAACTGGATAGAATTTTGGTTAAATGGCTTCTAGATTTTCCTGAATCTTTTGTGGAGTTCAAGGCCCAGGGTGTTTCCGATCATTGCCTTGGAATTCTATAGACCCATAAGGGAGCCTTAGCCAGGAAATCTCGTCATTTCAAGTTTTTTAATTGCTGGATTGGGCATGATCAGTTTTTAAATATGGTCAGGGCTTCTTGGCAGAATCACTGTAATGGGCCTGCTATGAGTTGTTTATTCAACAAGATGAGAAGACTCAAACCTCTTCTCAAGGAGTTCAATCTGGAATATTTCTCTGATATTTCTGGTAGGGTCAGAGCCAAGAGGGGTGATTTGGAGCGTATGCAGATTCATAATCTAACCCATATGAATCAGGGTAGCTTTGAGGAAGAAAGAAAAATCCATGCTGAGTTAGTTGACTTGGAGATTGTTGAATCTGATTTTTTCAGACAGAAGGCCAAAGTACATTGGCTGAAGGATGGTGATTTGAACACTAAGTTCTTTCACCAGAGAGTCCAATCAAACAAGAAAAATAATACGATCAGAATTATTAAAGACGAGGCTGGGCAGAGCTATGACTCTTTTGAGGGAGTGGCCGCTGTGTTAGTGGATTATTTCACTAATCTCATAGGCACTCCTGACCCATTAGTTAAAGGTTGTTCTGTTGATAACTTAAAACATCTGCTGAACTTTTCTCTCCCTGTGGATGCTGCTACTTGCCTTATTAGGGAGGTGAGTGATGATGAGATCAAAGAGGCCCTGTTTAGGCAAGGGAAAGACAAGAGTCCAGGCCCTGATGGGTTCACCTCTGGCTTCTTCAAAGCTGATTGGGACATTGTAGGCAGTGATTTCATTGCTGCTGTAAGGTATTTCTTCCAAACATCATATTTATTGCCTGCTTTTAATGCTACTGCCTTAGTTCTGGTCCCTAAATCCTTAAATGCATGTTTGGCCAAGGAATTTAGACCTATTTCGTGCTGTTCAGTGGTCTACAAAACTATCACTAGAGTTCTTGTTAATAGGCTCACTCCTTATTTCCCTGGTATGATTTCTCATAACCAGTCAGCCTTTGTCAAAGGAATGAACATTGTTGATAATACCCTTTTAGCTCAAGAGATTGTGAAAGGCTACTCTAGGAGGAGTCTTTCTCCTAGATGTGCAATCAAGATTGATTTGCAGAAGGCTTTCGACTCTGTTAATTGGTCTTTCTTGCTTTTTGTTCTTGAGGCCATGGGGCTACCCTCTGTGTTTTGTAATTGGATCAAAGTCTGTATTACTACCCCTATGTTCTCGGTTTGTTTAAATGGTAGCTTGGTGGGTGTTTTTAAGGGAGCAAGGGGAATTAGACAAGGGGACCCTTTATCCCCTTATCTTTTTGTTATTGTGATGAACATTCTTTCCTCGCTCTTGAACGCTGCTGCCAAACAAAGAATCTTCAGATTCCATCCAAAATGTAAGAGACTCTCACTTACCCATCTTTGCTTCGCGGATGACTTGCTAGTCTTCTGTCATGGCTCCATTGATTCTGTTTTGGGTGTTCTGAGCATTTTGGAGGAATTTTATGTTTTATCTGGTCTTAAGTTGAATGCAATGAAGACCGAGCTTTATGCTTGTGGCTTGAATGATAGTGCTCTTAATCAGATTCACTCAGTCACTGGATTTAAGGTGGCGCATCTTCCAGTTAGATATCTTGAGGTTCCCTTGGTCACTCGTAAGCTCACGAGTAAGGATTGTGTTGCTCTTTTGGAGAGAATCAAAGGGAAGCTTAGTCAATGGTCCTCTAAGATGCTTAGCTATGGTGGAAGACTGCAACTTATTAAGTATGTCCTCTTTAGTATCTTTAACTATTGGAGTAGACAGCTCGTTCTTCCTAAGGGGATTATTCAGGATATTGAGAGAATCTGCATGCGCTTTTTCTGGAAAGGCTGTGACTCCCCTGCTAGAGGAGCGCATGTGGGGTGGAGTAAGATATGTTCTCTGAAATCAGAGGGTGGTTTGGGACTCAGAGACCTAACCGTTTAGAATAAAACTTGTTGCTTGCTGCTTATTAAGAATATTCTGGCTAACAATGGCTCTCTTTGGATTGTATGGTTGGGTGAGTATTGTTTTAAAAATGTTAATTTCTGGGATGTTTACTGTAAAAGCCACTTCAGCTGGATTGTGAGGAAGCTGCTGGGGCTAAGAGATGAGGCAAGGAGACTGTTTTCTCCTGGTACTCCCTGGTGCAACATTACAAGTAGCTGGATTTGGGACAACATCAGAGTTCGCGGGGAGAAGGTTAATTGGCACAAAATTGTTTGGTTCCCTGGACATGTCCCCAAGTTTTCCCTTATCTCGTGGATGGTTCTTCTCAATAGGCTACCTACTAAGGTTAGGTTGGGCATATTTGTCTTGGTTACGGATATTGTCTGTGTTTTGTGTGGTTCGGACCCTGAATCTCATGATCATCTCTTTATTGCTTGCTTCTTTGCTAAGGAAGTCTGGAGGACTATCTTAGCCTCATGTGGGGTTTGTCATGATGTGCAAAACTGGGATGACTGCCTCAGTTGGTTGGTTGCTAACCTGAAAGGCAAATCCCTCAGAGTGCAGATCCTCAAGCTGGCTTGGACGGGTTTCTTATACTTCATTTGGAAGGAGCGTAACCATAGATGTTTTAGGGGACATGCTTGTTCAGTTGACACAGTTGTATATAGAATTAAAGAGGCTGTAAAAATCAAGCTGTATAGGTTCCGTATTCATAGGATTGATGAGGCCAATAGGTTTTTGTTTACTAATTGGGGTCTGATCTAGTTGTTGATTGTGCCTTGTAGCAGCTATACTGCTTTTCTTTGGATGAATATAAATTACTTATCCAAAAAAAAAATTTACTTTATATTTTGGTAATTTGTTTGGCTTGGCTACGTCAATATCTAAAGCTTATCGGCTATCGTTTTATACGGTTATGTTAGATTTTAGGATAAACTATACTTTTTAGTATAAATATCACTTTTATTCTATTTTGGTCACGCAACTATTTTTTGTTTTAAAATCATAAAATGTTACGCTTTAGTTTCATTTTGGCCACTCATTATTAAAAAATTAATGGTGATACTACGTGCTACAATAAGATAATGTCACATCATCATTGAAATTTTTTAAAAATGTAACATCCGCAGTTCTGTTAATTTTTTAACGACGGGTGACCAAAGAAAAATTAAAATGTAACATTAAGCATAATTTTGAAAAAAATAATAAATGAGTGACTAAATGGAACAAAAATGACAGTTATAGTCCTAAACATGTAGTTTACGGTAGAACTTAATTTTTTTTTATGTTGAAGATTTTTAACTATTTTTTTAATAGAAATATAATATACTATATTTAATATTTATCCTATCTCTATTAATATTTAAATTTTAAATAAATTGAATTGGTATTATAGGATAACCTGATGCTAATTTAATTATGAAAGATCTAAATATTCTTTCTTTAAATATTGATAGAGATATTATTATAATTGTGTTTTTTAATTTCATAATTTTATATGATTTTTAAATAAAATAATTATTGATTATTATAAAATAATTAGATACAAAATTAATCAATTTATACACATATTTTTATCATTTTTATGTGATAAAATTTAGGGTAAATTACACTAGATACCATTGAACTTTAGAAGTTGTATCGTTTATACCATTGAACTTTTAATTTTATCAATTATAGTTGTAGACACACCATTTCGTCCCACTTTATGTGATATTATTATGTTCATAACATATTTATATTGCATAATATGTGATTTATATCATATAGTATATACAAATTATATGTTACATATTTATGATATATATCTACATTGTATAGTTATATATATTATATTTATGTTTCTATTATATAGTATGGAGCATATATTTATATTTATTATATGTTTTTTTATTAGGTTCAATATTACAAGCAATGATAGGCCCCAAACCCAAAGCCATTACAAATGGTGACCCAATACCAACAGACCCAACAACCCAGAACCCTTAAAAACCTAGATCTTGGAGTAACCCGAACCAACTCGAAGCAGTTAGGGTTTTTAAACCCTAACTTTCGCCCTTGTTTCCTCAACGTCACATCTCCCTCAGCAAGCGTTGAGTAGAGGGAGGACTCTTGGAGATTCCTCATTCCAGCGGCCACCACCCACATCTCCAAGTTTTCCGACACACAACAGAGTCCAACCAAAACAGAACAAAAACAACCAAAGTATTTTAGTTCAAGTAGGAGACAATAGCCGAACTAAAAATAGCAATCTTAGGACTATAAATACATGTAAAACCATAGATAAAATCACCCAAAAAATCATAAGAAAAATACAAGAAGCATAAAAAAGGAAAAGACTTGTAAAAACTTTGAAGAAATAAAAAGGTATTTACCTTGTTCGATTGTTTTGTACTCGCTTGTGTCTCGGTTGATTTTTTTTCTTTTTATTTTTGACTCCAAAAAACTCAAAACGAGGTACGACCGATGAACATGGGGGAGAGTTTCAAGAACTTTCTTCTCAAATCTAGCCCTCCCCGAGGCGATTTTGTACAAAATAGTTGGGTTTTTGAAGAGAGAATAAGGAAAGCTTTCGAAAAATGTAAAAAAAAAAAATTGGCCACCGCCGATGAACAGCGGCCTGCGAGGTAGTGATCGGTCGAATTCTGGGTTTGGCAGCCATGTTCTTCGTTTTGAAGAACACGATGAACAAAAAGAGGATTTTTGGGGTCTCAGTTTGATCCATTTTGGCTAGGGGAAAAATGATTTTTGTTTCTAAAAATTGGTATTTATAGTGACTCAATTGACCCGCGGGTTGACCGTAATCCGATCCAACTCCCCTAAGATCCGCGTGTTTTGCTTAGGAAAGGGGATAATTACAGTCGTAGTCCCTCGTTTGTTTTAAAGTCTATTTTGCTCCCTAAATTGAATTTTTACCCCGATTTGCTTTTTAATTTTACCACCTACTTTACTTTTCTTTTAATTTAGTCATGTTTATTTAATTTAGTCGTGGGATCGAGTCCCACGGTGGGCAATTCATAATTCTGACTGTCGGAGGTCTCCCACGAAAGCTGCTCTCAACCTGGCGTTGGGGGCAGCCTACTATCATACCTCTCTTACCCCATTACATATGGGAATAGGGTCAGCTAATTTTTTAGTTCCTCAGCATGTATATATATATATATTTTAAACATCATAATTTAACTTGTATTCTTTATTTTGGATTCAACATGTTACTTTACCAATCTAACATTTTTTTTACTTTTAAGGGTATTTTAATAAATCAGAGGTAAGTAATTTGGATGAAACTTTTATCTTTCAATTTAAATGACAATTTTCTTAATTAAGACAACTGGAAATTAATTAGTACCGAAAGGGCAGTCAAGGGTGCTAATCCTTCCTTGACTGTAACTGAATCCTGAATCTGACATATCTTTGGTAGGATGCAGATCAGGTAAGAAATCGAGGTATCCAATCATCCCATTTTTTTCCTTAAAATAAATTATCAGTGGTGACTCTAACCCACTTATTTAAGTCGAAGCCCAATTCTGGGCCCACCCGAAAGACAGTTGCGACAGCTTGGCGACTCTGCTGGGGACAAGTAAGTGAGTCAGGCTAAGGATAATTTCCAGTTGTCTTCTGAAGTGAAAAGTGTAAGTTTAAATTTTAAGTTAATTTTTTCGATCCTTATTACTTACCTTTAATTATCTTTTCAAATAAATAGTTGTACTGACAATTTCTTTCAATGGTTTCAGCTTATCAAACTTTTTTTCCACCTAAGGCTCTATACTCGAGCTCTGAACCCTTTTAAGTGGGGGTGAAAGTGATACCTTCGTGAGAATTTATTCTCCGCATAGGCCTATCAAGTAGCCTTCGGGATTCATATACCTTATGTCTTCGTGTGAATTTATTCTCCGCATAGACATAAGGGAATGTATCATCTTGAGTTTAACTTAGTCTACATAAGCTTGTAATGGGCTTAGGACTAAGGGTCTGGCAAGCCCAAGGGGGCACCGGCAAGGAGAACTCGGGTACCTTCTTTAGAACCTAAACCGGGAGACTACAGAGAATTAGAGCCTACCACAAAACTTCATTTTGAAGCATAGGATGTTTTTTTCCTTACTCATCTAGTTTGTCATTTTTATTTTTACTTTCATCATTTTTATTTTTTATCTTACTAACTAATTTATCTTTCATATTTGTCTTTTTATCATTTGCATCATAAAAAGAGGTCATTGATCTTTAAAAAGGTGTTCGTTACACACAAATAATCTGTATTAATGAACAAAGGGGTTGTAATGCAAGAGGTAAAAAATATCGATGTACGACTATAGTCCAAAAAGACTCAGAAAGAAAATAGAGACAGTTTGTAAGGAAGCTATGTGTCAGAACTGGCTAGCTATACTTCTATCAGCCTAAAGTAGAATGATGTTCAAGAGCTACGGAGCATTTGGGATAGTTGGAAGAGTGACCAAAAATAGAAGTTCAGCTAGCGGTATGGTGATATCGCTCTCATTCTCTATGTCAGGACGGATGAGCCCCTAATTAGAGCCTTGTTACAATTCTGGAATCCGGGGTACAACTGTTTCACCTTTAACTTGGAGGACATGGTGGCCATAATCGAAGAGTACACTACATTGCTGCATTGCGAGGGAATCAGAATGGAGCGGGTCTACATCAAGCATATCAAAAGTTAGCCTTTCAAGAACGGACTGACAAATGTTGCGGGGGTAGATGAAAAATGGGTAATTGACAGGGCTCGACCCAAAGGTAGCGGGGAAGGAATTGCTTGGATCCATATTAAGCAACTAATGAAGAACCATCACGATGAATGGAAGGCAATAGATCTTTTCGCGCTGGGCCTTTATGGTTTGGTTATCTTCCCGAGGACTTTGAGGTACATTGATGCGGCCATGGTGGAACTATTTGAATAACTCCCGAGATGTGTAAATCCAGCACCAACAATCTTAGCTGAAACCTTTCGTTCTCTCAACCACTGCAGAAACACTGGAGGAGGAAGATTCGTAAGGTGTGTCCAGCTTCTCCAAGTTTGGATCCATAGTCATTTCTAGAAGACTAACGGGATTACTTATCACCGAACACAACTTATTCACCTTTGTAGGAATTTCTTGCTTTGAAATGATAAGAAGACGCATCAAAAGAAAAATGGATGAAAGTATTCATACACCTTCAAGATAGGTATATTTCCTGGAGAGCTCATTGGTTAACCCCCAGTGACATTCTCTTCTGATATGGGGATTTAGATACTATGACACTACTTGGATTATGGGGAAGAGTCGGATATTCTACTCTTTTGGTACTTTGGCAGTATGGGGCACGCCAGTTTGTCCAGCAACATACGGAATATTTGGATCAGAATTTGCATACCATGGTGATAATTACAAGAAAATGGTCCAAGAAATAGCTGAGTCATAGAAGAAAGTGTTCTGAATGGATTTCGTGGCTGCCAAGGACATGCTTACTCCAGACTATCTAGAATGGCGGAGGTTAAGGAAAAATGACAACATCCCCGTGCCTGATCATGAGGACACCCAGACCATGGAAGAACATCTTAGGCTTGTTCATTCCGAGCTAGAGATAGCGATGAAAGAATTTGAAGTTATAAAGAACGAGCTGAAACAGAGGGTAAGGGAACTTGAGACTGAAAGGTTTAAAAATGGAAATTAGATACTGATACTCAGAAGGATATGGCAGACAAGTTAAAGAATGAACAGAAGAAAACTTGTTTTGAGCTCGAAAACTTGAGAAAAGGATATCGAGAACAAGTCCAGAGCAATTCCAATCTTAAAAGGTCTTCAGAGTATTGGAAAGGTGAATCTAGCAGTCTGAAAAGGAATTTTGAAGGGCATGATGAAAGAGACCTTGAAAGAATAGCTAAAAACTTCTCAGAGGCGTTTGGTAGACAGCCAGCACTAGAACCAGTGTTTGAGAATCCAAGTAGCTGATTTAGAGAAGTCTCTTCAAAAATAAAGAACGAGATAGCAAAACCATAGCTGAGTTAAGGGAATTGTGGATGAATTCAGGAGATAAGCAAACGAGCTTCAGATAGTGCCATTTGATGGGGGTTGCAGTGGCATTTTTGTTGGGAACAATCTCAGTAAAGAGTGAAAGCTAGAGATGCAGTCATCTGTGATTTCTTGGAGCAAGTACAAAAGGTAGCTCATCATTTGCATGGTTTAGCAAGAGAAGCCAGAGTGGTTTGACAAGACATTCAACCAGTAACAAATGAAGGAGTAAGACTTGTCAACCTGTTAGAAGTTGTTCGGGTCTAGAGATTTAATCCGGATGTACCTTTAAAATATTTTTTGTCTCTTAAAAGATAAAACACTTTTGTATCAATAAGGATTATTTATAATAACATACATATTTCTGGACCATTGCCTCTAATTCTCATATCATGCATCTCACACTTTGCATTTTTATTTTCTATTTTCCATGTTTTTACATTCACATTAACTAACATAAATGTCTCATCAGAAGAAAGAACAAACACCAAGTTTACCTCCACAAGCTCTAGACATGCATCATCCTCAGAACACCCGCACAAAAAAAAGACAAATGGAAGCCAAAATTGCTTAACTCGAGGAGAACATGTTAAAGTTACAGAGGGAGTTAGAAGAGAAGATAAACCACAACAATCAGAGTATTCTGGATACAACCATGAAGAGCCAAGAGTCCTTGGTCGATCAGATTGTGGCCAAGTTATCTGGCTTACATCAAGTAAGTTCACCTAGGGCAGGTTCCTCTGATAGGGTAGCTATGCCACCAACCCCGCAGGTGGTTATATCACCTGGAATCTTACCCGGACTATAAGGGGACTCATCTACTGTAAAGGTGAAAACCTCATATGTTGTAAAGATATAGACTTCTGTATCCAACCTTGAAAATAATTTGGATGTTTACCATATACTGGATTTTTATGAGGAAGAGAAGGCGAAAAAGATGGAGCAGAAAATTAAGCTGCTGGAAGACCAAATAAAGGTGGTCAAAGGGAACTTTGAATACTACAGAGTTAATGCATTAGAACTAAGTCTGGTCCCGAATTTGGTGCTTCAACCAAAATTCAAAGTCCCCGAGTTTGAGAAATTCAATGGAAACAGTTGCCCCTCAGCTCACATCACCATGTTATGTCGGAAGATGACGGGATATGTGGGAAATGATCAGCTCTTGATTCATTACTTCCAGGAGAGCCTGTCTGTGTTGAGTTAATCGATTGACGAATATGGCCAAGAGGGGGGGTGAATTGGCAATTAAAATTTTGATGGAAGCTTTTGCAAAAAATTGAAAGAAATTTGCACAGCAATTTAGAGTGGTTCGACTTTCTCAACCAAAGTCTACGTCCACTACCTTAGCTATGCACACTAAGGATTTTCCACAAATTCACTAATTTGTCTTTCTTTTGAGGACAAAGAGTAACCTTACAAACCCTCAAGAATTATACCCCAAATTCTTGAGAACACTCTCTCCCAAAGAGAACAATACAAATTTGCAAACTTACAAGGAAATCCTCACAAGGTAGATTGTTTGCACAATTCTAAAACAAAGAAAAGAACACTCAAGAATGAATACAATTGAGCACAATAAGTGTTCTTGAAAGAAAAATGAATATTGAATGAAAAATAGGCTTGAAATGCTCAAACTTGAGGTTTGATGCTTTCTCTTTGATTCTCTCTTGATTCTAGTTGCTTGATGTTTCTTGTTATTGATCAATGGCTTCTAAGCTTGCTTAAATACACCTTGAATCACTTCTAAACGTTGGGGATCATTAATGAAGTTTTTGGAGCCGTTTAAGTGTAAAAACAATTAATATTTATGCTTGGAGCGTGGGGGGAATCGATACCCCTAATGGGGAATCGGTTCCCTAGGTGTAAAATTCAAATATTTCGACCGTTGAACAGTAGGGGGAATCGGTACCCCCTGGGGGAATTGGTTCCCTCCGAGCATACTGGAATTCTTGGAGCCAAACCATTCAGGGGGGAATCGGTTCCCTCTGAGCAATCTAGAATTTTTGGCTTTGAAATGGTTCGAAATATTTTGTAAAAACGTTTTGAAATTATTTTAAGATTAAAACTTAATTTTACACTTGAGTAAGGATTTAAAATGAACTTTGAAATACTTTGAGTAATATTTTGATATTCGATTTAATATATCGAATATGCTTAGAAAAAATCTTTTTCAAAATTAAAATCCTTTTAATTTAATTTGTTATATCGAAACATCAAAATGTTTTGAACAATCTCTCCCTTTTTGATATAACAAAACATTTTAAGATTTTATAATTTCAAAATGAGTTTTGATTTTGAAAAATACTACTCCACCTTACTTTAACACTACTCCTCTTCAAAAACTCCCCTTTTAATTTAATGACATTTCTCCCCCCTTTTTGTTAAATCAAAAAGATTTGTAAAAGAATTTAAACAAGGTTTTGAAATCATTTAGCCAATTGATTATATATATAGTTTAAGCTGCTAAGATCACAATCAAGAGAAACGTTAGCCATTAGTTTCATAATCAATATTCATAAACAATGTGACATGGTAAAATTGGTCATATATCTAACATGATGTAAATGATGCAATAATGAAGAAATTTAACCACACCAAATATATAAGTTCAAACATCCATAATCCATCAAATAAAGTCAAATATCCAACAACAAAAAGAAAACAATGCAAAAACTTTCAAAATGTTTAAACAATAAGCTTTAAGTTCAAAGTACTAAAGCAAAACACAGAATCAAGCATCCGTAGAGGATCGGGAGGAGGAAAACAAGCTCGCATAGCGGCCATTTAATGAGTGAGTTCATTAATATGAGCGTTGGTTGCTTCATTGTTTGCACGCATCTCCCGGAGAATTTCCAATTGTTGAGCTCCCATTGTGGATAAATGGGACTCTATAGAAGAAAAGCGTGAATCTATGGTAGCATATCGGAAATCGAATGTCTCCATAAAAGATTGAAAATATGGAGGCATTTGATTAGTTTGTTGTGCTTGCTCCTCGGGCTGCTCAGGATCATCTTCATCTTCATCGATATCTTGCATTAATTGTTCAAGCTCGGGATCGTCGTCATCTGCTGGAAGAGCTTGAGAAGAGCTAGCTCCCGGAGTATTTTCAGAAGATCGAACCCATTCACCGGTGTCCTTACTCTTTATCCATCCCGCTCTTGTTAAAGAAAGAATATTAATTTGTTTCTTGAGAGGAAAGACGACATCTATACCTACTCTAAGCTCGGCTTTAGAAAATAGATTACTTAGAATGCAACCATAAACTTGAGAGGAACAAAGTTTCTTACTTGGCACTAAGTTTACGGTTTCAACGATTTTAGCAAAAATAATCTCAGGAATATTTATTTTAATACTGTTTTGGAAACAATGTAACCACCAAATATCTAAAGCAAGAAGAGTAGAGTAACGACCTCCGGATGGTCGAAACCACCAAGAAATCATTAGATTAAGAAAACGATCATGAAGATCTAAGACACTCGCACTATCCCTTCTTTTGTACCAAGAACCTAAAAGCTATTTTTCATTTGATATACCATCATTATCTAATCCTAATTCATTAGCTATGTAAGCTGAGTCAAGATGGATGAATTGTCCTAGGAGATAGGATCGAACTGCTATGGTTTTGGTTTGAGCTCGGTTTTTAACACACACAACATTAGAATAGAATATGCGAACAAGTTGATGGTAAACTATAGGTTCAAGGTCACAAAGTTTATCAAATTTCCACTCTTGTAAAAGAGGAAGATATCTAAAATTGATATCTATCATAGCTTGACGAGAAGGGATATGTTCTTCTCTAATTTTGTAAGAGTCAAAATATTGATAATACCAAAAACGATGATTTTTAGGACCAGGATGATTGAAGCATGAGTTTTGGATAGTCATATTAGGATCAATGAGATTAGGATTAGGAATTGGAATTTTAGGGATAGGAGGAGGATTTTGAGGTGGATTTGGTTGACGGTTTGAGCGACTAGATGATGACCTAGCACGTTTAGGATTAGACATTGTTTAGGAAATCAGAATAGAATGGTTAACCTGCAATTTAGAAAACACATGTATGGAATTCAATTAATCCCAAAACTCAATTGAGTTCTCAATATTTCGAGGTTCTCTAAACCAATCCTAATGGGCAAAGTTTTTGAAAACTATTGAAAAATAAGGTTTTGAAAATCAATATATGTATAGTTTTCATAACAACAACATAATTCAATCAAAACACAATAATTTGAAAAACAATTTTTTTTATTTTGAAAATTTCAAAGAATTTTGGAAAATTCTTGTGTTTTTGATGAAATTAGTTATAAAATCAAGTTTCTAATCACTAAACAATCAATGCTCGATCACTATTTCTATCTAGAACTAATCGAAACTAGTCCTATGTTTAAAATCAATGAAATAGAGAGTTTAGAAAAATTTAACTTGAAAGATGAGATTGAGTGGATTTTGATGTTGTTTGCATGATTTTAATGATGCTAGCAGGTTAAAGATTTGAAATATGATGAAATTCAGACTAAAATTGATGTTATGAAGTAAAGAGGAGATAAGCGAGAGAGAGGAAGATAACGACGTGATGAAGAAATATTGAGGGTTTGAGGAAAATTAAGGTGTTCTGCCCTTAAAACTAGAACCCAGGGGTGTATCGGTTCACTTATGAGGGTATCGATTCTCTGCACCAAAATACTAAAATTCGATTTTAAACATACAAAATGCTAAATTAACTTTCTCTAGTGGTATTGGAACTCATATATTGAAAATTAATCATGTTCAAACAATTAAATTAATCTTTAAACTATATTTGAACATAAAGTTAAATTTCATCAAGAATCATAAACTCCCCCTAACTAATAGAAATGAATGCAATCAAAAATTACTATTCTAAGCGTTTTTCATTTAGTCTTAAAAGTGCTAAAATTATTTTAAACACTAAGTGAAGATAGGTTGGTCAAACCTAATTCTCTCCTAAGTGTCCAAAATCTTTCCTTGTCTAAAGGTTTTGTAAAGATATCCGCTAATTGGTGCAAAGTATCAACAAATTCTAGAACTACATCTTCCTTAGCGACATGGTCTCTAATGAAGTGATGTCTTATTTTAATGTGCTTAGTTCTAGAGTGTTGGATGGGATTTTTAGTGAGACAAATAGCACTAGTATTGTCACACTTGATAGGAATGATACTTACTTCAATTCCATAATCAAAAAGTTGTTGTTTCATCCATAAAACTTGTGCACAACAACTACCAGCTGAAATGTATTCGGCTTCAGTGGTAGATAATGCAACACAATTTTGTTTCTTTGAAAACCAAGAAATCAGCATGTTTCCAAGGAATTGGCAAGTACCGGAAGTGCTTTTCCTATCTAATTTGCATCCTCCATAATTCGCATCAGAAAAGTCATGCAAGCTAAAGCTAGAGTCTCTAGGATACCAAAGTCCTAAACTAGGAGTGTCCTTAAGGTATCTAAAGATTCTCTTAACAGCTAGTAAATGTGATTCCTTAGGGCATGATTGAAATCTACCACATAAGAAAACACTAAACATAATGTCTGGTCTACTTGCAATTAGATAAAGTAGAGATCCAATCATTTACCTATATAATTTAACATCTACACATTTACCTCCTTCATCTAAGTCAAGCTTTGTTGAAGAGCTCATTGGAGTGACATGAGGTTTGCCATTTTCCAGTCCAAACTTCTTAAGCATATCTTTGACGTACTTAGCTTGATTGATGAAGATTACATCTTTTCTTTGCTTGATTTGGAGTCCCAAGAAAAATGAGAGCTCCCTCATCATGCTCATTTCGAATTCGCTTTGCATTAGCTTAGAAAATTCTTAGCAAATAACATCATTAGTAGAACTAAATATTATATCATCAACATAAATTTGAACTACTAATAAAGTTTTACCTTTATGCTTTAAAAACAATGTAGTGTCAACCTTCCCTTTTGAAAAACCTTTTTCAATTAAAAAATTTGACAGTCTTTCATACCAAGCTATAGGAGCTTGTTTTAAACCATAAAGTGTTTTTGTCAATTTAAGAACATGATTTGGAAATTTTGAATCTTCAAAACCTAGAGGTTGTTCCACATACACTTCTTCTTTTTATAAAACCATTTAAAAATGCACTTTTAACATCCATTTGATATAGTTTAAATTCATGAAAACATGCAAATGCTAATAACATTCTAATTGCTTCCATCCTAGCTACGGGAACATATGTTTCATCATAGTCTATGCCCTCTTCTTGAGTATACCCTTTAGTAACAAGTCTAGCCTTGTTTCTCACTATATTACCACTCTCATCAAGCTTATTCCTAAATACCCATCTAGTACATACAGTAGATTTATTACTAGGCCTTTCAACTACTGTCTATACTTTACTTCTCTCAAATTGATTTAATTCTTCTTCCATAGCCATAATCCAATGTTCATCAAATTGATTTAATTCTTCTTCCATAGCCATAATCCAATGTTCTTTTAATGCTTCTTTAATATTCTTAGGCTCTATGCATGAAATAAATGCAACATAATTACAAATATTTCTAAGAGAAGATCGAGTGTTACCCTTTGTATGGATCACCTAATCTCACCATCCTTGACATAGTTGTACTCTCTGGATAAGATACTTCCCTTCTTCAATGGTTAGATTCTCAAGAGGATCATGAGTTACCTCATCTTTTGTTTCTTCATTTGATGATGGTTCTTCAACGTCATGTCTAACTTCATTTGTATTTATAATATCTACATCATCATTCACACAAGAATCCTTCCTTGGAAGGGTATTATCATCGAAAACAACATGTATAGACTCTTCTACAACTAAAGTTCTTTTATTAAATACTCGATAAGCTTTAGAATTTAAGGAATAACCCATAAAAATTCCTTCATCACTTTTAGCATCAAATTTGCCAAGGTTTTCTTTACCATTGTTCAAAACAAAACATTTACATCCAAAAGGATGAAAATAACTAATGTTAGGTTTTTTATTTTTGAAAATTTCATATGGAGTTTTCTTTAAAATTGACCTAATCATTACTCGATTTACAACATAACAAGCGGTATTGTGGCTTCCACCCAAAATATTTTGCTAAATTATTTTCACAAAGCATGGTTCTAGCCATTTCTCTAAAGTTCAATTTTTCCTCTCAACAACTCAATTTTGTTGAAGGGTTCTAGGTGCTGAAACATTATGGCTAATACCATTAGAATTACAAAACTCAATAAATCCAAGATTTTCAAATTCAGTGCCATGATCACTCCTAACACTAGTTATAAAGTAACCTTTTTCATTTTGGATTATTTTTGAAAAATGTGATGAAATGTTTTAATGCTTCATCTTTAGAACTTAAAAATAGAAACCAAGTATATCTAGAATAGTCATCTACCAAGACAAATGCATATTGTTTTCCACCCAAGCTAGTAGTCCTAGTTGGCCCAAAAAGATCTATATGGATCAACTGTAATACTCTACTAGTTGATACGTCATTAATGAATTTAAAAGAAACTCGCTTTTGTTTTCCTTTAGCACAAGCATCACAGATTTTATCATTATCAAATTTTAGTTTAGGCAGCCCTCGAACCAATTCTCCTTGAACTAACCGTTGCAAAACACTCATGCTAGCATGTTCTAGTCTCCTATGCCATAACCAACTATCATGCTCATTCTTTGCAACTAGGCATAAATTAGTCATTTCTATAGAGTCTAAATGAACCATGTATATGTTTCCTATTCTATGACCAACAAGCATAATCCTATTAGATGCAATGTCAATGACTTTACAACTATTAGTTTTAAATATGACATTAAATCCCTTATCACATAATTGATTAATACTCAAGAGATTATGCTTTAATCTATTCACATATAAAACATTCTTAATTTGTATGGAAGATGTATTACCAATAGTACCAATACCTTCAATGTGACCTTTTGAATCATCACCAAAAGTCACTTCTCCTCCATTTTTGGCATTAAGCTCAATGAACCAGCTTTTGTCTCCGGTCATGTGTCTTGAGCATCCACTATCAAGGTACCATGAATTTGGATTTGTTTCCCGTGCCTTGTAGCAATGCTCCTTTTCCTACAAACATAGATTAATTTCTAATTTTTGGTACCCAAATTCTTTGGGTCCATATCCATTAGTTTCCAAAATCCTAGTCCCCTTAGGTATCCATTTGTGTAGGATATCCTTATCTTTAGTAGTAATGAGCTCTTTAGGAACCCATATACTTCTAACGATTTTCTATTAGAGGTTCTTTGGGGACCTCTATGATTGTAGTTTTTAAAACTTTTTCTAACAAAGTTGGATTTTGAATTTTCTCCATTTTCAAAACGTTTTGTTCCAACTTTATCAAAAGAAGTTTTAAGATCATCAATTTTTTTGATGATCATCATTGACCTTTGAAAGTAAATTTTGCAAATCCAAATTTTTCTTTTCAAACTCTTCTAGTTTGATTTGCAAATCTTTGATTTTACTTTCAAGATCGTTGTTGGTTTTGGATATGAGTTTATTTTCATTTTTTTAATTTTGAAACATCATTTTTATATTTTAAAAACAATTTCTCATAATCCGAAGCCAACCAATTATATTCCTCTAATAGCTCATCATAGGATATTTCATCAAAATCAGATGAGTTAGAGGTTACCTTAGAATCTTCCCCGAATGCCATCAAGCAAAAGTTTTCTACTTCTTGTTCTTCTTCATCGGAAGCTTCTTCATCGCTTCATGTAGCCACATGAGCCTTGTGCTTATTCTTTGATTGACCCTTTCTCTTCAATTGTGGGCAATCATATTTGACATGCCCCCGACTTTTTGCATTCATAGTAAATGATCGGGTCCTTCTCTTTTGGTTCATTTTTGAGGCCTTTATTTCGTTTGAATTTTCTCCCTCGGTAAGGTCTCATCATTTTTCTGAACCGTTTGGCAAACAATGCCATTTCCTCATCATCCTCATCTTCATCCGAATCACTCTCATATTTTGTGGATTTGAGAGAAACTCCAATGTTTTTTTTTCTTCTCCTTCTCCTTTGGTGTCTCTTCAATCTTATCAAGGTCTACATCATCTTCAAACATCATTTCATGAGTGAGGAGTAAACCGATTAGCTCTTCAAGAGTTAAGGACGTTAAGTCCTTAGACTCGATGATTGCCGTCTTCTTTTATTGCCACGATTTTGGATGGGAGTAGACTAACTTCCTCACAAGCTTTTCATTTGAAATGATCTCTCCATATGATTTGAGACCATTGACAATTGTTGAAAATCTATCCGTCATATCTTTGATATCTTCATTTGGTTTCATCATGAAATTTTCATAGCTATGCGTTAGAATACTAATTTTAGATTTCTTTACCTCATCGGTATCTTCATGAGTGACTTGAAGTTTGTCCCATATTTCTTTGGCGGTTGTACAAGATGAAACTCTTCCGTATTCATCTGGTCCAAGAGCACAAAATATGATATGGATGGATTTGGAGTTGAGCTGGAACATTTTTGTCTCTTATTCACTCCATAATCTTGGATGAGTGAGAGGCTTGATGTATCATTCTTCTACGACATTCCATGCTCCCATGTCACTTGTTTGAATGAAGTACATCATCATATTTTTCCAATAGGCATAGTTAGCCCCATTGAAGAAAGGAGGCTTGTTGATGGGCATTGAATCGAGACCGGAGTTGAAGTTTGAAGTAGAGGCCATTGATGACTTTGATTATCGATGTAACTCTTCCCGAATCGACTCAAGAGGCGATTAAACCTTCAAATGAGTTAGGCTATGATACCAATTTTTGAGTTAATCGATTGACGAATATGGCCAAGAGGGGGGTGAATTGGCAATTAAAATTTTGATGGAAGCTTTTGCAGAAAATTGAAAGAAATTTACACAACGATTTAGAGTGGTTCGACTCCGGTGATACAATCAGCTGAACCGGTCTCATATCAAGACCTGGAAAGACCTAGCCAAGTCTTTCATGGAACAGTACAAGTACATAAACGATATGAGACTAGACCAAGTTATGCTACAAAGCATGGAGAAGAAGCATAACGAAAGTTTCAGACAGTATGCACAAAGATGGAGGGATTTGGCTGTGCAAGTTCATCCACTATTGGATGAAAAGGAAACCAGGAAGCTCTTTGTGCAAACTTTAAAGGCTCCTTACTTCGAGCACTTAGTTGCAATCGCATCAGGAAATTTCTCAGATTTAGTTATGGCTGGAGAGATGATTGAAATGGCCATAAAACAAGGCAAGATCGAGGTAAGGGAATCAAGCAAGAAACTTCCCATGAAGAATAAAGATAGAGAGATTAACAATGTTAACACCTACAATGCCAATAAGGGTGTTATAATCTCAAACACAAAAACAACTACAGCTGTACCGTCAGATATTTCTAGACAAAGTCTAAGAGAACCTAGGAAAGAAAAAAAGAATGAGCAATTCGATCATATTTCCATGTCATACAAGAAATTATATCAACAGCTTTTTGACACTCATGTAGTGTCACCGTACCCTGTGGAACTAATGAAGCCCCCTTACCCTAAATGGTATGATGAGATCATATTTCCATGTCATACAAGAAATTATATCAACAGCTTTTTGACACTCATGTAGTGTCACCGTACCCTGTGGAACTAATGAAGCCCCCTTACCCTAAATGGTATGATGAGAACACTCACTGTGAATACCATGGTGGTGTGCTAGGGCACACGATCAAAAATTACCTCGCATTCAAGAGGATTGTACAAAGAATGCGCAACACGAATTGGATCCACTTTAAATCAGGAGCACCAAATGTTGCACAAAATCCTTTGCCTAATCACCAAAAGACTGGGATTAACGCAGTCACTACCGAGAAAGGCAGAAAGTCAAAACTGGAGTTTATGAAATAAAGTCTCCTTTGGCTTGGGTATGGAGCCAGATGGTGAAAATAGGGCTTCTCGCACCACAGTTAAATACATCAAGGAGTGAAGATTATAACCACTATTGTTACCACAATGAAGAGGGGCATGAGGTGCAAGATTGCCCATAATTTAAAGCTTTGATCCAGCTCATGATGGATAGAAGGGAGCTTTAATTCTATGAAAAAGTCAAGATTCTCCGGAAACATATATTTTTGCTACTGGAGAATCATCTGAAAGAGGATATGGAAGGGGTAGTCCTTTGATAATTACCCCTAAAGCTAAAACAATAGATAAAACACAAGCAAGGGTGGTGATCATAGCACCTCGACCTTTTGCCTACAAGGATAGCCGACAAGTGCCATGAAAATATGAATGCCAAGTGAGCACCCCGAAAGAAGATGACAACGAAGTGGGGTAGGCTGTGAGGAAACACTACTTCCAAAAGGCCAAGTCCCCTAGAGACCACTTGAACCCTTCAAGGAGGATGTGCTGGCAATCAACGAACCAATAAAGGAGGAAAAAGCTAGAGAGTTTCTCAAATTTTTGAAGCACAACGAATACAACATCGTAGAACAGCTGCATAGCTTGCCGATACACACTTCAATGTTAGCACTGCTGCTAAGCTTGGAGGCACATAAGGAGGCACTTTTGAAGGTCCTGAATCAGATGTTTGTGCCACAAGACATACCAATCAACAAGTTGGATTGAGTGGTTAACAACATTCAAGCTGATAATCTCATCTCATTTCAGATGATGAGATTCATCTGAAGGAAGAGGTTGAGCTAAGTCATTACACATCACCACTCATTGTAAGGGGTACGCCTTACCGAGTGTGGACGACGTTCAACCTTTAATGTGATGCCTTTAGTTACGTTAAAAATGTTGCAGGGAGGTAATTGGCAAGATTGAGGTGCCTTTAACCATCGGACCGACCACTTACAACATTGAACTTTTAGTGATGGACATCATGTCTTCCTACAACTGCCTTTTGGGAAGGCCTTGGATTCATCAAGCTGGTGTAGTGCCATCCACACTGCACCAAAAAGTTAAGTTTGTCATTGATGGAGCTCTGGTAATTATTAATGCTGAAGAAGACATTGTGGCAAGTGTGACCACATATGCTCCATACATTGAAGTAGATGAGGAGGTGGTAGAATGTTCATTCTGTTTCTTAGAGTTTGAGAATGCCACATTTGTGGCTGAAGGAAGAAAGATTTCTAAACCCTAGTTTTCCAAGTGCACTAAGATGGAGATCAAGCAAACCTTGGGAAGAGTTGCTAAGATATGAAGATGATTTGGGAATCTGCTGCAAGGAAGGATTAATCATGTCCTTCCTATAATAAAGTTAGATTAGTTTGGGGTTGGTTTTTAACCCAGTCAGTAATAAAAGAGGAGAGAAATTCAGAGGAGCCGAGAAAGAAGATTTGCTAGATTGAGTGAAAATGAATTTCAATAGGAGTCCATGGTATTCCTACCTCTTTACGACACATTTAAATCAGGTGGTTATGTGTTCGAAACCACCTCTTTATGACACATTTAAATCAGGTGGTTATGTATTCAAAATCACCTTGCCAAAGTTAGAAATGACTCTAAAATATTTAAGCAACAACGCTATAGTCATATAGAATGCTGAAGATACGGATAGATCCGGGATCCGCCCACTGCCACCTGGGTTTGTGCTAGCAACTGGTCGGTGGAAGAACTACCTGTGATTTTTCAAAGTTCTTTCAGAGTAATATTCAAACTATCCCTATTTGCCTATACCCGGGGTAATATGTGATCTTTTGTAAAGGTGAATAAACATGTTGTTTTAAATTCAATAAAAGATGCAATTTCTTTCATGACAAACATTTTCCTTGTTTCATTTCTTTTGAATTCAATTTTTCCGTTCATTTCAGTACTCTGTTTCATTTTCTTTCAAATTTAATTTTCGATTGTTTCGTGTGGGCTATTTTCCTCTTATACAAACATTTCCTTTTTCTTAAGGTCCTAAGATTACGATAATGCATGCACTGATGATCCTGCTCCAAAGGTGGATTTTAAATCATCTATTTATCTTGGGGAAATTAATGAATGCAACAATGAAGAGGAGTGCAACTTACCTACTGAATTATTGAGAATGATAGAAAGAGAAGAAAAAAAAACTATCACATGAAGAGAAAATCAAAGTCTTGAATCGGGGCACAGAAGAGGAGAAAAAGGAGGTTAAAATTGGCACAACTCTTTCATCCGAAGCAAGACAAAACTGGATAGTCTTACTTCAAGAATATAGAGATGTGTTCGTATAGTCGTATCAAGACATGCTGAGGCTAGACATATATATGGTAGTCCATAAACTTCCTATTAAACCAGAATGCAAACCCGTGCAACAAAAGCTGAGAAGAATAACCTGAAATGCTCCTTAAGATCAAAGAAAGGTCAAGAAGCAATTTGATGCTGGTTTCCTTATAGTGGCCAAGTATCCGAAATGGGTGACTAACATAGTGTCGGTTCCAAAAAAGACGGCAAAGTGCGCATGTGTGTTGATTACTGGGACCATAACAAAGCAAGTCCCAAAGACAACTTTTCTCTATTGCACATAGACATTTTGGTGGATAATACTGTCAGGAACGCTTTCTTCTTGTTCATGGACGAATTCTCATGATATAACCAGATTAAGATGCATTTGAAGATATGGAAAAGACCACATTCGTCACAATGTGGGGGAACCTTCTGCTACAAAAAGATGCCCTTCGGATTGAAGAATGCTGGGGAAATATATCAGAGAGCTAGGTGACCCTGTTTCATGACATGATACACAAAGAAATCGAAGTTTATGTCGACGACATGATTGTCAAGGCACAAACTGAGAATGAACATGTTGAGAATCTAAGAAAGCTCTTCCAGAGATTAAGAAAGTTCTAGCTGAGACTGAACCCTAGAAAGTACACATTCAGAGTAACATCTGGGAAGCTGTTAGGCTTCGTGGTCAGCAGGAAAGGCATCGAAGTTGATCCTGATAAAGTCAAGGCTATCCAGAATCTACCTCCCCATAAACACAAAAAGAAGTTTGAGGTTTTCTGCGCAGATTAAATTACATAGCACGTTCATATCTTACCTAACTGATAAGTGCAACCCAATCTTTTGCCTTCTCCGAAAGAACAACCCCAGAGAATGGGATGAGAACTGCCAGATTGTATTTGAGAAAGTAAAGGAATATTTGTCTCACACTCATTTCTTGATGTCCCCCATCCCATGCAAACCTCTATTCTTGTATTTATCCATATTCGAGAATTCAATGGGGTGTGTCCTGGGTCAACATGTTGAATCCGGTAGAAAGGAAAGGGCCATCTACTACTTGAGCAAGAAGTTCATCGATTGTGAGGTCAGATATCCTCTCATTGAAAATGTTTATTTTACTTTAGTCTGGGCTACGCGAAGACTCAAACAATACATGTTGTATCACACCACTTGGTTGATTTCCAAGTTAGATCCATTAAAGTATATGATGGGTATGCCTGCTCTCTCTGGAAGGTTAGCCTGATGCAGATGCTGTTATCTGAGTTTGACATCAAGTATGTGAGCCAAAAAGCCATAAAGAGAAGTGCCATATCGGATTTCTTGGCAAGCAGAACTGCTAAAAATTACGAGCCGCTGGACTTTGACTTCCCAGACGAAGACTTTATAGCCATATCCTTAGAAGAAACAAGTACTTCCACAGACAATTCCTGGAAAATACATTTTAATGGTTTATCAAATGCATTAGGACATGGCATTGGGGCCATACTGGTCTCTCCATAAGGGAATCATTACCTATTCACTAGCAGACTGAATTTCGATTGCACCAACAACATGGCAGAATATGAGGCTTGTGTTTTAGGGATCCGAGCTGCAATGGGGCAAAATATAAAGGCCCTACGAGTATATAGAGATTCAGCCTTAGTAATCTATCAGCTCCATGGAGATTTGGAAACCAAGGATGTAAAGTTGGTAGAGTACCGAAAGTTAATACTGGATCTACTCGAGGAATTCGATGAAGTCACCTTTCATTATGTGCCTAGAGAAGAAAATCAAATAGCTAATGCTTTAGCTACCTTGCCAGCCACATTCAAGGCTTGTGAGGAGTCTGATATGATGCCAATTGACATGCAATCGTATGAGTACCCGACTCATTGTTACCAAATCGAGGAAGTAAAAGACACTAAGCCCTTGTACCACGACATTCTATTGTACATCAAGAATCGAAGTTATCCAGAGGAAGCCACCAAAACTGATAAAAGAACCATTAGGAGGATGACAACTGGATATGTCCTTGATGGGGAGGTCTTATACAAGAAAAGCCATGATCAAGTCCTATTGAGATGTGTACATACAGAAGAGGCAAAGATATAGTAGAAAAAGTACATGACAGAGTTTGTGGAATGCATGCGAATGGACATATGATGTCGAGACAAATAATGAGATGCATATTTTTTGGTCCACATTGGAAAGTGATGCATCAACTATGCTAGAAGATGTCATAAATGTCAAATCTACAGGGATAAAATAAATGTTCCACCTCAACCTCTTCATGTGATGACATCACCATGGCCTTTCTCTATGTAGGGTATGGATGTTATCGGGAAAATCCATCCGAAGGATTCAAATGGTCACCGTTCATTATTGTGGCAGTTGACTATTTCACAAAATGGGTAGAGGCTGTATCATATGCTAGTATCACTCAGTCCACTATTTGTAAGTTCTTGAAGAAAGAGATCATATGTCGGTATGGTTTAACTGAAATAATCATTACCGACAATGCAACAAACTTGAATAATAAGATGATGGATGCTGCTTGTGAACAGTTCAACATAAAACATCACAACTCTACTACCTATAGATCGAAGATGAATGGAGCAGTAGAGGCATCAAACAAAAACATCAAGAAGATAGTGGAGAAAACAACTGAAACATACAAATATTGACACGAGAAATTGCCTTTTGCTTTGTTTGCTTACCAAACCTCGGTACAAACTTCGACTGGGGCAACCTCGTTTTCATTAGCATATGGGATTGAAGCAGTACTACCCATTGAGGTAGAAATTCCGTCACTCTGGGTTTTGTCAGAAGTCAAACTCAAGGATGCGGAATGGATCCAAGCTTGATATGATCAACTGAACTTAATAGAGGAAAAGAGATTGAAAGCCATTCATCAAGGCCAACTCTACCAAAAATGAATATTCGGGCACATAACAAGAAAGTGCGCACAAGAATATTCTGTGAAGGAGATCTGGTGCTAAAGAGAATTTGGCCAATTCAAAAAGATTTCAGAGGAAAATGGATGCCAAATTGGGAGGGACCTTATGTCGTAAAAAAGGCTTTCTCCGGAGGAGTGCTGATTTTGACTGAAATGGAAGGGTCAGAACTGCCAAATCCTGTTAATTCAGATGTATTCAAAAAATATTTCGCTTAGGATGAAAACCCGAGAGGGCATCCTAAATTGAAAAAGAAAAAGGAAACGTTTAGGGTGAAAACCCGAAAGGGCGCCCTAAATTGAAAAAAGAAAAAAAAAAAAAAAAAAAGAAAATAAGGTGGATTAAGATGAAAACCCTCAAAAGGCGTCTTGAAATTAAGGATGGGTCCAAGTTGAAAACCTGAAAGGGAGATTTTGACAATGCATCAGAAAAGGTCCCGAATCCAGACAGTGAAGCGTCACGACATCCAAATCTTCTAAAGACTTGAGGAGTCGGAGAAATGTTACGCTCTTTTGAACATTATCGCATCTTTGAAGATCCCTTGACAAAGACTGCGTTCAAAGTCATCTAACGACGTATCAGTTCTGAAGCACCCGCATTATTGAGATATAAGGCATCCATTCTTCGTTTATGTATTCACTTTTCAGAATATTTGTCATGTACTGTTTGTTCTTTTTTTCCCCTTATAAATAAAGACGACCATTTATCTAAATCAATTCCTTTTAAGCATCTTGGGTTAAATTTAAACCTAATGATTTATTCACTTATGAAAAAGATAATTGCATATTACTGTACAAAGATTTTTTGAAAAGTACAGATACTCGGAAGCCGATCAAGGCTCATTATCTATACTTGAGATGGTTAAAATCATTTCCTAAATCAAGGATAAAAAATAAAATTCTGCACATCAGATTTAAAAGTGTTGAAGAATTCAAGATCAAGAATCAGAAATTCAGATTCCAGAGTCAAAAGTCATCAAGACTGACAACCAGAGATTGAGATTTCTTTCCAAATCTTAAAATAACATATTTCACATATGCATTTTAGGCACACATAAGAGCAATACACCCATTAGCATCATATATATGCATAATTTTGCAAATTCTTGCTAGAGTCAATTTCAACTTCACAACGAAGGCTATTGAACTCAAAGTGATCAATTTAAAATATGAGATTTCAACTTCACAACGAAGGATATCCAATTCAAATCTCAACTTCACAACGAAGAGCCACCCACAATTTCAACTTCACAAAGAAGGATATCGTGCCCAATAGATCGACTTAATTTCACAGAAAATGAGTCATCCTATCAACATGGGTTTATTTCACAGCCAAGTACAACATAACTCAAGGCGATAAGAGTTATCTGTTAACAAGAACTTTCAAGATCGATTCCGTTCAGCTCAAGATCATATTTACCGCATGGTAGCAGCAATGAACTACTTTCCGGTCAAATTTTCACACCAAGGTCTGTAAATCGAGAATAAGACCAAGGTTTACCAAGATTGGCAACAAAGAGCCGCTTTTCGATTCACCTATGATTTCGAATTCACAAATGATATCGTACCCAAAAGATTAACCCAATTTCACGACAAATGAGACATCTGTAATACCACAATAAAAAACCAGTGTCATACCAAGGTCTTCAGGTCAAATTTCATCTTCACGACGAAGTATATTGGGCTAGAAGATGATCCAGGAGCTACTTTCCAATGTTTTGAGCTTGGTTTTCAACTTCACAACGAAGAATATCGTGCTCAGGATTCTCTAGTTCAAATCAACCTCACGGCAAGGGAGTCATCAGTAATTTAGTCCAAATTAACTACTACAAATTAATCATGCCATCAGATTTCAACTCTATGATAGGAGATATTCGATAAGATGATAATCGATTCTCATAACATGGGACGTTAAGTGATACATTCATGATGGACGAAATTGATGTCTTTTAGTCTTTGTCCTATTTTTGTTACATAATGAGCAAAGAGGGGTAGCTGTAGACACACATTTCGTCCCACTTTATGTGATATTATTATGTTCATAACATATTTATATTGCATAATATGTGATTTATATCATATAGTATATACACATTATATGTTACATATTTATGATATATATCTACATTGTATAATTATATATATTATATTTATGTTTCTATTATATAGTTTGGAGCATATATTTATATTTATTATATGTTTTTTTTGTATCAGGTCCAATATTACAAGCAATGATAGGACCCAAACCCAAAGCCATTACAAATGGTGACCCAATACCTACAGACCCAATAACCCAGAATCCTTGCAGACCCGGATCTTGGAGAAATCCGAACCGACCTAAGTTGTAACCCCAATCGGCCCAAAGCAGTTAGGGTTTTTAAACCCTAACTTTCACCCTTGTTTCCTAAGCACCGCATCTCCCTCAGAAAGTCGTCGGGCAGAGAGAGGACTCTTGGAGAGTCCTCATTCAAGCGGCCACCACCCACATCTCCAAGTTTTTCGACACACAACAGAGTCCAACCAAAACAGAACACAAACAACCAAATTATTTTAGTTCAAGTAGGAGACAATAACCAAACTAAAAATAGTAATCTTAGGACTATAAATATATGTAAAACCATAGATAAAATCACCAAAAAATCATAAGAAAAATATAAGAAGCATACGCAAGGAAAAGGCTTGTAAAAACTTTGAAGAAATAAAAAGTATTTACTTTGTTCGGTTGTTTTGTACTCCGATGTGGCTCAATTGATTTTTTTTCTTTTTGTTTTTTACTCCCAATAACCCATAAAGAGGTACGCCCGATGATTATGGGGGAGGGTTTTGAGAACTTTATTCTTAGATCTAGCCCTTCCCGAGGCGATTTTGTAAAAAATAGTTGGGCTTTTGAAGAGAGAATAAGGAAAGCTTTCAAAAAATGTAAAAAATATTTTGGCCACCACCGATAAACGGTGCCCGGTTTGATTCTGGGTTTGGGGACCATGTTCTTTATTTTCACGAAGAACACGATGAACAAAAGAGAGGATTTTTGGGGTCTCGATTTGATCCATTTTGGCTATGGGGAAAATGATTTTTGTTTCTAAAATTTGGTATTTATAGTGACCCGATTGACTTGCGGGTTGACCCGTGACCTGATCCAAGTCCCCCTAGGATCAAAATGTTTTTCTTGGGAAAGGGGATAATTGTAGTTGCAGTCCCTCGTTTATTTTTAAAGTCCATTTTGCTTCCTAAATTGAATTTTTACCCCTATATGCTTTTTAATTTTACCACCTACTTTACTTTTCTTTCAATTTAGTCTTGTTTATTTAATTTACATTTTAATTTAATTGTTTTTAATTGTTTTTAATTTATTTCTTTTCCTTCTTTTAATTGTTTTTAATCTTATTTTATTTTATTTTTTTATTTTTTATTTCTTTTTTCCCTTTTATTGTTTTCTTTAATATAATTTTATCTTTATTTTTTTATTTCTTTTTTCTTCTTTTTGAATTGTTTTTATTTTACTTTTTCTAATTTTAGCTAGTTTTTTTATTTCTTTTTTTTATTTCATTTATTTCTTTTTTTAATTTAGCCTTTTATTTTTTATTTTTTATTTTCCCTTTTTAGTTAGCTATTTTTTGGGTGTTTTTATTTTTATTTTATTTCTTATTTTAGTAATTGTTTATATTTAAGCTTGCAATTAACTTTGTTATTTTATTTTTATAGACTTTGTTCCTTACATTAATTTTCATTTGCTGTGTTTTTTAATATGAGCACTTTGTTTTTATTTCTGTTAATTCATCATCATGTTTATATATATATATTTAAAACATCATAATTTAACCTTTATTCTTTCTTTTGGATTCAACATGTTACTTTACCAATCTAACATTTTTTTTTAACTTTGTAAGGGTATTTTAATCAATCGGAGGTATGTAATTTGGATCGAACTTTTATCTTTCAATTTAAATCACAATTTTCTTAATTAAGACAATTGGAAATTAATTAGTACCGAAAGGGCAGTCAAGGGTGCTAATCCTTCATTGATGTAACCTACTCCCAAATCCGACATATATTTGGTAAGATGCAGATCTGGTAAGAAATCTAGATATCCGATCAACCCATTTTTTCTTAAAATAAATGATCGGTGGTGACTCTAAGCCACTTATTTAAGTCGAAGCCCAATTACGGGCCCACCTGAAAGATGGTTGTGACAATAACATTGAACTTTGAATTTCGTTTTAATTGTACCAATGGGCTATTAAACCGTTAACAGTAAAATAAAAAAAATGGTGTCGTTTTGGTGAGGTGTCTTCGTCGACAACCGTCAACCATGTCATTATGTCGTTAATGATTTAACGGTTCAATGGTATAATTGAAACAAAAATCAAAGTTTAGTGCTATAATTGGAAAAAATTGAAAGTTCAATGATATAAATGATACAATACCAAAAGTTTAGTGATATCTATTTAGTTTACCATAAAATTTAATATTATTTAAATAATTAATTTTATCTTTTATATTTAAAATTATTTATAACTACTATATATATGTGTGTTAAATACAATCATAAAACATGATCAATATAATAAGAGGCATTCTATTGAGAAATCATAGAAATCGTGAAAGGACGAAGATTATAACTTCATATATAATCTTTAGTTTTAGTTTCATTTTGATCATTTGTCTCTAAAAAGTTAATAGTGATATTGTAGACATAATTGTTTGCCCAGCGGGGAAAGACTGATACCGGCTTGGGGGTTTTTCTTTGAAAAGAATTTTGAAATATGAGGAGTTGCCACCAATCATTTAAAGTGCGATTGAGACACCATAAAAATAAGGTGATTTTAATAAAACATTTTATTTTTATCAAAATACCAAGTTTTAAGGTCTGCAAAAATCCAGAAATTATGTTTGGGAGTTGGTTAAGATGGGGAAGGATTAACACCCCCACAAGTGCCCAAAAATTGGTACCTAGTTGATTACCCTATATTTAGAATCGGAAATTTTGAGTTCAAATTTTATTTAATTTAAAAATCATTACGGATGCAAAGTTGAAAAGGGTATTCATTTAAGGCCAATAACATTCTTCCCCTAGCATAAATGCGGGAGATCAACTATTGTGCCTAATAACTGGACATCGCCTCAATTTTAGAAATCATGATGCGATTTTGAAAATGATATCGACTTATTTTGAGAATCACCAGTATTCACCCCCTGAGCATACTTGCTGGATATATACTATTGATTCCTTAATAAATGAACATTGCTTAAAAAATAAAAAGAAAAATATTAAAAAGAAAAAACAAGCTTAAAAAATAAAAAAAAATAAGTGTAAACACAAGGACCAAATTGCATAAATATCAAATTATCAAGCTAAAAAAATAAATTAGACATATAATAGGGGATAAATTAAAACAAATCAAAATTAAATGGCTAAATCTAAATAAAATAAAATAAAATTTAGGGACTAAAAACAAAAACATGCAAAAACTAAAGGGACTAAAAGAAAATTATCGTTTTATTTAAGCCTAAAATAACATATTACTAAAAAAGGAAAAATTACAAAATCGGTCCACACAAATTAGATTAAAATTAAAATGTCACTACACATGACCAAAGTGTAAAAACGCGCCTAACTTACAGGGACTAAAAATAAATTTACAAAAAAATATATAACATGAAAAAAAAGGAAAAATATATTTTGGTCCCTAAATGTGACCAGAATGCAAAAACACACTAAAGCTAGAGGGATTAAAACGTGAATAACCCAAAAAAATTAAAACGCGTACAGAAAAGGAAAATAGGAGTTCTGGTCCCTACAGCTGACCAAACTGCAAAAGCACACTAAAAGTGGAGGGACCTCAATGTGATTTCCCCCCAAATTATTTCTATAAATAATAACCTTTCTTTATTTTTTTTCATTTTAAACCCAAAACACAAAAAAAAATAAGATAAAGTGCTCTCCCCTACGACCGACCGGCTCGAACCCCCTCCGACCACCGCCCACAGTCGTCCAAAATCCTCCAAAATGATCCAAAGCCGTAGATCTACTAGCCTAGGTCCTTTTCAGGGGGTAAAAACACTGAAATATGTCCGTAAAGACCCTTAAAACACCACTAAATCACTCGACTTCCTCAACTCCGCGACCCTACGAAGCCTACTTTCGACTCGAAGGTAAACAGATCTAACTTTCTCTATTTATTTCATGTTTGTTGTTGTGAAAATAAAACCCGATAAGTTTAGTTCAAATTAAAAATGTTATCTTTTTTATTTACATCGATTATACTTGCTGTTATTTTCAAAATGAAACTTAAAAGTTTATATATTTTGCTGGTATCCGAAACAGAAAAAATAAAATAAGATAAACGCTGCTCTAAGTAAAAAAAGCCTTGAAATTTTCAGTCTCTTGCCTCTTAAAAATGAAAATCCGAGAGCCTACATTGTTTCATGCTTGGGTTTTTTACCCATTACAGAGAAAAAAAATGATTCCGATTTTTTTTCTTCTATGTTTCTTTCTATAGGCGGTGGAGTGTTGGGCGATGATGGTGTGCTAGAGCGGTCTCTGCTGGTATTGGGGCAGAGAAGGGCAATAACTAAGAAGGGATTGGGGGCGACTACCCTAGGATTTATTTTTAGGTTAGGGTTAGGCTTGGCTTGTGCCCTAGGTCGGGTCTTGGTTTTGGCCCCAGGTTTTAGGCTTAGTTAGGTTTTGGGTTTTATTTTCTGGTTGGGTCTCGGGTTTGGCTTGAGGCTCGTTTGTAAATGGGTTTGGGCTTGAGGCCTGTTTTGGTAGAAAATGGTGATTACAATTTTCATTCTTTGCTCATTGTTGTGAAGCGGGAATACATCAAAGACACCAAGAACCATTTTCTAGCTAATCTCCGTTCTTCAAGTTACTGGTTATTCTCATCATGATCTTTCCACTGGAAATGTTGGTGCCTCGAGTGAGGCATTGCTGATTCGAAATACCGTGAATCGAGCAAAGTTTGAACAAGTTATTCTCATTATGAACTTAGTCTTTATTGGAAATGTTAATCCCTCAAGTGAAGTTTCGCTGATTCAAATGTCGTGAATCTAGCAAAAGTTGAACAAGTTCTTCATTACGAACTTCTTCTCCATTGGAAATGTTGATTGGTTTATATTATCTTTGAGGAGTTTTAAACTGAAATCTTCTTCTTCTTCTTCATGTAGTCATGAAATGAAATCTTTGCTAACTTTTTGAATTCCTGCCAAATATTCAACATTTGTGAGGAAAATAAATGAACGAAAAGAAATTTGTTTGAAGAGAAACTATCTCAGGTGAGATAAAATTTGTTTCGAGAGAAAACTATCTCAAGTGAGATGAAGTTTATTTTAAGAAAAACAATCTTAAGTGAGATAAACTTCTTGTTTCAAGTGAAACAATTTCAAATTTTATATTTCAAGGGAAACTTTCTCAAGTGAGATGAAAATTGTTTTAATAAATACAATTTCGAGTGAGATAAAACTTATTATTTCGAGTAAAACTATCCCAAGCGAGACAAAATTTGTTTTAAGAAAAAAATCTAAACTGAGATAAAATTTTTTTTCGAGTGAAAAATGTCTCAAGCGAGACGAAGTGTAACATCTCAAAAATTAGACTAATGACTAAAATGAAAGTTTTTAAAACTTACTGATCAATTTAAAAAAAGATTAAAAGTTCTAAGACTTAATTGGAGAATTTTGGTGATGGTGTTAATAGCAAAGTTTGAAAGTAGAGAGGGTATAATGGTCATCTGATAAGAAAGATTTTTATCTTCCCTTTATAAGGGATTTAACCACGTGGAAATGAGAATGAAAAAAGAAAAGGAAAATTCTAGAGAATGTGAGCTTCTTCTTCTTTTCTTCCCATGTCTTCATAGCTAATGTAAGGAATGCTCAAATTGGTTATTTCTTATATTTATGATGGGTTTATAAAGCTTAAAGATAAGTAAAAACTCAAAGAATTACAAGTTATAAAAGATTAAGTAAACTGAGTTTTTGAGGGATTTATTGAAATAGAAAGAGTAAATGAAGTTTGAGGTCATTATTGACTTGCCAAGGGTCTAATTAAGAAATTAGAAATATTAGAAGTGGATTAAGAACATGTTAGAAATTTGGTAGGATTTTTAGTTTCAAGAATTATATGAGATATAGAAGATGATGATGTGTTATACGGATATAAAATGTTTTAAGTATGTATAGTTGAGTTTAAAAGCATTAAGGGAGTTAAATTAAGGGAATTTAAGTAAAGTATTAGAAATTTTTGGGTTAAAAAAGCATATTCTGGGTTAGTAGTATCGGTACGGGTTGAATAAGTACTGACACTACAAGGTAAATTATGTGACAATTATGAGTAGGGTATCGATACTGCATGAACAATATCGATACCATAAGGCAAAATGGGATAAATCTTCATGGGGTATCGATATTGAAGGTAGTATTGGTACCATGGGTATCGATACCAATGTGGAGGTATCGATACCATTTTTGAGATGGAATTACAGAATCGAAAATGGGTATCGATATAGTGGAAGGATATCGATACTACAAGTATAGAGATATCGGTACTGTGCTTGTAGTACCGACACTATTAAAGATTCAGTGCTTTGTTTAGTTTATATTAGTAAGAATCTTTTCGAGTAATTCGAATCTCGATATTTATTAAATTGTATATTCATGTAGATAATGATCGAGAGCGGAGTCCAGACAAGTTGACCAAGTAATAGTCATCGAGAAAGAGATAAGAGATCGATATTGACTAGTAAAGCCAAGTAAGTGTATACTAGTTGGTATATGATGTGTATGGAAATAAGACTCGCGATGAGTGTATTTCCAATAATTGATTGCATGACTCTATGAATATTAGTATGTGCTTGATATGATTATTATGTATGCGTGAGTGCATGAATATGGTCATAGGTTTTATATGTTATTTTATGTTATAAGGATATAAGAAATTATATGATAACAATGTATAAATTATATGAATTAGATTAAGTGATTAAATGAAAAGTAATATAAACTAAGTAAGGTTGACCTATATGATAATATGAGAATAGAATATAAGTTAGGAGATAGTAACATAAATGAATATATGAATATGTCAGCTAACTTATATAGGAAGATCTATATGTTAAATAGATCTATGATCTAAAACTTGTTAGATTCTTATGTGATATGAGGCATAATACAAAGATACAAGAAATCATATGAGAATGTTGTAGGAACTAGTTAATAATAAGTTATAAGATTATATATGTCGACGTGATAAGCTATGTGAAAATGAACTAAGGGAATATAAGAAATTAGTATATAAGAAATATGATATAGTAATTATGTGAAACTAGTATATAAACTATAGGGCATTGTTCGCGTGTTGTGAGTACTATAAAATATACGCAAATAATGTGCAAGTATACATAATCGCTCAAGTAATATAATGATGAGTGAGTATCGTCTCCACAGGGATTGGGTGAAATTACGAAAGTCTAACCAAAGCAACGCACTAAATTATCTAAGTATAGTTAGTCTTGATATATACAAATGTCACGGCAATGTATATGTGTATGCTGGTGGATGCGGATTGATGGTGTGATGGTGTAGCAAATGGAAATGCAGTGGCAATGATGGATGTTTAATATTGAGTATGGTGAAATGTCAAGGCAATGAAAAATGGTAAAAACAGTAAATAAAAAGATAAATAAAATAAGAAGAAAATAATCCTCACGTGACAAGCTTCCAATGCAATGAATGGTAAGGATTGGTCTAAGGTTGCTAAACTTATTTCCCAAGTATATTTAAGCTATCTTGTCTTTACTTACTCGACAGGGCTTTCCTAAGGTGTTCAAAAGAACCTAACAGAATAGGATGCCAAGGCATCTACTCTCACTCAACGATGTTGGACAGCCTACCCTATTGATAAAGACACCCTTCTTAGTCGTTGAAATCCTATCCTAGTCTCTTTCGAGATCTAAGGGATTAAGTTATAATATTCCTAGGCCGGTTCAAAGCCCCTTGAAAATACCATAACCCATTGCTTATGAGGATCTTATCTTGCATTTCTTCTGAATACTTACAAGTATTTTTAGCTTAGATTCTTCCGAATACCTAACCTTCATCTAAGAGATGGACATTTCCATGCCTCTTACAAGCCTACATGGTGAAGCATTCATAAGCAAAGCAAATAAAGAACCAAAATAAACTTAAATATACCATTAAAAATAAAGTTTAAACAACCATTCAACCAACCACCACCAAATAAGTTAGTTCATGGTGGGGTTCGAAATATCCAAACACAAAGTCATGAAAATATTCGTTCGAACAACCCATTAATTAATAGAAAAATAGCAGTAAAAAAGGAAGTAAGAAGAAACCTTCGACACGCCACCGGAGGTCTCCTCTCGGCCACCACGAACCACCTAGCTTGTTAGCTCCTTTCGGCGCCTAGCTTGCCACTCCTTGGAGCTTTATCAATGGAGGAATATCCCAAGGAAGAAGAAAGGAAAAAAGAAAATAAAAATGTGATTTTTTTTCTGCTCTATGCGTGTGCTCTCTCTCTGTATCCGTATGTCTCTCTCTCCCATGAGGTGTCATATATAATATAAAATATCTAGGGGTAATGATGAGTTTGTTGGGTGCAAAATACCCCTCATACCCCAAAAACCACATGTTGTGCATGATCCTTATCCTCCAAGTGGCGGTGGTCTATTGGCAGCTCTGGCAGGCGGTTACAGCAATCCTTCACGTGCAGAGACAGCTGTCCAGTGCCAGCTGTCCTTATGCATAAATATCTTTTTGTCTTTTTCTACGCCAGAAATGCCACAATCTGCTCTAGCAATGTGTGATGCCGCGACATTACTTTCCAAAGAATCATTTTCCTTGCTATTCCCTGCACACCATAGACAAACTGCACCTTTCCCTCAAACAACACCATTAAGAAATAAAATATCACAACCACCACAAATGCAACTATATGCAACTACATGATCCTAAAATACTAAAATGAGCTTTTAAACAAACAATAACTTAAGTGAAAAAGGCTTTAAAAGTAGTATTTTTAGGAAGTTAACACACCCCCAAACTTAAGCTATTGCTTGTCCTCAAGCAATGGATAGCAGTTACATAAGCATAATGTCATGGCAAAGTTCGATAGTAAGACAGTAGGAAAAATTGAATTTCAACCCTCAGAACGATAGGCTTCAACATGCTAGGCTTATCAAGAATTCAAGTACTTTTCCCTAGGTCAAAATCCTTTGTGGTAGTGTGTGTGTGATTGTATCCAATCTATACTTAGCAAATTTAGACAATTATTAATCAAGTCCCCTAGTTTTTGTCCAGGCATTTACTTATCATTAAGCACATTTTTACTCCCTTTTCTTTGATTTTTTTTAAACTGTTACGAAGGGAGTCAGCTCATCACACCTACTCTCCCACACTCTAGATGAAAGGGAGCATACCTTCCATACCCGAGCTAGTTAAGTAGAGTCATCCCGTGACTTCTTTCATTCACTCATATGCACAAGGCTTCCATTTATTAAAGAAAGTTCCAGGAAATGCCACGGCAAAGAGGAGTGTCCCTCTACAGCTATGCTTAAGCATTTATTCACAGTTTAATTTCTAAGGGAGTTTGTTTTTGATTTTTCTTTTAAACACCATACTATATTTCAATGCCAAGACTAACTAAAGTTCCTTCATAAAAATTTCCTAAATTTTCTAAGTATAGAAAACATACAAATCGTGTAAATATTTTTCACAAAGCATCAAGCCCTAGAGTGAGTTCCACCATTCTCAACAGTCATTTACATACTGATTCTAGCCTAACAAAATTATCATCATCGGGTATCCTCAAAACATTTAATCTAACTGTCCTACCATTTACTGATGCCATGGCATAATATTATGCTAATGCTATCATGCATATGACCTACCAAGAACAATACCTCCCCCAAACTTAAGGGAAGCATTATCCTCAATGCTTTAAAGAGAACTAAACTAACTATAAACTATATGTTATGCAATGAAATGCAACTAAATGAAAATGGATGCAAGAGAGGTACCTCAATGTTTACGTGGTGCTTTGGAGGTGCTAGCAGCTCCTCGTCGGGTGCGCTTTTGAATAGGTGTTGGGCTGGACTCGGAAGAAGTGGAGTAATAGTGAGCAATGCGTCCAGCCGTGGTCTTGGTGCAGCGACCACTACGTTGTGCATGAAAAGGATTGGGTGCTGGGACGGGGCTGGGTGTTTCTTCGACATGGACAGTGGATGGATATTCAGGAGTTTCAGAACTGTGTGTATCAGGAGTAGGGTCATCAGCAGGAGGATCAGGTGCATCGTGCTCAGGCTCTGGAGATGCCTCGGCATTGAATGCCGGCATAATTTTGTCTGGGAATCCAGGAAAATTCCATTGTCTGTGGGGAATGATTTCTTGAAAGAATGATTCCACCACAGCATCTCTATGCTTCACATATCCAAACAAGTTACGGATGTCACCGTGTAAAGCATGCATTTGACCTTGAGTCTGCGTCACAGCTTCCTCGAGAGCAAGTAACCTTGCCTCGGCATTCGATTCTGTAGCACCTGCAGATTGCTCATGAACAGGGTCGTTAGACTTGGGATTTTCAATTCCCAACAACAGTGTAAGTCTAGCCCTAGTGATACCCGATAATCCAGGTAAAATTTCATCAAAAGCATTTTCCTCAACCTTTTTCTTACGACTAAAGCAGTAATTACATTAGGAAACACCAAAGCACTTGCCTTTTTACCCAAACAGTCGTGAACTTGCTGAACAATGATACGACCCATATCGATCGGACGGGATACCATTATAGAATGTAAAAGCAATAATCGTGAAAGTGATACGTAGTGTTGTGGGAGGTGGGCATGAGTTTATGCTTGAGGAAGTGATTCCATAATTTGGAACACGGCTGAAGACGTTCCCGGTTGACCGAGTATCGGCTCGTCTGGCGACCATTCCACTCAGTGTTTTCGAAACAAAGGTCCTCCAAGACCCCATCGTATGTGTTACTATCGACTTCCTCTTCGAACGTGGCATGGTCGTCTACTACCTCCTGTAAATGAAAATAACGATTAATAGTAGTGGATGAAAAACGAATTTGCTTACCTCGAACGAAGATAAGAGTGTTGATTGGGCTTGGAAATGTTCGCATAAAACTCCTTAACTAATAAGGCGTTCACCGAACCAGGTTGACGGGCAAACTTCTGCCACTTGAGTGGCGTCATGATGTCCATAACATCGGGTCCAAAACCACCATCGGTTTCCTCGGTAAAAATAAATCCTAACTCAAAAAAGAGTTTTTGATTCTTGAAATTTTGGAACCGAGCCTTGGCCTCATCGTTCTCAAACTGTTGCCATTTTCAGTGTTTTTGAAGTAAGAAAAAGGAAGAAGCTTTTGAAAGCTTTAAAAACTTGGATGTATTTCGGCTATGGAGAAATAACAAAGAAAGAAGACGAATGAAAGAAAGAGAAAAGGTAAAAGTTAAAATGAAAGAGAAAAATTAATAATGAAAGATAAAAGAAAAAGTTAAAAATTTGGGAGGGAAAAGGGGTGATAGGACGGTTAAGATAGAAATTAGTGGGTGGGGGTTGTGCGTGTATAGGGAAGGAAAAAAAATTGCCAAATGGTAATGATGGTGATAGGACAAGTCTGTGGAAAGAGAAAAAGAAATGTCAGAAATTAAATTAAATAAAAAGAAACAAATCAAAAGAATATCTCTCCAATTAATGCTTTGTCCTTTCCTCCCTTTGGTAACCGCTCCTTGTACGGTTTACAGCAATGTGGTCCCTACAAATCAGATCAAAAATTAATTACAAAATAAAATTAAATTAAATTAAAGAAAAAAACTTGAATGTTAAATTTTATTTATGCATAGACACAAATTCAATGCCGAGGCATCGAATTTTGGTTCTCCTCTGGGCACGCTTCAGTATCGTGCAGCCGTAACACGTCCTTGTTGTGCGGTGGTGGAATTCCATTGTAGGCTTTCAGACGCTGGCCATTGACCTTGAAGATATTCCCATTGTCTATTCTCTTGATGTCAACAGCTCCATGGGGATAGACATAATGCACCTCAAATGACCCTGACCATCGAGATTTTAGCTTCCCAGGAAAGAGTTTAAGTCTGGAGTTGTAAAGTAAGACTTGGTGCCCCACATGAAAATGCCATGGCATCAGTTTTTGGTCATGCCACTTCTTGGTTTTCTCCTTGTATATCCGAGCATTCTCATATGCTTGTGCTCTAAACTCTTCCATTTCATTAAGTTCTAATAATCTCTGCTCCCCAGCTAGTTGAGCATCGAAATTCAATCGCTTGATAGCCCAATAAGCTTTATGTTCAAGCTCAACCGGGAGATGACAATCTTTACCATACACTAACTTGAAGGGTGACATCCCCAAAGGAGTTTTGAATGCTGTTCTGTACGCCCAAAGTGCTTCATCCAACTTTGGCGACTAATCCTTTCGCTTTGGGTTCACTACTTTCTCTAAAATCTGCTTGATCTCTCGATAAAGATATCTCAGCTTGGCCATTTGTCTGCGGATGATATGTCATGGCAATCTTGTGTCGAGCTCCATATATCAGCAATGCCTTGGTGATCAACTTGTTATCAAAATGGGTTCCTTCATCACTGATGATAGCACGAGGTACTCCAAACCGAGTGAAAATATACTTGTGCAAAAACTTGAGTACGGTCTTGGAGTCATTCCTTGATGTTGCTATTGCTTCCACCCACTTTGACACATAATCCACAACAAGCAATATATATAATTTTCCTTCAGAAGATGGGAATGGTCCCATGAAGTCGATGCCCCACACATCAAACAGCTCTATCTCCAAAATATTTTGCAGCGACATCTCATGTCGTCTGGAGATGTTTCCAGTCCGTTGGCATCGATCACATCCTTTGTAAAATGCTTGGGCATCTCTAAACAAAGTTGGCCAGTAAAAGCCTGATTGCAGAACCTTAGCAGCAGTCCTTGCTCCACCAAAATAGCCTCCACTTGGGGCCGAATGACAATGGTACAAAATATCACTTTGCTCCTCTTCAGGTACACATCGTCTAATGAGCTGATCGGCACAATGTTTAAACAGATATGGCTCATCCCAAAAATAGTGCCTTGCATCGTTCTTGAATTTCTTTTTAGCCTGACTATTCAAATCAAAAGGCACAATTCCACTAACAAGAAAATTAACAAGGTCAGCGTACCACGGGATTGCCCGCGGCATATAAAATTTTCTCATCAGGAAATTCCTCTTGGATATCTACAGTGTCATGGCATTCAGAATTGTTCTCTAGCCTAGATAAGTGATCAGCAACTTGATTTTCATTTCCTTTTCTATCTACCACCTCTAAGTCAAATTCTTGCAAAAGTAAGATCCACCTAATAAGTCTAGGCTTGGCATCCTTTTTGTTCACTAAGTATTTTATAGCCGAATGATCAGTGTGAACAATAACTTTAGTGCCTATTAGGTAAGGTCTAAATTTATCAAAAGCAAATACTACGGCAAGTAATTCTTTCTCAGTGGTGGTGTAGTTCAATTGTGCTTCATTTAAAGTGTGGCTAGAGTAATAAATAACATGAAAGATTTTACCTCGGCGTTGCCCTAAAACAGCTCCTACGACATAATCGCTTGCATCACACATCAGCTCAAATGGTGATGTCCAGTCGGGCGGGACTACAATGGGTGCCGAGATCAGTTGTCGTTACAGCTCAGTAAATGCGCCGAGGCATAATTCGTCAAACACAAAGGGTTGGTTTTGTTGAAGCAATGTGCACAAGGGCTTAGAAATCTTGGAGAAGTCTTTGATAAATCTTCTATAAAATCCAGCATGTCCAAGAAAACTTCTTATTCCCTTGACCGAAGTTGGTGGTGGCAATTTTTCAATCACTTCAATCTTTGCCTTGTCCACCTCAATACCCTTGTGTGAAATTTTGTGGCCTAAAACAATACCTTCAGTCACCATGAAGTGACATTTTTCCCAATTTAAGACCAACTCAGTCTCTTCGCATCTCTTGAGAACTTTTGCTAAATTGCTGAGGCATCGTTCAAAGTCGTCCCCACAAATAGAAAAGTCGTCCATGAAGATCTCTAGAAAATCCTCAACCATATCTGAAAATATAGCTTGCATACAGTGCTGAAACGTTGCCGGGGCATTACAGAGTCCAAAAGGCATCCTCCTAAAGGCAAAAGTGCCATAGGGACAAGTAAATGTAGTCTTCTCCTGGTCCTCTGGTGCGATGGAAATTTGATTGTACCCCGAGTACCCATCCAAAAAGCAATTGAATGCTTTGCCGACCAATCGATCCAACATTTGGTCGATGAAAGGTAGAGGAAAGTGGTCCTTTTTCGTAGCTTTATTGAGTTTTCTATAGTCCATACATATCCTCCATCTGGTCACAGTGCGAGTGGGTAATAGCTCATTATCCTCATTCGTAACCACCGTCGTGCCTCCTTTCTTCGGAACACATTGGACAGGGCTCACCCATGAGCTATTGGAGATAGGGTAGATCACTCCAGCATCAAGCCATTTTAGAATTTCTTTCATTACCACTTGCTTCATAACAGGGTTGAGTCTTCTTTGTGGTTCAATTGAATTGCCGTGGCAATCTTCTAGCAGAATCTTGTGCATGCAGATTGTGGGACTAATACCTTTCAAATCGGCCATAGTCTAACCAATTGCTTTCTTATGCTGCATCAAAACACTTAACAAACTTTGCTCTTGGTTAGCAGTAAGGTTAACGGAAATAATCACCGGTAAAGTCTCATCGCTACCTAAGTAAACATATTTAAGATGCCCTGCCAAAGTCTTAAGCTCTAGATTGGGTGCATGCAATAATGAAGGCTTAGGAGAAATGAATTCATCAAAATTCAGAGGTTCAAAATTCATACCTGATCTAACTTGTACTAAGCTAGATTGCTCCTCCAAAATTAGCAAGTCGTCGGACTCCACTAAGCTTTCATCATCCACCCAATATTCATTTTCTGCTAGCTGAATGAAGTTGTTCTTGCAAAGATGTTCAGTCTCTTCTTCAATCACTGAGTTCAATTCAGAAATGCCTTGGCATTCTTCAGTGTCATCAACATATTTGAGCGTTCTAAAAACATTGAGAGTCATACACTGATCATCCACTCTCATGGTGAGTTCACCTTTTTCACAGTCTATCAAGATACGTCCAGTGTCTAGGAAAGGTCTTCCCAGAATGATTGGTGCCTTGGCATCAACTTCATAGTCCAGAATTAAGAAGTTGACTGGAAACACAAACTTGTCCACCCTTACTATGACATCCTCGACTCTCCCTTCAGGTTTAACATGGGATTTGTCGGAAAGTTGTAAAATGATTGAGGTGGGTCTTGCATCTCCTATGCCAAGCTTCAAGAATATCGATTTCGGAATTAAGTTGACACTTGAACCAAGATCACATAAAGCCTTTCCAACGAAATTAGCTCCAATTGAACAAGGAATAATGAAGCTTCCCTGATCATTTCTCTTTGGCGGCAACTTACTCAATAAAGAACAAAATTATGTTGCCGTGGCAACAGTCTCTACTTTCCTCTTCTTGGTACAGATGTCCTTAAAAAATTTGGCATACATCGGCATCTGTTCAATAGCTTCCAAGAGAGGTATATTGATATGGAGCTGATCAAGAATGTCTACGAACTTCTTGAACTGAACTTCATCATTGTGCTTCTTCAATCTTTGCGGGAAGGGTGGGGGAGGTCTAGCTTCCTTAGCTGTAGGAATAGAATTTTCTTTTGCCTTGGCATCAGAATCTGGTACCTTGGCAGAATCCTCCTCCTTCTCCTTCTCGGAAACTCTATCATCTTGTAATTCAACTTCAGTAGTGGGATTAAAATCATCTTGTTGTGGCCCACTATCCTTGACTTATCGATTGACTTGTGTTCCACTCCTAAGAGTTAACACATTGCAGTGCTCTTTTCCAGGCCCTTTAGTGACTTCAGTATCACTTGGAAAACGTCCTTGCTGACGCTCTTGCAATGCCGTAGCAATCTGACCAACTTGACCTTCCAAATCTCTCAGAGACGAGCTATGGCTTTGAAGTAAGGCACCTTGACTATGAAGTAAAGCTCCTTGAATTTTAATTGAAGTAGAATGGTCTTGCAGCATTGTCTTCGTAGTAGATATGAATTCTTGAATTGTAGCTTCTAAGGAACTTATGCTCGCTGAAGATGAAGCTCCTTTGTTATCATTATGCCATGGCATAGCATTTTGGTAACTTTGAGGCTCATTGTGATTCTGCTGCCTAGTAGGTTGATTAGCATTGTGGGCTCCTTGATTTCCCCATGAGAAATTAGGATACTGACGCCATCCAGCATTATAAGTGTTTGAGTAAGGTTTGTTGCTGCCTCGATTGTAATTGCCTACAAAGTTGATGGACTCATGGTTGGTTGGGCATTCGCTCTTGTGATGATTGCCTTGGCATAACAGACATGCCAGATTAGTTGTTTTCACTTCCGGTCACATCAGTGGAACATTGTAAGTTCTTCAACATATTAGTAATAGCGGAGAGTTGAGCGGACACCGAATCTTTGGCTTCTAACTCGAATGCTCCAGGTGCTCTCCTCCCACTCCCAAGTCTTGAGGAAGGAAATTGATAATCATTGTTAGCAATTCTGTCCAAGATAGCAAACGCCTCCGTATGTGATTTGTCCAGCAATGTCCCATTTGCCGAGGCATCCAGTAACATCCTCGTGGGTGCATTGACTCTATTATAGAACATGACTACTTGAGTCCAATCATGAAAACCATGATTTGAACACTTTCGAAGCAAACTCTTGTAACGATCCCAGCACTCATACATGGATTCGTCGTCGCCCTAGCGAAAAGATGATATTTCATTCCTTAGCTGCGTATTCATGTTTGGTGGGTTGTACCTCAATAAGAAACTCTTGAAAAGATCGGCCCATGATTCCATTTGAACCAGCTGGTACACCACTCAACCAAGCTCTTGCTCGGTCACGCAATGAATACGGAAAAAGCTTTAATTTCAGAAAATCCTCATGCACTCCTTCTTGGCGGAAAGAATCACAAACTTCCAGAAAATTACGAATGTGTTGCCTGGCATCTTAAGTTGGCATACCCCCAAACTGCCCAATGGAATTCAACATGTTGAACATGACTGGTTTCAGCTCGAAATGTGCAGCTTGAATTTTGGGTGCCACAATCCCAGGATTCAGATCATCCAGCATCGGATTTAAATGATCTCGAATTACACGAGGCCTGATAGCAGGTTCAGCATTGTTTAATGCCGTGGCATTCTGATTTCCGTCATCTTGACCAATGCCTTGGTTTCCAATCTGATACATATTTCCTTGAGCACGTCTTCTTCTTCTAAAGAGTCTTTCAATCTCAGGTTCTATTGGTTTCAAAGGCTCTTCAGAATTTTTCTAGGCATACACTAAATAAACTTGAAAAATAAAACAAAAATATCAAGTAAACTATACAAAAAAATAAAATTGCAAAACAAAATAAAATGCTCTGGCAAAACTAAATAACTTCAGGCTGCCAATCCCCGGCAACGGCGCCAAAAACTTGTTCGCGTGTTGTGAGTACTATAAAATATACGCAAATAATGTGCAAGTATACACAATCGCTCAAGTAATATAATGATGAGTGAGTATCGTCTCCACAGGGATTGGGTGAAATTACGAAAGTCTAACCAAAGCAACGCACTAAATTATCTAAGTATAGTTAGTCTTGATATATACAAATGTCACGGCAATGTATATGTGTATGCTGGTGGATGCGGATTGATGGTGTGATGGTGTAGCAAATGGAAATGCGGTGGTAATGATGGATGTTTAATATTGAGTATGGTGAAATGTCAAGGCAATGAAAAATGGTAAAAACAGTAAATAAAAAGATAAATAAAATAAGAAGAAAATAATCCTCACGTGACAAGCTTCCAATGCAATGAATGGTAAGGATTGGTCTAAGGTTGCTAAACTTATTTCCCTAGTATATTTAAGCTATCTTGTCTTTACTTACTCGACAGGGCTTTCCTAAGGTGTTCAAAAGAACCTAACAGAATAGGATGCCAAGGCATCTGCTCTCACTCAACGATGTTGGACAGCCTACCCTATTGATAAAGACACCCTTCTTAGTCGTTGAAATCCTATCCTAGTCTCTTCCGAGATCTAAGGGATTAAGTTATAATATTCCTAGGCCGGTTCAAAGCCCCTTGAAAATACCATAACCCATTGCTTATGAGGATCTTATCTTGCGTTTCTTCCGAATACTTACAAGTATTTTTAGCTTAGGATTCTTCCGAATACCTAACCTTCATCTAAGAGATGGACATTTCCATGCCTCTTACAAGCCTATATGGTGAAGCATTCATAAGCAAAGCAAATAAAGAACCAAAATAAACTTAAATATACCATTAAAAATAAAGTTTAAACAACCATTCAACCAACCACCACCAAATAAGTTAGTTCATGGTGGGGTTCGAAATATCCAAACAAAAAGTTATGAAAATATTCGTTCCAACAACCCACAAATTAATAGAAAAATAGCAGTAAAGAGGGAAGTGAGAAGAAGCCTTCGACGCACCACCGGAGGTCTCATCTCGGCCACCACAAACCACCTAGCTTGCTAGCTCCTTTCGGCGCCTATCTTGCCACTCCTTGGAGCTTTATCAATGGAGGAATATCCCAAGGAAGAAGAAAGGAAAAAAGAAAATAAAAATGTGATTTTTTTTTCTGCTCTATGCGTGTGCTCTCTCTCTGTATCCGTATGTCTCTCTCTCCCATGAGGTGTCATATATAATATAAAATATCTAGGGGTAATGATGAGTTTGTTGGGTGCAAAATACCCCTCATACCCCTAGAATCACATGTTGTGAATGATCCTTATCCTCCAAGTGGCGGTGGTCTATTGGCAGCTCTGGCAGGCGGTTACAGCAGTCTTTCACGTGCAGAGACAGCTGTCCAGTGCCAGCTGTCCTTATGCAGAAATATCTTTTTGTCTTTTTCTGCGCCAGAAATGCCAAGACATTTCAATCTGCTCTAGCAACGTGTGATGCCGCGGCATTACTTCCCAAAGAATCCTTTTCCTTGCTATTCCCTGCACACCATAGACAAACTGCACCTTTCCCTCAAACATCACCATTAAGAAATAAAATATCACAACCACCACAAATGCAACTATATGCAACTACATGATCCTAAAATGACTAAAATGAGCTTTTAAACAAACAATAACTTAAGTGAAAAAGGCTTTAAAAGTAGCCTTTTTAGGAAGTTAACAGGCATTGATGTATAAACTATATGAAAAGGAGTACATGATGGTGTAATAAATTATAGGAATTGGTATAATGAAATTATATGAATAAGTGAAAAAGTAAAATAAGTTATGTGCCGTTGATATAAACTATATTATGAATCAATAATATATATAAAATATGTAATAAGAATCTATGTGATTATATGAATATGCATAGTATGTATTATATGTTATGTGATATGTATATGTTATATATGTTATATGGTGATGATCTATATGTTATACGAACATATGATATAAATCATGTGATAATAAAGTATGTGAATACATGTCTATGAAATAAGCCATGTGACTATAAGTTATATGATTACATGATCACAAGATATAAGACATGTGATAAGAAACATGTGTTTATATGAAAGTATAATATAAGCTATGTGAAAGTGATCTATGAGATTTATGCTTATGTGATATAAATATGTAAATATGTGATAAACATAATGATAATGCCCATGTTATGTGAAATGAGAGCTAGAGGTATAGTTGGCATGCCAAGAGTCAAGCGTTCTACGTGGTCCTTCGGGACATATATGTAATCATTTGGAAATATATGCGGTACTTTGGTACACCTATTTGGTCTATTGAAATATGTATGTGGTCCTTAAGGAGTGTTCATTTGGGACATATATATGGTCCTTTGAGACATCTATGTGGTCCTTCGGGACAAATTTTATATGCCTCTAGTGGGAATTTATACGAGTTGTGGTGACAGCATATGTGCACAACCTCTATGTACTCACATATCTTTAGTTCTTAGAAATATACATGGGCTAATAATGAGATAATATAAATAAACTTGGTATGGTGTTATGTGTGTTTATTTGTGAAGTGATATATGTGTTATATGATGTGTAAATGATAAGTATAAGACATATGTTAAAAAGGAATCAACTATAAAATACATGATAATGCTAAAAATGTAAATAATGATATATATATATATATGTATGTATCTATTTGTTACATGAAAAGGGTATATGAGTTTGTATGATATGATAGTATGAAATATGCATGCATTGTTAGGAGCTATAGTTTCCATTATATGTTTCATATACCTCACTAAGTTATAAACTTAGCGTGTGAATGTTTCACATGTAGGTTTCGAGAAGATTAAGAAGCAAAGAGAAGCAAGACAGGTCAGCCTCTCCTTTCCAAAGATCATCATAAAAGAGTTTTGAATCATATATGTTGTTATATTAAATATAATTGCCATGTACTAAGAGATTTGAGTTGAATATGCTCTGATATGTGATGTAAAACCAATTGTTTTTTAATTAATGTAATAAAATTCATTTTCTTAAAAGGTGAATTTAAATTTTAGCTAATTTGTAAAGAAAAATGTTTTGAAAAGTCAAGGTGACACCTTGGACTCAGATTCGAGTCGGATACGGTTGGGGTGTTGCACGAACTTTGTTTTAAGAAAAACTCTCTCAAGTGAGATAAAATTTCTATTTCGAGTGAAATTGTATCGAGCGAGGCGAAGTTTGTTTTAAGAAAAACAATCTCAAGTGAGATAAAATTTCTGTTTCGAGTGAAAACTGTCTCAAGCGAGACGAAGTTTGTTTTAAGAAAAACAATCTCAAGTGAGATAAAATTTCTGTTTTGAGGGAAATTGTCTCAAGCGAGACAAAGTTTGTTTTTAGGAAAAACAATCTCAAGTGAGATAAAATTTCTGTTTCGAGTGAAACTGTCTTAAGCGAGCCAAATTTTGTTTTAAGAAAAACAATCTCAAGTGAGATAAAATTTATGTTTCAAGTGAAACTGTTTCAAGCGAGACGAAGTTTGTTTTAAGAAAAATAATATCAAATGAGATAAAATTTATGTTTCGAGTGAAAATTGTCTCAAGCGAGACGAAGTTTGTTTTAAGAAAAACTATCTAGAGTGAGATAAATTTTTGTATTAAATGAGACCTATCTAAGTGAGATAATTTTTTGTTTGAAAATGTTGAATCTAAAGATGATTGCTCATTCTCACTGAAGACGTCTTGTTGTCTTTTAATTTCATTCTTACCTGAAAGATCTGTAAAAAAATACGTATCTGAATGCAACTATCCTGAATGTTCTTATGAGAGAAGAAAATATCCTTGAGAAAGACAAGATTTAAAGAGAAAATTTAATGGTACCCTCGTGAGAGGGAAAATTAAAGTTTTTATTACACATGATGATGGATGTTTGATGCAAATATGCAAAATCATGTATGTGTAATGCATGTTTTTCTTTATTAATAGCAGTGATGAGGTGCTCAAGTAATCTTTATTCTTTTCTCAATCTGTTTGTCTTCATTCTTTTCCCACACCAAAGTGTATCATTATTTCTTTGTGAAAATATGTTTTTCTTACTCCCTAACATTCCAATCCTTTGCACCAGCTTCTGATTCTAAGCTTCTAGGTATGAGAGACTTTAGTCAATTTCCAAGCTAAAATCTCCAGAGATATTGCCCTGTTTGAAAATATTTTATTCTTTTTATTTTCAAAATATGGAAAGATTGTTGAAGAAAAATGTCCTTATTTTAGGCTCACAATTGAAGTAAATCATATAAATGACTTCACTAAATATCAAAAGAATGAACAACTCTTTTAATATTTTAAAGTTATAGCTTTTTGAAAAGTGTCAAAATTGATGGGTTGGTTTCAGGCTAGCTCCTTAAAGTTTCTAAGGTTTCAATCATCAAATATTTCCTTTCTTTTTTGGTCATTGTGAACCTTACGACATGCCCCTCTTTTTTGGCTTGACATTTTAGTCAAATGCGGACAAAATGATGCAACTAGCATAATTAATCACTACATTTTCTAGAACACTTCTATTTATTCAAGCTTCATAGACTCCCTTATAAGAGGTTGTGCAGAGACATCAGTCTAAATTTAGAATTCCCGAGTGCTTGAGTGAGGTCAACTATAACAGGTGTTCCTCAACTCCGTTAGTCAATTTTCATCGAAACTCATTATTATATTAACCATAGGCATTTAGAGCCTTTATTTATTGGAATTTATTTAATTTGTCTTTACTCATGCATAACTAAAAGATTCATCTTATCATAAAGTCTTCGACTTGACAATCGTAGTGGAGCAAACACCGAAGTGATAGGTATCTGATCAATGCCATGTTTGAATGCAATCTATTCATAAATCCATGGCTTTTGAGTTGCCTCTATAACCAATTTATTTAGTGGAGTAGCTCAGTTTTATTGTATAATCTATAATAATAATAATAATTTATTAACCTTTTGAGTATTCAGATTTAGAATTTCTTAAGCTCATTGAGAAGAACATGTTATAGTCTAGGTGTCTTTAATGGTCAGGAAATCCCATATTTAGAGTTCAATTCTCAAACAACTGACCTAAACTAAATTCGTTTACTCCACTATTCCATTCGCGAAGATTAGGATCATCACTAAACGTCTTCAACAGTAATGTAGTCTAGGCAGTTTTGCAATGTCATACACAAGAGATACCCCATGTTGTTCGCTCCTATTCATAAATGAATACCAAGCCTCTTGATCATTTCTTCATGAGAGGATAAGACTATATTGGTCCCTACAAGAGAAGGGTATGGTGTTCAAATGCATCCTCTGGGGTAAAGTAAAGGGTCATTGTTTTATCAGTTTTCAATTTCGTCACTTTGTCAAAGATCTATAACTTTGATTTTTTGAAAGAGCTTTTAATCAAATTGATACTTAAAGAATTTCAAGATTGAAATTTACTCATTGATCATAACCTTAGAAGATAGCATTTTTTAAAGATGTTAGATGGTCAAGTAACTTACAAGCCTTTTAACGAAAAGATAAAGAAAATAAATTCAAAAAAGACAATATATGAGTGCATCAAAAGTTCCTAGTGGCAATGATTTTCTCAGTTTACATCAGAATTCCCCATCATTCATCGCATGTCCATGCCCTTAAATCAATTAAATTCTAAACCTTGCGCTTCAATGCCCCACAATTCTCAGTGATGTGCCTTCCATAGCTCTCAATCCTTTTTTGGTACAAATGGGGTGACTTCATCTTACCTCAAAACTTTTATCACAAGATTCTCCCCAAGTTACTCCCATGATATGTGATTAATGCATGTTGAGATGCAATGTATACCATATAATGTACAATGTATATATGCTAATGCAAAGATGGACATGCAAATGCAAAAATAACTGTGCAAAATGCGAGAAGCAAAGTGCAACAATGAATTGATCCCAAAAATAAATGTTCCTTGAACAATTCTTTAGAAACCAAAAATGTATCGATACACTGAGGAAATGAAAATTTGGTTCATCTTCAAGTTGTCCAGCTCATGCGAGCATTTGGTTACTACATCGTCTTCAAAGCTTCTACTTCATCTCCTACTTTTAGAAATCTTTCGAGCTGGTTCGTGATCTTCAACTGTTGGTTTCAGTATCGAATATTCTTGAGTCCACCTTGTTATCTCAGCATGTAGATGTCTGGCTTGTCTCTTTAGTAGGTAGACTCTTTTGATGCTACTCGATCTACGTAGAGTATCTTTGAAATTCTACCGATCCCAGTGAAAGGCATTGTTGTGGGCATTGTTTTTCAAGAACCTTATAAAAGATCAGTTATTTTAGGGATCAATACCTTTGAAGGATTTATTATGTTTATGTGAAAACCCACAATGCACAAGATAAGACAAAATGAAAATAAGTCAGTAGAAACAAGACAAAAAGAATCAAGTTAGTTGGAATGATTAGTCAAAGAAATGTAATCTTAGCAAACATAATTAAATACGACTCAAAGTTGAGACTGAGAAATAAGCATACAAAGGCAATTAAGAGTCCTAATCGCATGCGTTGTAATTCTCCTAGGTTATCCACATGGCTCTAGTGGAGTAGGTTTACTAAATTTTCTATATGAGGCTGAGTTCTAGAAAAGGGTTCCCAAACCATCTTTACAACATGCTATGGTTGACTCTGATTCTGGCCAATTACAGACTTGCGAATCGAATTTTTCTTAGGGGATCACACCGCTAAAAGCGTGCCTCGGAACTAATATCCGGACAGGCAACTTAGGATGCTTTCAAGAGGTACTTTGTCATACCCACACAAGGAAGCCCAATGCTCCTCATGAGGTGTGATGTTTCTCCCTACTTAGATAAACTAGGATTGATCTCGGGTTTTGAGCTATGATATGCAACAATCCTAAATAAATTCATAGTAGTGTAAACACTAAACCAGAGAGAAAATCTTTTTTAATTTTAAATAACACAACGAACTTTAAATCAAATAATATCAAACTCATAATTTCCAAAATCCTAAATATAGGGTAACCAACTCGTGGCTCGACTCTCAATTTGTTTTAAAAAATAAAACATCCCCAGCAGAGTCGCCAAGCTATAGACATCGTTTTTCGCCCGGGCGGGGAAAGATACCAACTTGGGGGTTGTTTTCTTTGAAAATAATTTTGAAATGTTAGAAGTTGCCACCAATCATTTAAGGTGCGATTGGGACACTATAAAAACTGGGTGATTTTACTAAAACATTTTATTTTTATCAAAATATCAAGTTTTAAGGTTTGCAAAAATCAAAAAATCAGGTTCGGGAGTCGTTATGCATGGGAAAGGATTAGTACCCTGCAAGCGCCCAAAAATTGGTACCTAGTTGATTACCCTATATTTAGAATCGAAAATTTTGAGTTCGAACTTTATTTAATTTAAAAATCATTACAGATGCAAAGTTGAAAATGATATTCGTTTATTAAGACCAATAACATTCGACCCTAGTATAATGCGGGAGATCAACTATTGTTCCTAATCATTGGACATCACCTCAATTTTAGAAATCATGACGCGGTTTTGAAAATGATGTCAAACTATTTCGTGAATCACCAGTAGTCACCTCTAAGCATACTTGCATGAGATATACTATTGATTCCCTAATAAATGAACATTGCCTTGGGTTTTAAAAATGCAATAAACAAATTTTATTCGTCCTAATTAACTAAGGGTAATTTAAGGCTCTCTCTATCCTAAAGTGTTAGATTATGAAAGTTAAAGGACCTAAAGGCACAAACCTAGATGTTTAGGTTATAATATTAACCCTATTTGATTTTAAACCAATTATTAAATCGAATAATCGAGATGGTCCCTCGAGCATTTACGCAAGGGCTGACTCTAATTATTTCCTAATTTAAGAAGACTATATTGAAATTGAGCTAAAAATGGAGGTTTTATTTAACCTATTTGATTATGTCAATCTTAAAGGTCTAATTGAAGTTCGGGGACTAAAAATTCAAAGATCTAAAATATCGAGCTCTAAGAGACTAGAAGTTTAAGGACCTAAGTCAATAATTTCTAAAGTTGAGGACTATTTAATAAACCAAAATCCTAAGTATGATCTAAATTAACCTATTAAAAAGGAATTAAACCTAAAGTGATTTTTTTTATTAAAATATTGATAATTAATAAATTTTAAAAAGTCGAGCAATCGATTTGAGTAATCAGACATCTTATGTGAAAATTCGGTTGAATTGCTCCCTAATTAATAACGTGGGTGTCATCCTAATTTCTAAGTCTAATTTGAGTGTTAACCTAATCTTAGGGTGTCATCTGATTTGAGCAAAATGTAAGGATTAAAACTATGAAAAAAATAATTTTAAACATAATAAAAAAAAGAAGAAAAAACACAACATAAAAAAAAAATAAGCGTATACACAAGGACCAAATTGCATAAATATCAAATTATCAAGCTAAAAAATAAATTAGACATATAATAGGGGCTAAATTAAAACTAATCAAAATTAAATGGCTAAATCTAAATAAAATAAAAAAATAGTTTAGGGACTAAAAGAAAAACACGCAGAAACTAAAGGGACTAAAAGAAAATTATCTGTTTTATTTAAGCCTAAAATAACCTATTAAACTAAAAAAGGAAAATTACAAAATCAATTCACACAAATTAAAATAAAATTAAAAGGTCACTACACATGACCAAAGTGTAAAAAACACCTAACTTACAGGGAATAAATAATAAATTTACCAAAAAAATATATAACATGCAAAGAAAAGGAAAAATAATAGTTTTAGTCCGTACACATGAATAGAAAGCAAAAACACTAACGTTAGGGGGATTAAAACGCGAATAATCCAAAAAATTAAAGCATGCACAAAAAAGGGAAAATAGCAGTTTTGGTCCCTACAGGTGACCAAACTGCAAAAACATGCTAAGAGTGGGGGGACCTCAACGTGATTTCCCCCAAATTGTTTCTATATATAACAACCTTTCTTTTTGTTTCATTTTAAACAAAAAACAAAAAAAAGATCTTTCTCTATTTATTTCATGTTTTTTGCTGTGAAAAATAAAACCCGATAAGTTTATTTTGAACTAAAAAATGTCATCTTTTTTTATTTACATCGGTTATTCGAAACAAAAAAATTGTTGTTATTTTCGAAATGAAACTCAAAAGGTTATATATTTTGTTGGTACCAAACAGAAAAAAATAAAATAAGATAAATGCTGCTCGAAGTAAAAAAATCTTAGAAATTTTTAGTCTCTTGCCTCTGAAAAATGAAAATCCAAGAGCCTACATTGTTTCATGCTTGGGGTTTTTATACCAATTACAGAGAAAAAAATAAAATGATTCTGATTTTTGTTGTCTTCTATGTTGCTTTCTGCAGGTGGTGGAATATTGGGCGATGATGGCGTGCTGGAGCGGTCTCTGCTGGTATTGGGGCAGAGAAGGGCGGTAAGCTGATAGGGGATTGGGGGCGGCTACCCTAGGGTTTAGGTTTAGGTTAGGGTTGGGCTTTGCTTGGGCCCTGGTCGGGTCTTTATTTGGGCCCCGTGTTTAGGCTTAGTTAGGTTTTGAGTTTTATTTTCTGGTTGGGTCTCAGTTTGGGCTTGAGGCCCATTTATAAATGGGTTTGGGCTTCAGTCCCGATTTGGTAGAAAATGGTGATTATAGATATTAATGTGTCAATACGATAATATTATGTCATCATTGAAGAATAAAAGAAATACCATATCAACAGTTTTTTATTAAATTTTAATGATAGATCAATGAAACCAAAACGTAATGTTATGTGATTTAAAAATAATAATTGAGTGACCATAACAAAACAAAAGTGATAATAGAGGTAATAAATGTTAAATTTAACCATAATTTTAATATAATTATAGATATGATATATTATTGATTAATTTAGATAAGATATTGTATAGTCTTATTACGAGGAGGACTTCCCACACCATAATTTGAACTTTTAATTTTAAAATTTAATGTCTAGTCCCGTTGAACTAACTGTGATGTTAGAGTAGCGTAAAGTAATTTAACGGTGCATTTCAGAGGCTACATCTCTTGAGCTATTTCCAATGTCTGGTCATTCATATCAAGAACTATTTGCATCACAACACTTTTCACTTCTCATATGAACTATTCCAAATTCACAAATGAAGGCAATGATTAACAATTAAAACTACAACAAGGTTCGTTTGTCTGATGTTTTTAAGAGCTTAAAGCTCAAGTAAAACAAAACCATCCTTATTTTCTCATCAATCATAATCAAATCACCCTTCTTCCTTCGATTCTCCTACTATATACAACTCAACCCTACCAAGATCTACACGATCGCAGCCTCCGTCTGCTCCTAATCCGAGAAATACAATGTTTGCAGCATCTAAACCGTCGGCTTTGCATCTAAATTTCGTTGCTCCAAGTTCCTCTCCTGCTGCCCACTGCAATGTATGCGCGCCACCGGAGCCAACCATCCAACATCTCCTCCAACGCCACTTTCCACCTTTGTGCCAAACCTTGCTGCCCTTCCCGTGCTTCAGGCATCTTTGCACCAATGGCTTTTAAGCTTCCCTCTCAGGGTTTGTTTCAAATTTATCGGTAACATCTCGAACAAGTACTCCCTAGCTCCTTTGCTCATCGTCGTCGTTGAATAAAAGTATGCTTCGGCCATTATGATCATGTTCGCATAACGAAGCGCAAGCCCCGCCGCTCCTACGGTGTTCTCTGGCGTCGAATGGATCAGCATTTGATTCCCTCTGGTATTTCCCTCGTTTTTGTTTTTGGTGATTAGTTTGTCGGTGTTGGTGATGAAGTCGAAAAACGGAGCGGATTGTAGTGGCGTCTGATGGGATTTTGTCGGTTCTTGATGGTGCATGGAAGGGTTGGAACAAAGGGTCCAAAAATGGTGCAAATTCGGACGAAAAGGACGCATATGATTCGAGCCATTAACCCAAGATCTTATCGTACGTTTGGTTCAAAGAGAAATTTTCCTGAACTGTACAATTTGTTTCCTTTGTAAAGAGATTTCCTCGTTGAAGTAGTTAATGTTGCTCATGCGGCTACCATTTCTTCATTTTTCTCTCTGATATTTCCATTTCTTCCAGGTCTACCAAAGATGCATACAACATAGATGTATAACCAGCGTATTTCTCCATTTGCTCAATGATTTTACCGACATGTTTGGAGTTGAAATCAAGGTGCTGGGCATCAATGATTCTCTTTCATGTTATGAAAGCGATGTCGAACTTGTTTAGTTCCCCGTCGATGCATTTTTTACCTAGCGATACTATGGCGGCGGCCTGGTCAAGATTCTCGAGCATCTCTTTGCACGCAAGGCCACAGAGATGGGTTTCATCGTCGGAGTTCAAAGTGGCAACGCCGGAGGATTTCATGACACCTTTCCGAAATTTAAGGAATTCATCGTCCGACAAAGTTTGTAAAGGGCGACTAGGCGGACCATGCATTTGGCTGTCTCGAAGGCTAGAATTTGAAGCGCTAGGGAAGAAGAAGATTTTGGTTGTCGGAAAACATGGGCCTTGTTTGAAGCCTTATTTACAGGTGCAGGACGCCACGCCATGGTTGGTTTTTTAGGGGATTCCAACGTTGGAATTTGTTAACTTCGGGTGGGGTTGTTCGTTCAGCTCCTTCATTGCCTTCCCAAGATGGAAAAATACAAACATAAACCATCAATATTATTTTGATATTTTTTTATTTTAATAATTTTTCATAACCAATAATTAAGATAATCTTTGATATTTGAGTCAAGTCATTATCACAGCTCAAGATACATATAAATATTATTGGGAGTAGTAAAGATAGACACCATCAACTAACTAAAAATGTATATAGCATGATGACTCGTTAAATTGACGTTATCATACTCAATCACGACCTATAAGAGGTAATTGTTAGTGCCTATCTATATCCAATCAATTTAAAATAAGGGTAAATCAAAATGATAATCAAATAATATCATATAGATGTGAAGAATGATGTTAAATATAATCCTGAGAAAAATGTTATAAAAGTAGATAAAATCATTCATTATTTTTACATAAAGAAAAGAATAATTTAAAAAAAATAACGTAATTCATATTAACATAGAGGAGAAAAAGAGAAAGAAAGAAAAACCAGTGACAACTAACTCAAGGTCGGAGTTGCCGACAACGATGAAAAACATAAGAAAGATTAAAGAGGAAAAATTAATAGGAAACGGATAAATTAAACTACATATGAATTTTATTGAAGATGTAATGTGATATACTTTTATTTTTATAATTTTATATAAAAATTTTGATTTTGAAATATTTTTTATAAATCACTATAACCATTATGATGTAGCATAATTTGATCTTATATATTGAATATATATATTATATTTATTTAATATAAAAATAAATAAATGTATTTATTTTTAAATGTGTATGACTTAATTAAAATTGAAATATTATATGTATAATTAAATTAAAATTAAAATTTCATGCAAAAATTGTACAAAATCAAAATTGGGGTATCAAATTTCACATTTAACTAAAATTTTATGTATACTTTTGATATTTATCCCTATATAAACTATACATTAGTATCTTAATTATCACTTTTGTTTTGTTTTGATTACCTAACTTTTTTTTTCAAAATCATATCCAACATTTAGTTTTTGTTTCATTTTCGTCACAACTGTTAAAAAATTAACAATGATATTGAGTTACTGACGTGTAATCAGATAATGTCATGTCATCATTGAAAAAAATAAAATGCTATGCCAATAGTTATATTAATCTTTTTATCAGTGTGTGAAAAATTAAGCCAAATCGTAACATTAAATATTGTCGACACCGTTTTTCGCCCGGGTGGAAAAAAAGTCGTACAACTTGGGGTTTTTTTTGAAAAGATTTTTAAATGTGAGGAGTCGCCACCAATCATTTTAAGGTGCGATCGGGACACCATAAATTGTGTGATTTTAATAAAACATTTAACATTAAATATGTCGACACGTTTTTCGCCCGGGTGGAAAAAAAGTCGTACAACTTGGGGTTTTTTTTTGAAAAGATTTTAAATGTGAGGAGTCGCCACCAATCATTTTAAGGTGCGATCGGGACACATAAAAGTGTGATTTTAATAAAACATTTTATTTTTATAAAAAAACCAAGTTTAGGGTGTACGAAAACTAGAAATAGGTTTGGGAGTCAGTTATAGCGGGGAAGGATTAGCACCCCCCATCGCCTAAAAATTGGTACCTTGTTGATACCCTATATTTAAAATTGAAAATTTTGAGTTCGAACTTCATCTAATTTAAAAATCATTACGGATACAAAGTTGAAAAGAGTATTCGCTTATTAAAGCTAATTTCATTGACCCCTAGCATGAATGAAAGAGATAGATATTGTGCCTAATACATAACATTTCCTCGATATTTTAGAAATCATGATGTGTCTTGAAAAGGATGTCGACCTATTTCGAAATCACCAGTAATCACTCTCTAAGCATACTTGCGAGAGATATACTTTTGACTCTTTATAAGTGAACATTGCCTTAGATTTAAATAAGATGCAATCAAATTTTTTATTGACCCTAATCAAATTAAGGGTGATTAAGGCTTTCTCTATCTTAAAGTGTCAATATGGAAACTAAAGAACTTAGAGGCCCAAACCTAATGTAGCTATAATATTAATCCTACTTGATTTTGACCGTTATGGAATCGAATAATAGATATGGTCCATGGAGCATTTAGGCGAGGCTAACTCATTATTCGCTAAATTAAAAGGACTAGATTGAAATCAAACAAAAAGTGGAGGCTCTATTTAACCTATTTAAATATATTAATTTAAAAGTCTAATTAAAATTTAATAACTAAAAATATAAGAAACTAATCAGGAGATCTAAATGTAAAAGTCTAAAGTTTAAGGATCTAAGTCCATAATACCTAAAGTTTAAGGATTAATCAATAATCAAAGATCTAGTAGTTACCTATTAACTTATTAAAAATAAGAGATTAAATTAATAAGTTTTAAAATTAGTCATGATTAACAATTTGCGGACTCGAAAAAGACTCTTGTATTCGAGCATTTTATGCAAAACTTGACTCAAATTGTTCCCTAATTATAACTAAGGTAAACCTAATTACTAAATCAAATGTGTATTAGAAGACGTGACTTAATGACAATTTCAAAAAAAAAACTAATTGAACAAAAAACTAGAAATACAAATTTCAATAACAACACAATTAAATAAATTAAAATAATAAATAAAAAAATTAAAATAAAAATATGCAAGGATTAAATTTCATTATCATTAAATTATAGGGATAAAAAAATAAATAAATTAAACATGTAATAAAAGGATTGATTAAAATAAAGTAAAAATGAATACTATATCAAAACAAAATAGAAAAATAGGTTAGTGACAAAAATATAAAACACGCTGAAAAGAGGGATTAAATGTGATTTTCCATTTTTAATAAGCCAATATGAATTAATAAATAAAAATGTGAAAATCACTCACCAGGAAACAAGATTTCAAAAAAAATTAAATAGTCATTGCAGGTGACCAGAATGAAAAACACGCTAAATTTGGGGGATTTAAATGTGATACTAATAAATATAACATACATTGAAATGGTAAACAATAAGTTTGGTCCTCGCAGGTGACCAAAGTGCAAAAACACGCTAAACTATGGTGGACTAAACAACAAATAACCCCTAACTTTCCGTATAAAACATACTTATTTTTCTTCATTTTAAACACATTTCAAAAAAAAACTTTCTTAGCATTCCATTCTCTCTCTCTCGACCGCCTTGATGAAACCTTCCCCGCCTCCTTCAACCGCCGCTCCGGCCACCACGCATAGTGCTGGAAATCCTAAATCGAACCCAAATAGTCCCAACCTATTTTTTTGACCTCTTAAAGCTAGATAGGGTCAAAATCTCCTAACAAGCTCCTAAATACCAAAAAAAACTCCCCGACACTTCGGCTTCTCGTATCTCCGATCAACACGACTATAAATGACCGTTGTTCGGCCACCATTCTCAGGTAACCGTTCGACTTCCTCCCTATTTTGATTTTGTTTTTTTTTCATTTTTTATAAAATACATATAGTTTTTTTTTTTTTCGAAACTGAAAAAAAAGAAAAAGTTTTACCTTAAAAAATTATTTTTCTATTGCTTCAAAAAACGAAGGAAGATGATCCCTTTTACACCATGGTTTTTGGGTTTTATATCCAAGATTACAGGGATAAATAAAATAAAATAAACCAAACACAATCCCTATTTGTTCCTGACATTACTGTGTGTGATGATTTGCACTTTAAATGCCCTGGATTTTTCGGGTTTTGCCGAGATTTATGATGGATTTGTTTTGGCTAAGCTCGACAACGGCAACGATCGGTGCAGTTTGTATTTAGGGAGGACTCGATTGATGACGTGGAGATTGTCTTGGCGGCGATGGCGGTTGATGATAGTATTTGTTAAGGTTAAGGTTAGGTTATGTTAGGTTTTGGGCTTGTAATTGGGCTGGAGTGTTTGAATATTGGGTAATGGGTTTGGGTTTGGTTTGGGTATTTTGTAATAATAAATAAATAATAATATTTTATAATAATAATATATAAAGTTGAAAAATGGTGATTACAACCGCACCTCTTTGCTCATTGTAGTGGAACGAGAATGAAGCAATGACATTAAGGTCTGTTTGTTTGGATGTAACTGGTTTTCGGAAAATGAATTACTGGAATTTGAATTACTGAAAAATAAATGATTAAATTCTGAAAATGAATTACATTTCTGAAAATGAATTAAATTTCTGGAAAAAGAATTAATTTCTGGAAAACATCTGGAAAACGTTTATGATGTTTTGAAAGATGTTTGTAAACATTTTTCCACTAGTTGAAGAGTTTTTTTAAAAATTATTTATTACAAATATTAAATAATATTATTATCATAAAACTTTAATATTATTATTTAAAATATTAAAATTATTTTATTATTAAATATTTTTTATAATTTTAATAAAAATTATTATTGGAATATTTTAGTGAAATAAAATATTAAATTATATTAATTATTTATTAAAGTAATAGTTATATTATATTTTAAAAATATTATTAGTATATTTTAAATATCTTTACTAAAATATTATTTAAATATAAATATTATTATTCATTATTAAATATAAAAATTTATTATATTATTAAAAAAAAATATAATATCTTATATTATATAAATTATTATTTTATATAATATTAAAATATATTATATTATTATAATATTAATAAATATATTTTAAATATTTAATAATTAATATTTTGATGAAAATGATATTAAATATTTTATTAATATTAAATTCATAAAATAAAATTATTTTGAGTATTTTTGCTTTGAAGTGAAAAGTTCGGAAAATGACTTACGAAAATGAATCCGTAAGTCATTTTACAGAAAACACAAAGGAAATTCTGTTACTAGGAAAATGAATTACGTTCCGGAAAATGAATTACGTGAAACAAACACGGGAAAACATTTTCCGGAAAATGAATTACATGAAACAAACACATCTTAAATACCATTTTTCAACGCGATCACTATTTGTCGAGTTTTGAACTCTTTGTTGGGGATGTCAATCCACCTCTTTTTGTGATGGATAAGACATGATTGAACAAGTTTTTCTCATTATAAACATATTCTTCAGAAACGTTGATCCAACTCTTTATGTGATGCTGATCCAACTCCTTATGTGATGGATGAGCCAAAATTGGTGTTGTTCCAACTCCTTATGTGGAATCAAATAAGGATGGACAAGTTCTTCTTATTATGAGCTTCTTCCACCTCATCGGATGAGTTTTTTCATTAACTCTTCATTGGAAATTTTTCTCCAACTCATTCTGTGATGGAATAGAACAAAGTGATGATGTTGATCCAACTCCATATGCAATGGATGAGCCAAGGATGAACAAGTTCTTCTCATTATAAACTTCTTCATTGGAAATGTTGATCCACCTCCTTCTATGATGGAGCTGAACAAAGGTTGAACAAGTTATTCTCATCATGAACTTATTCTCCCCATCGGATGAGTTCTTCTCATTATGAGCTCTCCCCTGGTAATGTTGATCCACTTCCTTCTGTGATGGAATAGAATAGTGATGATGCTGATCCAACTCCATGCGATGGATGAACAAAGTGTTTGAACAAGTTCTTCTCATTATGAACTTCTTCATTGGAAATATTGATCCACCTCATTCTATGATGGATTCAAGCAAAGGTTGAACAAGTTATTCTATGAACTTATTCTCCCTCATCGAATGAGTTCTTCTCACTTTAAACCCTTTCATTGGAAATGTTCACTGGTTTATCCTTTCTTTAAAAGTTTTAAACCTACAAAAGATTATCATATGTCAGTGATTTGTATTTAAAGTACCTGAAGGTAATGACCTGATGGTCCTCAATTTTGCTGAGATCCATTTCTTGAAGATGAAAAATATTGATTAATTCTTTGTTGAAATCATTTTCTTCCTCATGAGGCCGTGAAATAAAATCTTTGTTGACTCTTTATATTCCTTTCAGATATTCAAAACTTGATGAAAAATGGATGTATGCTCCTATTTTGTAAATGCCTAAATATGCTATGATGTCATTTTAATGCAAATTTTATTGTCTAGTGAATCTTTGCTTCTTTATCTTTGCTGAGTTTTCGTCTTTATTGGGTATATCTTGAAATGACACTGCTTATTCGTATTGAAGCGATCTGGCCACTTCTTGGTAAATGGTTGACTTCTCTACACGATAAGTCAAGTTGAATAAATTTATTACTTAAAAGGTTTCTAGGGAGACAATCGTAAGAATGACTCAAACACATCCAAAAAAATGGTCCTAAGAAGGACTCAAACAAGTTTCTAGAAAATGATCCTAAAGGACAAAATAGTTTCTCAAAGTATATTTTACAGGTATCCTCATGAGAGGGAAATTAAAATTTATCATTTTTTTATGAAATGATGAATGTATGATGTAAAGATGTAAATTCTGTAATATGTATGTGCATATTTTCTTGATCGGTTGGGAATAGTTGCAAGAGCAGTCTTCATTGCTAGAGGAGTCTTCATTCTCTTCCCAGTTTGGTTGTCTTCTTTATCTGTCTCACATGAGTGCATTCTTGCGAATCATGACTTGTGAGTGGGTGCATTTTGCCCTAGTAATTTTAGCCCTTGATAAATTTGGCTTCTCATTCCTTAACTTTTATAGAAATCCAATAGAGCTTTCATCTTGGCTAAGAAGTTCTGAAAGTGAATCTATCATTTCAAGCTCTGGAGATTGTATCGCTGCCTCCTTCCTTTTGACAGAAAATCAACAGCCACTGTCTGGAACTAACCACCATAAAACTGACAGAACATTCGTGTTCCCTGACAAGTCCTACGATACGTCCATGCCAAGGATGGTAGTTGGAACCTTAGAAACAACTGGAATTGAAGATGTTTGCTCAATTTCAACATCGAATTCAACCCTTTAAGCTTTGCATTGATTTTTTTTTCAAAGTTTATCGTTCATTTAGCGGAAAAGAACTTCCCAATTATCCACTTTTAATCTTAGTGCAGACATAACATTACCTTCCAAATGGGTGAAATTAGAATTTATGAAAACCCCTTAGAACTCACTGTATGTTACAATGCCCGACATACTCCTCATAACATTTTAAAATCAAACTTGGCTTCTTCAAAAATTCATTTAAGGTTATCATCAAGAAACACCTAAAATTAGCTTAGCTTCTTGAAAAATTCATTTGAAACATCAAGAAACCCCTGAAAACCAGGCTTAGCTTCTTTGAAAACTCATTTATAAATCATCAAGAAACTTCTAAAAATCATGCTTAGTTCTTTGAAAACTCATTTAAAAATCATCAGAAACTTCTGAAAATCGGTCTTAGCTTATTCAAAATTCATTTAAAATCATCAAGAAACTTTCAAAAATCTGTCTTAGTTTCTAATAAAATTACATTAGTCGGGTAACATGCCCTACTTTAAAAAATAATGATTGTTTTATGTATTGGGTTCCTCAATTCTTTGAGGTTCTGCCACTCTTAATATAATTCCCTCCATTGAGGCTTTAATTCTGATTTTTCTTTACTTTATCTTATTTCCTTGGAAAATATGTAAGAATTGTGGATATATGTATGGCAATATGAATGCACTTAAATGAATCAAATGTAATGCATGACTTTCATATATATAGAAATGTTGATCCTCCCTCAATAACTTGCCAGCTCTGGTTTGCAATCTTCTAGGGATCAACCTGACCATTTTGTGGTCTCTGTTTTCTATCTTCATTTCGAGGAAATACTTTCTCTCTCTAATTCTTGTTATGACAGGTATATGGCATTGACACCACTTCCTCTCTGACTCATGCTCAATTAAATTTGTTTCTCAAGACATACCTTTCAACTGAAGCATGAATCATCTGTTTCTTCAAGTAAACTTTATTTGTTTTCATTCTTCCCTTGGCACTCCAAACGGCTAGGCTCATTCACCATTTTGTTTATTTGAATCTTATGATCTCCACGGGTCTGGTTTTGGTAATGCCCCAATGTGGGTACTCATGGATCTCTTCATGCCAAATATCTTAGTCTCAAATGGTCTCATTCTGATGTCACTAAACAATAATGTTATCGAATAACTTGAGGGTTTCTCTTCATGATTCCATAATCAAATGGATATTTAAGAAGTGATTAATTCTTCTAACAAAAATGTCTTGCTTTTTTGCTATGAGCTGGGATATGTGCTATTTCGAATAAGGCGATCATGCTTCTTGACGGGTTTCACAATGTCACAAAGTAAATGTTAGAAGTTCTATCCTCCAGTCCTTTTGATCTCTCAACTATTTGCTTTCAAGATTGTGGAATGCTTCATCATTCTGGCATCGTTTGTTCTTTTTCTCTATTAGAGGCAGAATGAGCCTCACCAGCTTCAAAGACCTTTTAACTTGAGATTGTCATGTTTTAAAATGTTTTTCTCCTTTATTGTATTTTAAAAAAAAAATTGTAAAGTATCCCCCTTAATTCAGGCTTAGAATTGAAGTAAATCATAAACATGAGTTCACAGAATATAAAAAAAAATCAATTATTCTTTAAATTTTCACAGTTATGCTCCTTTCACAAGTGTCAAGACTGATGGGTTAACTTCAAGTGGCTTCCTATTTCTAAGGTTTCAGCCATCGAGATATCCTCATTTGTTTATATGACCATGTGAACCTTGTGACATGCCTCTCCTTCTTGGCTTGGCATATTAAGTTGACACATACAAAATAAGTAACTAGCATATTCAATTGCTAGACTTTTTGGAACACTTCCTTTTCAGTCTCTGAAATCTTTTATTTGTTCAAGTTTTGTAAACTCCTTTAATAGGGATGTACAAAAATATCAGTCTAAATATAATTCATGAGTGCTTGTGTGAGGTCGACTATAACAGGTGTTCATTGACTCCCTTAGTTCATTTTGCTAAAACCCCTTATTTAGTAAAGATTTAATTTGTCATTATTTGGCTAGCTGAGTTCAACTTTATTGTGTGTGTGTATATATATATATATAATTATAATTTTCCTTTATTGGCTAGCTGAATATATTCATAAAGCCGGGAATAATTGCTTTAGAGGAACAACTCAGCTTTATTGTATATGTATATAATTACGTTCATGGGTATGTCGATTCAATTTCTTAAGCTCGTCGAGGAGAATCTGTTATAGTCTGGGTGTTGTTAAAGTTCAGGAAATGTCATATTTAGAATTCAATTCCCAAGCAGCTGACCTAAACTAAATTCATCTACTCAACTATTTCATCTGGCTAAATTAGAATCATCATTAAACGTCCTCAACGAAAATAGAAACCAATCAGCTTTGCACCCTCATATGTCATATTCCCCATTTTGTCTGCCCATACACATACCTGAATGCCATGCCTTTCGATTGTCTCTTCATACGAGGAGAAGGCTATCTTAGTTCTTGTACTAAAAAGGTAAGGTGCTTGGGTACGTTCTGGAGTATACTCAATGGTTTGTTTTTATTTTGCATGGGTTTAATCTTGTCACTTGGTCAAATATTCATAATTTTAATCATTTAAAGAGTTTTTAATTCAATTTATATTCAAAGAACTGCAAGATTGCAAATTTGATTCAATGTTCACGATCTTTAAAATAGTATAAGTTCATTTAAATATCCTTACAAGAAAGTTAAGAAAGGATAAAAAAAATTCAAACAAGATGCTTCTCAACGTAAGGTGTAAATGTGGTGGATGACGACCTCCACATGTTCATCTAGAATGCCCCATTACTCATAGAATGTTGGGTGTCTAATTGGATTAGGGTCATTACACTCATTTCTCCCCATCTCTTGATAATCTCTCGTGTCATGACTCCCTTGTCGATGAGCTTTTCTATCTCTTCCATCAATGGTATGCACTTATCAGTGGGATGCCCCAATACCCCCAGATGAAAATCACAAGCACTATTCGAGTCATAGCCAGAAACAGATGGGCTAGTACTCATTCTCAAGGGCCTTGGTGTGAGGTACTTACTCTTGATTAAAGGGGATAACAAGACAGAAATGGGCACTTGAAAAATCTTGAGGGTCGTAATTTTCCAAGACATATTTTGCAGCCAGTCTCAGATTACTTCTCTTTTATTTTCCTTCTCGTCGTTTCCCATATCCTTCTCCTTTTTTAGTAACAAAGAAGTCTTGAGAGTTGAATCCTTTAACTTTGACTCACATACCTTACTTTCCTTGATTTTTCTCTTTTCTTTCTTCACGCCTTTTTTCGTATGCACTTTATTTGTTTTGAACCTATCAAATCTATTCTGGGGGCTGACTCCCAACTGTTTGACTGAAACTGACTGATTGTTAACATCCACCTCTATAACTCCATGAGCAAAAAGATTTTTGACTTTTCATTTCAAGTTACCATAATTCTCGATGGAGTGTTCTCGGGCTCTAGCATGATATTTACAAGAAACTTTCTCATTATACCAACTCGGATAAGGGGTAACAGAGGCTTAACCAGACATGGAGTAATCAGTTGAGCTTCGAGCAACTTGGGATATAATTTATTGTATGAAAATGAAGGAAAAGTGAGTAGAAACTCTTTTGACTTCATTTTCTCTTTGCCACTACTATGATCATCTTGAAGACCTAGTGAATGATCATTGAGATATCGTTTTGAAGGTTCAAATTTTGACTAACATTTTATGAGACATTAGCTTGTAGATCAACCCTTATCAATAAGTTTTGAGCTTCTAGAGAGCTTAGGTTTTCCATCTTCAAAGCATAACAACCTTCCGTGATGAGGTTTTGAACCTTTAATCTCATAACCGCACAACTTTCCGTAGAGTGACTAAAATCTCCAAGATGGAAGCTATATGAATTTTTGACACCTTTCCAATCTGACTCAAATAAGTATTAGGCCTTGGAGGAATAGGTGCTAGAATGCCACTTTCAAAGATAAAGGGAAAGAAGTCTGAATATGAACTAGAATCGGAATGAGAGGTATCTTCCTCTTTTCTTTTTATCATTTTAGCCTTCTTTACTGGTATGTGAATTTCCTCTATGCCTTTCTTCTTAGACTGAGACTTAACTTTTGTTTTAGAAGTTTCAACCTCAATTTCGCTTTCCCAACATGATTTCTATCACATTTTCTGGAATCATACCTGATTTTTGGAGTTAATTTAGATTACCATACTCCCCAATATGCTTTGATCATCTGCTGTCATCACATTGGTTGTGCAACCAATATTCAGATTTTTGCTCAAGTCTTCATCTTTTCTTACATAATAGAGTCTTCTAACAACTTCTCCCCATATATCATTATAGTCATCATGCTCATCAACTTGGACTTCTATTCTCTGGATTCAACTTTGAACTTTTGCTTCATCAATCATTTCTTGTTGGGTCCTTACGAGTTGTTCCTGGATTCTTTCGATCTTACAACATGTGTTAATATTTATTCATCACTTTTGATCTTTCTATAGACATGGCCCGAGTAACTTCAATTTACTTTCAAAACTTCTATCACAGTATCCTTCACAAGTTACTCTCATATTTTCATAATTAATGCATGAGATGTAATAGACATTACGCAATGTATGGTGTATAGATGCGAATGGAAAGATGAAAGATACACATATGATGCAAAAATATAGAAATGAGAATGCAAATGCAAAAAGTAAATGCAACAAAGGAATTGATCCCAAAATAATGTTCATTGAACAATTCTTGAAAACTGACAATGTCTCAGTACACTAGGGAAGTGAAAATCTGGTCCATCTGTAAGTTGTCTGGCTCTGGCGTGCATTTGGGTATTGCATCGTCTTTCATCAGATTTAGGCCTATTGTAAACCTTAAAAGCTTTTATTTCATCTCCTACTTTCGAAATTTATCAGCGGGTTCGTGACCTTCAACTATTGGCTTCAGCGTCGAATTTTTTTAGTTCAACTTGTTACATCAGTAGGTAGATGTCCACTTGTCTCATTAGTAGGTAGACTATCCCGATGATGCTACTCGATATATATAAAATCTCTATCTAACCCAATGAAAGGCATTGTGTGGGCATTATTTTTAAGAACCTTCTAAATGACTAGTTATTTCAGGGATCAATACCTTTGAACGATATGTTATGCTCATGCAAAAATACAACAAAGCACAAGAGTAGACAAGAAAAATCAAATTAGTAGAACAAGACAAAAAGAATTGAGGTAGTAGAATGATTATTCAAAGAAATGTAAACTCGCCAAAATAATAAATACGATCAAGCTGAGACTAAAAAATAAAGCATAAAAAAATTAAAAGTCCTAACCGCATGCGTTCTATTCTCCTATGTTATCCCACGGCTCTAGCGGGTTCTAGTAAAGGGTTCCTAAACCATCTTTACAACCTGATAAGGTTGAATCTGATTCTGGCCCATTACAGACTTGCGAATCAGATTCTGCTTAAGGGATCACATCGCTAAAGCGTGCCTCGAGCTGATATCCGAACATGCATCTTAGGATGCTTTCTAGAGGTAATTTGTCAGACTCACACGAGGAAGCCCAATACTCCCCATGAGGTGTGACTTTTCCCCTTACTTATACAAAACATGATTGAGCTCAGGTTTAGAGCTATGATATGCAACAATCCTAATATTCACAGAAGTGTAAGCTTTAACCAGAGTGAAAATCTTTTTTTTTTTGAAATAACATAATGAACTATAAATTAAATAAGATGAACTAGTAATTTCTAGAATCCTAAATATAGGGTAACCAACTCGTAGCTCGACTCTCAAGTTGTTTTGGAAAATAAAATCTCTTTAGCTGAGTCGCCAAGCTGTTGACACCATTTTTCCCTCGGGTGGGAAAAAAAATTCGTACGACGTAGGGTTTTCTTTGTTTTTTTAAATATAAGAATCGCACCAATCATTTTTAAGTGCGACCGGGATACCATAAAAATCATGTATTTAATAAAACATTTTTTTATCAAAATACCAAGTTTAGGGTCTACGAAAACCAAAAAAAGTTTCAGGAGTCAATTACGCGTGGGGAAGGATTAACACCCCCACAACACCAAAAAATTTGTACCTAGTTGATAACCCTATATTTAAATTAAAAATTTAAGTTCAAACTTCATCTAATTTAAAATCATTATGGATGCAAAGTTTAATAGGGTATTCGTTTATTAAAGCTAATAACATTCGCCCCTTAGCATGATACGGGAGATCAACTATTACGCCTAATAATCAGACATTGTCTTGATAATTTCGAAATCATGATACGATATTGAAAAGGATGTCAACCTATTCGAGAATTACCAGTAGTCACTCCATGAGCATACTTGTGAGAGATATACTATTGACTCCTTAATAATTGAACATTGCCTTAGATTTTAAAATAAGATGCAATCAAATAATTTTTATTGACCCTAATCAAACTAAGTGTATATTAAGGCTTTCTCTATATTAACGTGTCAAATTATGGAAATTAAAGACTTAAAGGCCCAAACTTGAAAATGTAGGCTCTAATATTAATCCTACTTGATTTTAACCCGTTATTAATCGAATACATATATGGTCCCTTGAGCATTTAGGTGAGGGCCAACTTAGATTATTCATTAAATTAAAAGGACTAGATTGAAATCTAACTAATTGAAATCTAACTAAAAGTGGAGGCTCTATTTAACCTATTTAAAAATATTAATTTAAATTCTAATTAAAATTTAAGGACTAAAAATATAAAGAACTACAATCAGGAGATCTAAATGTAAAAGTCTAAAGTTTAAGGATCTAAGTCTATAATACCTAACTTTAAGGATTAATCAATAAATCAAAGCTCTAATAATTATCCTAATTAACTTATTAAAAATTAAGGGATTGAATTAAATAAGTTTTAAAATTAGTCGATGAATTATGTCGAAATCATTTTTTCGCCCGGGCGGGGGAAGACGATACCGAGGGGTTTTTTCTTTGAAAAGAATTTTGAAATGTGAGGAGTCGCCACTAATCATTTAAGGTGCTATTGGGACACCATAAAAACCGAGTGATTTTAATAAAATATTTTATTTTTATCAAAATAACAAGTTTTAAGGTCTGCAAAAATCCAGAAATCAGGTTCGGGAGTCAGTTACGCATGGAGAATGTTTAGCACCCCATAAGCGTCCAAACATTGGTACCTAGTTAATTACCCTAAATTTAGAATCAAAAATTTTGAGTTCGAACTTTATTTAATTTAAAAGTCATTACGGATGGAAAGTTGAAAAGGGTATTCGTTATTAAGGCCTATAGCATTCTCCCCTAGCATAAATACGGGAGATCAGCTATTGTGCCTAATAACTGGACATGGCCTTAATTTTAAAAATCATGATACAGTCTTGAAAAGGATGCTGACCTATTTCGGGAATCACCAGTAGTCACCCCATGAGCATACTTGCGGGAGATATACCATTAATTCCCTAATAAGTGAACATTGCCTTAGGTTTGAAAATAAAATGTAATCAAACAAATTTTTATTCATCCTACTTAAGCTAAGAGTAAATTAAGGCTTTTTCTAGCTTAAAGTGTCAAATTATGAAAATTAAGGAACCTAGAAGCTCAAGCCTAAAATGTAGGTTATAATATTAACCCTATATAATTTTAAAATCTGATCTAAATGGAGACTCTAATATTAATTTAAATTAATTTTAATCAATATTGCAATATTCGAATAATTAAAAATGGAACCTCGAGCAAAAGCGATGATCAAATTAAAAAAATTCGTCTAAGTTTAAAGACTAGGTTTGGAACGAAGCCTAAAATAAAGGCTCTAATTATTAACCTAATAAATTTTAATTAATTATGGAATATTTGAATAATTAAAATGGAGCCTCGAGCAAAAGCGGAGAACGAATTAAGAATTCTCATAAATTAAAGGATTAACTATGAGAATATAAAGTTTAAACAAAATATCAAATTAAAATAAATGTCGTGAATAAAACTATTTGTAAAATAGATTATTTAAATATTAATACATATATACTATATATTCACAATATTTAATATATGTTTTTGTATACAAAGTACAACTTATATATATCATATAACAATAAAATACTAATAATAAGCATATATATATATATATATATATATATATATATATATATATATTATAATGCAAACGTAAGGTATAAAATATATTTTTACATACAGCATATAAACATAAATATAATATAAAGGAAACAAATAAATCTTATAGATATTTAACATATAACTTTATATATAAATATATAATATATAACAAGCAAAATATCTAACATATAATATTTACAGATTAATATATAGCATATAAGAAAATACCTAACTTATATACCTATATAAACAAGAAACATACCTTATATAAATTATAATAACATAATTGCATAGAGAAATTGCTAAAAAATAATTATTACTATATGGGAACATTACAAGAACAATAAATGGATATATATATATATAGTAAGAAGTTTTTATCTAATGAGAATATATAAAATAAAGTAAATCAATACTAATATCATTAAACTTTAAAGTATATAGAAATTAAATCAATTACATGAAAATATATTGAAAATTATAATAAAGTGAAAACTAAATAAATAGAATTTAATGGAGGAAATAAAGATAAGAAATTCAACATAATTAGCAGGAGAATAAATGTTTCAAATGTAAATACAATGTTAAATAAGTAAACTAGAAATAAGGACTGAAATAATACTAAGAAAAGTGCAATGTACAAATAAATGGACCAGAAAATTAGATCACAAAAGGACCAAATTAAAAATAAAATAAAAAATAGTATCAATATTAAAATATAATAATAAGAAGAAAAGTGATTGAAATGCAATAAATAAATAAAAAGTAGCTAAATAAAAAAAGAAAAAACGTGACTTTTAGTGACTGAAGTGTAAATAGGTGCCTAAATTAGGGGACCAGGACATGATTTTTCCTTTTTCAAAACCTGAACAATTACATAGCATCATAAAAATGGGAAAGTAACACAACAAGACCCATAAATTTGAAATTAAAACAAAATGACCCAAATTGGTTACCCAAACTCAAATATGCGGCCAAGTTACAGGGACCTAGACACAATTAACCCTTAAAAATAAAGACAAGCAAGGAAAAGGGAAAATAGCAGGTTTGGTCCCTACATGTGACCAAACTGCAAAAACACGGTAAAAATAGTGGACCTCAACGTGATTTTCCCCTAAACTTTCTATATAAATAACAAACTTTTCTTTATATTTAAATCCAAATCAGAAAAAAGCTCTCCCCTCTCTCATCAGTCGATCGTAGGCCAGCCGCCTCAAACACCCTCCGACCGCCGTTCGGCCACCGCACACGGCGGTCCGAAAACCCAAAATACCCAAAAAAATAAAACAAACCTAGATCTACCCACCTAGGACCTAGTTTAGGGCTTAAAACCACCAAAAACCCCTCTAAACTACCCAAAATCGGCCAAAACCCTTCGGCTTTCCCGACTCCGGTGATGCCTCTGATAACCCAGGTAAGCCTCGATCTATTACTTTTTTTTGTTTTTTGACTGCAAAATGACTTTGGTTGTTGCTGTTGTGGTTATATTTCGACTAACAAACCCATTTTTATTGTTCGGAATGAAAACTTTTATGCATGTTATTACCCCTTTTAAAGGAACACCGAAACTGGATGTTGGCTAAAAAACTAGAAAAACGACCTTCCTTTTTTTTACTCAGACCCGAAACTAATAAAACACAAAGGAATAAAAACAAAGAAAAAGCTATTCAAAATTAACAAAAAAACAGAAAAGAAATAACCTTGAAATCCTTTGTTATTTCTATGTTATTTTTACAGTGTTACATAGAGTTTTTTTTAGAACACACGAGAAAGTTTTAGTGTTTTTGCATGGTTTTTTATACCCGTTTACATAGCATTTACAAATGATTGATATTTTTTTTTCTTCTATGTTGTTTTTACAGGGGTACTGTGGAGTGTTGGGGTTGCCGACGTACTGGATTGGTCTCTGTTGGTATTGGGCAGAGAAGGGTGACTGCTGATTGGGGGATTAGGCAGCCACCTAAGGCTAGGGTTAGACCCGAATCAAGTCTAGTATTGGGCCCAGGGTTGGGTTTTTGAGGTTGGGTCTTGGGTTAGTTCTGTTGTATGTTTATGTTGGGTTGGGCTTGAGGCCCAATTGAAAAATGGTGATCATAATTAGCAATTTGGGGACTCGAACAACCGACTCGAGTATTCGATCATTTTATACAAAAACTTGACTCGAATTGTTCCCTAATTACAACTAAGGTAAAACCTAAGTACTAAATCAAATATTGTATTAGAAGACCCTAACTTAAAGACAATTTAAAAAAACAAATTGAACAAAAAACTAGAAATACAAATTTCAAATAAGAACACAATTAAATAAATTAAAATTAAGAAATAAATAGGAAATAGAAAATATCCAAGGATTAAATTGCATTATCATTAAATTACAGGGATAAAAAATAAAATAAATTAAACATGTAATAAAAGATTGAATTAAAATAAACTAAAAATAAGTAACTAAATCAAAACAAAATTAAAAAACAAGTTAGTGACCAAAATAAAAACACGCTAAAATAAGAAGGATTAAAATGTTATTTTTTATTTTAATCAGCCAAATATGCATTAATAAATAAAAATACGAAAATTACTCAATCAGGACAACAAGATTTCAAAAAAATTAAATAGTCACTGCAGGTGACCATAATGCAAAAACACGCAAAACTTTGGGGGATTTAAATGTGATTATACCAATCAATATATAACATACATGAAAAAAGGGTAAATAACTAGTTTCTTCCACACAGGTGACCAAAGTGAAAAAAACACGCTAAACTATAAGGGACTAAACAGCAAATAACCCCTAACTTTCCCTATAAAACATACTCTCTTTTTCATTTTAAACACATTTCAGAATGAAATTTAAAACTCTCTCAGTCTTCCCTTCTCTCTCTCTCGACCGGCCTTACTGAAACCTTCTCCGCCTCCTTCGACCGCCGCTCCGGCCACAGCTCATGATGGTCAGAAATCCCAAATCAAACCCAAAATAGCCCCAACCTATTTTTTGACCTCTTAAACCCATATCTAGGGTCTAAATCTCCTAACAAGGCTCCTACATACCCAAAAAAAAAACTCCTCGATGCTTCAGCTTCTCATATCTCTGATCAACACGACTATAAACGACCCTCCGTTCGGCCACCCTTCTCAGGTAACTGTTCGACTTTCTCCCTATTTGTGTTGTTGTTTTCTTTAATTTTTATTTATAAATATATATATATATTGAAACTAAAAAAAGAAAGTTTTACCTTAAAAAATTTGCTTTTCTATTGCTTCCAAAAACGATGGGAGAGGATCCATTTTACACCATGGTTTTCAAGTTTATACCTAAGATTACAGGATAAATAAAAAAAAAAACCAAACCTAATCCCTACTTGTTCCTGACATTTACTGTGTGTGATGATTTGGTCTTTAAATGCCCCGGAAACCATATAAGATCACACAAAGACTATACAAGGAAAAATTTTAAAAAAACTAACCAAATAAACTTGAATAAAATGTAGATACAAATAGATCTGACTGCATCGATAAATGAACCATAAAAAGAGATCAAGCTATTGAAAGACCATCGAAAAGCATAAATCAGAGTCGATCGGCGTGAAAAAACTATCCACGAACGCAAATCAAGTATCAAAAATCTAATCCGATAGTCCAAAGCAGGAAAATCAACATGATAATTAATAAACGTCATCTTGATCAGTCGTGACGATGTCAAATTAAACTCTGAGAAAAAGTATAAATGAAAACAACAACCAAACGACTGAAAACATACCCATAAAGACATAGAAAATGTTGTCATAAATATAGAGTTATTAAAAATTTTAAAACAAGAAAAAAGCAAAGATAAAGAAGAGAGAAAACTAGAGCTTTAGTACAAAGATGAAGAAAAAGAGAGACTAATTACAACTAAGGCTAGTGAATACCGATGATCGGATACCAACACTAAAACTAGTGCTCCATTAGTCACAAAGATGATGAAAAAGAGAAACTAGTTACAACTAAGGAAAAAGAGAGAAAACTAGAGCTTTAGTACAAAGGTTAAGTTTGTATTTGATGCACAAATTATATAAATTTATACATTATTAATAAATTATATGAGGACACATCATTAATGGTGAATAATGTGTGTTTTATAATGTGCCTGAACGTTTAGGCTGAAATTATACGGATATACAAGGGTGAAATTATTTTAGAGGGCCAAAATTTAATTATATTTTCAAAGAGTTTAAATGTAATTTTATTATTGTATTAATTTATAATTATATAATATTTAAAAAATAAAATTTGCTATTTTTAGGGGTAAAAGGTAAGTTCATCATAATATTAATTTAAAACTATCCAACTTTTAAGAGATTTTTCATATGTTGGGACACTGCTTCTCCTTAGATGCGCCCTCTCTCTCTACATGGTTTCAATTTAATGCACTTACAACATATAAAACATATAAATCTATATAGTAATGATTAGTCATGTACGACCAAGTGGTTTTAATGATTGAAAGAGTGATTGTTAGTTTTACTGGATCTGAATTCAAATACAACGATTTGCAGGATATTTAAATGTTTATTATCAAACGATTAAGAATTTATTTATTGAATCGTATGCAAATATTTTGATAAAAGTCCTTAAAAGTAATAACTAAAATTGTTCATACGTGGCATTGTACGATCAATGTATAAACTTCTATGCTAGAAAGTATCAATTATAAATCCATTTATAGAGATAAAATTTCATCAACCCTTTCTCTCTTTGTCTAATTTAAGCTTTTGTAACCACAAATACACATATATTGGGTGAACATTAATTTACAATTGATCAAGCTTTATATATTCTGAAATAAGAAATAAAACTCATAATTTACCCTTTACTATAGAAACAATGATGTAATTAGTTTACAAACTAGAAAGAAAAATACAGGCCTGTTTCTATATCCATTAGTCTGCCAAGAATAATTGATTTTTTTCCTGGAAAGCTAGATTTTGATATTCATCAAGATATTGGACATTAATCTGATTGTGAGTGTAGAGAAACCTTGATTGCATAAAATGCAATCTATGAATATGTTTGTATTTGAACTCATTATGACTCTAATAAAAAAGTGAATATTTTTTAGGTTCTAGCAGTTATGTCTACAGAGTGTATGTGTTGTCAACAGATTAAGAAAATTATAAAAAAAATATTTTCTTATAATCGAACTAAACTAATCACAAATACAAAGGATCAGATTACTGAACCAAATCTTTATTTGAATCTATCATTTTTTACTACAGATCAACTGTGTGAAGACTGGAAAAGGAAGAAAACATAAGAGAGAGGAAAAGAAAATAGAGAAAGCTGGAAAAAGAAAACATTTTCTTATTATTTGGATGTCAATCATGCATCGTCTTCATCACTAGCATACCATTTTCACTGTTTTCTCCTCTGGAAAAACAAAAAACAATCAGGTCAAGAGGGTCGGGAGTCTGGTCCTAATCGGAGCTCGAGATCCAATTCTATCTGAGATGACGAACCATCAACACCATCTCTTCCCCTGGAAACTTTACAAGGCCTTTTAGGGCTGCAATTTTTCTCTTCACTAGATTCTAATATGATCTCCGGATTCCGATAACGATCTTGAACTCGATCGAGTTCCGTGTTCGTTGTCTTCACTGTATCCGAAGAAGGTAGGTTTTCTTCTGAAGATTCCCTAAGCTTGGCCCTATCTCTTCTATGGACGTTCATATGACCTCCAAGAGCTTGAGCATTTGAGAACCCTCTTTTGCAGAAAGAACATGTGTAGGACTTGGAATGGCTTGAAACATCTTCTTCCAAGGACCAAACTGTTTGGTCGGATTTTTCCGGTTTTTGGTGTTTTGTCCCCATAATTCTTTATGTTTGAAGGAAAGGAAGAGAGGGGCAAAGGGAGAGTCAACTAGAAGGGCTTGTTTTGTGATAATTTTAATTAGTGGAATACTTGAAAACTCCTTACATGCATGAATATTCAACAACATAGTTTTTCTTTTTGGATGTCCCAACAGTAATCTCATTGACCATAACTACCATAACGTTTTATCAATAATTGAGGTTTTTACGTTTAATGTCAGATGTTTTTTTAGTCTAATATCATGATTTTGTTCTGATTAGTCTGGACCGACTAATATCGTACACTTGAATTTATCACTAATTCAAAAATATTTAAGATGTAAAATTAAAAATGGAAATAGATAATAGTTTTAAATGTATAAATTCAAATCTATCATCTATGAAAATAAAGTATAATTGAATAATAAATATTTGAAATCAAATATGTTTATTGGAAAAAATAAAATTAACTAACGAATATCCGAAAACTAATATGCATATATGACATTTGAAAAATTTTATTTTGAGAACATAATTTTTTTTATAAATTTTATTTAAAAATATTAGAAATAAAATTGATATTTATATAAAAAATAATAGACACTCACGATTAATCTTTATCTACTCTGAATTCTAATATCACAATTTAATCAACTTAGAATCAACAACAAATAATACTTAAAAAAACTAATTTAATCAAAATAACAAAATAGAAAGTGAAGACATTCATAATTTTAACTTATATTTGGATGTGAATTATTCATTACTATCCCTACATTGACATTACAATGCATAATCCTATGCGGTACAAAGTATAATTTTTTTTAAAGGAAAAAAACTTTAAAAAATATTAATTTATTTTTTGATAATATTTGAAGCAATGATGTTTTGAAATATAATTATTAAAATTAAAATTATTATATTTTATTGACAAATCACACGATATAAACGTCGAATTTATGCTACGTCGAATCACTACTATGCTTAATATTCTTGTTTACCAATTATTCAAATTGACCTAACTACTTATAACATTATAATTATATATGAATTAATAAATTATTGAATGGCTAACGAATATTGTACAACCTACCAATCTAAGGGCTATATATATTCAGGGATATATATATAGAAAAAGGTGTGTAGGGTAGTCATTTTCCTGAAAATTTAAAATTATTATATATTTTAGATTTTTAATATATTTTTTATTAAAAATATGTTTTCGTCTCTTAAAATTTTATAAGTTTGACCCCTTTTAAAGTTTTAAAATTTTATCTCCTAATATGAAATTATGCACTCGTTCCTATATATCAACCATTACATTTGGAGTTAAAACTAAATTTTTGTAGAATTCAATTTCTTTATATTAAAAGAATATTATTTTTTTTTAATTTTCATAAAATAGATAATTTGTTTATTTTATTAATATTTAAATTAAAATATTATTATATCATAAAGTTAAAAGTACCGTAGCCCTCCTAATCTCTTAATAATTTGGTCCCTAGCTTGAACCATAAACTTGCTCACATCCTAAAACAACATTTAAATCCTTAACTATATTATCTATCTTTGTGTTAACTATTGCAAAGTAAGTGATTCATTAGAACAATATTATCACAAAATAAACTCAGACCCCTAAATATATTAAAGACAGGTTAGCATCACTGTCATTTTTAAAACAAGGGATAGTTGCCGATTATTTTATCACTTTAAGAGTCGGTCTCATATTAAAATCTGTTATTTAATTTAGTGGTGAGTAGATTAGTTTAGAATGTTTGAGAATTCAAACAAAAAAATTGATAAAATATCACATGCAGGTATGCATGAGTTTTGGTTTAAATCAAATGAAGTATTGATGTGGAGTTCAAATGATGTATAGGTATTGTGCTATTTTTTAAAATGAGATCTTTAAAATATTTTATAATAAAGATTTATTTATTAAATTTAAAATTATGAAATATCTACGAGGAATTTTTATCAAAATTCATCATGGAAAACGATTAAAGATAATATCAAAATATTATTTGCAACTTTTTTGTCACTTTCCCAAGAACCAAATAGAAAGTTTGTTTTCCTTCGAATGGAAAAATTCGTTAGGACACAAAGTTTATACATGGACGTCCGTGAATGATATTTATATGTGATCCCTCAAATTTTGAGACCCTGTGATGTATCTTATGCCACACTTGTACAAAGTCGAACTTGATTGAATGTATAAAATTAGTCCCTAAAACCTAAATTTTTTTCTTCTTTCTAGCTGCTTGCTTCTTGTTTCTTGTTCTTTTCTTCTTTGTCTGGCAGACGATGACCTCAGTCTTGGTATTGGTCGTCGATTGTTTATATTTCTTGTTTTTATCTTTATTTTTTTATATTGCATCTTGTTTTTTTTCTTTCTATATGTATATTTTTTAATTTTCAATAACTTAGCCTTTATGCTACATTTTTGTTTGTCTTTATGACACGTTTTCCCCATCTTTTGGTATGTTTTCAGTTGTTCTACTATTTTTTTCGTGTTTAACTTTTTTAGGGTTAGATTTGACGACGCCTCGATTAATTAAGATATCACTTTTTTGTTATCATGTTGATCTTCCCTGACTTGGACCCTAGTATTGGATTTGGATACACAATTTACATTCAAAGATAGTTTTCTCACGACGCTTGACTCTAATTTGTAATTGTTGGTGATCTTTCAATAGTTTAATCCTCTGTTGTGATTTGTTTATCGATACAACCTGATCTGTTTGCATCTATCTTTTGTGTTAGGTATGGCTCATAAATATACCAGTAAAGAGGACAGGAGATGGAGCGGAGTGAGCGAAGCGAACGCAGCGAACATCAACTGTCCTTACAAAGAAAGTCTTGTTGTGGGGTTACAAATTATGTGGGTTGGGGGTGCGGGGGCGTAGCTCCCGCGGTACGGTACAGGGTTGATTTTGTAATTATGTACCAGGGTTTTCTATTATAAATAGAGATGTAACCTAGACCTAAAATATCATTGAATAAAAACTTCTAGCGCCGCCTAGGCACCGAGGACATAAGCACATTGCCGAACCTCGTAAAATTCTAGTGTTCTTTCGTTTTCTTTACCCGTTTTCGTCAACAATTGGTATCAGATGTCAGGAGCAAAATTCGAAGTCGCGAAATTCGATGGTCAGGGTAACTTCGGATTATGGCAAACGAGGGTGAAGGATCTATTGGCGCAGCAAGGGATCTTGAAGGCTTTGCGACCTACAAAGCCGGCGTCGATGGATGAGGAAGATTGGGAAGAATTGCAGCAGCGAGCGGCAGGAACCATACGATTATGCTTGGCGGACGAGGTCATGTATCACGTCATGCATCTATCGTCTCCAGACGAAATTTGGAGGAAGTTGGAAAGTCAGTTTATGTCCAAATCCTTAACGACAAAACTGTATCTGAAGCAGCGGCTGTATGGGCTGAAGATGCAGGACGATCACGATTTGGCGCAACACGTGAATGTCTTCAATCAAATCGTTTCTGATCTGGCTCGGCTTGATGTGAAAATTGAGGATGAAGACAGAGCGATGATTATGTTGTGTTCGTTGCCTTCCTCTTACGAACACATGGTGACTACTCTTACATATGGGAAAGAGACTATCAACGTTGAGGAGATTACTGCAGCCTTGTTGGCTCACAACCAGCGGAAGCAGAATGCAGGGGAAAGCTCTCAAGCCGATAGCTTATATGTCAAGGGTAATCGAGATCGTGGACAGAAGCCATAGAAGGCAGGGTCCGGGAAGCGGAATTCCAGATCCAAATCCAGGGATAAGAAGACGATTCACTGTTACAAGTGCAAGGAGGCGGGACATATGAAGCGAGACTGTCCGAAGTTGAAAAAGCAGACTGATGAGAAGCGTGATGGCTCATCCAAGTCTGTGAACGTGGTCGAGGATGATACTTCTGATTGCAGTGAGGGTGATATGCTTTCTATTTCAACGACACAATTGACGGATGCTTGGATTCTTGATTCTGGATGTTCTTATCACATCACGCCAAATAGGGAATGGTTTTCGACATACAGGCCGGTTAATTCTGGTTCGGTTTATTTGGGTGATGATCGATGTTGCAATATTGTTGGTATTGGTGATGTCAGAATTAAGATGCACGATGGCTCCGTTCGGACGTTGAGTGGTGTTCGACATATCCCAGACTTGAAGAAGAATTTGATTTCCTTGGGCACTTTGCACAAGAATGGTTTTATCCCTAAGGCTGACGAGGATAGGGAAATCATTCGGATTGTTAAAGGAGCATTGACTGTGATGAAAGGCAAGATGACTGCAGGGAATATCTACAGATTGTTAGGGAGTACCGTTGCAGGTGGAGTTCACTCTGTTGAGTCCTGTGATGATACGACAAAATTGTGGCATATGCGCCTTGCTCATCTTAGTGAACGTGGTATGGCAGAATTACACAAGAGAAACTTGTTGCATGGTGTCAAAAGCTGTAAGCTCGATTTTTGCAAGTATTGTGTTCTTGGTAAACAGACTAAAGTCCGTTTCAAGACTGCGAAGCACACAACTCAAGGGATTCTTGATTATGTGCATTCTGATGTATGGGGGCCTTCCACGACATCGTCTTTGGGTGGATCTAGGTACTATGTTACTTTTATTGATGATTTTTCACGGAAAGTTTGGGTGTATTTTTGAAACAAAAATCTGAAGTTTTTGAGAAGTTCAAGCTGTGGAAAGCTGAGGTAGAAAACCAAACAGGACGAAAAATCAAGTGTTTGCGGTCTGACAATGGTACGGAGTACACAGATTCACAGTTCCTACAATTCTGTAAGGAGCATGGGATTCAGAGGCATTTTACAGTGCGCAAGACACCACAACAGAATGGTGTTGCGGAACGAATGAACAGGTCGTTGAATGAAAGAGCCAGATGTTTGCGGTTGAATGCGGGGCTTCCCAAACACTTCTGGGCTGAGGCTGTTAACATGGCGTGTTACCTTATCAACAGATCGCCAAGGGCATCGCTGGCTGGGAAAGTTGCAGAAGAGGTATGGACTGGTCATGATGTTAGTTTTGATAACTTACGGATTTTTGGTTGTCCTGCTTATGTGCATGTACCTGCTGATGAGAGATCCAAACTTGATGCAAAATCGAAGGAGTGCATTTTTCTGGGTTACAAGAAAGGTGTCAAAGGATTCAAGTTCTGGGATCCAGTTGCGAAGAAAGTTGTGATTAGTAGAGATGTCGTTTTTGATGAACAGTCTATGTTGCAGCAGAAGCAAGACACGACAGTGGTAGATTTCGAGCAGTTTCCAGTTGAGAAACCAGAAACTTCTCAACCGACTTCTGGTGGTTCCACTACGGATGATTTGCAGGATTATAGTCTCGCCAGAGACAGGGTGAGACGGACGAATATAAAGCCTCCGAACAGATTGGGTTTTGAAGACTTGGTATCTTTGCACTTACTGTTAGCAATGATGATCCAGTTACTTTTCATGATGCCGTTACTAGTCAGGAAAACGACAAGTGGATGGCAGCCATGGTTGAGGAGATGGAGTCTTTGAATCACAATCGCACATGGGAGTTAGTTCCCCTTCCTGAGGGTAAGAAGCCGATTGGTTGCAATGGGTGTATAAGAAGAAACCAGCAGTAACAGAAAAAGAGGGGGAGAAGTTCAAGGCTCGTTTGGTAGCGAAGGGTTTTTCACAGCAGAAAGGAGTTGATTATGATGAAATCTTTTCTCCTGTGGTCAGGCACACTTCAATCCGAGCAGTACTGCATTGGTGGCTAGTTGGGATTTGCATTTAGAGCAGATGGATGTTAAAACTGCTTTTTTGCATGGTGATTTAGAGGAGCAGATCTACATGCGGCAACCTGAAGGTTTCACTCAACCTGGAAACGAGCATTTAGTTTGCAGATGAAGAAATCTTTGTACGGGTTAAAACAGTCTCCGAGACAGTGGTATAAACGGTTTGACTCCTATATGATCAAGATTGGCTACAACGATGTGAGTATGATTGTTGTGTCTATGTTAAGAGCCTTGATGATGGTTCTTTTATTTTTCTATTACTGTATGTTGATGATATGTTGATTGCTGCGAAGAACATGGATGATGTTATCGGTTGAAAACTTTATTGAGTCAGGAATTTGATATGAAAGATTTAGGTGCTGCAAAGAAAATTCTTGGAATGGAAATTTGCAGGGACAGAGACTCAAGGAAACTGCGGCTATCTCAACGGGGTTATGTTGAGAAAATGCAAGAAAGGTTTGCGATGAGCAGCGCAAAACCAGTTAGCACTCCATTGGCGAATCACTTTAAGCTCTCATCAGAACAGTGCCCCAAGACAGATAAGGAAGCTGAAGATATGGCAAAGGTTCCGTATTCTAATGCTGTTGGCTGCTTGATGTATGCGATGGTATGTACTCGTCCTGATTTAGCTCATGCTGTTAGTCAAGTTTGTAAGTACATGTCTAAACCTGGTAAGCAACATTGGGAAGCAGTCAAGTGGATCTTTCGATACTTAAAGGGTACTGTGGGACATGGAATTGTTTTTGGGAGTCAGCGGGATAATCCTTTGGTTGTAGGATATGTGGATTCAGACTATGCAGGTGACTTGGATAATAGAAGATCTACGACAGGGTATGTCTTTACTCTTGGTGGAGGGCCTATTTGTTGGAAGTCTATTGTTCAATCTATTGTGGCTCTATCTACAACTGAAGCTGAGTACATGGCAGCGGCTGAAGCTGCAAAAGAAGCTTTATGGCTTACTGGTTTAGTGAAGGAGTTGGGTGTTCAACAAGGTGGAGTTCAGTTGCTTTGTGATAATCAAAGTGCTATTCACTTGGCTAAGAATCAGGTGTATCGTGCTAGAACTAAACATATTGATGTAAGGTTCCACAAGATCAGAGAGTTGGTTGCATCTGGAGAGGTTTTGTTTCAGAAGGTACATACTGATGAAAATGCCGCTGATATGTTCACTAAGCCAGTTACGACAGACAAGTTCAAGCATTGCTTGGACTTGTTGAATGTTTCGAGTTGTTAAAGAAGCAAGGTAACCCAACCCACATTGAAGTTTCCAAGGGGCAGGATATTTGCCAAGGTGGAGATTTGTTAGGTATGGCTCATAAATATACCAGTAAAGAGGACAGGAGATGGAGCGGAGTGAGCGAAGCGAACGCAGCGAACATCAACTGTCCTTACAAAGAAAGTCTTGTTGTGGGGTTACAAATTATGTGGGTTGGGGGTGCGGGGGCGTAGCTCCCGCGGTACGGTACAGGGTTGATTTTGTAATTATGTACCAGGGTTTTCTATTATAAATAGAGATGTAACCTAGACCTAAAATATCATTGAATAAAAACTTCTAGCGCCGCCTAGGCACCGAGGACGTAAGCACATTGCCGAACCTCGTAAAATTCTCGTGTTCTTTCGTTTTCTTTACCCGTTTTCGTCAACATTTTGTTTGAATTTTTTAGATGGGATTCTAACCTTTTTTGTTTGGTCTTTATTTGATCTCAAATCATTATTTTCTTGTATTAATTTTTACAAGAATATATCCTAATTATATATTCATTGTAATATTAGATATTATCTATCTTTTTAATAAAATTAATTATTTCTATTTTAAAAAATTATGCTATAGTTAACCTAACTTTTACTAGATTTATTTTAATAATTAATATCCATTATAATTAATATCATATAAAAGTAAAACATATAATATACTTTTCACTTTTATAATATTAAAATATTTGAATAATAACTCTATAAAAGAAAAATATATAGAATGGAAATAATAAAAAAATATTTTACATGTTATTTGGAAAATTATTTTTAAAAGAATAGTAAGAAAGATTCTAAATATATGATCATTATATAATATTAAAATTAATTAAATAAAAAAATAAATACTTGATCTCACATTAAAGAGAGAAAGAGATTCATAAACATTGACTTTAAGTTATAAATACTTGATCTTACATTTTTTTTTAAACTGAAACGCCAACCTTTTATTGCAAATAAACATGTCTCCTGGGTAATAAAACAAATCAAAACTATCTAAGGAAATAATTGCAAAAAAGTTGTGAGCCCTAAAACCATTAAAGTAAAAAGAAACATGAAAATAAAGGGAAAAAAACCAGTGTAACAATTTCAAAGCAAAGGTTGGCCTTTCAACTACCTTGCAACCCGAGAGAAAAAAACTTTAATGCGAACCGTGGCAAGGGAAGCAGAAACCAGAAAGTAGAACCTGAGAATCACAAACTCAAAAAGCCAAGCAGTAGTTAGGGGGGCCGATCCAACGCCGGTCCTCAGCTGCCTGAGCTTCTACACTCCGCGGGGCCTCTTCAATCCAATAGTAATCGGTGGTACCCATCGTCGTTTCTGCCGCCAGGATGTGCGCCGCCAAATTTCCACTCCGATGAACAAATCAGAATGAACATTTCCCAAAAGCAGTAGCCCGTTGTTTCGCCTCCCACGACAGTGTACTAATCTCTGAAAAACGGGGCTCCGAAGATATCAGCTTTCCGAATACCGCCTTGGAATCGACTTCAGCTATTATTTCCTGAAGACCCAAGTGCGCTGCAAACGAAAGTGCATGAACAGCAGCCAGATCCTCAGCCAGAAAAATCGAGGTAACTCGTGGAACCCATCTCCTACATGCACCCAATATGAGACCCTGTTATCTCTGATGGTTACTCCTGGCTATGCTTGTTGTTGTGCATGTATGAATCGAGAGTCAAAATTAACCTTGACTGATGGGGAAATCAGGGCTGTCCACCGCACAAGATGAGCAGCTACAGCATCCTTGAGTTTGTATTTGCATGAAGAAAAATCTCGACTTTGTGTGCGAATTAAGGTAACAATTTCCTCCTTCTTTAAGATCTTGCCCTGATGATACTGTAGATTCCGCGTGGATCTTACATTTCAAAAAAGTGTCATTTTTAATAATAATATTACATTCTGTTAATCAAATATTTTCAATATATATCCCCAAAAAATATCCCTTAATATACGTCTGCCTAAGATTCATAAACGTTGACTTTTAGTTATAAATCAATGTTCCTGCTGAACTCGTTATTAAGATTCATAAAAATTAACAATTTTAAATTTATATTTTAATAAATGCATTTCCTTATTTTCATTCTTCTAGGTTGTCAAGGATGGAATTTCTTTTTGAAACGAACTCTTAATTATATTTTCTACACTTTATTAATATATAAGCCGCATTATTATTTATTATTCTTATGCAAATTAAATAATTTATCTTTTACATTTTTTTTAAAATAATCTTTTACATTTGCTAGTAGTCGGTATACATTCTTAATTTTTCTTCTTAACATAAAGATTATAACTTTAAATTTTAAATACTTGAGTTCATCATTTAGATTTATTGTTGTCCAAAGTTCTTTTAATCTAAATCCATATATTTTTATGGTAATTATAAATAAAAATACAATTTAAATTTGTAATTATTAAATTATATATAGGAAATATCAGTACACTATTCTCAATTCATGAATTAAACCCAAGTGACACTTGTTGGCATCATTAATGTTTCATTAAAACACTTAAATGTGAAATTATATCTAATAATAACCTTTTTTTTAATGCTGGACTTTGGGTTTGGTTCACAATTCTAAGTTTTCAAGTTTCAATTTAGTTCACTCATTTACGTTTTCATTAAACATGTTTTATTAGTCAAAATAACATTAATATATATATAAACTTTTAAATTTATAATCTTTTATTAATAAAGTAATAATTTGAATGAGATCTAAGATTAAAAAAACCTTATACCGGAACTTTCACTAATGTTGATGGTATGATTTGATTGTGAAATTTTTTTAATGGTTCATTCTTTTTAATTTGGAGAGTCATGGTCGGTTGTTTAGTGAAGGGAATTAGAAAAAAATAAATTAAAAACGACGATGAACAATCGTCTCGAAAGAGAAAAATTCATATTTTTAGCCTTTAGCAGTGTTAAACCTAAGATTATTATTATTTATAGGTTGACAGATTAAATAGATTTATCTATCAAATAACAAATATGGCTTTGATAGATCACATGAGACTGCAAGAGATCATTTTAAAGGATTGTAATTAATCGAAGGATATAGATTTTTAGAGATTTCTAGGAGCTCTGAAGGCTTCGATCAACGGAAGTGTTACTTTAAAAATTTCAATGAATTTCAGAGATATGCGGATAAGATCTTTTAACATAAAAGATTCAGAAGATGTATAACAATTAATTTTTAAAAAAATAAATAAAGAAGAGGGTAATTGACAAGGTCATGCATGCCAAATAGTTCAAAAGAATTGACCAGTAAACAAAATAGAGAGCGACACACAAAAGGATGTAACTGGTACGGCAAGATATTTGAATTATAAAATTATTAATAATAATAGAAGCGGTGAATGATTTAAGCATTTGATGATATAATTTTATAATAAGGTTGGTCTTTAACGTCAGTTAACATAACAGCTCCATGAAGTGGCTGTATTCTCCTCAACTAAGCATTTCGCATGCTCCCATGACGCAACACTTGAAATATATATATATATATATTATTGATCATGCAATGAGTCTGAAATATCTCATCGTCATCCATTTAAAAATTATTTTTTTAAAAGAAATTTTCACGTTTCTTTTGTCGATAAGTATTTTACTTTTGAATTCCAACAATTATATTTGACAATGTATTACCCGTTTGAATGATTGATTATTTATTTATTTGTAATCTTTTAAATCTCACAAATTTAAGAAAACCTTTAAACATTTAAAATCGATAGATTTTTTTGAGTGTGTTTATTGAAAAACTAATCATAGGAGAAATAGAAGAAATGAAATGTGAACGTTTGGATACCGATTTTGTCGTCGAAGATAATCAGTGATAGGCGGTGAATGGCTCCCGATGACAATCGAAAAGTGTAGTGAAAAAAGTAAATTATTTAAAAGTTCAATGACAAAATCGATACATTCCTAAAGTTCAATGTCTAAAAGTACATCATCTTAGGCATCAAAATAACAATAGTAAAATAACTTCTTTTTAGTGTGATAAGACACATAAACAATCATTAGTCATATCATCGCCCATTTATTGACTTAACGACTGGGTGACATAATTGAATATAAAACTAAAATTCAGTGCTATAATTGATATAATTAAAAATTTAATGGAATAAACGAGTCAATGGATAAGATTAAGTGATATCTAGTGTCGTTTACCCATAAATATATATGGGCAATTTATCATTGACAAACACTTAGTTTATACACAAATACGAAATGCTTTTACTGATACATTAAGGTTTAAATATACAAAAGGTGTCCAACTTTTGCTTAGTTTTTCATTTTAGTACCTAATGTTTATTTCGTTCCAATTTGGTACCTAATGTTTCATTTTGTTACTAAAAATGGGTCAAGCCATGAAATACTGTTAGTTTTCTCTGTTAAGTGAAACATGTCACAATCTGATAATTTTAAAAATTTTTATATTAAATTAAAAAAATAAAATTATATATTTTTTAAAAAAGAAAACACATAAATTTCAAAATAACCCAAAACTTTGAAAACCTTCATTTCAACCTTAAACCCACGCCGATCGTCACCCTTTGCCGTCAACGAAGCTCCACCTGACCTCACCTCCCCTCGACAACCAAAATCCTTATGAAATCATGACTGATCAACGACCGATCGACGACGAATCGATGTTTTATACTCCACAAACTCTATGATGAAAATCGCAATCCCAACCAATTTAGACGGTCAATCGACGACAACTACGACGATTTATAACTAGGATGATGACAAGGACTACGTCGACGGTGGTGGTCGTGGTAGGAAAGGGCGGCGTCAGCGTGTTAGCGTTAGGATTTGGGGATTTTAGTGATTTTGAGCATTTTTGTAATTTAAAAGAAATAAGGGCTTTTTATAAATATAATAATATTTTTTAACATTTTTTAAGAAAATCAAAATTACGAGATTGTGACACATGTCACTAAACGAAGAAAACTAACGGTCCGTCATGGCTTGACCCATTTTGAGTAACGAAATGAAACGTTAGACACCAAATTAGAACGAAATAATCGTTAGGCGCTAAACTAGAAAAACAAGCGCACCTTTTGCATATTTAAGCCATACATTAATTATCTGGTTCTCATTCCTTTACCTGGAGATACAGTTTTGTGGACAAAAATGTATAACCTCATGAAAATCTCCCTTGTAAGTAAAGTGAGTTTATTTTATCTTTTTTTTTAATTAAAAAAAGTCACTAAATCTTGCTTGAAATAGAGTTCCTTTAACACTGTAAAAGCTGCATTAGAGGCCAGAAAATATACAGTCTATGAAATCCACTTGAAGCCTACTATCGACAGAGTTTTTTCGCCTGGGCAGGGAAAGACCTATACTGACTCGGGGGTTTTCCCTTTTTGAAAAGATTTTTCGAAATATGAGGAGTCACCACCAATCATTTAAGGTGCGATTGGGACACTGTAAAAATGGGGTGATTTTAATAAAACATTTTATTTTTTATTAAAATACCAAGTTTTAAGGTCTGCGAAAATCCAGAAATTAGATTCGCGAGTTAGTTACGCGTGGTGATGGATTAGCACCTCCACAAGCGTCCAAAAATTGGTACCTAGTTGATTACCCTATATTTAAAATCAAAAATTTTTGAGTTCGGTCTTTATTTAATTTGAGAATCATTACGGATGCAAAGTTGAAAAGGGTATCCGTTTATTAAGACCGATATCATTCACCCCTAGCATAAATGCAAGAGATCAATTATTGTGCCTAATAACCGGACATTGCCTTAATTTTAGAAATCATGATGCGATTTTTGAAAAGGATGTCGACTTATTTCAGGAATCACCAATAGTCACCCCCTGATCATACTTGGGGGATATATACCATTAATTCCCTATATAATCACCATTTTCTACCCCAAAATTACAACCGAGCCTCTATCCCGAAACCAGAACTGACACCAAGCCATAACCCGACCCGGGGCCCAAATTGAGTCACCCAAAACCCCTCAATCAATTGCAGCCGACCCAATAACAACTTAGTTGGCACCTCCCTCTGCCCCAACCGAAGAAAAGCCACATGTGCACGCCACCAGTCTAACACTATACAATCTGCAGAAACAAAATAGAAGTAACAAAAATAGCCATCATGTAATTTCAATGTAAATGATTATAAAACCCACACACAAATCTATAAAAGCTCTTGGCAATTCAGAAAAAAAGATACTGAAACTTTGTAATCCTTTTTTCACAGTAATAACAATAAATTTTTCAAGGTTATTTTTTCCTTTAGTTTGATTAATTTTTTTCCTATCCTTTAATTTCGACAACAACAAAAAAGAAAGGAGAGACTTTACCTTTCTATCGGAGCCTCACCAGCGGCCGAGGTCTCCGTTGGCCAATCCGAACGTTCGAAAGGGAAAAGAGGAGTCGGTGAGCAACATACTTGAAAACGAACGTGATCCAACAACGGATAACCGAGATCCGGACAGTGGAAGTCGAGGGGCTCTCGACCATTTTCACGACGTTGGAGGTCGTTTCGTGCGAAACCGAGCTCAAATCGGCGACGAGGAAGTCGATACGAGCCTTCTGGTGAATTTTAGTGGCCAAAGGCCACCGTCGACTGCATGACGACCGGCGATGACTGGGCCGATGGCCGGCGAGGGACAGGCGGCCGACGATGAACCATTTTCTAGAGAGAGGTGAGAGCCTCTCTCTTTCTTTTTTTTAAAAAACAAAATAAATGAAAAAATTAAAAAACTTTGTATTTATAAATAAATTTCGAGGAAAATCGCGTTTTAGGTTCCCTAAACTTTGTCGTGATTTTACAAAATAGTCACTATCATGGACCGTTTTCATAATTTCCCATTTATGCTTTGTATTTTTGGTAAATGCGCATTTTAGTCCCCTAATGTTTGCCGTGTTTTCTCATTTTGGTCACTTGACCTCTTTTTTCTGATTTATTGCACTTTTTACCATTTTATTTTAGTCACTGTTTATTTTTTATTTAGCCATTGTTATTTTATTTTATTTTACGCATTTTGTTCACTGCCTTTTTTGATTTAGCTACTGTGTTTTATTTTGTTACATTTTAGTCCTTTATATTCATTAATTGTTTTTATTTTGGCCTTCAATTTTAAATTCCTTTTAACTTAGTCCTTGTTAGATCATTTGTCTTTTAAATTATACTCGTTTTGATTTTTGATTTTAATATTTTAGACCTCTTCTAAATTACTTTTATTTTATATTTAGTCCTTAAATTAGGAGAATTCTTAATTTGGTCTTCGCTTTTGCTTGAGGTTCCAATTTAATTTTTCAGATCCTAAAATTAATTTAGATTAATATTATAGCCTCTATTTCATATTAGATTTTAAACTAGTCTTTTAATTTAGGGAATAATTCGAGGTGGCTCTCGCTTAAATGCTCGAGGGACCATCTCAGTTATTCGAGTTAATAATTGATTAAAAATAAAATATGGTTAACATTAGAGCCTACATTTTTAGGTTTATGCCTCTAGGTCCTTTAATTTTCATAAATTGACACTTTAAGCTAGAAAAAGCCTTGATTTACAGTTAGCTTAATTAGGATGAATAAAAATTCGTTTGATTGCATTTTATTTTTAAACCAAGGCAATGTTTACTTATTAGGGAATTAATGGTATATTGTTGAGTTAATCAATCTACGGAATAGGCCAAGAGGGGGGTGAATTGGCAATTAAAATTTTGGTGGAAGCTTTTGCAAAAATTAAAAGTAATTGCACATCGATTTAGAGTGGTTCGACTTTCTCAACCAAAGTCTACGTCCACTACCTTAGCTATCCACAATAAGGATTTTCCAACAAGGCCAAAGAGATAACCTTACAACTCCCTCAAGAATATACCCCAATTCTTGAGAATACTCTTTCTCAAAGAGAATATTAAAAATTTGCAAACTTACAAGGAAATCCTTACAAGGTAGATTGTTTGCACAATTCTAGAACAAAGAAAAGAACACTAAAAAATGAATACAATTGAGTACAAGTAGTGTTCTTGAAATAAAAATGAATATTGAATGAAAAATAGGCTTGAAGTGCTCAAACAATGAGTTTGATGCTTTCTCTTTGATTCTTTCTTGATTCTAGTTTCTTGTTGTTTCTTGTTATTGATCAATGGCTTCTAAGCTTGTTTAAATACTCCTTCAATTGATTCTGAACGTTGGAGATGATTAGTGGAGTCAATAGAGCCTTTTAAGTGTGAAAACAATTAATAAATTCAGTTGGGAGTGTCAGTGCATCGATGCATACACAAGGTGCATCGGTGCATCAAGTGTAAAATTAAAATATTTTGACCGTTGGAGCACTTAGTGCATCGGTGCACTAAGTGTGCATCGATGCATAAAATGCATTCGATGTTTTGAATAAGCCTAAGTGCATTGATGCATGGTGTGTGCATCGATGCATAAAATGCATTCGATGTTTTCATTAAAACCTGAGTGCATCGATGCATGGAGAGTGCATCGATGCATAAACTGCATTCGATGTTCAATTTATTCATTGGTGCATCGATGCATGGATTGGTGCATCGGTACATCCCTTTGAAAAAATTATTTTTGGCTTGATTTCGGTTCAAAATACTTTGTGAAAATTATTTCAAAAATATATTAAGTATAAAACACAATTTTACACATTTAGTAAGGTTTGAAATTGATCTTGAAAGACTTGGAGTAATAATTTGATATTTGATTAATTGAATCGAATATACTTATAAAAATCTTTGTAAAATCTTAAAATTCATTTATACTTAGTTTGTTATATCGAAACATAAAAATATTTTCAACAATCTCCCCCTTTTTGATATAACAAAACATTTGAGTAATTTTAAGATTTGTTTAAAAATTTATTTTTTAAATCAATTTGAAAAGTTGAAAATTACTCCCCCTTACTATGATACATCTTCTCCCCCTTTTTATTAAATCAAAAAGACTCTAAAACGTTTTGAACAAGATTTTTGAAAAACATAGCTAATTGATTATAAATAAATATAGCTTAAGCTGCTAAGATCAAAGATCAAGAGAAAGGTTAGCCATTAGTTTTCATAAACAATATTCATAAACATGGAATGGATAATTGGTCATATATGTCTAATGATGCAAAAATAAGTATTAATATCAAAAAGAAAATTCAAACCAAACATATATATATTAAGATTTAATATCCAAAACAACCAAGATATAAATCCAAACAAATTCAAACATCCAACAATCAAAGTAAAACAATCCCAAAGCATTCAAAATGTTTTAACAAGAAAAGTTCTAAGTTGATCCAAAACAAAAACAAATGAAGGTCTACTCGTCCATAGAAGGATCAGGAGGAGGAGGAAATCGTGCTTGCATCTCAAGAGAGAGAGCATCCATACGTGCAAGTATATGCCGTTGAAACTCCATTTGTTGAGCTTCCAAGGTGTCTAAGCGATGATTAACGACTTCGTTGTTAGCAGTCAAATGGGATTCGAAGGAAGCAAACCGTAGATCAAATGTCTCCAAAAAATGAACAAAAATATGGAGGCACTTGATCCTCTTGTGGTGCCGACGCATTGTCGGGAACGTCAATGTCTTGAAATAATCCTTGAAGATCGGGATCATCATCTGTAGCCGGTGCCGGAGGAGGAGCACGAGAAGAGCTAGGAGCAGGAGGTGCTCGTGAAGAACTCACTCTCGGAGTTTCCTTAGAGGGTCGATAAACCCATTGACCAGTTTCCTCGTTCTGTTTCCAATTAGCTTTCTTCAACGAGGTGAGATTGATTTGGTTTTGGAGAGGAATGGGATTGTCAAGAGAGACGTTAAGACCGGGTTTGATAAAATGGTTACTAAGAAGACATCCATAAACTAATGTTTCGACATATTTTGAAGGAATAATGTTTATGCTATCCACTAGCTCACTAAATATAATGTGATGTTTTGACCAAATTTGAGAGGAATGTGATGTTGTTTTGCATGAATTAATGATATAAACAAGATTTGTAGTTGAAGAATGATTGAAATCTGTCAAAAATACGTTGATTTGAAACAAATGGAGAGTTGAGAGAGAGAGGTGACAAAGAGGTGTTTTGAGGGTTTTGAGATAAAGAAGATAAATAGGGTTTTTAACCAAAACCCGACGGATGCATCGATGCACTGTTAAGTGTATCGATGCATTAAGCACAAAAATGTCAAAAATCCGTTTTAAACACTCAAAATGCTAAATTAATTAGCTTTAGTGGTATTGGCAACTCATATATTAAAAATTAATCATGTTCAATCAATCAAATTAATCCTTAAATTATATTTGAACATAAAGTTAATTTTCACCAAAGAACATAAACTCCCCCTAACTAATAGCAAAGAATGCAATAAAAAATTATTATTATAAGCATTTTTCATTTATTCTTAAAAGTGCTAAAAATATTTTAAACATTAAGTGAAGATAGGTCAGTTAAACCTAATTCTCTCCTAAGTGTCCAAAATATTTCTTTGTCCAAAGGTTTTGTAATGATATCCGCTAATTGGTGCAAAGTATCAACAAATTCTAGAACTATATCTTCCTTAGCGACATGGTCTCTAATGAAGTGATGTCTAATTTCAATGTGCTTAGTTCTAGAGTGTTGAATGGGATTTTTAGTGAGACAAATAGCACTAGTATTGTCACAATTGATAGGAATAGTACCTACTCCCTAACTAATAGCAAAGAATGCAATAAAAAATTATTATTATAAGCATTTTTCATTTATTCTTAAAAGTGCTAAAAATATTTTAAACATTAAGTGAAGATAGGTCAGTTAAACCTAATTCTCTAAGTGTCCAAATATTTCTTTGTCCAAAGGTTTTGTAATGATATCCGCTAATTGGTGCAAAGTATCAACAAATTCTAGAACTATATCTTCCTTAGCGACATGGTCTCTAATGAAGTGATGTCTAATTTCAATGTGCTTAGTTCTAGAGTGTTGAATGGGATTTTTAGTGAGACAAATAGCACTAGTATTGTCACACTTGATAGGAATAGTACCTACTTCAATTCCATAATCAAAAAGTTGTTGTTTCATCCATAAAAGTTGTGCACAACAACTACCAACTGAAATGTATTCCGCTTCAGTGGTAGATAATGCAACACAATTTTGTTTCTTTGAAAACCAAGAAATCAACATATTTCCAAGGAATTGGCAAGTACCGGAGGTGCTTTTCCTATCTAATTTGCATCCTCCATAATCCGCATCAGAGAAGGAATACAAGCTAAAACTAGAGTCTCTGGGATACCAAAGTCCTAAACTAGGAGTGTCCTTAAGGTATCTAAAGATTCTCTTAAAAGCTAGTAAATGCTATTCCTTAGGACATGATTGAAATCTAGCACATAACCAAACACTAAACATAATGTCCGGTCTACTTGCAGTTAGATAAAGCAAAGATCCAATTATTGACCTGTATAATTTAATATCCACACATTTAGCTCCTTCATCTATGTCAAGCTTTGTTGATGAGCTCATTGGAGCGTTATGTGGTTTCCCATTTTCCAATCCAAACTTCTTGAGCATATCTTTGACGTACTTAGCTTGATTGATGAAGATGCCATCTTTTCTTTGCTTGATTTGGAGTCCCAAGAAAAATGAGAGCTCCCCCATCATGCTCATCTCAAATTCACTTTGCATTAGCTTAGAAAATTCTTGGCAAAAAACATCATTAGTAGAACCAAATATTATATCATCAACATAAATTTGAACTACTAATAAATATTTACCTTTATGCTTTAAAAACAATGTAGTGCCAACCTTCCCTTTTGAAAAAACCTTTTTTGATTAAAAAATTTGACAATCTTTCATACTAAGCTCTAGGAGCTTATTTTAAACCATAAAGAGCTTTTGTCAATTTAAGAACATGATTTGGAAATTTTGAATCTTCAAAACCAGGAGGTTGTTCCACGTACACTTCTTCTTTTATAAAACCATTTAAAAATGCACTTTTAACATCCATTTGATATAATTTAAATTTATGAAAACATGCAAATGCTAATAACATTCTAATTGCTTCCATCCTAGCTACGGGAGCGTATGTTTCATCATAGTATATGCCTTCTTCTTGAGTATACCCTTGATCAACAAGTCTAGCCTTGTTTCTCACTATATTACCACTTTCATCAAGCTTATTCCTAAATACCCATCTAGTACCTACAGTAGATTTATTACTAGGCCTTTCAACTAATGGCCATACTTGACTTCTCTCAAATTGATTTAACTCTTCTTGCATAGCCATAATCCAATGTTCATCTTTTAATGCTTCTTTGATGTTCTTAGGCTCTATGCATGAAATAAATGCAACATAATTACAAATATTTCTAAGAGAAGATCGAGTAGTTACCCTTTTGGATGGATCACCTATAATTTCACCATCCTTGACATAGTTGTACTCTCTTGGATAAGATACTTCCCTTTCTTCAATGGTTGGATTCTCGAGAGGATAATGAGTTTCCTCATCTTTTGTTTCTTCTTTTGATGATGATTCTCCAATATCATGTCTAACGTCATTTGCTTGTACAATACCTACATCATCATTAACACAAGAATCCTTCCTCGGAAGGGGATTATCATCGAAAACAACATGTATAGACTCTTCTACAAATAAAGTTCTTTTATTAAATACTCGATAAGATTTAGAATTTAAGGAATAACCCAGAAAAATTTCTTTATCACTTTTAGCATCAAATTTGCCAATGTTTTCTTTACCGTTGTTTAAAACAAAACATTTACATCCAAAAGGATGAAAATAGCTAATGTTAGGCTTTTTATTTTTGAAAATTTCATATGGAGTTTTCTTTAAAATTGGCATAATCATTACTTGATTTACAATATAACAAATGGTATTTGTGGCTTCTGTCGAAAAATATTTTGGCAAATTATTTTCACAAAGCATGGTTCTAGCCATTTCTTCTAAAGTTCAGTTTTTCCTCTCAACAACTCCATTTTGTTGAGGGGTTCTAGGTGCTGAAAAATTATGACTAATACCATTAGAATTACAAAACTCAGTAAATCTGAGATTTTCAAATTCAGTGCCATGATCACTCCTAACACTAGTTATAGAGTAACCTTTTTCGTTTTGGATTATTTTTGAAAATGTGATGAAATGTTCTAATGCTTCATCTTTAGTACTTAAAAATAGAACTCAAGTATATTTAGAATAGTCATCTACCAAGACAAATGCATATTGTTTTCCACCCAAGCTAGTAGTCCTAGTTGGCCCAAAAAGATTTATATGGATCAATTGTAATACTCTACTAGTTGATACGTCATTAATGGATTTAAAAGAAACTCGCTTTTGTTTTCCTTTAGCACAAGCATCACAGATTTTATCATTATCAAATTTAAGCTTAGGCAACCCTCGAACTAAATCTCCTTGAATTAGTCGTTGCAAAACACTCATACTAGCATGTCCTAGTCTCCTATGTCATAACCAACTATCATGATCATCCTTAGCAACTAGGCATAAATTAGTCATATCTATGGAATATAAATGCACCATGTAAATGTTTCCTATTCTATAACCAACAAGCATAATCAAAGTAGATGCAATGTCAATCAATTTTGCAAACACTTAATTTAAACATAAGACATTGTATCTTTTGTCAAATTCATCTAATCAGATTATGCTTTAATCCATTCACATACAAAACATTATGCAATGTGCACATGCATAAAGTTTTTGAAAATGTTATGCATTAAAACTTTATAATATAAAAAAATCTATGCATAAACATTAAGAAAAATTTAAGGTCAAAATTTTGCAAAACCAAAGTTCTTGAAAAATCGATAACAATTGTTAAAGAGATATCAATTACATTTTAAAAACAATTTTGACCAAAAATTAATATGATGAACTAGAGTTTATAAAACATTACCAAAAATTACTATGTTCATCATACAATATTTTTCAACATACATGAGATAAAACATAATCATTTAGAATTATTCAACATTTAAAACCTCATGCATGCATAAACTAAATGAGCAACCAAATGAAATAAAAACATTAAGTTTAGAGGTTACCCATTCCTTTTTCATGTGTGGCTAGAGCATCTTGAATATCATCATCTCCTTCACCATTGCTCCCACACACCTACAAGAGACATTTAAGTAGATTTTAGTATCCAAATTACTTTGGATCCTTGAACATTAGTTTCAATGCCTCTTGTTCCTTTTGGAACCCATACTTGTCTAATTTTAAATCGTTTTCCTTTCTTTAAAGGACAAGTATGTTCGTTGTGACCATGATAATGACAATGTGAACATATTGTCAAAATTTAACTAGATGAATTATTTAAAATGATATCTTTTTCTTTTGTTAAACATTCAAGCTTAACTTTCGAATCGAAATTTTCTTTTTCAATACTTTTAAATTTTATTTTTGAAAGCTCTAAATCCTTCTTCAAGATTTCATTTTGATTTTTGAAAATCCTTTTTCGTTTCTAGAAGAAGTTTGTTTAATTTGAAAATTTCTTTTTCAAAGTTTTCAGATTTTATTTTTGAAAGTTCTAACTCATTTCTCAACATTTCATTTTGATTTTCCAAGTATGTTTTAGCTTTCAAAAGAAGATCATTTTTAGCAATAAATTTAGAAATTAATTTATTTTATTTGGAGTTCATGGTCTCAAACTCCGAAAATAATTCATCATAAGCATCTTGTAACTCATTAAAAGATTTTGAATTTAATCTATTTGAGTTAGAAGATACCTTTGACTCTGTGAGAGCTAATAGAGACATCACCTTTATTGGTTTTTCTTCTTTCTTGTCTCTATATATCTCCTCAAGCTTATCCCTCATCTCCTTGGCATTTAAACAAGAAGAAACTCCTTTATATACATTAGGATCAATTGCACAACACAACATGTGCATATCCTTTGTATTTTGTTGAGCTTTCTTCCGTTCTTGATCACTCCACTTCTTTGTATTCTTCGTAGGAGAGGAATATCCTTTATCGATTATCATCCAAGCTTCCATATCATGTGCTTGGATAAATATCATCATGAACCTCTTCCAATGACGATAATTTGTTCCATTGAAGTAAGGAGGCACGTCAATTGGTTTGGATTCTTCCACAGAGAATGAACTGGAAGTGGACGACATCTTTATCGATTTAACTCTTCCCGAATCGACTCAAGAGGTGGTTAAACATTCAAATGAGTGAGGTTGTGATACCAATTGTTGAGTTAATCGATCTACGGAATATGCCAAGAGGGGGGTGAATTGGCAATTAAAATTATGGTGGAAGCTTTTGCAGAAAATTGAAAGTAATTGCACAACGATTTAGAGTGGTTCGACTTTCTCAACCGAAGTCTACGTTAACTACCTTAACTATCCACACTAAGGATTTTCTAATAAATTCACTAATTTGTTCTTTCTTTTGAGGCCAAAGAGATAACCTTACAACTCCCTTAAGAATATACCCCAATTCTTGAGAACACTCTTTATCAAAGAGAAGATTACAAATTTGCAAACTTACAAGGAAATCGTCACAAGGTAGATTGTTTGCACAATTCTAGAAAAAAGAAAAGAACACTAAAAAATGAATACAATTGAGTACAAGTAGTGTTCTTGAAAGAAAAATGAATATTGAATGAAAAATAGGCTTGAAGTGCTCAAACAATAAGTTTGATGCTTTCTCTTTGATTCTCTCTTGATTATAGTTTCTTGTTGTTTCTTGTTATTGATCAATAGCTTCTAAGCTTGTTTAAATACTCCTTCAATTGATTCTGAACATTGGGGATGATTAGTGGAGTCAATAGAGTCGTTTAACTGTGAAAACAATTAATAAAATCAGTTGGGAGCGTCAGTGCATCGATGCATACACAAGGTGCATCGGTGCATCAAGTGTAAAATTCAAATATTTTGACCGTTGAAACACTTAGTGCATCGGTGCACTAAGCTTGCATCGATGCATAAAATGCATTGGATGTTTTGAATAAGCCTAAGTGCATCGATGCATGGTGTGTGCATCGATGCATAAAATGCATTCGATGTTTTCATTAAAACCTGAGTGCATCAATGGATTGAGAGTGCATCGATGCATAAACTGCATTTGATGTTCAATTTATTCATTGGTGCATCGATGCATGGATTGGTGCATCGGTGCATCCCTTTGAAAATTTGATTTTAGGCTTGATTTCGGTTCAAAATACTTTGTGAAAATTGTTTCAAAAATATATTAAGTATAAAACACAATTTTACACATTTAGTAAGGTTTGAAATTGATCTTGAAAGAATTGGAGTAATAATTTGATATTCGATTAATTGAATCTAATATACTTATAAAAATCTTTGTAAAATCTTAAAATTCATTTATACTTAGTTTGTTATATCTAAACATAAAAATATTTTCAACATATATCTCCCGCAAATATGCTCAGGGGTTGACTACTGTTGATTCCCGAAATAGGTCGATATCTATTCCAAAAATCGCATCATGATTTCTAAAATTAAGGCAATGTCCTGATATTGGGAACAATAGTTGATCTCCCGCATTTATGCTAGGGGCGAATGCTATTGGTCTTAATAAATGGACACACTTTTCAACTTTGCATTTTTAATGATTTTTAAATTAAATAAAGATCGAACTCAAAATATTTTATTTTAAATATAGGGTAAACAACTAGGTACTAATTTTTGGGCGCTTGTGAGGGTGCTAATTCTTCCCCACGTGTAACTGACTCCAGAACCTAATTTCTGGATTTTCACAGACCTTAAAACTTGATATTTTGTTAAAAATAAAAAATATTATTAAAATCACTCGATTTTTATGGTGTTCCAATTGCACCTTAAATGATTGGTGGCAACTCCTCAAATTTCGAAATTCCTTTTCAAAAGAAAAACCCCTGAGTCGGTATCGGTCTTTCCTTGTCTGGGCGAAAAACGGTGTTGACGGCTTGGCGACTCCGCTGGGACGTTTTGTTTTTAAAAACAACTTGAGAGTCGAGCCACGAGTTGGTTACCCTATATTTAGGATTCTGGAAATTATGAGTTCGATCTTATTTAATTTACAATTCATTATGTTATTTCAAATCGAAAAAAGAGATTTTCTCTCCGGTCAATGCTTACACTTCTGTGAATTTATTTAGGAATGTTGCATATCATAGCTCTAAACCCGAGCTCCAACCCGATTTACCTAAGTAGGGAGAAACGTCACACCTCACGAGGATAATTGGGTTTCTTTTGTGTGTGTAACCTCCCAAAAGTCGGGTTAGTGACCAAAATGAAAGTTTTTGAAATTTAGTGATCAATTTCAAAAATGATTAAAAGATTAGGGACTTAATTAAAAAAATTTGGTGTTGGAGTTAATAGAAAAGTTTGATAGTAGAAAAGGTATAATGGTCATTTGATATGAAAGATTTTTTTTATTTTCCCTTTATAAAGGAAAACCACATGGAAATGAAAGAAAATAAAAGAGAAGTCTGGAAACTTTGCTCTTCTTCCTCTTCTCAACGTGAGCTCATCAACTAAGGTGAGTTTGATTTTTCAGCTGTATTTCTTTCAATTAAGGATTGGTTTTGATTGATAGAGCATAAGGAAAGACTATGGAAATTTAAAAGGATGTAGAAATTAAAAGAATGATAAGTTAGAAGAGATTAAATATAAGAGGTTTATAAGTGAAATCTTGGATGAGGGTTAGTAAGTAGAATTTGAGACTAAAATTGACTTGTCATCAGCTAAATTAAGAAGTATAAAGTGTTAGAATTAAAATTAGAACATGTTGGAAAATTGGTAGAATTCTTGATTTCAAGAGATAGGACTAGATTCTGAAGATAATGAAGGTTTAGATGGATATAAGTTGATTTAAGTAAGGGTAGTTAAGTTTAATGGCATGATAGGGGCTTAAAATAGAAGGTTTAGATTAGTATTGGTGAATTTTCAGGTTTTAAAAGTGAATTTTAGGCTATGAGTATCGGTACTGCTTCATCCAGTACCGATACTTCAAGAGTAAAAAAATGATCATTGGTATAGGGGTATCAATATTGGTTGAACAATATCGATACTATAAGCTTGAATTTAACAAAGGTATTCATGGGGTCTCGATACTTGGAGGGCAGTATCGATACCAAGAGTATCGATACCATAAGGTTAGTATCGGTACCACTTTTTGAAACAAGGATTTCGAATGCAAAATGGGTATCGATACCCATGATCAGTATCGATACCACAACTAGGGAAGTATCGGTACCATACCTTGGGTACCGATACTGCTCAACGTGTAAAATTTCATTAAGTATTTTGTTTAGTCTGATTTTTAAGGATCAAATTATAATACTTATAATTATGATATACGTACCATATGTATGATTGTGTAGATATTGATCAGAAGCAAATATTTGATGAGTCGACTAGATATAATTGAGCCAGAAAGAGTTAAGATATTGGTATTGATTAGTGAGGCCAGGTGGGTACATGTTATTATGTATAGGGTGTTTTATGGAAATAAGACTTGCGATGAGTCTATTTCCACTAATAGATTGTATGAATCCATAAATGCAAGTGTAGTATTGATATGATTTCTTTATAGACATTAATACAAGCATATGTTTATATGTTAAGTATGTGATTATTAGCCATGAGAATACATGTTTATATGATACGTGCTATGTGACCATGATATATGTGACCCCATAATAATATGAAATAAGTTATGTGATACTAAACTAATGAAATATATAAAAAGGTGGTATGAGCTATGTGATGAGTATCTATGTGAATATATGTCTATGAGGAGACATAAGAATAAGTTATAAGTCATGTGATATGTGATATGTGAATTATATGAAAATATTCTACATGTAAGTGATCTACGTGTCTACGTGAATATGTGAAATCATATAAAAGATAATGCCCATGTTATGTGACATGAGAGCTAGAGGTATAGTTGACATGCCAAGACTCGAGGGTTCTACGTGGTCTTTCGGGACATATATGTTATATGTGGTCTTTCGGGACATCTATGTGGTCCTTCGGGACAAAGTCTAAGTGCCCCTAGTGGGAATTATACGAGCTGTGGTGACAGCATATATGTAAAACCTCTATGTTCTCACATATCTTTAGTTCTCACATGTGTACATGGGCTAATGAAGAGATAATAACAAATATACTATATGTGATATATATGTTTTGTGATATGAAATGTGTTACAGAAATTATATGATGATGTGTATATGGTTTGGTCAAGAATGTTAGGTATAAGAGCATATGACTAAGAGATAAAAAAGGAAATGATGCTAATAATGATAATAATAATAATAATAATAAGGATGATGAGATGATATGTATATGTATGAATTTATGTTTTGATTCATAATGTGTTTTGTAGTTTAATATGATTATATGAATTATGCATAGTAGGAATTAGTATTGAGATGTTATATTTCTGTTTATTTATGCCTAACTAAGTCATCGACTTAGCGTATGAGTGTTTCACACGTAGGTTCCGAGAAGATTAAAGGGTAGAGAGGAGCAAGGCATGTAAGTTTTTCCTTACCGAAGGTCATATCAGAAAAGAAATGATTAATATATATTTTGTTTTAATGAATATATTTGGCATGTAATTAAGAGATTGAAATTTTATACGCTCTGATATGTTTTGTAAACCAATTGCTTTTAATTAAATTGAAATCCTTCATTCTTTTGTAAAATTAAATGTTTTGAAAAGTTAATGTGACACCTCGGACTCGTATCTGGGTCGGGTACGGGTTGGGGGTGTTATAGTGTAGGTCTTATAAACTATCTCTAGAAAGCATCCTAAGTTGTCTATCTGGATATCAGATCTGAGGTACGCTTTTAGTGGTGTGAACCCCTAACTAGAATCCGATTTGCAAGTCTATAATAGGCCAAAATTGGAGTCAACCTTAGCAGGTTGTGAAGATGGCTTAGGAACCCTTTGCTAGAACCCAATCTCATGTAGAGAATTTAGTAAACCTACCCCGCTGGAGCCATGTGGATAACCTAGGAGAATTAGAACGCATGCGGTTAGGACTATTAATTTTCTTTGTATGCTTTATTTTCAGTCTCAACTTTAAGTCGAATTTAATTATTATTACTAAGATTACATTTCCTTAACTAATCATTTCAACTGACTTGATTCTTTTTGTTTCTACTAGCATTGATTTCCTTTTGTCTTGTCTTGTTACATTTTTTCATGAACATGACATATCCTTCAAAGGTATTAATCCCTTAAATAACTTATCATTTAGAAGGTTATTGAAAAACAATGCCCACAATAATGCCTTTCACTGGGATCGAAAGAATTTTGAAGATGCTCTACGTAGATCAAGTAGCGTCAAAAGAGAGTCCACCAACTAAGGATACAAGCCAAACATCGACCTACTGAGATAACAATGTGGACTTAAGAAGATTCGACGCTGAAGCCAATAGTTGAAGATCACAAACCAGCTCGAAAGATATCTAAAAATAGGAGATGAAGTAAAAGCTTTGAAGACGATGCGGTACCCAGATGCTCACAGAAGCTGGACAACTTACAGATGGACTATATTTTCCCTTCCCCAGCGTACCAAGACATTGTCAATTTTTCAAGAATTTTTCAAGGAATAGTTATTTTTTGGATCAATTCCTTGTTGCATTTGCATCTCGCATTTTGCACTCTCATTTTTGCATCTTTGCATTTGCATGTGCATCTTTGCATTTTTGCATTAGTATATATACATTGTACATTACATGGTATACATTGCATTTCAACGTGAATTAATCATGGATCCCGAGAGTAACTTGCGTAGAATCTTATGATAGAAGTTTTGAGGTAAGATAAAGTCACCCCATTTGTACCATAAAAGGATTGAGAGCTATTGACATAATGCTATCACCGTTTGAAGTTCAAGGTGCATCACTAAAAATTGTGGGGCATTGAAGTGCAAGGCTCAGAATTTAATCGATTCAGGGGCATGGACATTCGATAAATGGTGAGGCATTCTGATACAAACCAAGAAAAATCATTGCAGCCACTAGGAACTTTTGATGCACTCGCATATTATCTTGTTTGAATTTATTTTCTTTCTCTTTTCGTTAAAAAGTTTGTAAGTCAATTGACAATCGAACATTTTAAATAAAATGCTACCTTTTGAGGTTATGACCAATGAGTAATTTTCACACTCGAAATTCAATAAATATCCACTGGATTAAAAGCTCTTTTAAGAATCAGAGTTATAGATCTATGATAAAATGACAAGATTGAAAACTGATCAAACAAAGACCCTTGACCTTACCACAGGTGATACATTCGAACCACACCCTTCTCTTGCAGGGACCAATATAGCATCTTCCTCTCATGAGGAAATGGTCAATAGGCTTGTCATTCAAGTATGGATAGGAGCAGACAACATGGGGCATCTCTTGTGTTTGACATTGTGAAGCTTCCTAGACTACACTTCTGTTGAAGACGTTCAGTGATGATCCTAATCTTTGCAAATGGAATAATGGAGTAGACGAATTTAGTTTAGGTTAGTTGTTTGGGAACTGAACTCTAAATATGGAATTTTTTAACCATCAAGGACACATAGACTATAATAGGTTCTTCTCGATAAGCTTAAGAAATTCTAAATCTAAATACTCAAGATGTTAATAAATTATTACTATAGATTATACAATAAAGCTAAGCTATTCCACTAAAACAATTGGTTATAGAGGAAACTCAAAAGCCCTGACTTTATGAATAGATTGCATTCAAACCATGACATTACTCGGATACTCGGCAGTTCGGTGTTTGCTCCACTGTAATTGTCAAGTCGAAGATTTTGTGATGATACGAACTCTTCAGATAGCCCAATGAAGGTGATTATAATATATATACAATAAAGTTGAATTCAACTAGCAAAACAATGGCGAATTAATTCAAATTGATCTAATAATGAGTTCCGATGAAAATAGACTAAGGGAATTAAGGAACACCTGTTATAGTCGGCTTCACAGAAGAACTCGGGAATTTTATATTTAGACTGATGTCCCTGCACTACCTCTTCTAAAAAAAGTATGTGAAGCTTGAACAAATGAAAGATTTTAGAGAATCAAAATATAAGTGTTCTAGAAGGTCTAGTGATTAATTATGTTATTTGCGTCATTTTGTCCGCAGCTGATTGAAATGCCAAGCCAAAAAAGAGGGGCATGTCGTAAGGTTCACAAGGATCGAAAAAGAAAGGAAGTATTTGATGACTAAAACCTTAGAAACTTTAAAGAGCTAACCTGAAACCAACCCATCAATTTTGACACTTGTCAAAGAGCTATAACTTTGAAAGATTAAAAGAGTTGTTGATTCTTTTGATATTTAGTGAACTCATGTTCTGTGATTTACTGCAATTGTGAGCCTAAAAGAATGGCATTTTTCTTAAACAAACTTTCCATATTTTGAAAATAAAAAAAAAAGAAAATATTTTCGGATAAGACAATCTCTCTGGAGAGTGTATCTTGGAAGTTGACAAAGGTCCCTCAGAACTAGAAGCACAGAATCAGAAATTAGGGAAAAGAATTTGAATGTAGGGAGCGAGAAAAACTGATTTTGCAAAGAAATGCAATGGTACTCATTGGTGTGGGAGGAGAATAAGGTGAACAAATCAAGGAGATAACCAAGATTGCTTGATCACCTCTTCGCTGCCCTTAGTCGAGAAAACATGCATCGGCATACACATGATTTTGCATCATTGCATCAAACATTCATCTTATGTAGCAAAAACTTTAATTTTCCCTCTCACGAGAGTACCCTTAAAATTTCTCTTGAAGTCATGTCTTTCTCAAAGACATTTTCTCTTCTCATGAGTACATTCAGGATAGTTGCATTCAGATACATTTTTATAGATCTTTTAGGAAAAATGAGATTAAAAGACAACAAGACGTCCTCAGCTAGAGGGAGCAATCATATTTAGATTCAACATTTTCAAAACAAAAATTGTCTCGCTTGAGACAGACTCATTTAATACAAGGGATTATCTCAGTTGAGATGGTTTCACTTGAAATAGAAGATTTTATCTCGCTTGAGATATTTTCACTCGAAATAGAAGAAATTATTAAACCTTGACTCGATTCACAACATTTCGAATTGAAAATGCCTTACTCGAAGTACTAACATTTCCAGTAGAGAATTCATGAGAATAACTTATTCAACCTTGGCTCGATTCATGTCATTTCAAATCAGTAACGCCTCACTCGAGGGACCAAAATTTCTAGTAAATAATTCATAAGAAAAAATTATTCAACTTTGGCTTGATTCATGACATTTCGAATCAGCAACACCTCACTAGAGGGACCAACATTTCCAATAAAGAATTCATTAGAAGAACTTATTCAACCTTAGCTTGATTCACAGTTTTGAATCAGCAACGCCTTACTCGAGGGACCAATATTTCCAGTAGAGAATTCATAGTGAAGAGCTTGTTCAACCTTTGTTCGATTCACGACATTTAGAATCAGTGACTCCTCACTCGAGAGACAAACATTTCCAGTGGACAGATCATGATGAGAATAACATGTAACTTGATGAACAGACATTGAGCTAGAGAATGGCTCTTTATTATCTTTGATTTATTCCTATTTCATAGTAATGAGCAAAGAGGGGCAGTTGTATCACCATTTTCTACCCCAAAATTACAACCGGGCCTCTAGCCCTAAACTATAACCCAAAACCCAAACCAAGCCCAAGCCAGGACTTGACCCGGGGCCCAAACCAAGCAACCCAAACTCTCAATCAATTGCAGCCAACCCAGTGACCACTCAGCTGGCACCTCCTTCTTCCCCAACCGAAGAAAATCCACTTATACACGCCACCCCTCCAATACTCTACAACCTGCAGACACAAAACAAAAGCAACAAAAATAGCCATCATGTAAGTTCAAGGTGAACGGGTATAAAACCCACACAAAATATTTGTAAAATCTCTCGAGAATTCAGGAAAACAAATATTGGAACTTTGTAATCCTTTTTTCACAGCAATAACAATAAATTTTTCAAGGTTATTTTTTTCCCTTCAGTTGGATTAATTTTTTTTATCCTTTAATTTCGAAAACAACAAAAAACAATGGACAAACTTTACCATTTGGTCAGAGCCTCACCGACGGCTGGGGTCTCTGTTGCCCAATCTAAATGGTCGAAAGCAAGAAGAGGTGTCGGTGAGCAACATACTTGAAAACTGAGGCGATCAAACAGCAGACGGTGGAGATCCGAGCAATGGAAGTCGAGGGGCTCTCAGTTATTTTCACTGTGTTGGAGGTCGTTTCGTGCAAAACCGGGCTCAAATCACCGAAAGGGAAGTCGAGACAAGCCTTCTGGTGAATTTTGATGGTCGAAGGCCACTGACGATGGCAGCGGCACGACGATAAGAGACAGGTAGCCGGATATGAACCAGTTTCTAGAGAGAGGGGGAGAGCATCTCTCTCTACATTTTTTAAAAAACAAAATAAATGAAAAAAATTGTGTTTATAAACAAAATTCAGGGAAAATCGTGTTTTAGGTCCCCCCAAACTTTGCCCTGTTCTGGCAAAATAATCATTGTCAGGGACCATTTTCATAATTTTCCTATTTACATGTATGCTTTGTATTTTTAGTAAATTCACGTTTTAGTCCCCTATGTTTGCCGTGTTTTCACATTTTGGTCACTATACCACCTTTTTCTGATTTATTGTACTTTTTATCATTCTTTTTTATTTTATTTTAATTTAGTCAATGTTTATTTCTGATTTAGCCACTGTTATTTTATTTTATGCATTTTGGTTTCTGTCTTTTTTTTATTTAGCTATTGTTTTTTTATTTTGTTACATTTTAGTCCTTTATATTCATTAATTATTTTTATTTTGGCCTTTAATTTTAAATTCCTTTTAACTTAGTCCTTGTTAGATCATTTGTCTTTTAAATTAAACTCGTTTTGATTTTTTATTTTAATATTTTAGTCTCTATCTAACTTAATTTTATTTTAGATTTAGTCCTTAACTTAGGATAATTCTTAATTTGGTCCTCGCTTTTGCTCGAGGTTCCAATTTAATTATTCATATCTTAAAATTAATTTAGGTCAATATTATAGCCTCAATTTTAGATTAGTTATCAAACGAGTCTTTTAATTTAGGGAATAATTCGAGGTGGCCCTCACTTAAATGTTCGAGGATCCATCTCAGTTATTCGATTCAATAATTAATTAAAAATCAAATAGGGTAACATTAGAGCCTACATTTTTAGGTTTATGCCTCTAGGTCCTTTAATTTTCATAAATTGACACTTTAAACTAGAAAAAGCCTTAATTTACCCTTAGCTTAATTAGGATGAATAAAAATTCGTTTGATTGCATTTTATTTTCAAACCTAAGGCAATGTTCACTTATTAGGGAATTAATGGTATATCTCCTGCAAGTATTCTCATGGGGTGACTACTGGTGATTCCCGAAATATGTCAACATCCTTTCTAAAAATTGCATCATGATTTCTAAAATTAAGGAAATGTTCGATTACTAGGAACAATAATTAATCTCTCGCATTTATGCATGGGGCGAATGCTATCGGTATTTTGATAAAAAAATGTTTTATTAAAATCACCAAATTTTTATGGTGTTCCAACCTTAAATGATTGATGGCGTCGAAATTCCTTTTCAAAAGAAAACCCCCGAGTCGGTATCGGTCTTTCCCGTCCGGGTGAAAAATGGTGTCGACACCCTAATAAGTGAACATTGACTTAGGTTTAAAAATAAAATGCAATCAAACAAATTTTTATTTATCCTAATTAAGTTAAGAGTAAATTAAGGCTTTTTCTAGCTTAAAGTGCCAAATTATGAAAATTAAAGGACCTAGAGGCATAAACCTAAAAGTGCAGGCTCTAATATTATTCCTTATTTGATTTTTAAACCAATTATTGAATCGAATAGCCGAGATGGTCCCTCGAGCATTTATGCGAGGGCCGACTCGAATTATTCCCTAAACTAAGATGATTATATCGAAATCTAGCTAAAAATGGAGGCTCTATTTAACCTATTTGATTATGTCAATATTAAAGTTCTAATCGAAGTTAGGGGACTAAAAGGACAAGGTCTAAAATATTGAGTTCTAAAAGACTTAAAAGTTTAAGGACCTAAATCAATAATTTCTAAATTTGAGGACTAATTAATAAACCAAAAACCTAATTATTATCTAAATTAACCTACTAAAAAGAGACTAAGCCTAAAGTTTTCAAAATTGAAAATTAATAAATTTTAAAAAGAGTTGAACAATCGGACATATTATGCGAAAACTCGACTCAAATTGCTCCATAATTAATAACAAAAGTGTTGTCCTAATTTCTAAATCTGATTTGAGTGTTAACCTAATATAAGATCGAAATATAAAACTTAAAATTATGAAGTATCGAATATTTTAAAAAAACTAATTAAAATGAAAATAAAAAACAAAAACAAAAACAAAAAAAAACACAACATAAAAAATAAAATATACTTGCACAAGGACCAAATTGCATAAATATCGAATTACTAAGCTAAAAAAAGAATAAATTGAACATATAACAGGGGCTAAATTAAAACAAGTCAAAATTAAAGGGCTAAATCTAAACAAAATAAAAAAAAGTAAAAAAAAGTCTAAAATACAAAAACACGCTAAAATTAAAGGGACCTAATGGCAATTATTCATTTTATTCAAGCATAAAAATAATATGTTAAATTATAAAGGATAAATTATAGAATTAGTCCACACAAATTTGTTTTTTTTAAAAGGTCACTACACATGACCAAAGTGTAAAAACATGCCTAACTTATAGGGGCTGAACAAAAAATTTACCAAAAAATATATATCATGTGTAAAAAAGGATAAATTAATAAATCAGTCCCTATAAGTGATTAACATGCAAAAACACGAGTAAAGTAGGGGGACTAAACAGTAAATATACCCAAATATATATATATATATATGTATATATATATATCAACAAAAGTGGGAAAATAATAAAAATGGTCCCTGCCTGGTGACCACTTTGCAAAAACACGCGTGAATTCAGAGTACCAAAGAGCAATTTTACTCGATACTTCATCAATATATACAATATTTTTTTATTTGAACGTAAAACACAAAAAAGGGGAACAAGCTTTCCCCTCTCTCCAAAAAACGTAGATATACCCCATAGGACCTCTTTTAGTGATAAAACCACAAAAAATATTCTAAAACCCCTCGAGAATCCCCCAAAACCTCTCGATTTCCCCAACTCCAGCAAACTCAGACGACCCGAATAAGTTTAGATCTGTTGTTTTCTTTTATTTTTTTTAGTTTTTTACTGTGAAATTACTGGTTGTTGTTATTAGGCTAAAAACTATATTTTTTTCATTTCGAAATGTTGTTAGTGTTAGAAACGAAACTAGAAAAAAGGGTGGTGATTTATTTCGAAAACTAAAAAAAAAACTATCCTTTTTTACTGATATTTAGAACCGAAAGCAGTACAAATACAAAACAAAAGGCTAAAAGTGATTCGAACTTTGAAAACAGAAAAAAAGTAACCTTGAATTCTTGTCTATTACTTTAAAAAAATGGGGATTACAGTGTGTTTTGACCAGAACAGTTTTTGTCTTTAATGCGTTTTACACTGGAAAAAATCACTAATTTTGTTGTCTTCTTTGCTTTATGGAGCAGGTGGTGACGGTGGCGTGCTGGAGTGGCTATTTGGTCATTGGGGCAGAGAGGGGTGACATCTGGTTTGGGGGAAGAAAGGTGGCCTTCGGTTGGGGTGTTTGGGTGACTATACTATAGGTTAGGGTTAGACCCAGATCGGGTCAAGTTTTGGGCCCTAGGTTGGTATTAAATTTAGGATGGGTTTTGGGTCTTGGTTGGGCTAGTTTGGGTTTGGGTTTAGGTTTTAGTTTGGGGCTTGGTGGGGTATTGGGTTAGGGACCGGTTGTAAAATGGGTTTGGGTATTGGGTTTAGGTTGGGTTAGTTTGGGTTTAAGTTTTATTTTATAATGGGTTGGGCTTGTTTTTTATTTGGGCTCAGTCGAGTTTAGGTTCGGTTGAGTTGAAAAATTGTGATTACAGATGCCCCTCTTTGCGCATTGTTGTGAAACGAGAATAAAGTAAAGATAATAAAGCACCATTTTTCATCTTTGTCTTTTCTTGTCAAGCTGTAAACTCTTCGCTAGGAATGCCAATTCACCTCTTTCTGCGGTGGAATCGAGCAGAGTGATAATACTGATCCGACCTCATATGTGATGCTTGACCCAAGGTGATGCTTATCTAACTCTTTATACGAAATCGTTGTGTTCTTGTTACAAATGATGTCATTTTTTCTTTGTTCTCTTGGCCAAGTCTCTATCTCTAGTTCTTCAAGCTACGAGTTATTCTCATCATGATCTTTTCACTGGAAATATTGAGCACTCAAGTGATGCGTTGTTGATTCGAAGTGTTGTGAATCGAGCAAAGGAAATGTGAAACATCCTGCCTGAAGGTCTTATGGATGGCCTTAATAACTTATCATCTTGCTCGAAGGATTTATAGATGACCCGAAGGATTTAAGCAACATGCTCGAAAGCTCGAAAGTCTTACTGATGGTAAGAAGGACTTTTACTTATTCGAAGTGTTGTTAATCGAGCAATAGAAAATGTTAACCCCTCTAGTGGGGCGTTACTGATTTGAAGTGTTATGAATCGAGTAAAGGAAATGTTGAAAACATCCTGCCTAAAGGTCTTATGGATGGTCGAAGGACTTATCATCTTGTTCGAAATACTTATAGATGACCTAAAGGATTTAAGCATCATGCTCGAAAGACTTACTGATGGCCTGAAGGACTTTTGCTGATTTGAAATGTTATGAATCAAGCAATAGGAAATGTTAACCCCTCTAGTGGGGCATTGTTGATTCCAAGTGTTCTGAATCGAGCAAAGGAAATTTTGAAAACATCATGTCCAAAGGTCTTATGGATGGCCCGAAGGACTTATCATCTTGCTCAAAAGACTTATAGATGACCTGAAGGATTTAAGCATCATGCTCAAAAGACTTACTAATTGCCCGAAAGACTTACTCATCAAGAAACCCTTGAAAATCAAGCTTAGTTTCTTAAAATCTCTCATTTTCAGTTATCATCAAGAAATCCCTAAAAATTAGGCTTAGCTTCTTTAAAAATTCTTTGGGAATTATCATCAAGAAACCCCTGAAAATCAGGCTTAGTTTCTAAAAGCTCATTTGAAAACATCAAGAAACCTTATAAATTAGGCTTAGCTTATTTGAAAAATTCATTTAAAAATATCCTATCAAGGAGTCTCTGAAAATCAGACATGATTTCTTTAAAAATTCTTTTAAAAACATCATGTCGTTTGGGTAACATGTCTCCTCATCAAAGTAATGATTCTTCTTTACTGGACTCCTCAATCCTTGAGGCTTAGCCACTTTGAACAAAAATTCCTCCATTCGAGGATCGAATTTTGCTCTTCTTTCTCTCTTTTATTTTCTTTGAACAATCTATAAAACTACTTTGATGCATGAAATGTGAATGCAATATATATATATCTAAATGTATTGCATGACTTTCTTATATGCATAAATGTTTATTAGTAATCCTCTTTTGACTTAAAAAATGGAGATCTCGGTCCTATTTCACTTGATCACTCTTGTATAGAGGCTACCCCCAATATCAACGTAGTCAAACTAATCATCTTGAACAATCATGTCCCTCCCATCTTCTATCTTTTGTCTTACTTCTTCAACATAATTCTAGAAGAAGTGCTTCCTCTCTTGAATTCTTGTTGTGATCATGGGCAACTTACACGTCTTTGACTCTACTTTTCAATCAAAATTGTTTCTCAAGAGTCATTTGCTAACTGAAGCGCGAATGGTTCAATTCAAGGTGAGCTCTTTTTATTGTTCATCTTCAGCCATGGCACTTCAAGTGGTGATACTCTTCTTTAGGGTCCTTCTGATTTCGATTGTTATTTCCATGTGTTTTACTTGTTCTTGTCAAATTTTAGGGCCTTCCTTTTCTGTGAGATCTTAAAAACATAGGGACATTTGAAGTAACTAAATTTTTCCTCGACATGGATTGATATACCAGGAAACCTCGAGGTAAGTTGTACCCCTCCTTGTTCAGTCCGTTGCCTCATTGATTCGCATCGCTCTTCATTTTGACTTGAGCCTCGTTGAGTTCAAGGACTTTTTCCTCGAGGGACTATCTTATTTGAAAGCATTTTTCACCTTTCTATTATTTTAAAAATCAAAGAAAGAAAGAATTTTTAAAGGATTACTCCTTAATTTAGGCTCATAATTGAAGAAAATCATAAACATGAATTCACATAATATCAAAAGAATTAACAACCCTTTTAATATTTTCAAAGTTATATCTCTTTGAAAAGTGTCAAAATTGATGGGTTGGCTTCTGATTTTCTAAGGTTTCGGTCATCAAAGATGTCTTTTTATTTTTCAGTTTTTGTGAAATTTATAACATGCCCTTCTTTTTTGGCTTGGTATTTTAATCGGATGTGGACAAAATGATGCAATGAGCATAATCAATTACTAGACTTTCTGAAACACTTCTATTTCGGTTCTCTGAGATCTTCTATTTGTTCAAGCTTCATAGACTTCCTTAGTAGAGGCAGTGTATGGACACCAACCTAATATAAAATTCTTGTGTGCTTGTGTGAGGTTGACTATGACAGGTGTTCCTCAACTCCCTTAGTCCATTTTCATTGAAACTCATTATTAGATCAACTTGATTTAATTTTCCATTTTTTAGCTAGCTAAATTTAGCTTTACTGTATATATATTATAATCACCTTCATTGGGCTAACTGAAGGGTTCGCCTCATCACAAAAATCTTAAACTTGACAATCACAGTGGAGCAAACACCAAACTGCCAAGTATTCGAGTAATATCATGGTTTGAATGCAATCTATTCATAAAGCCAGGGCTTTCGAGTTTCCTCTATAACCAATTGCTTTAGTGGAATAACTTACCTTTATTGTATAATAATTATTTATTAACTCTTTGAGTATTCAGATTTAGAATTTTTTAAGCTCATTGAAAAGAACTTGTTATAGTCTATCTGTCCTTGATGGTCAGAAAATCCCATATTTAGAGTTCAGTTCCCAAACAAACTGACCTATACTAAATTAATCCACTCTACTATTCCATTTGTAAAGATTATGATCATCACTGAACATCCTTAATATAAGTGTAGTCTAGTCAGTTTTGTAATGTCATACAAAAGAGATGCCTCATGTTGTCCGCTCCTAAACGTACCTGAATACCAATCCTCTTGATCATTTTCTCATGAGAGGGGAATACTATATCGGTCACTGCAAAAGAGGGGTATGGTATTCGAGTGTATCATCTGGGTAAGGTCAAGGGTCTTTGTTTTATGTAGGTTAAGTCTTGTCACTTTGTCAAAGATCCATAACTTTAATCATTTAAAGATTTTTTTTTTTAATTCAGTTGATATTTAGAGAACTGCAATATTGCAAATTTGATTCAATGATCACCATTTTTTAAAACAGCATAAGTTAATTAAAACATACTTACAAAAAGCTGAGAAATGACAAAAAAAAGTCCAAACAAGGTGTTGCAAATGGAATAAAGCTTCCTGATGGATGAAACGATCTCTGCATAATTAGGATGCCCCATTACTCATCTGATGCAGTGGTATTTGACTCGATCGGATGCTACATATTACCCTTTGATGCCCCATTCGAGTTCGTCATCCATTGTTCAACAAACTCTTGAGTTAACGTTCTATTACTGATGAACATCTCTATTTCTTTCATTAATGGATCGTAGCTCCCCGTAAAATGCTCAGGTTTCCCAATGTGAAAATCATAGACACTGTCTTTGTCGTAACTATGACCAGAAGGGCTTGGCATTACTTTCATTGGTCTTGGAGTGATATGTTGACCATTAACAAGATGAGGAAACAATTTTGATATGGGTGTTTGGAACACCTCCAAAGATTTTCTAACTCGATGAATCTTTTTTGGTCGATCTGAGTGACTAGTTGTCCTCCCTCTTTTTCGACCATGGGGTCTCTGGACGTGACATTTATTTACCTCATTATCATTTTATTTTTTTAATGGTTGATCTTTCCAAAGCATTCTTCAAATTTACCTTGGTGATTACATACTCTACTTGCTCCCTACTTGACACAAGATCTTCAAAATCATTTGTTAAATCTGCAAGTAGTCACTCGAAAAAAGGGTTCGAAGGGGTGTTATGGAACATACATGACATTTCCTTTTTTTACATTAGAGGTTGAACTTGAGCTATCATGCTTCTTCTTCTCAAAGCGTATTCTCTAAAGCTTTCAGTAGTTTTCATTTTCAATTTATGGAGATCTTGACGATTTGGAGCCAAGTCTTTGACATATTTGTATTGCTCTAGGAAGACATTAGCCAAATCGATCCATGACTTAATTTTATCTTTGCTCAAGCAGTTATACCACACATAGCCGGTCTAGTAAGACTGTCATGGACTCAATGAATTAATAAATCATCGTCATTCAAGTATCCTTCCATTTTTACCTTCAAATGGATTAAAGGGCAACTGGTACCATCATATTTTTCAAACTCAGATACCCTAAACTCGTGGAGAATGACCAAGGTGGGGACTAAGCTTAGCTCTCTCGCATCTAAGTTTTCATGGGACATTTCATCAGCCTTTATTGCTTCAATCGACCTTTCTAACTGCTTAATTTTTTTCTTTGAAATGCTCGATAAGCGCGAGATTTCTCCCCTTATCCAAATAGAATGTGTCATGGTGGTCAACTAACCTTGTTGTGTCAATTCATTGATGACTTTCAGCGGACGCTTTCTCTCGATTGACGGCTACTGTAGCCAATGTCCCAGTCATCTGACCCAACACTTCTTCTTAAGAGACTAAATCTTGACTTCTCATCCTCTGTTGCAGCGTGGCCATCTGATCTCGTAACTCTCATTGGGACTATAGTATTGTTTCTAACCTTTTATCCATCGAGAGTGGATGAGAATATGAATGAGTGATCTTAGTATTATTGTCATGTAACCTTCCAAAAATTAATCTGATGATTTTTATTAGAAATGTATAAAAATTAAAATAAATGAAATGCATGCAAAAAGGTGTCAATTTAGAGAAACCATGTTAAATGATTTTCATTGATCACAAAAGGTTTCAGTACATTGAATAACCAAACTACAGATAATGAATAGCTTTAGCTCCTAGCTTTTCTATCTCATTCAGGAGCTAGGTTATCTTCCAAGCATGGTCTAGTGCTGAGCCATCAATATACTTCAAATCCCTTGCAAAGGCAGCTAAGTCGACCAACTTGTGAGCCACGTTGCTTGCTTGAGTAACCGCCTCATTCATCGCGTCATCTTTTCTCTCCAGTTTACATTTCAACTTTTGAAGTTGTAAGTGATATTGATCATTTTCTCTCGTAAAAAACTCGACACGGTCATGAAGTTCTCGTGCAATATTCCTACAATCATACATCAGCTCTATCAGTGTTTTATTGTCAGCTTTACTGGCTTCTAGCTCAGCTTCTGAGTCGATAAAGGTTGTTCTCAATAATTTATTCTTTGCTTGCCAAAGCCCCAATTCTTGTAAGGCTGCTCTACGTTCAACTTCTGCAATCTGCAGATTTGGAGAGCACTTCTTAGATTGTCCTTTGTTCATTTTACAATTCTATTTCCATCGTTTAACATCACTCTTCCATTTAGAGGCCTCTTTTTCCTACTCTTCTGGGGTATTGCCTAAACCCACACTTTGGAAGGCTTGAATGATTCTTTGAAATCAATCTTGCATGGCTTCCAATTCTTTGTTTATAATGTCCTTTTCGCTCTGTAACTGATGTATTTGAGCTTTGTATTTCAGCAAATGCTCTTCTTTTTGGATATTCTCATTGATGCTTTTGTCCTTGTACTCTCTTGGTTTCACCTCGACCAGATTTTCGGCTACTGAACCAGGCTGATCCTCCTTCTCGAATTCCAGTATTATATGTTCTACCAGGCAAAAGATCTGACACTTAAAGGCAACAAATGTATCGATATAATGTTCTTGAGCTCCTGCATGATATTCGTAGTTGGCACTGGCATTGTACCACTCCTTATACGGAGGTTACGAAGGCTTCACATAATGTGGGTTCACTTCCTCTTAACTTTAGGCTATTCATGAGGTGCGTCTCTTTTGAACGAATAAAAGTTTTCAAAGCTGACGTCAAACACTGAGCCGCTTTAGTTGGATTGTTGTTATCTCTTATCTTCAAATTCTCAGGTACCTTTGTGGCATCTGGACCTTCCAAGAATATGAATTTATCCCGTTTGAAATGATCATATGACTTCTCTTCATCCATCTTTACTTTGTAATTCCTGATAACTTATTGATGTAGGCAATGATTGCACGAGGCTCCTTAAGTTTTTTTGGGTCACTTTGTTCAAAAGTAGCCTCTTGTGTTACAGCTTTATTTTTGTCGAGTTATTTCTCTCTTTGCACAGAAGCCTTTTTTTTTTTTTGCCAACACAACTATTCTATTCATCATCTTGGACATTTGCTCCCTCATTTGTTGCAGTTCACTTTGTTCTTCATCAGACATGCAATCTTCGGACGTATAACTCCCTGCTCTTCTCGAAACTTCTTTCGAATGCCATTTCTTAGCTATATCGCAGTCTACCTGATCATGACACCCCTTGTATAATGCGAAAACCTTTTAATTGATGACTACTTAGAATCGACACCCTTTTATATATGTCATGACCATATGATGCAAGAAAAAGAAAGGCAAAAAGAGAACAAGTTAAGATGTATAACAATAGGTAAGGTGTAACGGTAAATGCAAAGGCAAAATATGCAAATGCGGATGCAAATGCAATGAAAAGACTAATCCCAAATTAACTTTTCCTTGAACAATTCTTGAAAAACTGGCAATGTATCGGTTCAATGGGGAAGCGCAAATCTGGTCCATCCTTCAACTCCTGTAAGCGTCTAGGTATCGCATTGTCCTTCGTCAGATGTAGGCATATTGAAAATCTTCTACTTCGTCTCCTACTTTTGGAATTTTTTTTAGATGGTTTGTGATGTTCAACTATTGGTTTCAGTGTCGAATCTTCTTGAGTTTGACTTGTTACCTCAACTGGTCGATGTCTGGCTTGTCTTCTTAGTATGTAGACTCTGTCTTGATGCTACTCGACATACGTAGAGCATCTTCAAAATTTTACCTAACCCAACTAAAGTCATTATTGTGGCATTGTTTTTCAAGAAACTTCTAAAAGATCAGTTATGTAAGGGATCAATACCTCTGGATGATATGTCATGTTCATGCAAAGATGCAATAAGACCAGCTAAAAGGAAATCAATGTTAGTAGAAACAAGACAAAAAGAATCAAGTTAGTTGAAATGATTAGTCAAAGAAGTGTAATTTTAGTAACAATAATTAAATACGAATCAAAGTTGAGACTGAAAAATAAAGCATACAATGGACATTAATAGTCCTAACCGCATGTGTTCTAATTCTCCTAGGCTATCCACATTGCTCTAACGGGTAGGTTTACTACATTCCCTACATGTGGTGGTTTTAGCAAAGGTTCACAAGACATCTTTACAACCTGTTAAGGTTGACTCTAATTCTAGCCCATCACAGACTTGCGAATCAGATTCAGTTCAAGAAACCACACCACTAAGAGCGTGCCTCGGATCCAATATCCAGATAGGCAACTTAGGATGCTTTCCAGAGATACTTTATCATACCCACACAAGGAAGCTTAAGGCTCCTCGTGAGGTGTGACGTTTCTCCCTACTTAGGTAAACTGAATTGGAGCTCGGGTTTAGAATTATGATATGCAACAGTCTTAAATAAATTCATAGAAGTGTAAGCATTAACCAGAGAGAAAATCTTTTTTATTTGAAATAACATAACAAACTATAAATTAAAATAAGATCGAACTCATAATTTCTCAAAATCCTAAATATAGAATAACCAACTCGTGGATTGACTCTCAATTTATTTCAAAAACAAAACGTCCCCAGCATAGTTGCTAAGTTGTCAACATCGTTTTTTGCTCAGGCGGGGAAAGACTGATACTGACTCAAGGGTTTTCTCTTTTTGAAAAGATTTTTCGAAATGTGAGGAGTCGCCACCAATCATTTAAGGTGTCATTGGGACACCGTAAAAACTGAGTAATTTTAATAAAACATTTTATTTTTATCAAAATACTAAGTTTTAAGGTCTGTGAAAATCCAGAAATCAGGTTTGGTAGTCAGTTACGCGTGGGGAAGGATTAGCACCCTCATAAGCACCCAAAAATTGATACCGATTGATTACACTATATTTAAAATCGAAAATTTTTTAGTTCGATCTTTATTTAATTTGAGAATCATTACGAATGCAAAGTTGAAAAGGGTATCCGCATATTAAGACCAATAACATTCGCCCCAGAACATAAATGCGAGAGATCAATTATTGTGTGTAATAACCAGACATTGTCTTAATTTTAGAAATCGTGATGCGGTTTTTGAAAAGGATGTCGACCTATTTCGGGAATCACCAGTAGTCACCCCCTGAGCATAATTGCAGGAGATATACCATTAATACCCTAATAAGTGAATATTGCCTTAGGTTTAAAAATAAAATGCAATCAAACAAATTTTTATTTATCCTAATTAAGCTAAGAGTAAATTAAGGTTTTTTCTAGCTTCATGAGTCAAATTATGAAAATAAAAGGACCTAGAGGCATATACCTAAAAGTGTAGGCTTTAATATTATTCCCTATTTGATTTTTAAACTAATTATTGAATCGAATAGTCGAGATGGCCCCTCAAACATTTATCCAAGGGCCGACTCAAATTATTTCCTAAATTAAGAGGACTATATTGAAATCTAGCTAAAAATGGATGCTCTATTTAACCTATTTGATAATGTCAATATTAAAGTTCTAATCAAAGTTCGGGGACTAAAATGACAAGATCTAAAATATTGAGCTCTAAAAGACTTAAAAGTTTAAGGACCTAAATCAATCATTTCTAAAGCTGAGGACTAATTAATAAACAAAAAATCTAATTATTATCTAAATTAACATATTAAAAAGGGACTAAGCCTAAAGTATTTAATATTGAAAATTAATAAATTTTAAAAAGAGTCGAACAATCGATTCCAGTAATCGAGCAACTTATGCGAAAACTCAACTCGAATTGTTCCCTAATTAATAACTAAAGTGTCGTCCTAATTTCTAAATCTAATTTGAGTGTTAACCTAATCTAATAATGAAGTCTAAAACTTAAAACTATGAAGTATCGAATCATTTTTAAAAAACTAATTAAAATAAAATAAAAAACAGAAGAAAAAAACACAACATAAAAAATAAAAATAAAATAAGCATGCACAAGGACCAAATTGCATAAATATCGAATTACTAAGCCAAAAAAGAATAAATTGAACATATAACAAGGGCTAAATTAAAACATGTCAAAATTAAAGGGCTAAATCTAAACAAAATAAAAAAGTAAAGGGACTAAAATACAAAAACACGGTAAAAATTAAAGGGACATAATGACAATTATTCATTTTATTTAAGCCTAAAAATAATCTGTTAAATTATAAAGGATAAATTACAGAATTAGTCCACATAAATTTTTTAAAAAAATAAAAGGTCACTGCACATGACCAAAGTGTAAAAACACTTCTAACTTATAGGGACTAAACAACAAATTTAACAAAAAATATATATCATGTGTAAAAAATGATAAATCACAAAATCAATCCCTACAGGTGACTAACATGCAAAAATCACGCGTAAAGTCGGGGGACTAAACGGTAAATATACCAAAACAACATATCAACAGAAGTGGGAAAATTATAAAAAACGGTCCTTGCCTGGTGACCACTTTGCAAAAACGCGAGTGAATTCGGAGGACCAAAGAGCAATTTTACCTGAAACTTTAATTATATATACAACATTTTTCTTTTTTTCATTTGAACGTAAAACACAAAAAAGGGGGAGTAGCTCTCCCCTCTCTCCTCGACCGACCCACTGTCGGCCGCCTCGCCCCACCTCCGACCGTCGTCCGTCGTAAAAAATCCAAAATGACCCAAAACTCCAAAAAACGTAGATCTACCCCCCTAGGACCTCTTTTAGTGCTAAAACCACCAAAAAATGTTCTAAAACCCCTCGAGAATCCCCCAAAACCCTTCGACTTCCCCGACTATGGCGACCTCCGATGACATGGGTAAGTTTAGATCTATTGTTTGCTTTTATTTTTTTAGTTTTTTTACTACGAAATTACCGGTTGTTGTTATTAGGCTAAAAACTATATTTTTCATTTCAAAATGTTGTTAGTATTAGAAACGAAACTAGAAAAAGGGGTGGTGTTTTATTTCGAAAACTAAAAAAGAAACTATCCTTTTTTAATGCTATTTAAAACCGAAGGTAGTACAAATATAAAAAATAAAAATAAAAAAAAGGCTAAAAGTGATTCGAACTTTAAAAACATAAAAAAGTAACTTTCAATGCTTGTCTATTGCTTCAAAAAATGGAGATTACAATGTGTTTTGACCAGAAGATTTTTATGTCTTTAATGCTTGGGTTTTATACCTATTTTACACTGAAAAAATCATTAATTTTGTTGTCTTCTTTACTTTCTGCAGGTGGTGGTGACGGTGGCGTGCTGGAGTGGCTCTTTGGTTATTGGGGCAGAGAGGGGTGGCTTCTGGTTGGGGGAAGGAAGGTGGCCTTCAGTTGGGGTGTTTGGGCGGCTACCCTATGAGTTAGGGTTAGATGCGAATCGGGTCAAGTTTTAGGCCTCGGGTCGGGTATTAAATTTAGGTTGGGTTTTGGGTTTTGGTTGGGTTAGTTTGGGTTTAGGTTTTAGTTTGGGGCTTGGTGGGGTATTGGGTTAGGGCCCGGTTGTAAAATGGGTTTAGGTATTGGTTTTAGGTTGGGTTAGTTTGGGTTTAGGTTTTATTTTGCAATGGGTTAGGCTTGTCTTTTTTGGTGTAGGCTCGGTCGGGTTTACGTTCGGTTGGGCTAAAAAATGGTGATTACACCTGCAAAATGTGAAAATTATAAATATTGATATATGCTCAAACTCCAAATATATATATATATATATATATACTTGAAATTATGATATAGATTTGATACATCAACAATGGAATGAGCCCATGTATTGTTTGAATAGCTCTCAGTTGCACCCTTCAAGATTGTTACATTAAAACTTCGAATCACTTGAGCTATCTCCAGAAATAGACCATGTTCATTGCCATAAAAAGTACCATCATAGAAAACCCAACAAAGCTTCATTGTATCTGCCACTTTACCCACAACCCTGATAAAATGCAGAGACACCAAAGTCGCTAGTAATTTCGATCAACGAAGAACCGACTCGTAAGTACATAGTGTAATGCACGAATCAAATCGCGAGCAATAATTTTCACCCTTTTCCCCATGTGTACTTCAGATGAGAACGACGATCCACCACAAGGCCGATCGGGTATTCCCGGAAACATCCATCATCAATATGTCGCAACCGTCTTTCGGTTGGGCCCCGGAATTGGGCTTCGACTTGAAAAATGTGATTGGAGTCGCCACCGATTATTTATTTAAAAAATAAATAGGTTAATCGGATACCTTATATCTTACCTGATCTGCGTCTTACCAAAGATATGTCGGATTCGGGAGTCAATTACGGTCAAGGAAGGATTAGCACCCTTGAACCGCCCTTTCGGTACTTAGATAGTTCTAAAGGTGTGGCCTTTCATTTATTTTTCGAATCGTTTACAATAGCTTTGCCTTTGTATCTTCTCGTGCTTTCCTCTATGTTTTGTGTGTAAATCCTCTGCCAATCGTGTGTTACAATAGTGAGCTACAATGGCTATTTATAGTGCTTGTGGATCTTATCTTTAGGAGTTTAAAACATAGCAAAATTCTATCCTATTTTAGGAGTTGAATCCTAGCAGAATTCTATCCTATTTTTGAGAGTTTGAATCCTAGTAGGACGAAAAAGGTGTGTTGACAGCTGCCCCTCTTTGCCCATAGTCGTGTAACGGGGATAGGGCAAAGATTGAAAGACACACTTTTCGTTCGGTGGAGTTGAAAATTGACTCTGATGTTTCAATAACTCCCTGTCGAAATGAGTTACGGATGACTCCTCCGTCGTGAAGTCGAGTTCATCTGGAAGCTTCTGAGCACTATATCATTCGTCATGAAGTTGGAATCGAACTCAAAGCTTTTGGCGAGTGGCCTTTGAATCATCTTCTAGATCAAGATACTTCGTCGTGAAGGTGAAACTTGACTTGAAGACTTCGGTGTTGATGCGTTTCAGATGACTCATTCGTCGTGAAGTTGGGTCAATCTGTTTGTGAAATTGGAATCGTACAGGGCCCCTTCGTCGTGAAGTTGAGCCTGAGAATTGGATATCCTTCGCCATGAAGTTGAAATCCAAATATTGTTCCGAGTCCAATATCCTCCGCTGTGAAGTTGAAATTGGTTCTGGAACTGGGAAATTGTTTGTTGACAGTCAGTCGCCCCTTTGCTATGAAGTTGAGCTTGTACTGTCTCGAGTCTAATATCCTTCGCTGTGAAGATGAAATTGACTCTGAACGAAATCTTGTTGACAATCAGTCATCCCTTCGTTGTGAAGTTGAACTTGTGTTGTCTCGAGTCCAATATCCTTCGCTACGAAGTTGAAATTGGCTCTGAAATTTGAAAAATGTTTGTTGACAACCAGCCGTCCCTTCGTTGTGAAGTTGAACTTGTGTTGTCTCGAGTGGCACGATATCCTCCGTCGTGGAGTTGAAATCGCGGATGAAACTGAAAAGTTGTTCGTTGACAACCAGTCATCCCTTCGTTGTGAAGTTGAACTTGTGTTGTCTCGGGTAGCACGATATCCTCCGTCGTGGAGTTGAAATCGGCTCTGGAATTGGGAAATTGTTTGTTGACAACCAGCCGTCCCTTCGCTGTGAAGTTGAACTTGTGTTGTCTCAAGTCCAATATCCTTCGCTGTGAAGTTGAGATTGGCTCCGAAATTGCTTGTCGACAGTCAGCCGCCCCTTCGCTGTGAAGTTGAGCTTGTGCTGTCTTGGGTCCAATATCCTTCGCTGTGAAGTTGAAATTGGCCCTGAAACTGGGAAATTATTTGTTGACAACCAGCCGTCCCTTCGCTGTGAAGTTGAACTTGTGTTGTCTCGAGTCCAATATCCTTTGCTGTGAAGTTGAGATTGGCTCCGAAATTGCTTGTCGACAGTCAGCCGCCCCTTCGCTGTGAAGTTGAGCTTGTGCTGTCTTGGGTACAATATCCTTCGCTGTGAAGTTGAAATTGGCCCTGAAACTGGGAAATTATTGTTGACAACCAGCCGTCCCTTCGTTGTGAAGTTGAACTTGTGTTGTCTCGAGTTCAATATCCTTCGCTGTGAAGTTGAAATTGGCTCTGAGATTGGGAAGTTGTTGTTGACAAGCAGCGGTCCCTTCGTCGTGAAGTTGAACTTGCATTGTCTGGAGTCCAATATCCTTCGTTGTGAAGTTGAAATTGGCTCTGAGATTGGGAAGTTGTTGTTGACAAGCAGCGGTCCCTTCGTCGTGAAGTTGAACTTGCGTTGTCTGAAGTCCAATATCCTTCGTTGTGAAGTTAAAATTGGCTCTGAAATTGAGAAGTTGTTGTTGACAAGCAGCGGTCCCTTCGTCGTGAAGTTGAACTTGCGTTGTCTGGAGTCCAATATCCTTCGTTGTGAAGTTGAAATTGGCTCTGAAATTGAGAAGTTGTTTGTTGACAACCAGCCGTCCCTTCGTTGTGAAGTTGAACTTGCGTTGTCTCGAGTGCCACAATATCCTCCGTCGTGGAGTTGAAATCGCGGATGGCCCCTTCGTTGTGAAGTTGAACCTTGACTTGAATATCCTTTGTCGTTAAGTTGAAATCTAAGTATTTTATGTTGCGGGTGGACACAATTCCCTTCGCCATGAAGTTGAAACCGTGGAGACCCCTTTATTGTGAAGTTTGGCTTCGAGCTAGATATCCTTCGTCGTGAAGTTGAAATCCACTCTCGAGCAAATTGTGTCGCTTTGAGTTCAATATCCTTCGCTGCGAAGTTGAAATTGACTCTAGCTAAAACCTGAAAAAGTTATGCATATATGTGATGCTATGTATGCAGTGCTCTTAGGTGTGCCTAAAATGTATATGCAACATATGTTATCTTGGGGCTCTGGAGAGAAATCTCGATCTCCAGTTGCCTGTCTGGAATCTTGATTCTTGAATCTTCAAATTTTGATCCCTGATCTTGAATTCTTCAAATGTTCAAATCTGATGTGCACATTCTATTTTTGATTTGAGAAATGCTTCTCGACCATCTCAAGTATGTGCCTGAGCTGAGTGTAACGGTTCAGATGATGCTTCAAAAGAAGTTGTCTTGAAAGAGATAGAATTTGTTTCAAGGGAAACGATCTCAAAGATATCTGTTGTTTCATGAGAAACGGTCTCAAGGGAAACAAAATTATGTCTTAAGGGAAATAAATTTGAAGATTTTATGTTTCAAGAGTAACTGTCTCAAGGGAGACAAAATTTGTTTCAAGAGAAACTGTCTCAAGAGAGACAAAACTTAGTTCCAAAAGAAACTGACTCAAGGGGGACGAAATTTGTTTCAAAGAAAACATATTTAAATATTTTGTTTCAAGGGAAACTGTCTCAAGAGAGACAAAATTTATTTCAAGGGAAAATGTCTCAAGAGAGACAAAATTTATTTCAAGGGAAACTGTCTCAAGAGAGACAAAATTTTGTTTCAAGGGAAATTATCTCAAGAGAGACGAAAATTTATTTCAAGGGAAATGTTTTCAATGTTTATGTTTCAAGAGAAACTGTCTCAAGAGAGACAAAACTCTTCTAGTGAAAACGGTCTCAAGCGAGACAAATCTTGTTTTAAGAAAAACAATCATGAGTGAAATAAATCTTCTTTCGAGTAAAACAGTCCCAACTGAGACAAAGTCTGTTTTAAAAAAGCAATCTCAAGTGAGATAATCATCTGCATTAAATGAGACTGTCTCAAGCGAGACAGAATTTATATTGGAAATGTCGAATCTGAAAATGAATGTCGATCTTTCTATCTGTCGAGTTGGTTGAAGTGTAGCTTCTTGCTGCTGAGCTAAGCAACCGATATCAATTTGTAAAGGTGCTTTTGAATCGAGTATCCTTCGTCTTGAAGTCGAAACTTGACTCTAAAAGCTGCAAAAATTGTGTATGTGGGAAAAAAATGACAAATATGATGTTATAAAATGTATGCATAAGATGCATGTAACATGAATTGGTTATGTTTTATCTCTTGAAAAAGGTCTGATAATTTGCATTAGGATGTTGAATCCCCAAAGATGCCCCAATATCCAAAAATGCCCCAATATTTGATGTTGAATCTTCAAAGATGCCCCAAATGTTCCTCATTTCTTGCTTCAGCATTGATTCTGAGCATGAGTTTTGTGTCTAAGAGTCACATGTCATTTACCAAGATCCACTCTAGAGAGACTGTCTTGTTTGAAAAAAATGTTTTTCTTTCTCTTTTATTTTCAAAGTTTTTGAAAATATCAATAAAGAGTTTTGAAAAATGTTTAATCCAAAGTTTTGAAAATATTGTCACTTTCATGGTTTTACAATTGAGACGAATCATAAAACTAGAGTTCATTGGATATCAAAGAATTAACTACAATGTTAATCCTTCAATAAATTATAGCTATTTGACAAGTGTCAAGATTAAAGCTATCTTTGAGAGATGGTCAAGTAAGGAAAGGATAAAAAGTTTCAGGTCATTGTGTTTGGTCAAAGGTTTGGCATTTGATGCTCAAAGGTTTGGTATTTGATGCTCAAAGGATTGATGGGGTAGCTTGCATACTTCTCTACTGGAAGTGTTCTCTGACTCCCAACCTTCGTTGTCACACTCGGATTGTGCGATGCCTTATCAAGTAATTTGTGTGATCGCCTCAGTTGCACAATTTTTATATTCGAGCCGCCTTTTCAGGTTTTCAACTCGAATCCTCCATTGGTTTCAAGACGTTATTCAGGATTTACGTCTTGAACGCCCCCTTTGTTATTTTTCTCTACCATACATTAATTACATTGTTTTTTTGCAAACAAAGATTAATTCTGATGGGCGGGATGAAATCTGAAGATAGTCTTTTCTGTTTAGAAATCCATGTATGATTAGAAGGGACTTTTAAGGCACGTAATGTAGGCCAGGGTTCGTGGTTATGAAAGAAAAGGATAAATAGGCCCAAATAAGTGTTTCAGGGTATTGAACCAAGGATCAATTCATTCTGATGCCATCAATCTTGTCTTGCTCAAAATGTCTCTTTCTCTTGATGCTCTATGATCTTTGAGTGAAGGGATTCAGTGATTTGGGAATGATTGTGCTTGATCAATCTCATTGAAGCTTGATGCACCATTTGTCTTTAGGGAATTTTTCATGTGCTTTTTGTCCCCTTTTTTTATTTTTGTTCTTTCTTTTTTGTTCTTGTTTTTTCCTTTTTTGCTTCTTTTCTTTTTTCTTTTTGCCCTTTTTGTTCTGATTGAATCATCGCACTTGGCATTTGGTTCACCTTTCGGTATCTCATCTGAATCAATGTCTTCACTCATGTGAGCAGATTTTCTCCACCTTGCCCCCAGTGTGGAGGGTGATCCTTGGTTAGGGTTGAATCAGAAGAAAAAAATACTATAGGCTCAAAAGGGGATGCAAGGGATATATATTTTCTCCTGTTGTGAAGGGATAAAGAAAGAAAGCCGTTCATCATTTCATACATGTAAGTCTTCACAGAAGAGGTATCCCCAGGGGGATAGATTTTCAGGATTAATTCTATTCACATGAAAACAATACAATTAATGCATGATAGAATTATTTCGAATGAATTATTTTTTCTGCTCCTTGCTCCCATCATGTCTCAATGTTCAGGCTCCCGGCGAGATGCCCCAAATTGTATCTTGGAAGAATGCTTATGTTCAAATGAACAACTCAATGCCTTGGGTTTTAATGGTAAAAAAGGTTAATTTTGAGTCTAAAAAGACAGTTGTGTGATCTTATTGACTCAAAGAAAGGTATGGGTGTATCAAAAAGATAAAGGTAATGTTCAAGAATTTCAAATGGAGGTAATGTCAAAATTTGGTCTTTTTGATCAAGGTATTTCATTTTGGGGGTTTGAGACAGGATAAGAAAGGTCTAATCTTGTCATATGTCAAAAATCTATAATTCTTGAAGAATTAAAAGAATCCTTAATTCATTTAATATTCGAAGAACTAAAGATTAAAATTTGTTCAATTGCTCTACCTTAGAAAGTAGCATAAATTCAATCATTTAACAGATTAAGCGAAAGATCAAAGACGTGTTCAAACAAAACAATCCTCTAAGTGCAAATGGTATATGCCATGCCCCCTTCTTCGGCAAGCGCCTTACAGGTTTCAGAGGAATGTTTGGGGCTTCTTACGTGGTAACAGCTAGTAGCTTCAACATCGTGGCCCTTAGGATATGGGGATTCTTTTCTTAGATCATCCTGGCAAGCTTTGTCCTACAATCAGCTGATCAGGCTCCTACTGTTACAATCTTACTTCCATGTGGTTAAATTCGCTTCATCGAGCCCTTCACGACTTAATTTCATGTTTGTGAAAATGCTTAAAATGTAGATGAAAATGCAAAAAGGCAAAAATGCAAAATGCAAGAATGCATGAAATGTTCGAGGCATTGATCCAGAAAAGTGTCCATTATCATAAATAATCCTTATTCAGACAAAAATGTTTTATCTTGTAAGAGACATAAAAACAATAAAAGGTATGTTCGGACTAAATCTTCTAGACATCCATCCGAGATACTTTCTTCCATGACTCGACTGCTTCTTTGATCATCTTCTTATAACTGTCACCGTGATACATAAACTCTGATATAGATAATCCATATGTTGCTGGGACAAACTGATGTGCCCCATACTGTCTAAGTGCCAACAACGGAGCATACCCAACTGCACCTCAAAGTCCAAATAGGGTCATAGTGTCAGAATTCCCACACTTGAAAAGAACATCACTGAGGAACAACCAGGGGGCTCTCCAGGTAATATCCCGGTCCTGTAGATGAGTGAAGACTTTCATCCATTTCTCTTTTGAAGCGCCTTCATATCCTGTCATGGTGATGAACTCTCTCAAAGGTGAATACGTAGTGTTAAATCTACAGTAGGCAACCCCATTAGTCTTCTAGAAGTGGATGTGAATCCAGACTTGAAGGAACTGAACACATCCAATGAATCTACCTCCGCCAGTTTTTCGACAATGGTTGAGAGACCAAAAGGTCTCGGCTGAGATGGTCGGTGATGGGTTGACTCGTTTCGGAAGTTGCTCAAACAGTTATACCACGGCTGCGTCAATGCATCCTAAAACCTTCGGAAAGATGATCAAGCCATACAGACCTAGTGCAAAAAGGTCTATAGTCTTGCCCGTTACCTTTGTTTCGGAGTCGGTCAGTCACCCATTTTTCATCAACTCCTGCAATCTTAGCCAGTCCGTTCTTGAAAGGCTGACTCTTGATGTGTTTGATGTAGGCTCGCTCCAGTTTAATGCTTTCACAGTGCAATAGTGTAGTATACTCCTCGATGGTAGGTACCATGTCCTCCTGGTTAAAAGTGAAGCAACTGTATCCCAGGTTCCAAAATTGAACCAAGACTCTGATTAAGGGCTCATTGGTCTTAACATGAAGCAAAAGTGCAATGTCACCATACCGCTGATTGAACTTCTGTTTCCGATCATTCTTCCAACTATCTCATATGTCTCGAAGTTCTTGCACATTATTCTGTTTTAAACTAATAGAGGCGTAGCTAACAAGCTCTGACACATAGCTTCCTTGAAGACTATCTCCATTTTCCTTCTGAGTCTTCTCGGACCATAGTCGTACCTCGGGGTTTTTAATCTCTTGTATTACAACACCTTTGTCCATGGATTCAGATTATTCGAGTTTTAACAAACACGTTTTAGTGGATCAATGACCTCTTTTATGATGCAAGTGATGAAAATAAAATAAAAGAAAGATGAAAAGAGTTAGTAAGGTGAAAAAAAAAACGATCATAAAAATGAAAGTCCTACCCCACATGATATCTACCCCACATGCTTATTATTCCTACCCGGACATGATCTCTATCCCGCATGCTACTTTCAAACAAATCCTAACCGCATATTTGTCTAGTTCGCATGCTTTGAACAGAAACTAAAGTAGGAAACAAAGCAGCCTAGGGTTTGGAATGAGATTTTGGGGTGGGCTCTAATTCTCCATGGTCTCCCGGTTTAGGTGCTAAAAAATGATACCCGGGTTCTCCTTGCTGGTGCCCCCTTGGGCTTGCCAGACCCTTAGTCCTAAACCCATCACAGGCTTGTGTGGACTAAGTTAAACTCGAGAGGAAACATTCCCTTATGCCCATACGGAGAATAAATTCACACGAAGGCATAAGGTATATGAATCCCGAAGGTTACTTGCTAGGCCCATACGGAGAATAAATTCACACGAAGGCGTCGCTTTCACCTCCACTTAAAACGGGTTCGGAGCTCGGGTATAGAGCCTTTAGATGAAAAAGTTTGGAAGGCTGAAATCATTGAGAAAACGGTCAGTTCAACTATTTACTCGAAAAAAATATAATCAAAAGTAAGAAATAAGGATCGAAATGTTACCTTAAAATTTAAACTTACCCTTTTCGTTAAAAAGACAACTGGAAATTACCTTAGCCTGACTCATTTACCTGTCTCCCCAGCGGAGTCGCCAAGCTGTCGCAACCGTCTTTCGGTTGGGCCCCGGAATTGGGCTTCGACTTGAAAAATGTGATTGGAGTCGCCACCGATTATTTATTTAAAAAATAAATAGGTTAATCGGATACCTTATATCTTACCTGATCTGCGTCTTACCAAAGATATGTCGGATTCGGGAGTCGATTACGGTCAAGGAAGGATTAGCACCCTTGAACCGCCCTTTCGGTACTTAGATAGTTTTAAAGGTGTGGCCTTTTATTTATTTTTCGAATCGTTTACAATAGCTTTGCCTTTGTATCTTCTCGTGCTTTCCTCTATGTTTTATGTGTAAATCCTCTGCCAATCGTGTGTTACAATAGTGAGCTACAATGGCTATTTATAGTGCTTGTGGATCTTATCTTTAAGAGTTTAAAACATAGCAAAATTCTATCCTATTTTAGGAGTTGAATCCTAGCAGAATTCTATCCTATTTTTGAGAGTTTGAATCCTAGTAGGACGAAAAAGGTGTGTTGACACAATGCTTGTTTTGAAATGTGATGGTATAATCATGCTGTTTGAATAAACGTCAGTTGAGACACTTTCCAAAGATTCTGTTGGTATTGGATAAGCACAACACCCATCTTCCCATGTCAAACTCCTGCAATCAAAAGGGGCAACCTATGAAAGACACATTTCATACACATTAGTATTTTTAATTAGGATAAAAGTTTTATTATTTTTATTTAATTATTAATATCAAATTTATTAATTAGATTGAATAATTTAAATCGAATACTAGAAATATATTATGTTCATTATAGCGACAACCCTTATAATTAAGTATGTTTTACTCACAAGATTAGAATTCAGATTTCTAATTTTATTTAAGATATTTAACATCTCATTCAACTAAATCATCTAATTGTTGATAATGAAGGTACTAATTTCATTTTATATTTTATTTTTGTTACCACATGTGTACTTTTATTTATTAATTAAATAAATTAAAAATTAAACGAATTATTAATTAATCTTATTTTAAATAGAAATTATCTTAAAATATTTATCCAGGCGCTCACTAATAGGTGGATTTTGGATCCAAATTCGATCCACAAAAGATATATTTTTTCTTTATTTTTTTTATAGGATGACTTCAATGAATATTTATCATAAATATTCATAACTAAAAAAATATAATGTATTTAATGCATTTTAGTAATATAAATATATTACGTTCTTGGTAAGTTCTTTTGTCTTTAGAGCATTTTTTGGTCACTTGACATAATTTTTATCTTTTTATCGGTCGTTTGCTCGTTTCTTTTCATTTTCTTAAGAGTTGGTTCCACATAATTTCTGCTAATCAAGACGGTATTTATTTGTTATCATGCTGATCTTTTCTATTTTGGGTTCTTGGATTGGATTTGGATATGCGGTTGCATTCGTGGATAGTTTTCTCACGTAGCTCTACTCTGATTAACGATTTGTCGGTAGTCTTTTAGTAGTTTGACCCCCTTTTATGATTCGTTTACCGATGCAGACATATATGTTCGTATTTATCTTTTGTTCGAGTTATTTGGTCGGGTTTTTATTTTTTTCCTTATACAATCCTTATACGATCTTAAGTGACTAGTTTTCCTATATCAATAGTTGAAGGAAAATGTCTTTATACCCATTAATTTATGATTATAATTAAAAACCTTTATTGTGATTATATATATTTCCTCCTTCTAATAAAACCGTGGATTTTAATAAAAAATTATTAAATAATTTGCAGAATAAACTTGACAGTCCATTTAAACAAAATAAAGTAATGTCGACATACTTAATATCCAAACCATAACAATAATATAAAGAGTTTTTTTTTAATTAAATTAAGTATAATAAATTTTAATAATATAAAGTGATTATAAGATAATATTTGTTCAGAATTTTTTTTAACCAATTGATAACATATACACATATAGTTGTTCGAATTTAAATTTTTTAACGACAACGAGATCAATAAATATAAAATTTAACAGCAAAAAACACGATTGTGAAGTTAGTAATAACCACCAGATTCTTATTAGTAATAATGTATAATAATTTGAGTTGAAAGAGAAGTAGCAACAACTTCAATTTATATAATTATTTCAATTGCAATGGCGGCCTATTTTGGTCCTCAATACTTTAATTATTAAATTATTGTAATTATAATGTCCAACATTTCAATTATCTCAACGAGAGATGTAAAATATTATTTTCCAATATGTTTAGTAAAAAAATAAAGGTGAACTAAGTGCTCATTATTGTGGGTAAAAATATTATAAAATGATATGTTAGTATTGACATGATAATTAAACAAATAAATCAGAAAAGGGGTCAAAAAGTATTGTGTCGTGGTAAATTACTAATTTAGAAATAAATTCGTTTTGATTGGTATAATCGATACATTGGATACTCTCCCCCGATGTTAACATAATCTCTCTAAAAAATATACATCCGAAGTGTAAAGAAAATAATGGTGGTCTTGCTGCTGTAACTATTGTACATCCAAAATAATGTTGGATAAAAGTTGTAACTATTGTAATAGCTGCTGTACCAATTCGAATAACTGCTGTAAATTCATTTGTTTTCAAACAATCACTCACAAGTTAAATTGTGATTAACATGAAATTAAAAATAAGCGAAAATCATGTTATATTTAACAGCAAATTAATCGCTAATTTACAGCAAGAAATCGTTCCATGTTCACACCATGTGTCCATGCCTATGAATACAAATGTTTTTCAAGTTTAGAAAATTCTTAAGGAGATTTTCTAAAAAGATAATGCACATGTTATAGTGTCTTCAACATGTATTTACACGAATACGAACATGACCACAAACAGAGTCAAGTTGAGCCAAATCAGCTGAATGACGACCACGATAACAGCACGTGTGCACGTGTGCAATGGCATTACCACTCTACATTCAACAAGAAAAGTAAGGAAAAGCTTCTTATAAATTCATTTAGAAGCTTCTTATAAATTCATTTAGAAGCTTCTTATAAATTCATTTAGAAGCCTTTTCTTACCCAATGTAGGATTATATACCTTTGTTTCTTTGAGCATTACGAACATTTTTCCACTACTGTGTAAGAATTCTTTTACAAAAAAATTGAGAATCAATGTTAATTAAAACACGATAAGAACAAATTAACAATTTAAGCATTAGTGAATGTATCTTGATTAGTATATATTGAAAATGAGTAATTCTTTTCTTAAACAAATGAACGTTTCTAATCCATTATATATTGAAAATGTAGTATATAGTGATTGTATGATAACCAACTGTAGACACCCGTTTTTGTCCGGGTCTACAAAAATATTATATTATATTATATTTATTATTATTATTATTATTATTTTTTTTTTGTAGGCCTCACACTCAACAACCCTGATTTAGTGAGATTCAGAAAATAAATCAACGTATTTGAGTCTTATTGAAACACTAAAACCAACGTATTTGAGTCCTATTAAAACACTAAAACCGAAGCATTTGAGTCCAAGTAGGACTCTAAATCTGAGCTAAAAATAGGTTTCTTTAGACTATAAATAGACTCAAGCATCAAGAGGAAAGAACAGAGAGAAAAACGTGAGACCACATTCCAGAGTCTGAAACACAAAATACCCAGTGTGATGCTGCTTCACACGATCCCAAGACATTTAAATCCAAGTCTGGGGTTACACCAGTGGTGCAAAAGCAATCAAGAAGAAGCACTAAGGATTTGTAGCTGAGCTGAATACACGGACTTTAATTTCCATTTGCAATTCGAAAGGTTTTTTTTTAATTGCTTTTGTTGTTTTGGAACGTGTTTGTTTGCGGAATTTTACGATTGTTATTTTTTTCTGCTTTATAAAATACCAACGCTGACTGTTTTGAAATGGACGAGTTCTATATTTGTTGTGTTTATTTCACATGTTGGTGTTTCTCATGTTCATTTGTCATAATAAATATGAATTAAGAAATGATAATACATTATTTATTATTATTTATTTATTATTTATTTATTTTATTATTTATTATTCATTTTTCCTTTTTGTTTACCATTCAATATTTTATTTTGTCATCTACCATTTTGTTTATTTTTTCTTCAGTAGTAATTTCAACCAAAGGTAAATAATTTGAATCGGGTTTTTAAATTTCAATTTTTGCAATTAAAGACAACCGAAAAATTAATTGGTTCCGAAAGGACGGTTTAAGGGTGCTAATCCTTCCTTGACCGTAACCGACTCCCGAACCCGACACGTTTCTGGTACAACGCAAATCAGGTAAGATGGTGTCCGACCCACCTAAATTTGTTTTAAAGTGGTCGGTGGAGACTCTAACCCAATTCATTCATGACGAAGCCTAATTTCGGGGGCCAACCGAAAGACGGTCGCGACAGCTTGGCGACTCTGCTGGGGACAGGTAAGTGAGTCAGGCCAGAGTTTATTTTCGATTGTCTTTTTATGCGAAAATAGTGAATTTAAATTTAAATTTATTTATTCGATTCAAATTATTTACCTTTGATTATTTTTCAAGTAAATAGTTGTACTGATATTTTTTTCAATGATTTCAGATTTTTTTTTAAAATAAAAAGTTTCATCTCAGGCTCTATACCCGAGCTCAAACCCTATTTAAGTGGGGTGAAAGCGACGCCTTCGTGTGAATTTATTCACCGTGTGGGCCTAGCAAGTAACCTTCGGGATTCATATACCTTATGTCTTCGTGTGAATTTATTCACCGTGCGGACATATGGGAATGTTTCCTCTCGAGTTTAACTTAGTTCACACAAGCTTGTAATGGGCTTAGGACTAAGGGTCTGGCAAGCCCAAGGGGGCACCGGTAAGGAGAACTCGAGTACCTTTTTAGAACCTTAACCGAGAGAGTACAGGGAATTAGAACCCACCCCCAAAGCCTCATTCCAAACCCTTGGATGCCTGAATTATTTTTTTCTTTACTTTTTGTTCAAAGCATGCGAACTAGACAAATATGCGGTTTAGGATTTGTTTGAAATTAGCATGCGGAATAGAGATCATGTTCGGGTAGGAATTAAAGCATGTGGAGTAGATATCATATGGGGTAGGATTTTTCTTTTTTATTATTATTTTTTTATTTACCTCACTAACTCTTTTTATTTTTTGTTATCTTTCATTTTGTTTTCATCATTCGCATCATTTAAAAGAGGTATTGATCCACTAAAAACGTGTTTGTTAAACATGAATAATCTGTATTAATGGACAAAGGGGTTGTAATACAAGAGATGAAAATGCAAAGGACAGTCAAGGCGACTATGTGTCACATTCAATCCAGAAGATGTGGTTCCCACAATTGAAGAGTATATCACTCTGCTGCATTATAAATGACTCAGAATGAACCGGGTCTACATCAAGCACAATGAAAGTCTATCTTTGAAGAACTGACTGGTAAAGGTTGTAGAGCAAAACGAGGAAAAGGTTACAGACCCGGACGCTCCTTTTGAAAACTACGAGAACAAGATGGCGAAATGCCATTGTTGACGAATTCCAGAAGCAAACTTTTGATAGTTTCTATCGATTGAGGGCTCCAATGGTGTTGCCGTTAGGGAACAGACTCAGCAGAGAGTGGAAGCCGGAGGTGCAGTTCTTCCAGACTTTTTTTTGGGGCAAACAATTCGTCATTTGCATGGTTTATCCAGAGAAGCCAGAGCGGTTCGACAAGTTATTCAACCAGTGACAGACAAAGGCAGAAGACTAGTCAACATATCAGAAGTTGTTAGGATATTTTTGTCTCTTAAAAGATAAAACATTTATGTCCCCAATAAGGATTATTCCTAATAACAGACACATGTTTTGGATCAATGCCTCGAACATTGCATGCATCATGCATTTCTGCATATTTCGCATTACTTTTCTCTTTTTTATTACATTCACATGTCTAATAAAAAATGAGAACATTTCGATCCTATGACATATAAGGAGATTTACCAATAGTTGTTGACGCACATGTGGTGTCACCATATCCAGAGAAATCCATGAAGCCCCATACCCCAGGTAGTATGATGAGAACGCTCATTGCGAATATCATAGTGGTGTCCTAGGGCGCACTATCGAGAACTACTCCACATTCAAGAGAATTATACAGAAAATACATAACAAGAACTGGATCGACTTCAACAACTCGGGGGCATCCAAGTGAGGCAGATCATTTCATCATTTGAGGCATTCTGTTTGAGTTTGTCTTTTCATTTTTTATCAAGTTTTTGTAAGAACATTTGAATAAATTTGTGTTACTTTAATGATGACGAGCAATGAATCACATTTGAAAACTTGCAATTCTTTTAATATCAACTGAATTAAGAAGCTCTGTAAATGGTTCAAAGTTATGATACCCTGACAAAGTAACATGATTTAAAACAAGGACTTTGACATTACCCAGAATATACACTCAAACACCGTACCCTACTCTTGCAATTAACCAATGTGACCTTTTTCTTTCATAAGGTGCAGACAACATGGGGCATCCTTTTACATATGACATTACTATACTTTTTATTTAAGGCGTTCAGTGATGATAATAATCTTCACATATGGAATAGTCGAGTAAACAAATCTAGTTTATGCCAGTTGCATGGAAATTGAACTCTAAAGATGAGATTCCTTGACTTTTAACAACACTTAGGCTATAACAGGTTCTTCTTGACAATCTTAAGAAATTAAATCTGTAAAAACTGAGCTATTCCGCTAAGGCAATTGGTTATAGAGGAAACTCGAAAGCCTTGGCTTTATGAATAGATTGCGTTCAAATCATGACATTGCTCAGACACTTGGCAACTCGGTGTTTGCTCCACTGCTATTGTCAGGCTGAAGACTTTGTGATGAGATGAACCCTTCAGTTAACCTGATAAAAGTGATTATAATATTAAGTTTTCCCTCTAAAGCAATTGGTTAAACGCCCTGGCTTTATGGATTTGGCTAGCCAGATAATGGCAAATTAAATCAAATTTATCTAAACAAGAAATTTTCGGTAATGATGGACTAAAGGAGTTAAGGAACACCTGTTATAGTTAAATACACACGAGCACTCAAGAATTTCATTTTTAGACCGATATTTTTGCACTACCTTTGTTAGGGAAGCTTACAAAACTTGAACAAATGGAAGATTTCAGAGGACTGAAATAAAAGGTCTAGTAATTGATCTTGCTAGTTACGTTATTTTGTCTGCATCCAATTAAAATGTCAAACCAAAGAAAAAGCATGTTGTGATATTTCAAAAAATGACATTTTGGGTTACCGAAACCTTAGAAATGAAGTCAACCTGAAGTCAATTTAAACATTTGTCAAAGAGCTATAACTCTGAAAGCATTAAAAATAGCTATTGATTCCTTTGATATACTTTGAACTCATGTTTACAATTTGATTCAATTGCGAACAATATTTTACACAATTTTTATCCTTTCCCCCCTAAAACAAGAAAAAGGAGAAAAACATTTTCAAACAGGACAGTCTCAAATATGAAAGGTCGGTAAAGCCAAAGCTCGAGAAGCAAATAGGGCACGATCGATTCCATGGATCAGATTGGTAGACAAAACACGGGACTCCAATCCAAGATAACTCATTCATGTTGCATGCATCTTAGATATACTTAGGAGCATCACATTTATCATTTTTAGAACACATAATTTTTTACAGCTTTTAGAGTTAATTTCAACTTCGCAGCGAAAGAAATTGGACTCGAAACAACACAATTTGTTTGAGAGTAGATTTCAACTTCACGACGAAGGATATCTAGCTCGAAGCTAAACTTCACAATAAAGGGGTCATCCACGGTTTCAACTTCACGGCGAAGAGAATCGTGTCCACCTGAAACATACAATACTTCGATTTCAACTTCACGGCGAAGGATATTCAAGTCAAGGCTCAACTTCACGACGAAGGGGCCATCAGCGATTTCAACTCCACGAAAGAGGATATCTTACCCACACATCCATGATTTCAACTCCACGACAGAGGATATCGTTTCATTCGGGGCTCAACTTCACGACAAAGGGGCTTCCCAATTTCAGAGCCAATTTCAACTTCACAGCGAAGGATATTGGACCCAAGACAACACAAGCTCAACTTCACGACGAAGGGGCGGCTGATTGTCAACAAACAACTTTTCAATTTAATTCAGAGCCAATTTCAACTTCACAACGAAGGATATTGGACTCAAGACAACACAAGCTCAACTTCAAGACGAAGGGGCGGCTGATTGTCAACAAATAATTTCCCAGTTCCAGAGCCAATTTCAAATTCACGGCGGAGGATATTGGACTCGGAGCAATACAACTTACTTGGATTTCAACTTCATGACAAAGGATATCCTATTCCAGGATCAACTTCACGACGAAGGGGCCACCCGCGGTTTCAACTTCATGACGAAGGGAATCATGCACACAAGCAGCATCCATCTCTAGATTAGATTTCAACTTCACGACGAAGGATATCCAACTCAAATAAGGAGTATATGTCAATAAACTTTCCATTTTCAAAGTCAATTTCAACTTCACAGTGAAGGATATTAGCCTCGAAACATCACAACTTACATTGGATTTCAACTTCACGACGAATGATATCCAACTCCAAGGTTTAACTTCACGACGAAGGAACCATATATGATTTCAACTTCACGACGAAGGGAATCATGCTCACCAGCAACATTCACCTTTAGATTGGATTTCAACGTCACGACGAAGGATATCCAATTCCAGGCTCAACTTCACGACGAAGGGTCAATCCACGATTTCAACATCACGATGAAGGATATCGTGTTCATTTGCAACATAGCTCAAGTCGAGAAGGGTTATCTGCTAACAAAGACCTTCGAGTTCGACTACGCTCAGCTCCAAGGCACATCATTTACAACATAACTCAAGGCTAGAAGGGTTATCTGTCAATAAAGACCTTCGAGTTCGATTCCATTCAGCTCCAGGCCGTATCAATCGCGTTGCATTAGCAAGGAACTACTTTTCGGTCAAATTTTTACACTCAGGTCTTTAAATCGAGTAGAAGACCAAGGTCAACCAAGATTGGCAACAAAGAGTCACTTTTCGATTCACCCACGATTTCAACTTCAAGAAGAAGGATATTGTGCCCAGTGGATTGACTTAGTGTCACAATAAACACTATTAAGTCTCAAATCAAAGAGAACTGGACAAACACTGGTTGTCTTTTTCATCTTTTCCCTATTCTTGTTAACACAAAAATGTGCAAAGAGGGGCAGTTGTAGACACTCGTTTTTGTTCGAGTCTACAAAAACATTTTATTATATTATATTATATTTATTATTATTATTATTATTATTATTATTATTTTATTATTTTTGTAGGCCTCACACTCAACAACCCTGATTTAGTGAGATTCAGAAAATAAATCAACGTATTTGAGTCTTATTGAAACACTAAAACCAACGTATTTGAGTCCTATTAAAATACTAAAACCAAAGCATTTGAGTCCAAGTAGGACTCTAAATCTGGGCTAAAAATAGATTTCTTTAGACTATAGATAGACTCAAGCATCAAGAGGAAATGACAGAGAGAAAAACGTGAGATCACATTCCAGAGTCTGAAACAAAAAGTACCCACTGTGCTGATGCTTCACACGATCCCAAGAAATTTAAATCCAAGTCTGGGGTTACACCAGTGGTGCAAAAGCAAGCAAGAAGAAGCGCTAAGGATTTGTAGCTGAGCTGAATACACGGACTTTAATTTCCATTTGCAATTCGAAAGGTTTTTTTTAATTGCTTTTGTTGTTTTGGAACGTGTTTGTTTGTGGAATTTTACAATTGTTGTTTTTTATGCTTTATAAAATACCAACGCTGACTGTTTTGAAATGGACGAGTTCTATATTTGTTGTGTTTATTTCACATGTTGGTGTTTCTCATGTTCATTTGTCATAATAAATATGAATTAAGAAATGATAATACATTATTTATTATTATTTATTATGTATTTATTTATTTTATTATTTATTATTCATTTTTTCCTTTTTGTTTAGCATTCAATATTTTATTTTGTCATCTACCATTTTGTTTATTTTTTCTTCGGTAGTAATTTCAACCGAAGGTAAATAATTTGAACCGGGTTTTTAAATTTCAATTTTCGCAATTAAAGACAACCGAAAAATTAATTTGTACCGAAAGGACGGTTCAAGGGTGCTAATCCTTCCTTGACCGTAACCGACTCCCGAACCCGACACGTTTCTGGTACAACGCAGATCAGGTAAGATGGTGTCCGACCCACCTAAATTTATTTTAAAGTGGTCGGTGACGACTCTAATCCAATTCATTCACGTCGAAGCCTAATTCTGGGGGCCAACCGAAAGACGGTCGCGACACCAACGAATTCTAGTTTCTAACCCATTATACTTTAAAGGTACTTTAGTAAGCGTTTGAATGCAATCCAATATTCATTATTAGGATTGTCTGTATATCTACTTAGTCTACTAATAACATAGATAATATATGATTGAGTATAGTTTATTAAGAGCATAAGACTATCCATTATTTTAGCATACTAAATTAGTGAAACACTTCTTTTATTTTTCATATAAACTTACGGAAGAAAAATGTGAGAAAGAAGAATAGTACCTCCATCGATCTTCTTGAATAGAATAAGGTAATCAATTGAGAGTTTACCCAATCATGGTGCTCGATAAACAAATGGTGAAACACCATAACATAACTGTCACTCAATTACAATGGTCGAATGTGAGAGTTAAAAATCCTACTTGGGAAGATTAAAGCATGTTAAAAACCCAATTTTTGGATTTTGATCCGACAAAAATTAAGTGCAAGAGAGGGTATGATTATGATTATGGAGGAAAGTTTTGGGATTGAAAGAGAAGATTCAAGGATGGGAGGGGGAAAAAAAGGAAAATGGGGAGCAAAACGACAGAGCAGCATGGATAGTAAAGCCAGAAGGAGGACTATGTTTTGAAGTCTTATATTAGACAAAAGCAATTGGAAGATGAGGGTTATTAGAATATGTTGTAGAAGGATAACACATCAACAACTGTAAACAAATAATTCGTTAGTACAAATATAATTATGTTGGAATTTATTTTGAATTGTGAATCATGAAATTTAATGTGATTGATAAATTATTGGGTAAAGTACACAAATAGTCCCTCGACTATAGGATGTATTATTAAGTCCTCTAACTATTAAAAGTTAAAAAATGGTCCTCTGACGATATGACATTATTTTGTTGAGTCTCTCAACTATTAAAAGTTACAAAATGGTCACTAAACTATTCATATGTTTCAAACTTTTCATTTTTTGATAAAAACTTGACCGTCTTAGTCAACGTGTTAACGTCCAGCTCATATATTGTCGTCTATTTCTTAACAAAAAAGGACGAGTTTGGAACATATGAATAGTCGGGTGATTATTTTGTAACTTTTAATAGTTGGCGATTCAACAAAGCAACACCCTATAGTCGAAGGACTATTTTTGTAACTTTTAATAGTGATGACTCAACAAAGCAACAACCTACAATCGAGGGACCATTTTTGTACTTTACCCTAAATTATTAGTATTATTATTAGGGTAAAGTATAGTAATGGTCACTGAACTTTTCTAAAGCTTTCATATAGGTTTCCCAACTTTTAAAACTTGTAATACAATCCCCCAACATTTAGTCCGTTTGCAATATGGTCCCCCAACAGTTACGTCGGGGACCATATTGCAAACGGACTAAATGTTGAGGGATCATATTGCAAACGGACTAAATGTTGGGGGATTGTATTGTAAGTTTTAAAAGTTGGGGACCTAAATGAAAGCTTTAGAAAAGTTTAGTGACCATTACTCTACTTTACCCTTTAGTTTATATAACTTGTCTATCAAAATTTTTCTTTATTATAATACTAATTGTTTTGTGTACCCGGCAATGCACACTGTACTCACATGTATATTAAAATTGTGTTTGTATTTAAATTTTAAATAGACTTAATTAAAAAATATGTTCAAATTATAGATTACTTACAGTAGAAGTCGGTCATGAGAAAAATGTATAACTTTTCCCATAATCAATTATTTTAAAATATTATTAAATTAATAATCAAACTTTTCATTTCAGACTAAATTAAATATTATATTTTATTATAAAAATAATATTTTATAATAAAAATAGATGAAAAGAGACAAAAATTAAAAAAATATACTAGTTATAATTCAATTTCAAATAGAATTAATTATGTTTTAGGTCTCAAAATTTTGGAATATATATGAAAGATATTAATGCATATCAATACGTAACACTAACAATATGTCATGGCTGATTACTTTATCCTTTCCACATAAGTGAACTTTGATAGTTTGGATTCCCCATTGCTTTTCGTCCAAGAATGCTACATGAAGTAAAAGAAAATTACTAATTCTAGGGTTCTACAATTTCCGTTTCCTTTTTCTATCTCCCATCCTCCCTCCTTTCTAAAGAGAAGCGAAAGAATCACTCCAGTTTTTCTCATCTGCAGGTAATATTTTTCATTATTCTTTTAGTTTAGGCTTCCTTTTCCCCCATGTTTCTTGGCTTTAATTTCTAAGAGCGAATTCGATAGATTAGTCCTGATATTGGCATCTACGAGGAGTTGAATTCATTCTGTGAATGATTAACTCTTTTGATGGATGATCTATGGGGTAGTTGTTTTCTTAGAGGATCAAGAAAAATAGTATAGTATTCTAATTTTGAGAAATTATGCTTTAAGATTTTCAATTTCTCTATCTTGCAGTTTTTGCGATAAATTGCAATATCTTCTAAAATATTTATTTTAATAATTTTTTTGTTTGACTTAGTTTTCGGTTCTAGATATATATTTATTTACGTTCTTTTTTTATAAAAAAATAGGAATGTATGTTCTAAGGTTGAAATTTTCTATTTAAAATTTTTCGATCTCATTGTTTTCACGAGAAACACCAGATTTCATTTTATTCTATTTTTCTTAGCTTTTTTTCTCGGTGTAGAGAATATATAGTTTTGTTATTTTGGGTGAAATATTTTTTGAGTTGATTTTATGTTTCCATTTTATTATTACTGTTGTTTTTGTTATTATTATTAGGGTAAAGTATAGTAATTGTCACTGAACTTTTCTAAAGCTTTCATTTAGGTCCTCCAACTTTTAAAACTTACAATACAATCCCCCAACATTTAGTCCGTTTGCAATATGGTCCCGCAACATTTAGTCTATTTTCAATATGGTCCCCGACGTAACTATTGGAGGATCATATTGCAAATGGACTTAATGTTGAGGGATTGTATTGCAAGTTTTAAAAGTTGGGGACCTAAATGAAAGCTTTATAAAAGTTCAGTGACCATTACTATACTTTACCCTTATTATTACTATCTCAACTATTATTATATTTTTATAAACATCATACCGCCACATATATCGTCGTAAGCTTCTTAATGTCAACAGTTTAAACTTAACTCTCACGGCTCTTGTGCTTTTATACATTCACTTCAACTTCATAACTTATCATAAAATGACAACTCACATGAAAATAACTTACCATTTACAGCAATCATCCCAACCTAGAAAGAAGTGAACCTGTAATTGCATTATAATTACAAATTTGCAAATCATGTTTTTGCGTAACATGCTAAAATTGCACATGTAGGGCAAAGTAGTTTACATATAGTGTGAAGCGTTTATTTTTGCGTAACATGTTACATGTTCCTAACATCAAGAAGAAGTTGATTTCTGTTTCTCAGTTCACTCGAGATAACGGTGTATTTTTTGAGTTTCACCCGTATGAATGTATTGTGAAGGATGATGAGACACGACAGGTTCTTCTTCAAGGGAGGCTCACAGATAAAGGACTCTATCAGTTACTTCCTTGTGCTGAGGCGTGCTCGGGTGCTCAAATAAATAATGTTTCTGTGATTCCAGACCCTTTGGACCTGTGGCATCGAGGTCTTGGCCATGCTTCTGTTGATGTAGTAAAATATGTTATGAAGCATTGTAATGTCTCTTTTCATAAGAATAGGTTGTCACATGTGTATGTTTCTTGTATGCAATGCAAGGCTCACAAACTTCCCTTTTATTCTTCTATATCAGATTATAATGAACCCTTTTAGTTAGTTGTTTCAGATTTTTGGGGTCCTGCTCCTTGTAATTCTTCAGATGGGTTTTCCTCTTATGTTTCTTTAGTTGATGTCTCGAGTAGATACACATGGGTTTACTTGCTTAAAAGGAAGTCTGAGGTGTTGTCATGTTTCGTTAATTTTTACAAGTTAATAGAAATGCAGTTTGGTTGTAAAATTAAGGTTTTGCAAACAGATGGTGGTGGTGAATATCAGTCACTTAAGGGTTGGTTACAACAGAATGGTGTAGAGCATCGAATTTCATGTCCATGCACTTATGAGTAAAATGGTCGAGTTGAGCATAAACATAGGCACATTGTTAAAATGGGGCTAGCCATGCTGGCTCAAGCATCGCTACCCCTGAAAATTTGGAGCTATACCTTCGTATCCACTATGTATCTCATCAATAGATCGCACACTCAAGTTTTGGATAACAAATCTCCATTTGAAGTTTTGTATCATAGGTTTCCAGAATATACCTTTCTGCATGTTTTTGGTTGTGCTTGTTTTCCATGCATGGGATATGTTAATCGTCACAAGTTGGAGTTTAGGTCAAGACGATGTGTTGTTCTAGCTTATAGTCCGTCTCATTAGGGCTATTGATGTTTGGATGATGATGGTAAGGTAATCATCTCTCGACATGTGGTGTTTGATGAACATGTCTTTCCTTTTCAACAAAGCTACAACATTATAACTAATAGTCTATGTCATTCAGGGGTCACTGAAGGGCTTCTTCCAGTTGTTACACCTTTAGTATCTGGGCCGAGTGTAATGAATGAGGGTAACACCTCGCATGTTCTAGCTTCTCTATCTACTGATAGGTTGTTAATGCAAGAGGAGCAGGTTGCTACAGACTCGGTTGGTACTTATGTTGCAGCGTCTCCAGCTGCTGGTATAGTGTTATCTCATGAGTAACAGGTTGTTATAGACTCGGCAGATGCTTCTATGCATACTGCATCACCTGGGGTTACTTTTAAAGAGTTGGTTTTGGAATTCAAGGATATTGGTCATGTACAGGATCCTGGTCTTAGAACAGGTACTTCGATTGACAATGTGCCACCTGTTTGTAATGATCAGACTGCCCCTGGTCAAAATATTCACCCCATGGTTACACGTGGTAAAAATGGGATACGGAAACCAAAGGTTTTGAATGTTTCATTTGATGATAAAGAACCTACAACTATTAATGAAGCCTTTCTTCATCCTCACTAGAAGGTTGTAGCATAGGTAAAATTTGATGCCTTAGTTCGTAATGAAACCTGGATGTTGGTCCCTCTTCCAAAAGGTAGGCGAGCTGTGAGTTGTAAATGGCTCTTTAAAATTAAAAGAAATGTAGATGGCTCCATTGCTCATCACAAAGCTCATCTCGTGGCCAAGGGTTTTCTTCAGCAACCTGGGATTGATTTTAATAAGGTCTGCAGTCCTGTGGTGAAGCCAGTCACGGTTCGAGTCATAATCTCCCTTGCTTTAGCAAAAGGTTGGTCCCTCAGGCATGTAGACATTAACAATGCCTTCTTAAATGGACATTTATCTGAGGAAGTGTATATGCTGCAGCCTCCAGGTTATGAACAAGTTGGTAATATGGTGTGAAAATTGAATAAAGCAATATATAGTCTCAAGAAGGCACCCCGTGCATGGTTTGAGAGTCTCAAAGGGTATTTGATCTCATAAGGATTTGTTTTGTCACGATCAAATGCCTCTTTGTTTGTTCGCAAAATCGATGTTGGTATGATTTATCTCTTGATCTATGTAGATGATATTATTCTCACAGGAAGATGCTCGAATGAAGTTCAAGATGTTATAAATAATCTTCATGCAAAATTTACTTTGAAAGACCTTGTCATTCTTAAGTTTTTCATGGGCACTGAAGTTTGTTATGATTCTAATGGTTTAGTGTTGAATCAACAAAAGTATGTTCTTGATCTATTGCAAAAGAGTGGGTTTGCAACAGCTAAGGAACTTCATACTCCCATGGTAACACAATGTAAGCTCTCTGCTACTAGTGGAACACCCATTGATGAGGTGGCTCGCTATAGAAGCATTGTTGGTGCTCTCTACTATGTGGTGATTACTAGGCCAGATATTGCCTATATTGTTAATCGTGTCTGTCAGTTTATGCAAGCTCCTAGATATTACATTTTCAGGTAGTATAGAGAATTCTGAGGTATTTGCAGGGCACTTTGGATTATGGTTTGCGGTTCTTGTCCTCTTCTCGATTTTCATCATTGGGCTTTGCTAATGCAAATTGGGGTGCTGATGTTGATGACAGGTAATCCACGTCAGGATATTGCATTTATTTTGGTGGCAATCTAGTGTCATGGAGTTCTCGTAAATAGTAGGTGGTTGCTCGATCTACTGCTGAAGCAGAATATCGCAGTTTTACTTCAGCTACTTCAAAAATCATATGAATTGTGTCTTTACTCAAAGAAATACAATGTTCTTTTCATGGCAAACTTACTCTTTGGTGTGACAATATGAGCACTGTTGCTTTGTGCTCCAATCTATTCCTTCATTCAAAGTTTAAACATGTCGAGTTGGATTTGTTCTTTGTTCGAGAAGTAGTAGCAGCTGGTCGGTTATAGGTACAGGATGTCCCAGTGTATGAGCAGGTTGCTGATGCTCTCACTAAGCCATTGTCTGCCCCGATGTTTATCCATCATCGGCAGAAGTTGTTGGTCATTAAGGTTCATAAGGATAGATGTGCTTTGCTGACTAGCTTTACTCAAAGTGAGAATGATGGTGAAGCTGAAGATATGGCTGCATGGGGAATGTTAGTGTATATGAACAACATGAAAAGTGTTCATAAACGTGTGAAGCTGAAGATATGGTCTGTATGGGGAATGTTAGGGTATATGAACAACATGAAGAACGTTAGTATGGAGTTGGTTTCAACTAAGTGGTTATGAGTTGGATAAAGTTTGTTATTAGTTAGTTAAGAGAAGTTTGTAGTTTGTTAATCAGCTATTCTAAATAAGTTGTTAGCTTTCATTCTTGTATACAAGTAATTCCATTAATAAGATGCAGAGTATTCTTTTACTTTCTCTTCTGTTTTTATTATACTAGTAGCTAGGTTTATATCATAACATGGTATCAGTCGTTAATTCCTGGTGTTGCTGTAGTGTATCTTCTTGCTGATGGTTATGAAGCTCTGGTGTTCGATCTTTGTCTTCTTTGCTCTATTGTGCTTTGCTTCTTGAATTGGTGTTTCTACTTTCTTTGATTTCTTGAGTTCATATATGTGTTATTGTCTAAGTTTTGTTTAGAATGGTTGATCTTATGGTTGATCCAACCCGTGATGAGAATGGTTCGTAGATTAATTCTCCTATGAGCTGCATTGTTGCTCGTATAAGCTCCATTCAATATATACCCAAACATGATACAATTAAACTCACTGAAAATATGTATTTGTTGTGGAAACATCAAGTGTCTTTAATCATTTATGGTTATGGTTTGTTGAAGTTTAGTTTCTCTAATATAGTTGTTCTAAATGAATTTGTTACTAATTATGTTTGGCAACTTGAGGAAAATTTAGAATTTTTGTTGTTTAGGCAACATGATAAGCTATTTGCCTCCTGGTTGCTAACCACTGTGAGTATGGAGATTCTCTCTCACCTCACTAGTCTTATGTTTACAGTTGCTATTTGGAATGTTGTGACTCATTTATTTGGTGCACGATCTAGTGCAAAAATTTCATCGTTTCGCCATACTTTACATTCTCAAAAGAAATCTGGTTTGTCTATTCATGAACTTTTATCAAAGGTCAAAGTTGTTTGTGATTTGCTAAATGCTTCTGGAAGTATTGTAACCGAACAAGAACATGTTAGTGTTATTTTAGTTGGCTTTACTATGGAGTTTGAATATGTAATTGCTATAGCTTCTAGGGAAGAAGTATCATTGGATACTCTCTCTGAGATGTTACTTGACTGTGAGGCTCGAAAGAAGATGTTCCTAGGTGAAGGACTCTCGGCTAATGTTGTTCAGCTAAAGCCTAATGATGAGTTGAGTATAAAGGGCTCTTCTGATGATCATTCCTCTCAAGTGCATGATCAGTATGGAGGTGGTTATCGAGGTCGTGGACGGAGTTATAACTCCAATAAACCACAGTGTCAATTGTGTGGTAAGTTTGATCATGTTGTTCAGAAATGCTATCAGCATTTTGATCGTGAATACACGGGTGTTAGTGATTCTAGTACATCAGCTGGAAATTATTCAAAATGGTCAAATGGTTCGGGTGTAGATCAGCAACAACCCTCTGCACGGGGGTATAATCATGCAGTGAATACAGTTTCATATCCTGGTTTTGTTTCTGCTCTTTCCCCTTACCTATATCCAGTTAATTCGATAGTTTTGTTCCACAACAGCCTTTGGTTATTATACATCCTCTGGATTTTCAGTTGGTTCCTCCAATGATGCCTCAAGTTCTTCTGTAGTTGGCCAGAATCCATTATTGGCACCCTCGACACTTGCAGCTTTTGTTTCCATGCTTCCATCATTTGGTGTTCAATCCTTTTTGAAGCCCACAAGTGATCCTGTTCGGTATCCTGACACTGGGGCTACTCATCATGTTACTAATGATCCATCTGTTTTTCACTCAGGTATGGTGTATACAGGTGATAATGCTTTGCACATGGTCAATGGTGATGGTGTTAAAATTGCACATGTATGACAAAGTACTTTACATTCTAGTGTGAAGCCTTTATTTTTGCGTAACATGTTACTAACATCAAGAAGAAGTTGATTTCTGTTTCTCAGTTCACTCGAGATAACGGTGTTTTTCTTGAGTTTCACCCATATGAATGTATTGTGAAGGATGCTCAGACACGACAGGTTCTTCTTCGAGGGAGGTCACTGATGAATGACTCTATCAGTTACTTCCTTGTGCTCGGGTGCTCAGATAAATAATGTTTCTGTGATTTCAGACCCTTTAGACTTGTGCATCGACGTTTTGGCCATGCTTTTATTGATGTAGTAAAATATGTTATGAAGCATTGTAATTTCTCTTTTCATAAGAATAGGTTGTCATATTTGTGTGTTGCTTGTATGCAAGGGAAGGCTCACAAACTTCCCTTTTGTTCTTCTATATCATAATATAATGAACCCTTTCAGTTAGTTGTTTCAGATGTTTGGGTCCTGCTCTTTGTAATTCTTCAGATGGGTTTTCCTTTTATGTTTCATTCGTTGATGTCTTGAGTAGATACACCTGGGTTTACTTGCTTAAAAGAAAGTCTGAGGTTCTGTCATGTTTCATTAATTTTTACAAGTTAATAGAAGTGCAGTTTGGATGTAAAATTAAGGTTTTACAAACAAATAATGGTGGTGAATATCAGTCACTTAAGGGCTGGTTGTAGCAGAATGGTGTAGAGCATCGAATTTCATATCCAGGCACTTCTGCGCAAAATGGTCAAGCTGAGAGTAAGTATAGGCACATTGTTGAAATGGGGTTAGCCATACTGGCTCAAGCATCCCTACCCGTAAAATTTTAGAGCTATGCCTTTGTATCATCTGTGTATCTCATCAATAGACTGCCCACTCAAGTTTTGGATGGCAAATCTCCATTTGAAGTTTTGTATCGCAGGGTTCCAGAATATACCTTTCTTCGTGTTTTTGGTTGTGCTTTTTTTCCATACATGAGATATGCTAATCGTCAAAAGTTGGAGTTTAGGTCAAGACGATGTGTTTTTCTAGGTTATAGTATGTATCATAAGGGCTATCGATGTTTGGATGATGATGTTAAGGTAATTATCTCTCGACATGTGGCGTTTGATGAACATGTCTTTCCTTTTCAACAAAGTTGTAGCATTACAACTAATAGTCTGTGTCATTCAGGGGTCACTGAAGGGTTTCTTTAGGTTGTTAGACCTTTAGTATATGGGCCGAGTGGAATGAATGAGGGTAACACCTCACATGTTGTAGCTTTTCCATCTACTGATAGTTTGTTAGTGCATGAGGAGCAGGTTGCTACAGACTCAGTTGATACTTATGTTCCATCGTTTCTATATGTTGGTAGAGTGTTATCTCATGAGGAGCAGGTTGTTATAGACTCGGCAGATGCTCTTATGCATACTGCATCACCTGGGGTTGCTGTTGAAAAGTTGGTTTCGGAATTCAAGGATACTGGTCATGTACAGGATCCTGGTCTTGGAACAGGTACTTTGATTGACATTGTGCCACATGTTTGTATTGATCAGATTGCCCCTGGTCAAAATATTCACCCCATGGTTACACGTGGTAAAAATGGGATACGAAAACCAAAGGTTTTGAATGTTTCATTTGATGATAAATAACCTACAACTATTAATGAAGCCTTTCTTCATCCTCACTAGAATGTTGTAGCACAGGCAGAATTTGATGCCTTGGTTTGTAATGAAACCTGGACGTTGGTCCATCTTCCTAAAGGTAGGCGAGTTGTGAGTTGTAAATGGCTCTTTAAAATTAAAATAAATGAAGATGGCTCCATTGCTCGTTACAAAGCTTGTCTCGTTGCAAAGGGTTTTCTTCAGCAACCTGGGATTGATTTTAATTAGGTGTTCAGTCCTATGGTGAAGCCAGTCACGGTTCGAGTCATAATCTCCCTTGAGTTAGCAAAAGGCAGGTCCCTCAGGCAGGTAGATATTAACAATGCCTTCTTAAATGCACATTTATTAGAGGAAGTGTATATGTTGCAGCCTCCAGGTTATGAACAAAGAGGTAATATAGTGTGTAAACTGAATAAAGCAATCTATGGTCTCAAGCAGGCACCCCGTGCATGGTTTGAGAGTCTCAAAGGGTATTTGATCTTAGAAGGATTTGTTTTGTCACGATCAGATGCCTCTTTGTTTGTTCGCAAAACCGATGCTTGTATGATTTATCTCTTGATCTATGTAGATGATATTATTCTCACATGAAGCTGCTCGAATGAAATTCAAGATGTTATAAATAATATTCATGCAAAATTTGCTTTGAAAGATCTTGTCTTTCTTAAGTTTTTCCTGGGCATTGAATTTTGTTATGATTCTAATGGTTTAGTGTTGAATTAACAAAAGTATGTTCTTGATCTGTTATAAAAGAGTGGGTTTGCAACAACTAAGGAACTTTCTACTCCCATGGTAACACAATGTAAGCTCTCTGCTGCTAGTGGAACACCCATTGATGAGGTGGCTCGCTATAGAAGCATGTTGGTGCTCTCCAGTATGTGGTGATTACTAGGCCAGATATTGCCTATGTTGTTAATCGTGTCTGTCAATTTATGCAAGCTCCTAGAGATTTACATTTCCAGGCAGTCAAGAGAATTATGAGGTATTTGCAGGGCACTTTGAATTATGGTTTACGGTTCTCGTCCTTATCTCGACTGTCCTTGGTGGGCTTTGCTAATGCAAATTGGGGTGCTGATGTTGATGACAAGCGATCCACATCAGGATATTGCATTTGTTTTGGTGGCAATCTAGTGTCATGGAGTTCACGTAAACAGCTGGTGGTTGCTCGATCTACTGCTGAATAAAAATATCGTAGTGTTACTTCAGCTGCTTCAAAAATCATATGGCTTGTGTCTTTACTCAAAGAATTACAGTGTTATTTTCATGGCAAACCAACTCTTTGGTGTGACAATACGAGCACTGTTGATGTGTGCTCCAATCCAATCCTTCATTCAAAGTTTAAACATGTCGAGTTGGATTTGTTCTTTGTTCGAGAAGTAGTAACAGCCGGTCGGTTGCATGTACAGGAGGTCTCAGCGTATGAGCAGGTTGGTGATGCTCTCACTAAGCCATTGTCTGCCCCGATGTTTATCCGTTATCGGCAGAAGCTGTTGGTCACTCGGGTTCATAAGGATGGATGTGCTTTGCTGACTAGCTTTACTCAAGATGAGAATGATGGTGAAGCTGAAGATATGGACTGCATGGGGAATGTTAGTGTATATGAACAACATGAAGAATGTTAGTGTATATGAACAACAACAAGAATGTTAGTATGGAGTTGGTTTCAACTAAATTGTTATGAGTTGGTTAAAGGTTGTTATTAGTTAGTTAAGAGAAGTTTGCAGTTTGTTAATCAGCTATTATAAATAAGTTGTTAGCTTTCATTCTTGTATACAAGTAATTCCATTAATAAGATGTAAAGTATTCTTTTACTTTCTCTTCTATTTTTACTATACTCAGTAGCTAGGTTTATATCATAACAATCGTCTTGAGAGGTACTCTTAATAATCAAAATAAAAACGGAATATTAGATATGATTTAAAAAAATAATTTAATGATTAAAATAAAAGTACTAAAACAAATAGCTGAATAAATAAATAATTTATCCTTAATTAATTTATCATTGCAATCTATATAAATTGAAAAGAGGAAATAATACGAAAAAGCAAAGAATGTGGGTGTGACACGCTTTGCTTTATCATCACCTAATCTTGTACAAAGTAGACCGGCGGACGCAGTTTTTGGCTTCAGTTTAGGAGTATAGAAAATCGGACGAATTAAAAATATTTTTAAGTATATATAATAATAATAATAATAAGAATAATAATAAAGATAAAAAATATTTTATATTATACAAACATAAATAAAATTTCAAAATAAATATTATCAATAAGATGAATAATTAATACAAAAAATTAAAATTTCAGGATGATACGTGTCTACTCTGACGAAGCTTAAGATCATATAAAAGTTTATTTTATTAGATTAAGAAAACGACTTTATTAATTTCCAATCGCCTGATGATGCAAACAATGACTTCATATGGGATGGAAACAAAATTTTAATAAAGCAAAGAAAAAAAAATTAACAGTGATATTTCAGGTCGGTTTTGTTTGTTAATTTCGATAAGTTTAATATAGAATGGATATATTAGTTGAACTAGTCAGAATGATTTTAGATCTCACAGTTTTAAATTTAAATTATTTTAAATCTGACCATAATCTAATATTTATGTTATTTTAATTTTAATTAAAACGCTAACAATTTTTTTTAAAATAAACAATAGGATACGATGAATGCATAGAATTAATGTGAAGGACGGTCAACCCCAATATCAGTTTAATTAATATATATTATATGATTGCACAGCATGTATCGGTCTAAGGAAATTTTGTTTGAGAATTGGTCATACATATTCTATGTGCCAACCCAAAGTATTGATTGCCGACTCGACCTTGTTTTAAATTATTATTTAACCAGATGATAATGAAATACAGCTTTAACCTTTAATTGAAATATAATAATTATAATTCAAGCTCTTAACATTTAATTGAAATATAATTTTTCTAACCATAGAATTCTCATTTTTTATAAATCTATTTTTTATTAGTCTATGATAATTATAAGATAATATTTGTTTGAAAGATTTTTAATCAATTAACAATGAACGTTCAAATACTCCTACAAACAATATGCTTAAACCTAAAATCTCTAAAGATAACAATTATTTCTTTTTTTTTGAATTAATCACCGGTATTCGATCATTTGACCGACTAATCCAGATCGAGTACTATAAAGGCAAGAGTGACCCTCTCAACTCAGTTTGCTCCATTCGCAAACGCCAGGATTCGAACCTTGATCTTGCTTAAGGGACCGAATGTATCATCCCACTAGACTAATTGGTTGTTGGTTAACAATTATTCTTTTAATTATTAATGTCGTAAAATAGTTTGATTTTAGTTGTCACGGTGACTATATATATATATATATACATTCTGTTGGAATGTATGTGGTCAATATTTGGATAAAGCCTTGGAACATGAATCTACCTACTTGGTTACTACAAAACCCTTGAATAAGTGGTGGGTCAAAAAGATAAAAATATGATTTTAATTTTAGAAATACGAAATTAAATTATTGATAAATATATAAAATATTTAAATTATAATAAAATAGTGGAAAATAGAAACTATAAAGAACAGCTGGACATATATTTAAAACATATTGAGGATGAATAACTAAATTATGGAATGAAAGATTTTGGAGGACAATCACATTTTAATTAGCACATTTAAAATAACCCAAACATATGGCATTGAACAAGAAACCAAATGATGTGCCGCCAACTTATTTTAATCGACTACCTTACTCTAAACCCATCTTCCAACAACACATATTAATATAGTTTGGGTATAGCTTACAAAGCTGAGAATTTGACCCATTACGCCACGTCACCAGCTTCCGTTCCCTATTAAAATAACCAATTCCCCCCCCCCTTGATTTCTTGCTTCAAATTCAATCAGACAAAAATTTCAGACCAAACCAAAACTGTGTCTGTTGGAAAGAAAATGGAGGGGCTTATTCCTTTTGTTTACAAAGCAATAGTTCAATACAAGAATGGAAGACAAGGCCACGTTTTAGCAACATGGTTCAATGACTCAGCTTCACCCTCTTACTTCAGACTCCCGACCGGAGATTCCGGTCGCTTCCATCACACATCCGATAATTTTTCAACCTACTCGCCTGTCGCTTCCCCTTCACCCCTCTCTCACCGTTTGACATCTCGCTGTGCCGTTACACGACCATCATAATTGCCGCCGGCATCGTTGCCGACGTCGAAGCTAAAGGTTTACGTTGAATGCATTGACGTGTATGAAGGAAGCTGAAGGTGTGGTACATTAAGTCATAGTGTGGTGGTAATTTCTTCATTTCATATTTTGGTGTATTTTTTTTCTTTTTTCTGAAGTAATTAATAAGCGTGTGAAAAGAAAAACCGAAGGGGAAAATACCATACGCTTAATTTGTATGTTATTTTTAGTGTGAAATTGTGGATAAAAAAATTCAAGGGATCGATCCTTATGTGCTTGTTGTTCTTGTTATCCTTAGTGTTAAGAAATGTAATATAATTGTGATGTTTGATCAATGTCTTTTACAGCAAAAAGAAAAGAAAAAGAAAGAGGGCTTTGTATTATGTTAATTGTGAAATTAAATGCAGTAATTAAGGATAATTATGTCTGGGTGTTATTTTTTCCTGTTGAAAATAGTTATGAAAGTGGGGGTGGTTTTCGGAGTTGGTGGGTGGTTATTGTTTCATTTTTTAAAATTGTTATTGTTGTTATTATTTATATGTTGTTTTATTATTTGTCAAATAAGAACCGAAGGCTGCAGTTGAAAATGTTTTTTCCCCCAATTGCGCTAGAGTTTATCACAGATTTATAAAACTTAAGAGGAATGTGATTATTGAATTTATATTTATATGGTTAAAGGAAATATTATTTTTATTTGAGATATTAAGCTTGAACCACAAAGTATGTGTTTTGTTAATGATTAAGAATATAAAAATATTATATTATAATCACTCTAAATATTAAAAAAAAGATTAAAATAATATTTATCCGATAATACTATTTTTGAAATTAAATACTCCTATTAAAAATATATTAAATGATTATTCATTAAATAGAATTTAAATAATATGTCTAGGACCTTTGAATCATTTTTAAGATCTTTGGATGAGATGTAATGGACATGCGGACCATCACAAAAAATTATGAGCTTTATTATAAGTCTTTCAAACTATTTGTAAGACATCGGTGATATATGAATTGTTATTATTCTTTGTGGTTTTACGTTTGAGTATCATGAATGTTAGGGGTGTAAGCGTTTAATGTCAAATGGTGAAGAGTTATCTTTAAAAGTATATTATTTTATACTTTCTTCAAATTAATTAAAAAATAGAAAAAATGGTCAAGAATCGGCATGACATGAAGATATTAAATAAATAAAGCAGTGTAAAAGAAGAATAAAATTCAGAGTAATGAATGGTGTATAGTTTATCCTTCACTTATATGATATGTTGCCTCAGAAGAGCGAAAGAAGAGCTTTCAAAATTAGTTGGGTCCAATTTGATCGGCAATAGTAGAGTAAGACCGATAAAGTTAGCACAACAATTAGCATGTAAGCCTAGTGAAGTTAGCACTTGGTATAGATGTTTTTTTTTGGTGATCAAAAAAAATAACAATAATTTCTTAATCATTGATATCACTTGATTCGTACGATCCATTTTATCTTTTAAACAAGCATTTAACATAAATTTACATATATTAATCGATCTTGATTAATCTAATTATGATAATATGATCAATAATGAATATTTACCTCATAACAATAAACAACGTAATTTAATTATGAAAATAATAATTAACTCAACATAATTGTATATTCCACTATTAATCTAAAACAAACCTTGAAGTGCATACTATATTTTTTTAATAGTATGGAATGATTACAAAGTAATATATGTTCATAATCTTTATTTGAAAGTACATTTTAGTTACTATGTGTGATATTAGCATGATTGGTGTTGTTTTAGTTATAAATGCTTTAATATGATAAGTATGTGACAATGTATGATTATAAAATTGTGTGTGTCTAATGATTAATTTTGATTTATGTTTTCTGATAACATCTTCATTTAGATTTTCGTCTAAACCGAATATAAAACGTTATATTTTTTTCTACACTTTTGATGCGACAATGTATGATTATAAAATAAAATTTTATGAAATTTTAAAACTCAATCTAGTATATATATATATATATATATATGATGTAAGTATTAATTCTTATTCAACAAGTATTGATATCAAATCTTAAGTATTAATACCTTTGATTAAATTTGTAACTTATCAAACTGTGAATCTTAAAATGGTATCGACACCTTGATATAGTAACAATACTAGCCAAAGGGTATTGATACCTATGCCAAATAGCCAAATATCGATATGAGAGTAAGTTAATTTATAATTAGGACTTAGTGTGACGAAAATTATTATGTGCCCACGTATATTTAGTATGATTTATAACTTAGTTTACTTATTCCTTTACAAACTAAGTTATAATTGGATTCTAAATTGATTCATTTTTGTTCTGTTATTTGGATGTAACATTCCCTGTTTGATATACGCCTAGGCCGGATAGAGAGTATTACATGACACGCAAGTTATCTAAGTAGTTGCAGCAGTAACATATTACAAGGAAGAAATTAACGGCAAGTATGAAAAGGGTAAAAAGTAAAAAAGGCGTATTCCTAAAATAACCTACAATTGAGTTTAAAGGGGAAGATCCTTGTGACTGTAATCAACCCCTTTGTCACCATTCACTACCTGCCCACTTCCTCGCAAAATCCTACAATTTTTTTTAGAATGTAGAAATCAATATCACAAGTGCATAAGAGATTCAAATGCAGGGGAAAAGACAATGCATGCAAATGAAAAATGAAGAGCATGATGCAGTAAAATCCAGAGATTACTGAACATTTTAAGGAAGATTAATTCGAGACTTTGCATACCAACGTGTTGTTAGCAATCCTTCGACTCCAACCGGACCTCGGGCATGGATTTTGCTAGTACTTATTCCAACCTGTTAAATCCATGCATCCATTAGAAAACAGTACTACCGAGCGTTCAAAACGCAGTTAAAATCGAGTTAACCGAATTAAACAACACGATGTAGTTAATTAGGTTCTTTTGTTTGATTTTGGTTAAAATATCGAATACCTCGGCACCCAACCCGAATCGTGCTCCATCACAAAATCTAGTGCTTGCATTATGGAAAACTGCAGCACTGTAACAATGACAGAGTCTCTGTTAAAGTAGACAACCCTAACAAACATTAACCCGAAAACAAGAGAGAAAACTCGAACCTGTCGACCCCATGCAAGAAAATTTCAGCAACTTCATGATTTTCAGTGATAATGCAATCGGTGTGAGAACTGCAGAGAAACAAGTTAGTTAATATCAAAGGCAACCAAACGACTCACTGGAACAAAAAAGGCGATGAATATGCGGCATGCCTTCCATGTTGATGTATATGATCAATAGCGGCATGCACATCATCCACGATTTCTATTGTACAAGCCATAGAGTTGTACTCGTGATGGAAGGAACGCGTCTCCAGTATGTTTAACAATGAACTCGCTCTCGGTCCACCGTAAAGAGTAACTCCTGCAGGAAACAATCCCATAATCTTCAGATGATTACAAATTTCAGCATTTGAATTCGGGTTTTCAGAAACTGTAAGTGAATTTTACTTGGACTGTGATTAGAAAGAAATTCACATAATCCTTACCTTTATGTTTGAGGTCCCCAATAACATCATTGAGCAAACCATTACTCGAAAAATCCTTGTGTACTAAAAGTGTTTCCTGAAAACAACATGGATAAATCATATGCTACAAATATCCACTTAATATCCTCATGGGAACTGGAACAGTAAAATGAATTAGGCATGTCATTTCTGGTCTGCACTGAAACCTAAAACAACTTGAACCCAAATATCAAACCCTAATGATGAGCTTCAAACCTAAAACAAATTGAACTCAAAGATCCGATTCAAATTGAAACAATTCAAAACCGAATCCGTCCAATTGACAAGTCTAAACAAAAAGAAATTACCATGGCATTGCAAGCCGCAGGATAATCTGTCTTTGCATCGAGAACAATCTGTCTAGCCATATCGACCTTAGCTGATTTGTCAATGTAAACATGGCAAATTCCATCTGCAGAGAAAAGTGAAAATATCAGTTGAACTCCAGTTAATGGAGGATCAAAGAGGTTACATATACATATATGTAAGTGTGTTTTCTTACCGGCATGACCAAGAACAGGGATTTTAGTCGAATTCTTGATCTGGGTAACAAGTTTATTGCTGCCTCTGGGGATCACGAGATCTATCACATCATCAAGCTGTGACAAAAACAGAAACCTTATACAAATATATATATATATATATATATGAAATAACAAAGAGCTTTCGTCAACTGTAGATCCTACAAATCACCTTAAGTAAATCAGAAATATCCTCTCTTGAAGTCACGAGTCCAATGAGTTTTTCTCCGATGTTTTTGGGGATGGCCGAAGTAATGACCTTAACGATATTTATTATTGGAGAAACAGTGGTGAAGAAACACATAAGTAATAGGAATAATGGCAACAAAAACTCTCCAACAAAAACCGAACCTTGTGCAAGATTGCATTAGACCTCTTTGCTTCTTTCCCCCCTTTCAGTAGAAGGCCGTTCCCACTTCGTATGGCTAGGGAAGCTATCTGTTCAATCATTAAGGGAAACAATAACGTGGGGAACGTATTAAGAAATACACCATTGCAATCCCACCAATACCTTATATGCTTAAACAATACCAGGTTGATGAGTCTAAAAGTCGTTTTTGGGTACCTGAACAAGGGCGTCTGGTCGAGACTCGAATACAACCAGCAGTACACCAAGAGGACAGGATGTTTTCTCCAAGATGAGTCCATCTGCAAGCTGGGACAGAGGCATTCAAAAGTAAGGGTTAAATTCCATAACCAAGGAACAAAAATCCACACACTCCTCGGAACATTTTGGGGGATGCTTTGTAACCTCTGTTCTCTTCAAAACATGACCAATAGGATCTTCCATGTCAGCAAGTACTCGAATCGATTTCGCAAGACCAGTTATCTGTAGAATTGGAATAACTTGGATGAAACTCCAGCAATGTGCTTGTGCTAATGACTTAATGGAACCCAAGAATTAAAACGTCTTGCCTTTCCGGGTTTCAACGACAAACGAGACATCAGTGACTTCTCATATCCATCGTCCTCGGCAGCAGCGACGTCAGCTTCATTTTCATCCTTAATCAAACTCTCATTGGCCTCGAGGGCATCAGCAATGTTGTGCAAAATCTTCATCCTATCTTCAGAGTCTATTGCCTGTGAAAAAAGATCATTCAGAAATACATGCGGACATCTTTATGGTGACAAAAGGGAGAAACTGTGTGTTCCCACCTGAAGACGTCTAGAACATTGCTGCGCCGCAACCGCCATCTCGCGTGCACCGACTTCTTTAACCAAAGTCCATAAATGTGCATCTCGATGAAATAGGGTACCAACATGCTTCCCTTGAAGTACCTTTATAATGTTACCAGTGGCATAGCCACTTTAAAACGAAGTAAAAGCCAAATTTACGGTGAGAAACCCAATTTGTTAATAGGTCTTTGAAGAGTTCAGTTCCAGACCATACCTTGTAATAACGACTGGGATACCGGCAGAAGCCGCACAGACGGCTGCATTAACCTTTGCAGTCATACCCCCTCTACCTAGCCTGGACTTGTCTCCAAACGTTATTTCACGTTGATGTTTTTCTTTTATATACGTATGGATCAGTTTTGAGTTCGGGTCACTTGGCGGACCGCTGTAGAGGCCCTCAACATCACTCAACATGACAAGGAGATCAGCTTTTAGTTCCAAAGCTAAGAGGCCGGCGAGGCTGTCGTTGTCCCAGAATATACCAGAAGAATCCTGAAAACAACACTACCAATCAATCAATTGATTAAAGAGAATGAAGAGCAGAAGAGAATTGAGATACCTCGTAAGGTGCTCTTCGAGTGCTGACGGCATCGTTCTCGTTGAAAATGGGGATCACTTTCAAAGATAGTAAGGATTTCACCGTCTCAGAGAGTTGTTTTCTGAAACTATTGGCTCTAAATTCACTGTCCGTTACAAGATATTGTGAAGAAGTGACATCAAGCTGCAAAGATTTGGAGTATCATGTTAATGCAAGTGAAACAACAAGCATGGAATCAATTAGTATTTCAGTTTCGACGATTAAACAGGCCGATCCGTCTGGTTTTTCGCAACCATGGAAACGGGTAATGAACTAATAAGCAAGAGTATTAACCTGGCTAAACAAGGTGTCATAAAGAGCCATCAAACTACTCTGTCCAACAGCTGCACAAGCCTTCCCATCAAGTTCAAATTCTGCATTTTCAAGATCAGCCAAGCTACACAAATAAAAAAGAGCCATTAAATCCCTCTGTTTATGGTTGCACCAAAAAAGGATATATAAGAAAGTGATTATATCTAATGAATTTCTATTTTTTTTAAATGATTGATAATCTCACCTGCTGTTTACCAATTTCCTATATCTAAGCCTTTGACGACCAAGACCAACAGCACCTGAAGTAACCAACACAATCTCATACCCCTGAGAATTGAGTTCCTTGAGCTGCAAGCAACCAAATCAAATTCAAGAATGTTAACAATGAGACATAAAAAATCTCATATTTCCCGTTATGCCCTTGTCATCTTTATGTATTTACCTGTTCACATAAAGCTCCCAGTCTCCCCACTGCTAATCTCCCATCACCTCGAGTCACCACTGCTGTTCCCACCTTTTTTTTTTAATGAAAACCCCATGAAATAAAATTAGCTTTTTTCATAACTAAAAACATCAAATTGTGACCTCATTAAAAAAAATGAACCTTAACAATGAGACGCTTGACATTTGTCACAAAAGCACGTGAAGGGTCCATGGAGTCGAATCTGAGTCGAGTCGATCAATTAAAAGCTTTCAGTTTTTCCTTCTTCTTTTTTCAGCCAGAGAGAGGTTTTGAAGAAGAAAGAAGATGAATGAGGCAAGGTTTTGCTACGTTCAATAAATAGAGTTATGTTTTATAAATAAAACAAAATAAAATTTTGATTTTTTTTTCTTTGAAGAGAAGAGTGTTTCATTGCAGTTGTGGAGCACGGCGTGGATTTGTCGCAGTATACCTGTCGATTCATCAGATCAGATTGATTTTAGAATGATTTAATTCGGATCTCATTAGTGAGAAGTAAATTTCGAGGAATTAGATTTTGATTACTCTGATTCGATACATTATATTATTTTAGAATAAATTAATTTAAATCAAATTCATCAGAATAAATTACAACTCTCTCTCTTTCGAATCAATTAATTGAGGAAAAAATAACGATTCTTTATTTTAATAACACGAAGAGTTCCATTTCTCTTTTCTCCGTTAGATTCATAATTCGAATAATTTCATATTCGAGATAAATAAAGATTTAGATTATTTTGAATTTATCTTCGACTAATTTATTTCAGTGATTAAAGAGATGATAAATATTTCCAGTGGTTTCAGTTTCGAGTACCAGAGATTGTAAAGTGTTTGAACTTTCATTGTCAAATGATTGAAAATATTTAAAACATATACTACTTATAATCATCTTAGATTAATAAAAAAGATTATTTTGAATTTCAATTAGGATAAAGTACACAAACGGTCAATAGACTGTAGGTACTATTAAAAGCTACAAAATAATCTCCCAACTATAAAGTATTGTTTTATTGAATCTCTCGCTTATTAAAATTATAAATGGTCACCTGACTATTTATATATTTCAAATTTATCTTGTTTTGTTAAAATTTTGATGGTCGTTTGAGTAGGACGTTAACTTGGTGACTATAATATGATAAAATTTGATCTCATATCCTTTTGAGTTGTATTTTGTGGATCGAGTCTCCATTTATATTATGGCGTTGAGCTAATGCTTGAAAGTAACGACTTAACCACTAGACATCATTAAAATATGATTTTATCATATCTCAATCAACATGTTAACGTTTAGTTCAGACGACCTTCAAATTAAAAATGACGAGTTGGAACATATGAATAGTTTGGTGACCATTTGTAACTTTTAATAGTTGTAAGACTCAATAAAGCAACATCCTAGAGTCGGATAACCATTTTATAACTTTTAATAGTCGGATGACTAAACAAAGCAACATTTTATAGTAGAAAAATCATTTATATACTTTACCTTTTAAATTGTTTTAAATATATATTATTTTAATTCGAGACTTCAATACATAGTATTATTTTCATGATAAGATATATGTAATAGTCATTCGCTTATAAGATGTTTTTGTTTTTCTTATTGAAAAGTTATAAAATAATCTCTCGATTTAAATAATAATAAATTGATAGTTTTCATAAAAACAAATTAATTGTGATGATTAATATAATTCACATAATAGCATATTTAATTTTTAATTTTAATTTAATCTTGAATATTTTAAAATTTCACCAAATTGATCCCCGTGTAACTCGTTCTAATCGTTATTTCTTTCACTATCATACTCCACCGTCGTACCAATCATTGGTCTCTTACCGGCACCTTGCTTCACCGTTAGGCGTAATTGCTTCACCAAATATGAGATTATTATAATATATTATTTTTAAAAATAATTTAATTATTGATATATATATATATATATATATTATAAACGTAATTATTTGAAATTTAATTTTTTTTACAAAGAACAATAATTTTTTTTTATTATTGAAGGATAAATATAAATAATAATAATAAAATAATAATTAGAATTTAATTAATAAATCATAAATCTAGATTTTTAAAATTTGAAGATTATAGTGTGATTTGTTTAATTTTAAAGTTAATAGAAACTTTAAAATATTTAAATTGAAGAGTGATGGATAATGACCCAAGTAATTTACTTTTAAAATTTATAGAGATCTATAAATAATTAAATTTAGAAAAAAATGAAAAAACTAAAATTTAAATTTAAATTATCTAATTTCAAAATTAAAAAATAAATAAAGTACTTTAATTTAATATCTTATGAGATATTACTATGTAATTATCTTAAAATATTTTAAAAAATCAGATGTTGGGTTTCTTTTTCAAATTGAAATATAAATTAATCAAGTTCGTGTGCGGCCATAAGTCATATGGGACTTTTGGAAATGACAAAACAACATTAGATTCGGTCATGTACGCATCCACTTATAATGTAACACACGACCCGACAGATTAAATTCGGTCATGTACGCATCCACTTATAATGTAACACCCGACCCGACAGTTTTTTGTTTGGATCCTCTCGTACCGGTTTTATGGATTACTTCATCTATATTTTCTAATTTAGATATATCGTTTGAAAAAAAAAAGATACAGTCATTTTTAATTTTTTTAGATAAATAGGTAAATTTTATTTAATAAGTTTATATTTTAAATTTTAGGTGATATATGTGAAACGAACTTGATGAATTTGAAATTAATATCTATAAAACAAATTAACATTATCTTTTATTATTAGTATCACTTGATTAGTTCGTGTCGGGGATTCCTCGAAAATGTGCAGGCGTTGGTGTTCAATCAGAATCAAGCTGATATCTCCAATATATATTGTAGCCACGTACTGCAATACGACAATATAAAGGTAGCCATCGAATTCTCATCCTGTTCTTTTAAAACTCATTCAATTCTTTCACGACTCTCTAATATCACTGGTTAAACTCCCATTTTGGTCCCTTTTTTTATGCTTAATCTAAAAAAACCATCAAACATAATCTTACCAACTTTCATCAGTTCACTTTACATGTTTCAAAATTTAAAAAAAATAACTTTTACATAGAATTTTAATTATTGTAAAGTAATTTAAATATGAAATATTTATTTTATATTTTAAAATAATTAAAAACTATTCATAAATTAAATAAAAATATAATTTAATTTAAATAATTACGATTTTTTAACTTGTGAAGTAGAAATTAAGCAAATTTTCATTAGTTTGTCCAAAGAGTTAACACCATTAACTATTCAAGTTAAAATACTGATTTGAATTTTAAAACGTTAATAGGATCAATTATCCGAACTAATTAATGACATTATAAAAATAAAGGATCATATTTTTGTTAAATTAAAGTAAAGGGTCTAACTCCCAAATTTGTGTATAGTACAAGGATCAAAACTATAGTTTTGACTATAACTTTACAGGTGCATTAAAGATGTCCAACGATTTTCTAAAATTTTAATTTATTATATATTTTAAATTTTTTTATATATTTTATTGATAATTTATATTTCTCTTAAAATTTTAATAATTTCTCTTACCATAAAATTCTACGTTTGTATATATATCCAACGCCTGTAAGAAACTATTTCTATTGTATAAGAAGCTGAAAATTTTTGGAGATAGGGATATCTTTTGTAAGATAAGTAGTTTTGTCATTAACTTGGATGTGTTGGCAGATCAAGATACGTGATCTCGTTGTTCCTACAGGAAATGACATTTCTCTTTGACTCTTCAATATGTTTAAGCTGTTATGATTCCCTATTTTATTTTAGCGTAGAGTATTTAAATGATCACTGAACTTTTTAGATATTTATATTTAGATTCCTCAATTTTTAAAATTTATAATACAGCCATCAAATATTTAATTCGTTTGTATTATGGTCCTTGACGTAACGGTCATTTCACACCGTTAGGGTAAATTATCTAAATAGTCACTGAAATTTTTAGGCACTTGCATTTAGGTCCCCCAACTTTTAAAACTTGCAACACAGTCATTAATTACATTCTAAACCCCAAAATCCAAAATACTTTAATTACATTATAAACCTCAAATTCTAAAATACTTCAATTACATACCCAACCCCAAATTCATAATCCATTTTCAAAATCTGTCATATCAAATTGAACTTGATGCAGTAATTCTAAACCCTCAAAACATAACTATTTCAAAAAAAAGTTAACCAACTATAAGTGATCAATAAGTGATTATGTTGGGTTTAGGGTTATGTTGTACCTAAATACTCAATTCAGTTTATAAAATAGTTGACTCAAAATTTTTCGATTTGAGTTTATAAAATTTAAATCAAGTCGAATTGAATTTTTGAGTTTCTGTTTAAATTTAATTATAAATATTTATCATATTATAATATTATTTGATTCTGATTCAGTTTAGTTTATAAAATAGTTGACTCAAAATTTTTTCGATTTGAGTTTGTAAAATTTAAATCAAGTCGAATTTAATTGAATTTTCGAGTTTCTGTTTAAATTTAATTATAAATATTTATAATACTATAATATTATTTGATTCTCATTTAAATAGTTTTTTAACCATGTACATTACATATATTTCTTCATATTTTTTCCATATGTGATATACATATATCATACAGAGTCAAGGGACTTGACTCAAACTTAAAAATTAATCCACTAATTACTAAAAAATTTGAGATATTCGAGTTGTAATTTACAACTCGATTTTAACTTGAATTTTTTTTAAGTTGAGTTTATGAAATTACAACTCAAAGTCAATTTGTATCAAATTTTTTGAATCAATTCAAGTCGAAAAACAATTTTTTCGAATCGAATTGAGTATTGTTCACTTATAGTTGGTTAAATCTAACTTTTAAATCCTAAACCCAACATAATCACTTATTGTTATGGACCCAAAATGAACTAAATGTTGTTGATTATGTTGGGTTAATTGGTGGGGAAATTTAGCATTTAGGGTTATATTTTGGGGTTTAGGGTTGTTCCTTCAAGTTCAATTTGTTATGGTAGATTTTGAGAATGGATTATGAATTTGGGGTTGGGAATGTAATTGAAGTATTTTTGGAATTTGAGGTTTAGAATGTAATTGAAGCATTTTGGATTTTGAGGTTTAGAATGTAATTGAAGTATTTTGGAATTTAGGGTTTAGAATGTAATTGATGATTGTGTTGCAAGTTTTAAAAGTTGGGGGACCTAAATGCAAGTGCTTGAAAAGTTCAATGACCATTTATACAATTTACCCTAAAGGCATTGAAACGACCGTTACGTCGGAGACTATATTGCAAACGAACTAAATGTTTGGTGACTGTATTACAAGTTTTAAAAGTTGGGAGACCTAAATGCAAGTATCTAAAAAGTTCAATGACCATTTATATATTTTACCCTTTATTTTATTTTTTGTTGTCAAGTTTGTTCTTGATTTGGTCGGATCTGATCCATAGATATTATCACAATGTAAGATAGTGAAATATTTAGGGCATTTACCCCTTTGCTAAGGGCTAAGAGACCGTTCCTTTTTATAATATAGATAGATATTTTGAATGTTCGACACCATTTACGTGTTTGGTTAACAGCTGTTGCAGATGTTTTAAGCAATCCAATTGGGATTATACGTTCCATATCTTAGACTTGTGGTTATAATTGAATCTTGAAAGTTAATGCTTCAATTACTTTCTTGTTTGTTCTTAATTACTTGTCATATGGCTAGTGTTTTTCTTTACATCATGTCGAAACGGTTTTTTAAAAGGGAAACTCGTTTTGAATGATTTTGATGACATGTTAACGATAAAATGTGGTTTGAGGAGTCGCTACCAATCTTTGATTAGTGTGTAATTGGGCACCCAACAAGTATTTCTCATTTTAAAAAAATTCATTTTAATTAAAATAACAAATTTGTGGTACGCGTTACTAAAATTTGAGTTCGGGAGTCAATTACGTGCGGAGAAGGATTAGCACTCCACAACGCCCTAAATAGGTACCTAATCGATTAATTAGTTATCTTTGCAATGAAACTTAAGAATTCTAGTCTAATTTAATTTAAGATCACATACAAGTAATATCCTTTGAATTTTAGGACAAATCACAATAATATTTAATTATTTCCTATCGAGAAGAATCAACCTCTCATACCTTAAAGCAATAGATTATTACTCCAATCAAAATAAAGAAATATTAAAATTCTATTCTAAAGTTCATTATTAATTCAACATAACAACACCAAAATAATTTTAAGAGAAAAAAATGATATTATCTAATTATTTCCAATCGAAAATAAATGATCTTTCATGCCTTAAAATAATCATTTATTACTTCAATCAGAAATGAAGAGATATCACTATTTCGTCTTAAAATTCAATATTGATTTGAGTGAAAAACGATAATATCTAATTATTTCCAATCTAAAATAAATGACCTCTCATACCTTAAAGTTGTCATTCATTACTCCAATCGAAATGAAAAGATATTATTATTCTCAATATTGATTCGAGTGTTACCATTTTGAAAGACTATCGGAAAAAACATGCAAAAATAAAACAAATTAAAAACATACATCAAGCATGTAGCACCCATATCTTGTATACCCATACATATACGAGGTACATATGTCACATTGCTAATATTAATATTCTTATTTTGAAATAATGTAAAATTTTGTTTCATTTTATAAAACATTTAACTCACTTTAAAGAAAACATAAATTAACTTAAATAAACAAACAAAAAGAGACGTTCAAACACTTCATCATTTTACAACCGTTTAATCTAAATACTAATCAGAGTGTTTTTACTAAACCCTGTTACATGCCAACTAAAATATAACAAAAGTAGACAGGTATGTCATACGGTTACCGATGAGGCGAATCTGACTGGATGTCCAAAGATCTCCTTACTCAGCTGTATTCAACCTACACGTGAAATAAACACATGTTAAGTATTACATTGTGAGGCATGATTAATCATAAGTAAAGTTCTAAGCACAAGTTATTTTATTATACTTCACATTCCAAGGAATCTTTAAATTCAATAGGTAATTCTATAATTTGCATCACTGATGCTTTTAACCTCATTTATCAACCATTACTAGAATATATAATTTCAATAGGAAATTAATACAATTAATATAATTTCCTTATCATTTTAGCACACGAAGTGCCCTATCTAGAAATTCATACACTTAGTATGCTTTCCTTACCATTTTAGCACACAAAGTGCCCAATCGGGAAATTCATACACTTGGTATGATTTCCTTACCATTTTAGCGCACAAAGTGCTCTATCTAGAAATTCATACACTTAGTATGGTTTCCTTACCATTTTAACACACAAAGTGCTCTATCTAGAAATTCATACACTTAGTATTATTTCCTTACCATTTTAGCACACAAAGTGCCATATCTGGAAATTTATACACTTAGTATGATTTCCTTACCATTTTAGCAGACAAAGTGCCCTATCTGGAAATTCATACACTTAGTATGATTTCCTTACCATCTTAGCACACAAATTGCCTTATCTGGAAATTCATACACTTAGTATGATTTCCTTATCCTTTTAGCACACGAAGTGTCATTTGGTAATTCACCATACATACATCAATAAATCATACTATTATGACTATTATAGTATATATGTACATAATTAAATGCACTCACCTGATTCGCCTTGCTTAAATATTCAAACTGGGAAGATGATTACTCCGAAACTTAGCCCTTGCCTTTCTCCTTACTCGACTCGGGAGCTTGATTTCGATCTATCCCACATTCATTAAATACATGCGTAATATCAATTGTTAGTATATTTCCTAACAATTATAACTTAAACATTAATCAAAATACTTATCATTAAACTTTCTACAACAATATATGCCCAACTTAAAATTGTTGGCCCTTCAATATCGATACCTCTACCATGGTATCGATACTACCCTACGTTGGTATCGATACCCCCTTCCAGTATCAATACCAAAATTAGATTCGGTGTGACCCAGTATCGCTACCCTTACCATGGTATCGATAATACTATACTATGGTACCGATACCCCTATATGGTATCGATACCAAAATTAGGTTCGATGTTACCCGGTATCGATACCCTCACCCATGGTATCGATATAAATTGAATCAATATCAATACTTCTCAACTGATTTAGCCCAATTTTTGCCTATAGTATCGGTACTATTATATCATTACCGATACCCCTGTCTAGATTTTCCAGTTTTCAACTCGAAACTTATCTAACTTTGGCCAATTTTCCTCTCATTTACCCCTAACAATACTATGTAACACTTCTCTACTTAACCCTACTAACTTTACTTCATTTAGATACTTAAAACATCTAGTATATCTCAAATGCATTTGATTCTTAGAATCACACCAAAAATTCCAACTTGTTTTTAAACTCATTCTAGGCTCCTAATCTTTCATTTACCTCATTGACAAGTCAATTTTACCAATAAACATCCATAAACCCTCTTATTTCAACATATCACTCAAAAACCCATTTTCTTAATCTCTAATATCTCATTCATAACTTAGTTTTAATCTCCTCTAAACCTTCCTTAAGCTTCCATCATATACAAGGATTCGATAACCAACAAAAATTGAAGGAATAAATCATTAACTTGAAAACTTACCTTTGAGCTATAGAGGAACTTGGTTACGGGGAAAGAGGAAGAAAATAGAGAAAGAAGACTTTTGTAACCTAACCCCCCTTTTCCCCTTTCTTTAATACCCATCTAAAGGACATTTTAAATTATTTTCATTTAAAAGACCAAAATGCCCTCTTAATAATTCATTATCACAATTTAGTTTAAATTATTAATCATAATCCTTCTTATATTTTATTATTTAAAAGAATCAATCCTCATATTTTTGAATTATTTCAATATAGTCCTTAAATTGGCATTTGGGGCTTTACAATTCTCCCCCTTAATAAAATTAGTCCTCGAATTTTAAAGAAATACTTGAAGCAAAGAGATGTGGGATTGCTTTTTCATATCCTCCTCTCTCTCTCAGGTAGCCTCTTCCACCTTATGATTCTTCCAAAGCACTTTGACCAACGGAATCCTTTAACTACGTAATTCCTTGGTTTCTTTAGCCAAAATCCGTATCGGTTCTTCCTAATAAGTCAAATATGGTCGGATTTCTATCTTTTCAGGAGTGATAATATGTAAGGGATCTGATCTTTACCTTCTAAGCATCAATACATGGAAAACATTATGGATCTTGTCCATATCCGGAGGCAAAGATAATTGATAAGCCACGGGTCCAATCCTTTTCAATATCTCATACAGTTCAATAAATCTTGGACTCAGCTTTCCTTTCACCCAAATCGTAATACTTTCTTCCAATGTGATACTTTCAAAAATACTTTGTCTCCCACATGAAATTCTATTTTTTTCCTTTTCAAATCTGTATATGACTTTTGGCGATCTGAGGCTATCTTAAGATTACTCTGTATAATTTTCACTTTATCCTCCATATCTTTCATCAAATCCATCTCGACTAGATCTCGATCTTTCAGTTCAAACCAATTTAATGGTGTTCGGCATTTTCTCCCATATAGAGCTTTATACGGGGCCATCTTAATACTGGATTGATAACTATTATTATACGCAAATTGTGCTAAAGGAAAATACCTTTCCCACGATCTCATAAATTCAATCGAGTACCCAATTCCTTATGCAAAGACTTCCAAAATCTTGAAGTAAACCTGAGGTCTCGATCGGACACTATCGATATCAGCACTCCGTGTAGTTTGACTATCTCTTTTATATACAACTCCGCAAACTTTTTCATCGAGTAGTCTACTTGCACCAAAATAAAATGAGTTGTCTTGGTCAATCTGTCCACTATAACCCATATCAAGTCCTTTTTACCTAGTGATAAGGGTAACATCGAAACAAAATCCATTGTTACCCGATCCCACTTTCACTCAGGAATAGATATAGGCTGCAGTAATCCGGATGACACCTGATGTTCAGCTTTCACTTGCTGACATGTTAAACATTTAGCAATAAATTCTGTTACTGCTCTTTTCATGCCAGGCCACCAATAACGACTCTTCAAGTCTTGATACATCTTATTCCCGCCTGGGTGCATAGTCAAAGGGCTATAATGGGCTTCGCAAAGAATATCTCTCCTCATATCATCATCATCGGGAATGCAAAGCCTTCCCCGGTAATATAAGCATCCATCATCTCTTAATTCAAAATCTTTATTCTATTCTTTTTTAATCAGCGCCAATGTCATCAAACACTTTTTATCTCTCCCTTGAAGCTCTTTTACTCGATCCAACAACATCAAAACTTTAATTCGACAATCAAAGCACCATCTCCATCCACAGACATACGTACTTCTAAAGCCCTTAAAGCTGCAAAAGTTTTTTGACTGAGTGCATCCGCTACCACATTAGCTTTTCCCGGATAATAGTCGATAATCAAATCGTAATCTTTCAAAAGCTCTATCCATCTTCTCTGCCTTAAATTCAGCTCTTTTTTAGTTAATAAATATTTTAAACTTTTATGATATGTGTAAACACGACAACGCTCATTGTACAAATAATGGTGCCAGATTTTTAAAGAAAAAACCACTGCAGCCAATTCTAAGTCATGCATCGGGTAATTTCGCTTGTGATTCTTCAATTGTCTTGAGGTATAAGCCACAACCTTCCCTTCTTGCATCAGCATAAAACCTAACCCATTATGGGATGCATCACTATACACGACATATTCTTTACCCGACTCAAGTTGCACAAGCACTGGAGCCTCAGTTACAATTCTCTTTAACATCTCAAAACTTTCTTGGCACTTCTCTGTCCAAACAAATGACACATCCTTTCGCAAAAGCTTAGTTAGCGGCAGAGATAACATTGAAAAATTCTTCACAAATCGTCTATAATAACCCGCCAGCCCCAAGAAACTCTGAACTTCTGGAATATTCTTTGGAGATTGTCAATCTACTATACTATGGCTTGAATCTTCTTGGGGTCCATTCTAATGCCTTCTGCCGACACTATATGACCAAGAAAGGAAATCTTAGAAAACCAAAATTTGCATTTGGACAATTTAGCATATAACTTCTTATCACGAAGTATCTGAAGGACCACTCAAAGATGAGCATCATGATCCTCCTTTGACTTGGAATAGATCAGGATATCATCTATAAACACTACCACGAACTGATCCAAGTATGGTTGGAAAAATCTATTCATTAAATCCATAAATGCAGTAGGAGCATTTGTAAATCCAAACGGCATTACTACAAATTCATAATGTCCGTACCGAGTTCGAAAAGTCGTCTTGGAAATATCCTCATTTTTTATCCTTAATTAATGATACCCTGACCTCAGATCTATCTTAGAGAACACTGTTGCGCCTTTCAACTGGTTAAACAGATCAACAATCCTTGGAAGAGGATACTTGTTCTTTATTGTTACCTTATTTAGTTGATGATAGTCAATACATAACCGCATAGACCGTCTTTCTTTTTCACAAATAGCACAGGTGCTCCCCACGGAGGATAAATCCATTCTCGAGTAATTCTTGCAACTGAGCCTTTAATTCCCTTAACTCCATTGGAGACATCCGGTACGGAGCCATAGAAACAAGTTCAGTACCCGGATAAACCTCTATTTTAAATTCAACTTCGCGATCTGGAGGTAAACCCGGTAACTCTTCAGGAAAAACTTCTGGAAACTCCCTAACTATGGGAATATCATGTAGTCGCACACCCGATAATCGAGTGTCTATCACGTTAGCAAGAAAAGCAACTCATTCTTTTGAAATCATTTTCTTTGCGGTCATAGCTGATATCACATTTGATATGGATTATGCCTTCTCCCCTATCACCACAATTTCAGAGTCTTCCGCATCCTTTAAGAATAATCACTTCTGACGAAAATCTACCCATCCATGGTGTAGGGACAACCAATCCATGCCCGCAATGATTTTAAACTCATCAAAGGGCAACTCCATCAAATTTGCCAAGAATACTACCCCTTAAATCTTAATTGGACATTTTCTACACACCTTAGTTGCCCTTTCACTTTGACCCATGAGATTTATCGTTATCATTTCACTAGCAATTGGTTCTAAAGGAATTCCTCTAGCTCTAATCAGTTTGGTACTAATGTATGAATGTGAAGAACCAGGATTAACTAGAACAAAACAGGTTCATCAAAAAGGTGAAATATACCTGTTATGATCTCCAGATCATCCCGATCATCATTAGTCTTAATATTATATACTCGGGTGTCTCCCCAAGTCTTTTGTCTTTGACCAGCCTCAGATTGACCATCGGATATTCCTCTCCCTCTGCTTCTATTAGGTGCTGCTACTGATCACTCAGATTGTACTGATCTATCACCATATTTCTTCGGGCAATTTCGAGCAAAGTGACCATCTTCACCACAATTGAAACAAGCACCGAAAATCAACATACATACTCCTCCGTGTAACTTGTCGCATGTCTGACATCGAGGTTTCTCTCCATAAGTTCTACCCAAGCTAGTAGTATAGGATTAGGACTGCTTAGTTTTCCGTGAAGCTACAGAATGATCAGTTCTAATGGTGAATTGAAACCCTGATCCCTTGCCCCTTTCTGCATATTGTGCAGATGAAGACGTTTCGATTTTTTTCTCATTTGCATACTCTGCTCTGTCGCTAGAGTCTCCTTTTGAGCCCTTTAAATCGGCTTCACTCTATTTATCACTTCTTCTAGGCTAGACAGATTTAATGCCAACATCATTTTCTTTAGCTTAGGCCTCAAACCCTCAATGAACCAATCTCAGCGAGCTTTATCATTAGGAATAACTTCTATAGCATAACAGCCGAACTTATTATATTCGACCTCGTATTCATGCACCGCTCGATCCCCTTGTTTTAAGCTCAAAAACCTCAGTAACATTGATCTCATGATCTGCTTCCCAATATACTTATTTTTGAACTCCTTTTGGAAGAACTGCAGTTCACTTGCTCGGGCGACGTAAACATCGTCGTGTTTGTCTACCATACCCGATCTGATCCTATGAGTAATGATACAACTCCACCCAGTTTCTCATGATTAGACACTTAGTATGATTTTCTTACCATTTTAGCACACAAAGTGCCATATCTGGAAATTCATACACTTAGTATGATTTCCTTACCATTTTAGCACACAAAGTGCCCTATTTGGAAATTCATACACTTAGTATGATTTTCTTACCATTTTAGTACACAAAGTACCCTATCTGGAAATTCATACACTTAGCATGATTTTCTTACCATTTTAGCACACGAAGTGCCCTATCTGAAAATTTATACACTTAGTATGATTTCCTTACCCTTTTAGCACACAAAGTGTCATTTGCTAATTCACCATACATACATCAATAAATAATACTATCATGACTATTATAGTATATACATACATAATTAAATGCACTCACCTGATTCGCCTTGCTTAAATATTCAAATTGGGAAGATGATTACTCCGGAACTTGGCCCTTACCTTTCGCCTTACTCGATTCGGGAGCTTGATTTCGATATATCCCACATTCATTAATTGCATGCGTAATATCAATTGCTAGTGTATTTTCTATCAATTATAACTTAAACATTAATCAAAATACTTATTATTAAACTTTCTACAACAATACCAGCCCAACTTAAAATTTCTGGCCGTTCAGTATCGATACCCCTACCATGGTATCAATATTACTCTACTTTGGTATCGATACCCCCTTCCAGTATCAATACCAAAATTAGATTCGATGTGGCCCAGTATCGCTACCCTTACCATGGTATCGATACTAATATACTATGGTACTGATACCCCTATATGGTATCGATACCAAATTAGGTTCGATGTTACCCGGTATCGATACCCTCACCATGGTATCGATACCACTTCATTCGGTATCGATACTGATTGAATCAGTATCGATACTTCTTAACTGATTTAGCCTAATTTTTGCCTATAATATCGGTACTTTTCTATCAGTACCAATACCTCTACCCAGATTTTCCAGTTTTCAACCCGAAACTTATCCAACTTTGGCCAATTTTCCTCTCATTTACCCCTAACAATACTATGTAACACTTATCTACTTAACCCTACTAACTTTACTTCATTTAAATACTTAAAACATCTAGTATATCTTAAATGCATTTGATTCTTAGAATCACACCAAAAATTCCAACTTGTTTTTAAACTCATTCTAGGCTTCTATTCTTTCATTTACATCGTCGACGAGTCAATTTTACCAATAAACATCTATAAACCCTCTTATTTAAACATATCACTCAAAACCCCATTTTCTCTAATCTTTAATATCTCATTCATAACTTCGTTTTAATCTCATCTAAACCTTCCTTAAGCTTCTATCATATAAAAGGATTCGATAACCAAGAAAAATTGAATGAATAAATCATTAACTAGAAAACTTACTTTTGAGCTATAGAGGAGCTTGGTTATAGGGAAAGAGGAAGAAAAAATAGAAAGAAGACCTTTGTAACCTAACCCCTTTTCTCCTTTCTTTAATACCCATCTAAAGGACATTTTAAATTCTTTTCATTTAAAAGACCAATATACCCTCTTAATACTCCATTATTACAATTTAGTCTGAATTATTCATCCTAATCCTTCTTATCTTTTATTATTTAAAAGAATCAATCCTCATATTTTTAAATTATTTCAATATAGTCCTTAAATCGGTATTTGGGGCATTACAAAGCAAGTATAATTAATTATTTGTTTTACCAATACTTAATGAGAATAAGGATGTTCAATTAGTTAAATACATCGATATGAGACGTTAGATTTGATCTAACAGACTTTTCTCTGTGAATTCAATTAAAAGAACATTATGTTTTTCCCAATCCATGAATTTTAAAAAGGATTCAATTTAATTTGTGTCACTAAGTGGGATAGACCTTCATTTTAAGATTATTGAAAGTACATTTCTTATACTTAAGACAGTCACTTTACGACAATATTAAAATGAATCAATATTACCCTTAGTCAAATTATTTTGATTCGAGTCAAGAAATGCTTATGAGGGTATCATGCAAAATTAATTAATGGCTAAAATGAAATAGCAAGCAAGCAACATGCAAAAATTAAAATAAAATAAAATGAAAATATGTCTAAAATATAAACAAAAAACATCATGTCAAAAATTAAAAAAAATAAAATGCAAAAGTGACATAAATTAGCATTTTTAATATTGAGTGTTAAAATTACAAAGAATAAAAAAATAAAACATGGGAACCAAATTAAAATAAAATTGCATGGCCAAATTAAATTAAATAAAAAATAAATTACCATTCAAAATATAAACATGCAGAAACTACAGAGACGATTTCCTAATTATTCCTTTTTTATAAGACTAAAAAAATGCATTTGAATAAAAATAGGTAAATTACCTAATCAGTCCACAAGTATTTAAAAAATTAAATCATCATTACACATGACTAAAATGTAAAAACATTCTAAACATAGAGGGATTAAAACATAAATAACCCTAAAATATATATCATGCACAAAAATTGGTAAATTACTAAATCGATCCCTACAGGTGACTAACATGCAAAACCACGCTAAGGTTAGGGGGACTAAACAACAATTAAACCAAAAATTACAAGCATACATAGAAAAAGGTAAATTACAGAATTGACCCCTACAAGTGACTATTTTGTAAAAACATGAGCAAGTTAAGGGGACATAAGTTTGATTTCCCCTAACTTTTTCTATAAATACAACTTTCCCTTTTTTATCATTTTAAACTGAAACATAAAAAAATCAAAACCCTCTCACTTTTCTCTCGTTTTCCCTTGACCGGCCTACTGTCGATCGCCTTACCCCACCTTTGGTCACCACACACGACGTCAAAACCTCCTAAATCGACCCTAAAACACTCTTTAAACCTCGATCTATATCTCTAAGCCTAAATCAAATGGCTAAAACTTCCTAAAAAGACCCTAAACAACCATAAAGACCCCCGACCTTTCGACTTTCTTGCACTCTGGTGACCTCTAAAGAAGACGAACCAGTCCCCTTCCGGTTTGACTCCCCACTCTAAGATACATCTAACCCTTTCTCTTTATTTTTGATGGCATGCAAGGCTTTTTAAAATTTGTTTTGCTTTGTTTTGAAACTAAAAAAACCAAAAAATACCTTCAAATATTTCTACCTTTTTTATTGCCTTTTCTTTCTAAAAAACTGATGGGAACTCCTTTCTCTTTACATCGTTCTGGTTTTATAACCCATATTATTACAATTTTTCTTTTTTTTTAAACAAATGATTACAAAAGGAAATCATTGCTTGAGTGTGTGTTGGTTGCCTTGCTGATTTGGGTGATCTGACAATGGTAATAGACTTGGTTGGTGGCAGCATTGGTGGTCGGGGATTGGTGCAGCAAGGTGACATATTTGATTGATGGAGATGGATGGCGACACAAGACCCTTGGTGGTGACGATGACGGGTGGAAACTTAAGGTGAACACCCTAATTTTATAACATCTGGATCGTTGGATCTAAAATCAGATCCAACGGTTGAGAGGTGGCTATGTAAAGAGAGGTTAGAAACCCTAACTAATTAGGGTTAGCATTAGACCCAAGTTTAGTTTGCTTGTAATTGGACCCGAGTCTTGAGTTGTAACTTGGTGTAAGGGGTTATGGGTCAATTTTGTTGGGCAGTAAAATAAATAAAAAAAATTAATAATAATAATAATAATAGCAGGACAAAAATGGGTGTCAACAGTTGCCTCTTTTTTCCCATTCTTGTGTTAACAAAAATAGGACAAAGACGAAGAGGCAATGAGTTTTTGTCCGGTCAAATATATGCTTTGAAATCTGATAAGGGATCTACTCCACTATTTCTTCAGGGTAGATCAGATCGAGAAACGTTGATTTATTTCATTATTTTTCAAGGAAGATTGAATCGAGGTAGACTTGTTCCACTACTACTCAGGGAAGATCAAATCTGGAAAGAGGGGATCTGTTCCGCTGCTTCTTTGGGGGAAAATAGATCTGGAGACATTGATTCACTCCATTGTTCTTTCAGAAAAGAATGAATCGAGGCAGACTTGTTCCACTACTACTCAAGGAAGATCAAATCTGAAAAATAGGGGATTTATTTCACTGTTTCTTCAGGGAAATCAGATATGGGGACGTTAATTGATTCTACTATTCTTCAGGGAAGAATGAATTGAGGTAGACTTATTCCACTGCTACTCAGGGAATATCAAATCTGGAAAGAGATGGGACATATTCTGTTATTTCTTCATGGTTAATCATATATGTGGATGTTGATTCATTCCATTGTACTTTAAGGAAGAATGAATCTAGGCAGACTTGTTCCACTGCTACTCAGGGAAGATAAATATGGAAAGAGAGGGGATATGTTCCACTGTTTCTTCAGGGAAAATCATATCTGGGGACATTGATTCATTCCACTGTTCTTCAGGGAAGTTTAAATCGAGTTCAATTTGCTTCTCTTGTCTTCAAGAATATTAAATCTAAAAATTAAATATTAACCCTTGTTAGTATGTGTTTTGAGAATTAGAAAACATCATACCTGAAAGTCTTGGGAGGACAATCATTGGAAAGTGATTTCTCTTGTGGGAGCTTGTCTCGCCGCCACCAAACATGGGAATCTGAATGTGTTACTTTTATATTGGGTCTCTACATCTCTATTCTTTCCTTTTGGAGAACATATAAGTACTCAATTGCATTTATCATTATCATGCATTTTATGAATTTCATTATCCTATTTATGCTTAAAATGTGTATAATGGTGCAATTTTTTAGGGTATTTTCTTTTCAAATGAGAACTCTTTTGTCGACCGCCTTGTAATTCAGTCGAATCTTGGGCACGAATATCAACAGCAGTTCACCTCAATTGACAATTATGGTCAGACACTCTTTGGTTGAACATGACTCTGATTCTCTTTGCTCTTGAACCCAGGCACTACTCACGACTAGCTACTTGATCAGTGACAAATTTATTGGATTATCCCACCTTGCTAAACTTTTACTTGTAGCCCAAGTTTTTAACTTTCTGTAGCCCATCATCAAGTAAGCCTCATGCTAAATCTATTTTCAGCTTCGGAAATACATGCACTTTTTCAAAACTTTTTGTACAATAATACACAATGATCTCATGTTTCCCAAGTTAATCTACATGTTTTTATTTTCAAATTATGATGGTTGCAACATGGTTTTAACAAGAAAAAAACCACTTTTTATTATATAAATAAGGAGTTTTGGGGTAAATACATGTCAAACTTTAACTACAATAATCAAAAGAAAATATAGTAGGCGTCATCAAATATCAATAGTACGAATGATTTTGAACTGGCACACCGCAAAATGACTCGAGTGTAGCTTCTGTTAAAGGGATCTTGAGAATTGTGACAATGCGCAAGGGTGTGAAGTTCCCCCTGTACTATCGAATTTCCTGAATGTTGGATGTCATAAACCAGTATTTGAATCTCGTGTATTCTTCATGTCCTTTATGGTTATCCAAGCCTTAATCTCTATTCCTAACCCTTACCACCATTTGGTGTTACTGTTCAAGTCTTCAAAAATAATTCAGAACCTCCACCATGTTCAAATTCTGAATTTGCACAATTCTCAAGCTGCCCTTTACGGGTTTTCAACTTGAGACCTTCTTTGGTTTCAAGACGCCTTTTACGGGTTTCATCTTGAACCACATTTTGTTTTTTGTTTTTGTTTTTTCTTTTTTATATATATATTTTTTATTTTTTTCATTTCTTTTTTCTTACTTCAGGTGAAGTACTTATTGACAACGTCAAAATTCACAGGGTTAGGTAACTTTGGTTCATCCATCTTGGTGAGGATCAAAGCTCTTCTAGAAAATGCCTTCTTCAAAACATAAGGACCCTCCCAATTTGGTATCTATTTACCTTTGAAGTCTCTTTGAATTGGCAGAATCTTTCTAAGTACCAGATCTCCTTCCTAAAACTCTTGTGGGCTAACTTTCTTGTTATGTTCTCTCATCATACGTTTTTGGTACATTTGTCTATGACAGATAACCTTTAATCTTTTTTCCTCAATCATATTCAACTGGTCATACCTAGATTGTACCCATTCTGGTTCGTCTAGCTTAACCTCTGATAACACTCGAAGTGATAAAATTTCTACCTCAATGGGTAACACATCTTTCATCCCATTGGCTAAAGAAAATGGAGTTGCACAAGTTGACGTCCTTACTGAATTTCGATAGGCAAATAGAGCAAATGGTAACTTCTCATGTCAGTCTTTATAAGTCTCAATCATTTTCTCTATGAGCCTCTTGATGTTCGTATTGGTTGCCTCTACTACCCCATTCATCTTTGGGCGATAAGTGGTGGAATTATGATGTTTTATCTAGAACTGCTTACATATTGATTCCATCATCTTATTGTTTAAATTCAAGGCATTATCAGTGATGATTCTTTCAGGTAATCCATATCGACAAATAATCCTTTTTTAAGAACATACAAACTATTGACTAAGTGACATTTTCATATGAATCGGCTTCTACCCATTTGGTAAAGTAGTCTATTGTCACCAAGATGAAATTATGACCATTTGAAGCTTTGGGCGAAATTTGTCCAATGAGATCTACGCCCCACATAGAGAATGGCTACGGAGCAGTCATCACTTGTAATGGATGATGAGGGTATAGAGTTTGTCTCTATAAATCTGGCACTTGTGACATTTTCTGGCACAATCGATACAATTTGTTTCTAAGGTTAACCAATAATACCCAAATCTCATTATTTGTCTAGTCATTGCATGTCCATTAGCATGGGTACCACATACTTCCTCGTGCATTTCTTCAATGATTGTTTAGGCTTCCTTGGCATACACACACCTTAACAAAACTTGATCATGACTTTTCTTGTACAAGATCTCACCATCAAGCACATACCTTGTAGCCATTCTTCGAATAGTTCTTTTGTCATTTTCAATTGTCTGCTCAAGGTAACTTTGATATCTGATGTATTGCAGGATATCATAATACCAGGGATTTCCATCCTTCTCCTCCTCTATGCTATAACAGTGGGCTGAATACTCATAATCTTGTATATCAATAGGCATCATATCTAATTGTTCATTTACTTTAAAGGTTGCTTCCAAAGTGGCTAAAGCTTCCACCGTTTTATTCTCTTCTTGAGGGAGGTAATGGAATGTCACTTATGCAAACTCTTTGAGATTTTTTTACTTTCGTTTTCCATTCACCTCTAATCTGATAAATTACCAAAGTTGAATCCTCATACACTTTGAGTGTTTTTACTTTACGCTCAATAGCAGCTCTGAGACCCAAAATCACACTTCATACTCAGTTATGTTGTTTTTGTAATCGAAATTCAGCCGACTGGTGAAAGGATAGTGTTATCCACTAGGTGAGACCCAAATTGCCCCAATCTCGTACCTTAAGGCATTCGAAGCACCATCAAAATTCATCTTCCAAAGTTCATCAGTAAAGGAGACTATATATTCAGCTGAAATATCCATCAAATCCTCATCTGGGAAATCAAAATTCAGTTGTTCATATTCTTCAGAAGCCCTGCTTGCAATGAAATCTGTTACAACACTCTATTTAATTGCTTTTTGGCTTCTATACTAAATGTCAAACCCAGACAATAAAATCTGCCAACAAGCCAATCTTCTAGATAAAGCAGGTACACCCATTAGATATTTCAGAAGATCAAGTATAAAGATCAACCAAGTAAAGTGATACAATATATATTGTCTGAGCCTTCGAGTAGTCCAACCTAAAGCACAACACACCTTTTCGATCAGTGAATACATTGTTTCGCAATCAGTGAATTTTTTGATAAGGTAGTAAATAACTCTTTCTTTTTTTCTCAGTTTGGTTATGCTACCCTAATACACACCCCATTGAATTCTCGAAGATTGACAAGTAAATAATTAAGGGTTTATCGAAGATTGGTGGCATTAAGAATGTCTCATTTGAAAAATATCATTTTATTGCTTCAAAAGCTTCTTGGCAATCATCACTCGACACCCCTGGGTTATTTTTACGGAGAAGGCGAAAAATAGTATCAGAGTTCTAGGTTAATTGTGAAAAAAACTGGGCGATGTAGTTTAATCTCTCCAAGAATCTTCGAACTTCTTTTTGTGTTTGTGGGCATGTTAAATCCTGAATATCTTTGACTGGATCTACTTCAATCTTTTTTTGTTCACTATAAACCCCAAAAATTTCCCATATATTACCCCGAAGGTACACTTACTTGGATTGAGTTTTAGCGAGCATTTTTTTAATCTTTGGAAGAGTTTACTTAGACTATCTACATGTTCTTCCTCTGTTTTGGCCTTAACAATCATATTATCAACATAAACTTCTATTTATTTATCCATCATGTCATGAAACAGTGTTACAATGGCTCTCTCGTAGGTTACCCCTGCATTATTTAGCTAAATGGCATCACATTGTAACGAAACGTACCCCACATGGTGACAAACATAGTCTTTTTCATATCTTTTGGATGCATCTTTAATCGATTATAACCCGAAAACCTATCCATGAATGAAAATAAGGAGTTTCTAGCAGTATTGTCCACCATGGTTTCTATGTGTGGCAAAAGAAAATTATCTCTCAGACTTTCCCTATTCAGATCTCTTTAGTCAATGCACATACGAACTTTTCCATCCTTTTTTAGTATTGGAACAATGTTTTCCACCCATTCTGGATACTTGGCTACTTTAAGGAATCCAACATTGAATTGTTTCTTCACTTATTCTTTAATTTTCAGTAGCATTTCGAGTCTCATCCTTCTGAGCTTTTGTTGTACCGGTTTATATTATGGCTTTATCAGTAATTTGTGTACCACCAATTCAGTATCTAAACCCGACATGTCCTCATATGACCAAGCAAACACTTCTTTATATTCTTGAAACATCCCAATCAGATTTTTTTCGCCCCTCAGCAGATAGGGTGGTGCCAATCTTTATCTCTTTCTTATTTTCCTCTGATCCCATATTCAAAATTTCAACGGGCTCTTAATGAGGCATAATCTGTTTATCTTCTTTCTCCACCATTTTTATCAGTTCAGAAGGTAAGTCGCATTCCTCATCATTATCATAACCCTCAACTTTCCCTGACATATGGGCAACTTGAAATCTATCTTCGGGTCAGAGTCATCAGTATTCATATTATTGATACCAGAGGTCCTGAAAGAATAACAAACGAGAGGATATATATACATATACATATACAGGAAATCTATCCCATATCAAAAATAGAATAAAATAATATATATAATAATAAAGAATGAAAAAATATACATGGGAGAATGTTTGCCATTTGATGAATTGATAGGAATCAATCTTTCATTAAATATTTAAAAACAAGTAGATTAACCCTTTACAAAAGATCATCTATTGCCCCGGGTTTTAGGCAATATGGAAAGTTTTTGTGCATTACTCTGAAAAAAGTTTTGTAAATTACAGGCAATTCCTTTGCAGTCCAACTGTTTAGCACAAAGCCGACGGTATATAATAAATGCCTACAACTCTTCATTCCTCAGCCTCGTCACCCAAAATTGCATTAATGCATAAACCTCCTTTTTTCTCAATAATTGCATCAACCCCTGCCATGCATAGGTTGGCAGTGGGCTCTGAGCCACATTGGGTTGCTCACTGTCACCAAAGTTGATGATGTTCCTCTGCCTTAATTTTGAATAATTTTTTTAAAGGCGGTGCAATTCTCTATTGAATGTCCTGAAGCCCCTGCATGATATTCGCATTAGGCACTAGCGTCATACCACTTAGGGTAGAGAGGTTGCATCAGCGATGTGTGGTAAGGTGACACCATATGATTATCATAAAGAATTTGAAATAACTCTTTATAGGTCATGGGGATCGGGTCAAATTGAAGTTTTTCCCTCTCATGTCTTGGTTCTTTTACCCCTTGTCTGGCAGACTTTTGTGTGGATGACCCTGTGGCTTGAGGTCGAGTCACAATAATGTTGTTGGAGTCATACTTCTTCATATTACTAACTTTATTATCGTTCTTTTTCATTGACAGTTTCCTGCTAGATTCTCCTTCGTCAAGCTTTCCACTCTTGATTGACATTTCGATAATTTCTCCTATTGTGACCAAATCAGCAAAACTCATTGATGGGTTTCCTATGAGGTGGACAAAGAATGAGCTCTTAGAGTGTTTACAAAAAGCATGTTGGTTTCTTCTTCCTCAAGTGGCAGATGAACTTGTACAGCCATATCCGTCCACCTCTAGCATATTGCCTGAAAATTTCTTTAGATCTATTCTCTATACTTTGCAACATTCTATTAGGCATATTTTACGTGCTTATATTATTCTAGGAAAGCTTTAGCCAAATCCTTTCAAAATTTAATCTGAGTCTGGCTCAACTGATTGTACCAACGGATGGCTCATCCTGCCAGGCTCTCCTGAAAGCAGTGGATCAACAGTTGATCATCCCCCACATAGCGGTCATTTTTCTGTAGAACATAGTGATGTGTTCAAAATGACATCTTGTACCATCGAATTTTTCAAAATCTGAAATTTTAAACTTGGGTGGCAACACTAAATCATGAAACAAACTTATCTCATAGGCATCGATCCCATACATGTTAGTGTCTTCTTTCATGGCTCTGATTTCATATTTCAGTTGTTTCTCTTTCTCTTCGAATTGTTTCCTCTATTGTTCCTTGTCATCCTCATCAAAATCCAGGACATCTTCAACTGGGTGAGGGTTTACAGATGTGTCAGGTAAGTTTATGTGTATTCTTCCTGGCTGAGCAGTCGTTGTCTGTTGTGCTCTAACATGCGGTGATGTAAAGACAAAGAGATATAAGGGCTCTTGGCGGAACCAATAGTGGGAGCCTTTCCACGATCAGCCCTTGGTTTGAAGCATGAGGGATACACATATTCCTCGATAATAACACCGACAATTAGAGTATCTTCATGACTCGCATTATTTCCTAGCAACAAACTTGCTAGTTTTTCCATCATATCATTCTAATCTTTTAACATTTGTTCTCGCATCTCATCTTGAGATTTCCTGAAACTCTCATGCATTTTGAGTTAAGTCCTCACAATTTGGTCAATTCTCTCATCCATTGCATTTTTTTAGTATGGTATGGATGCTTAGAAGTTTCCAGTATTCTGCCATACAATCATTTTATTAATATTGATATTTTATTAATGAATGTGAAAAATATGACTATTAATGAATAAAATGAAATGCGAAAAGTAAATTCAATGTAGATGCAATACAATGTGTTGATTCTGGAATGATTCCTTAGAACAACTTTTTATATTATAAACGAAGTTTGGTTACAAGGCTTAAAAATATCATAGATAAATCTGAGCTATCTCTCCTAATTGCTACATGTGCCCAAGTAAATATAAAATCCTCTGAGTTTCTTCGATCTCAAGCTCCAATCATTCGCTTACAGTGTCAGCTTCATGTGATAAGTCAACTAAGTACTAAGCCACTCCTTAAGTAAGTTACAAGTAGCTAGCGATTAAGTTATTTTGACGGACATTGATATGTGTGTACCCAATCAGATCTGACACATACCCAGTCTGCAAATTGTCTCAATTTGCTAGATGGGACTACTCAGACCATCTTATAACGTTTGCATTGTCTTCTACCTCCTTTTGAATCTTTCATTCCATATTACTAGCCTTATATATGGACATCGGTTAGGAACAACACCATGGAATGAATAGTGCACTAAAAAATGAGAACAAAATAAACAAAAGGACAAGAGAAAATTAGTCAGTAATCATAAAGGAATTAGTTGGACATAATATAATTTGTCGATAAAAACTACCCCATATGTTGGCTACCCAATCATGCTTTAATAAATCCTACCCAAATAGGATTTTTACTCACATGCTTTGCTTATAGAAAATCCTAACCTCATGTCATCTAGTTCGCATGCTTGTTTGAAAAAAAATAAACCTAACTGCATGATCTATAGTTTACATATATTTATTTAAAAATTAAAATTATACTACAAAAATTAAAAGGCTAAAAAAGGTTTTTCCTTATGTACTCTCCTCACGGGATTCTTAAGATTTGGATAAGGCTCTATCTGGATTCTAAGCTCACTATATGTTGGGTTTGGCCCTAAAGTGAAAGGTTCTCAAATTGTCCTTATCGGTGCCCCCTTAGGCTACTGAAACCTCAATCCTGGCCCATTACAGACTTTCAGATCGAGTTCAATTCGAGGGGCGCATCTCATTATGTCAACACGGAGGTGAAAAACCATCACGAGAATCATAAGGCGTGAGCCCTAGGAGCTATTCACTATCCCATACAAAGGTGAAAACCACACGAGGGAGTACTTTCTCAATCCTACTTAAATAGGACGGAGCAGGGTTTTATCTCATGTTATTCAAATGCAACTGTGCAGTGTGTGAGGAAAAGCGAAACAAAGCACCAAACAGAAAACTCAAAATCTTGAACAATTATTTACGCTGAAGACACCAACAAACGAATTAATACAACTATTTAATGGTTGATCAAATTATAAAAAAATTATTTAAACCAATCAACGGATCAAGAGCTAAATTAGAACGAACTTGTAATTTTCATTTGCAAAGAAAATTAATTAATTGACTATCAGTCTGACTATATAAAAAAGTCTCCAGTGGAGTCGTCAAGCTATCGAAATGGTTTTTTGAAAATGGAAGCTCGTTTCAAATTATTTTGATGACCTGTCAACGATAAAATGTGGTTTGAGGAGTCACCATCAATCTTTGATTAGGGTGTGATTGGGCACCCAACAAGTATTTGTCATTTTAAAAACATTCATTTTAATTAAAATAACAAATTTGTGGTCCGTGTTACCAAAATTTAAGTTCGGGAGTCGGTTACGTGTGGGGAAGGATTAGCACCCCCACAACGCCCTAAATCGGTACCTAGTTGATTAATTAGTTGTCTTTGCAATGAAACTTAAGAATTCTAGTCTAATTTAATTTAAGATCACATACAAGTAATATCCTTTGAATTTTAGGACGAATATCGAGAAGAATCGACCTCTCATACCTTAAAGGAATCGATTATTACTCCAATCGAAATAAAGAAATATTAAAATTTCATTCTAAAGTTCATTATTAATTCAACATAACAACACCAAAATAATTTTAAGAGAGAAAACGATGATATCTAATTATTTCCAATCGAAAATAAATGACCTCTCGTGCCTTAAAGAAGTCATTTATTACTTCAATCGAAATGAAGATATATCACTATTTCGTCTTAAAATTCAATATTGATTGAGTGAAAACGATAATATCTAATTATTTCCAATCGAGAATAAATGACCTCTCATGCCTTAAAGCAGTCATTCATTACTCCAATCGAAATGAAAAGACATTACTATTCTCAATATCGATTCGAGTGTAACTATTTTGAAATCCTATTGGAAAAAAATGCAAAAATAAAACAAATTAAAAGCATACATCAAACAAGTATAATTAATTATTTGTTTTTACCAATACTTAATGAGAATAAGGATGTTCAATTATTTAAATACATTGAGACGAGAGAGTAGATTCGATCTAACAATCGTTTCTTGGTGAATTTATTTAAAAGAACATGATATTTTTCCCAATCCCCAAATTTTAAAATGGACTCAATTTAATTTGTGTCAGTAAGTGGGATGGACTTTCATTTTAAGATTATTGAAAGTAACTTTCTTATATGTTAAGGCAGTCACTTTATGACAATATTAACATGAACGAATATTACCCTTAGTCAAATTATTTTGATTCGAGTCAAGAAATACTTATGAGGGTATCATGCAAAATTAATTAATGGCTAAAATGAAATAACGTGCAAGCAACATGCAAAAATTAAAATAAAATAAAATGAAAATAGGGTAACATATAAACAAACAAAACATCATGTCAAAAGTTAAAACAAAATAAAATGCAAAAGTGACTAAAATGAGCATTTTTAATATTGAGTGCTAAAAGTACAAAGAATAAAAATAAATAAAACATGAGGACCAAATTAAAATAAAATAAAATTGCATGGCCAAATTAAATTAAATGAAAAACATATTACAGTTCGAAATATAAACATGCAAAAACTATAGGGACTATTTCCTAATTTTTTATTTTTTATAAGCCTAAAACATGCATTAAAATAAAAATGGGTAAATTGCCTAAACAATCCATAAGTATTTAAAAAAAATTAAATCATCACTATACATGACTAAAATGTAAAAACACATTAAACATAGAGGATTAAAACGCAAATAACCTTAAAAATATATAACATGCACAAAAATGGGTAAATTACTAAATCGGTCCCTACAGATGACTAATATGAAAAAACACGCTAAGGTTAAGGGGACTAAATAGCAATTAAACCAAAAATTACAAAGCTTATATGGAAAAGGGTAAATTACAGAACCTGCCCCTATAGGTGCTATTTTGTAAAAACACGTGCAAGTAAGGGAACCTAAGTGTGATTTCCCTCTAACTTTTTCTATTAATACAACTTTCCATTTTTTCTCATTTTAAACCGAAACTTAAAAAAAATCAAAACCCTATCACTTTTCTCTCATTTTCCCTCGACTGACCCACTGTCGGCCGCCTTACTCCACCTTCGGCCGCCATTCTGATTACCACACACGGTGATCGAAACCCTTAAATCAACCTTGAAACACTCCTTAAACCCTGATCTATCTCTCTAATCCTAAATCCAAGGCTAAAACTTCCTAAAAAGACCTTAAACAACCCTAAAACCCCCGACCTTTCAGTTTTCTCGCACTCCAGAGACCTTCGACAAAGACGAATCGACCCCTCTCCGGTTTGACTCCCACTCTAAGGTAGATCTAACCCTTTTCTCTTTATTTTCGGTTGCATGCAAGTCTTTTTAATATTTTTTTTGCTTTGTTTGAAACTAATAAAACCAAAAAAATACCTTCCAATGTTTCTACCTTTTTTATTGCTTTTCTTTTTGGAAAATCGAGAGGAGAACCCTTTCTCTTTACATCATTCGGGTTTTATAACCCATATTTTTACAGCTTTTAATTTTTTGTTTTCTTTTAAAAAAACAAATGATTAGAAAAGGAAATCATTGCTTGCGTGTATGTTGGTTGTCTTGCTGATTTGGGTGATCTAATAATGGCAAGGGACTTGGTTGGTGGTAACATTGGTGGTCAGGGGTTGGTGCAGCAAGGGGGAAGATCTGATTGGTGGAGATGGGCGGCAGCAGAAGACCCTTGGTGGGGCGGCGATGGGTGGAAACTTAGGGTAAAACCCTAATTTTGTTACATCTAGACTATTAGATCTAAAATCAGATCCAACGGCTGGGAGGCGGTTGCGTGAAGAGGGGTTAGAAACCCTAAATTAGGGTTAGTATTGGGCCAAGTTTGGGTTACTTGTAATTGGGCCCAATTCTTAAGTTGTAACTTGGGTGTAAGGGGTTATGGGTCGGTTATGTTGGGGTGTAAAATAAATAAAAAATAATATTAATAATCATAATTATAATAATACTAATAATAATAATAATAATATTGATAATAATAATAATAGAAGGATGAAAACGGGTGTCAACACATCAAATATTTATATTATGTTGTATTCATGTTTTTTGTTAATGATTAACGTAATTGTTATTATATTTTTTGAGTGATTTTGGTGATAAAAGGGAATGCTATTTTTTTTAGGATTCGGGGTTCGAACAAATGTGTCAACAGAGTATGTGTACGTTATTAATAAATTAAGAAAACTATGAACAAATATTATGTTGTAATCAAGGATGGACTTGGAGGGGGCGATATCGCCCTAGAAATTTTAAATTTGTATATATTATAGATATTTTCTTTGTATTTTTAGTTGAAAAAATGTTTTCGCCCCCTACAATTTTATAAGTTTATCTCCCCTTTAAAATTTTATAAGTTTGTCACCTATAACATAAAATCTTGCATCTGTCCCTAGTTGTAATCATTTCAAAGTATTAAAAAAATGTAATTATTCAACAGGGTTTGCGATAATTTTATATACTTAAGTCAATATAGTCATTATTTCATAGACAGTGCTGAAATTACGTTTATCAGTGGTAAAATAATATTATTATTTTTAGAGGTATTTGGTTCTAGCAGCCGCGTCAGTAGAATATGTGTCAATTGATTAATAAAATTTTAAATAAATATTACCTTATAATATACACGTACTATTAAAAATAATTATTTTTCTCTTCATAAATCATGCAGTAGGCTGAAATTTGGTTGATTTGAAAGGATCCTAATTCCTAATCAGACCTAAAAACTACAACTTTATGCTGTAATCGTTAAAAGGGTTCTGAAAAGAATCGTTAATCTCTTGTTTAAGTCCTTCCTTGATTTTGGGTATTGAATAAATAGTTGCCATTGGACTAATAAGCATGAGATATATGCCCAAAAAGGTTCTTTCAATTGTTACGTTTTCCAAACTATGAAAGATCTTCGATGAGAATATGGGAAGAGCGCATCTTTCAACTTTAGAAGATCTACTTATATCTCAATCGCTTTGTATAGAATGAATCTAGTTGAATTCTAGGTTTAGGCTTCAAGAATTGTTAGATCGAGACTCTGTACGATATATATATCATTTTAAGATGCTCTAATATTGTTCATAAAAAAATGGTTAGATGAAGTTTTATATCAATCAGAATAGTTAAACAGACCTACAATAAAAAATAAATATCTAATGTCGAGAATCAATGATTTGCTTGATTAGTTAAATGGAGTTTCAGTATTTTTCAATATCAATATTTAATTTAGATATTATTAGATGGAAATGAAAGAGTTTTACATTTCGAAAATCACATTTAGGACTTGATACGGATATTATAAGTTCTAAGTTATTCTGTTCAGTCATGTGTATATTTCTATTTCTATTTTTTTCATGGATTTGATTAATCAAATTTTTTAACACTATCTAAATTAGTTCATAATAGTATTCATTGATGACATCCTTGTATGCTCCAAAATCGAGAATGATTATGATTAGCACCTTCAAATAGTTCTTTAAACTATTCAAGAGAAGCAATTGTGTGTAAAACTAAGCAAATGAGTTTTTATTATTTGAACTTCCTATTTTAAGTCGTATCGTGTTATTTACTGGAATCCAAGTCGATCTTAAGAAGATTCAAGCAATCCCTAATTAGAAATTTTCGAAGAATATTGATAAAGATCAAAGTTTTTTACTATTATAAAAGATTCATCAAAAAAATTCCTACGATGTTTGCTTTGTTCACCCAACTTCTTTAAAAGAATGTCATCTTTTGTCCGAGAAGGAACAATTTTTTTTAATCAACTTAAGTTTATTATGAAAAACACTCTGATATTAACTCAATCCAAATCAAATTAAGTACTTCATTATATTTGTTTTGAAAATCTAAAGGTATTATTTGTCATTCAATTGTAAATAATATTATTTATCATTTTAAAATGTAATTTTAATTTTCTCCAAGTTGGAAGCGGATTAAGCTAGTGTGATCACCACTATGATAAAGTGATGAAAGCTTGATCTTTGTCCAACTTTGAAGCTTGCATGAACTCCCCCACACGTGCTAAGTTACCAAAACCCTAGACACACGTGCCTCAACATCCCACCGAGCATACAAATCCTTGGTCCCAATGGTTCCTCAACTCAACTAGGGATGGCAGACGGGTACAGTTTCGTAGATTTCGTACTGCATTCGTTTTAATTGGAACGGGGATGGGTATAATTTTAGCGGGTAGTGGACGGGTGTGGATTTATAAAGTGGTACCGTCATGGGTGGTGGGCGGGTAATGGGTTTGAGACATTACCCGCCCCGCATCCGCCCTGCATCCACCCGCCCCGCATTCGCCCTCCCCACATCCGCCCACCCAACTAAATATTTATTAAATTTTGGACCATTACGAATTTTGGTGTAATTTTAGAGACTAATTTATAAATTTTAATATTATATAATATATAACATATAATTTATCTAAATATTAAAGATATTTAGTCTTTAATCTGGTCTTTAATTAGGGAAATATTCGACTCTTTGATTAAACTCATAATCCCACTAACCACGTCACTTTTCATGTTCTTTAGCTCATGTTGCCCATCCAAACACAAATTAATCGTACTATAAACATTAACATCAAAAGCAACAGTTTTCATAACATCGAAAGCAACACAACAATCCAGCTCTGCGACTACATGCTCCCTACAATTTATCTCCATAACATTCATAGAGCTACTCCTCTGACAAATTGAAACATGCGCTGTTACCCCATCACGAACTGTCTGGAATCAACTCCAACATCCATTAGTTTGCTATAGGCGGGTCTAGATAGTATGTCGCTAGTAGTATTGGTGTAGGATGGATTTAAAAATATACACGAGTGGGCAGGTGTAGATTTAAAATTTGTACTTGATGGTGGACGGGTGGTGATTAAAAAATATTAAGTGAGTATAGGAATGAGATGAAGATAGGAGGTATCCGCACCCGACCGTCCGTTTACATCCCTAAACTCAGGGGGAATCAAATAATCAAAGGAGCGTCTCTAACTCTTATTACGCCCCGCCGCGTCCCCGCCTTCAAAGTATTCGTTTTTACAGCCACCAACAAACAAGGGTTTGTTTCTTTTTAAAATCTGCTAACTTTTCTTTTGTTCAAACTTTCTCTTTTGTATTATAAGCTAATCGTCTTTGGTGTTTAATAATGTTGCAGCTTTTTGCAGTTTCAACTATTTGTTGACACAACAAAAGAAAAAAGAATGTCGGGTTTCGGGTTGTCACATTTGGTGAATGTCAAGAACGATGCCGTTTTACGGAAGTTATGGGGTCACGATTTGAGCTTTGTTAGAAATAGTAGTAGAAGATTTGTTTTCTCAGTGAAGAAGAAACCAAAGCCAGTAACTTTAAGCTTGTCTCAACGACCTGAGGTAGAGCCTCAATCTGGTGCGGCAACCAGTATAGTAAGTAAGAAAAGTAGTGAGAGTAGTATTAGGACAGAAGAAGTTAGGATTTTGGGAAGTGATGAGGAAGCTAAAATCGATGAAGGAAACAGTGGGGGATTTTTTGACGGGAATGATGGAAATGGCAAGTTCAATAATGGCGGTGGCGGAGGAGGAGGCAGCGGTGGCGCCGGCAGTGACGGTGAAAAGGGTGATCCAGAAGAGGAAGAGTTTGGGCCAATAATGAAATTTGAGGAAGTTATGAAGGAGTCAAATGCTAGAGGGGCTACGCTTCCTTCAGACATGTTGGAGGCAGCAAAAAGTGCTGGGATTCGTAAATTGCTACTCCTCCGATATTTGGATTTGCAGTAATCAATCAATAATAGTAAAAGTTTGCTGATTTTTGGGTGAATGTTCAAATTTTGCATTAAAATTTGAGTAAATTTTGTGATTGAAGTGTATTTGATGCTTATTTTGTTGCAGGGATCAAGTTGGCCTCTAGGATTTGCGATGAAGTCATGGGGAATGCTTCGAAACCGGATGTTGGCCGACCCGTCTTTTCTTTTCAAGATTGGAACTGAGGTTTGTTCAATGATCATCTTTGTGCCTACATTGTTATGAACTCTTATACCGAATAATGTACTGCTAGCTATGGATTCGTATGATGACTCATGTATTACCTGTTCCGATTGGAAAATGATAATTTGGTTCTCCATTTTCATGTTGAAATGCCAAAGATAAGCTGAAACTTGAAGAAATAGTTTGAGGTTATTACAGGCTCCTTGGAAGCAGAGCTTAAGATCTTTATGAACACTAAAACAAAAGTTTTCGAGAGTGCTTTAATGTGGGGTTTGCATTGCCAATTTTCATGTTGCCATCATTGTTTTATCCTATAATGACTTTTTATTATCTGTTTAGATTAGTACATGGCGACTCGGCTTCGGGTCTCCATTTTCATGGTCAATTGCCAAAGATGAGTTAATAAGCTGAAACTTGAAGAAATGGTTTTTGACTTCCTATTATTATAGTCTCTGATGCTCGTTGGAAGCAAAAGCTTAGATCTTTTAAAATCTAAAGTATATGAGAAATTGAGAATAACCCCAATATGGGGTTTCCATTACCAAGATTCATATAAATTGATTACCATCATTGCTTTGTTGTAATGCAGATAGTCATTGATTCTTGCTGTGCCACCCTTGCGGAAGTTCAAAAGAGGGGCAAGGATTTCTGGGCCGAATTTGAGTTGTATCTTGCTGATCTTTTGGTTGGAGTGGTGGTGAATATTGCTTTAGTTGGCATGCTGGCTCCATATGTACGTATCGGGCAACCATCTATATCGAAAGGGTTCCTTGGGCGTGTGCAACGTGCTTATGGAGCTCTCCCTAGCAGGTTATCATAACAAGCAATAGAAATTACTTAGATATGGACTCAGCATGACTTTCTAACTTTGTTTCTTAGTATATTTTGTGTCATGTACTTGTGTTATTTGCAGCTTTGAAGGTATAAAAACTTTCTTCATTAGTCTCTTCCTTTATAATCTTGTACAGTGTGTTTGAAGCGGAAAGACCTGGTTGTAGATTTACGGTAAACCAGAGAATTGGTACATACTTTTACAAGGTAAAATTTATCATATGGAAACAAACTTCTAGGCACATCTTTGTTCGAAAGATATTAATGATAAAAAAAATTCAGGAGTCCTTTATGGATCGGTTGGATTTGCATGTGGCATCATAGGCCAAGGAATCGCAAATTTGATAATGATGCCAAGAGGTATATGCATCCTTATTTCTCTCAGTTGCTGACTTCTATTTGTTCGTTTTATTTTTTATTTTTATCTTTTTACAGAGATCTTACGATAATCTTAATGATTAAAACGAAGTATAATTATGCTGTATATGATGTTTTCTTCATTAAACAAATTGTGTTTCTTTGATGTGAATTCAAACCAACCATCTCTTCTTATCATGTGCTTTGTACAAAAACTTAATCTGATATGGATTTACTTATGGAAAATTGAGCTGCTATTATGAAGGAATGACTAGGTTTTAAGGATGCATCATTTTCTTGAATTTTCTCATTTCTTACCATACATATTTTTCCATCCCTCAGGAGCGTGAAAAAGTCGGAAGAGGACATACCTGTGCCACCTCTTCTGAAGAGTGCAGCTCTCTGGGGTACGTATGATCTATCACTAAAATGTGGATTGTTTATTGGTTGGCATTGAAATGACATCTAGCTCAGTTGGTAGAGCACAAGGTTTTAACCTTGGGTCGTGGGATCGAGTCCCACGGAAGGTATTTCATAATTCAGAGGTCTCCTACGGAAGCTGTTCTCAACCTAGCGTTGGGGGCAATCTATATCCTACCTCCCTCTTACCCATTACATATGGGAATAAGGGTCATCTAATTTTATTGGTTGGAATTGGGATTTCTGTTTGCTTGGGTAATCTTGCTTCTTTACTATGCATGTACTGATTTCATCTCCTATTTTCAGGTGTTTTTCTTGCAGTTTCCTCGAATACTCGTTATCAGATCATCAACGGATTGGAACAGTTGGTGGAGGCCTCACCTTTGGCTAAGCAGGTTCCACCGGTTGCAATGGCTTTCACAGTCGGTGTCCGATTTGCAAACAATATTTATGGTGGGATGCAGTTTGTAGATTGGGCAAAATGGAGTGGAGTGCAGTAAACTGAAACTATATTTTGTTATAAAGATCCCTTAACCATTTGGGAAATGATAATGGATGTTAAACATGAATGTTTTAGCCACAAATGTTTTGAATTTAGATGAATCATTGCTTGCGAGGCTGAAAAAGGAAAGAATGGTCTGTGGCTTTTGCTGTATGTTGATTGAATTATTCCTAAAGTGGTGTGTAAGAGAAGGCTGTTAACATAGATGATTGCTTCAAATACCATAGGATTGGTGATGCAGGAACATTTGCGACAGTTCCCAGGTATTTCTTCCGGAATTTTCATGGTGGATTGGCTGTAATATACATCATGCTATAAGAACAAAGGTTCCAATTCACCAAAGTAAGAAAAAAAAATAAGTGCCTAAATTATATATTTTGTTCACTTTATGTATTTAAAGTATTTTTCGTGCAATATAGATGTTTGATATTTTTTTTGTTATTATTTTAAGTGTTTTGTCCGTCAATATTATTAAAAGAAATCGTCGTATGACATATGTCACGTTATATATATATTTTTGAAAATTTTATGTTTAAAAAAAACTTAAGATTATTAATTTTTCTAAAAACCAAACTTTACTAAAATTATAAAAGAACTCAAATCCCTAAAAATACTCAGAGTCCCTAATTTCAATCCTCCTTACTGTTGTCGACCGCCAACAACAACATCGACCAACCAAAACCCCAACATCGTGTGAACCACCGGAATCCCTTGCTTCTAAGTAAAATCAATTTTAAGCCACAAGTAATTTCTTAGCTACTATTTAATCATCTTAAGGGACGATTGATGATGATTAAGGATTTGAATATTTGAAATTTTACAAATATATGGATTTAAGTTTAGAGATTTAGGGGTTTGGAATGATGACAAAGACGATAGCCAATTAGGGAGGATGATGACAGGCAAGTGACGCTTTGACCTAAATTGAGCGAAAAATATTCAAAGTATCTAAAATGGGAAAATGGTATAATTTAAATATTATTTTTTAATTAAGCTTTAGGATTGAATGACAAAAAAATATATCTTAATAAAATTAAGTGGTTGTAGATATAGTTTACACTAACGTATTCTGAGATTGCAACTTCTTTTGCACGAAAGGAAGATGATGAAAGAGGGTTTAAGTAATTAATTTTCAACAACTATCAAATGTGGTTTTAATGGCTAATCTTTATCCTACAAATTGTATAAGCTAAGCTAACTGCACATTTCGGCATCATCATTAACGCCTAACTAACAAGTTGGAAGGGTTGGTCTTAAGATGTTGACAGCATTTCAAAACAACAACAACAATAATAATAATAATTAAGCTTTTTATATTCAACCTAAGAAGGTTCTTTTAAAGGAATAAGTAAAATTTTAATAATAAACTTAGAATTATCTTTTAATAAAAACCTAAGTATAATTTGTAAACTTAGATTATATTTATGGATAAACAGTTACGTTGTTACGTATTGTTATACATAGTTTAATTAATTATTTAATTTATGAATTTTATAGAATTAAGTATAATTGGAATTTTTAATCACACTCTTTAATTTTTAGGGAAGATGTACGACGGAAATTATAGTTTTTTTTATTAAACTAAGATGATTACAAAAATAATATATTCTAAATATTTTTAACCATTTAACAATAAACGTTCAATCACTTTTGTAATCGTTGATCTTTAAACCTACAACCTCAAAAAAACAATAATGATTTCTTTAATAATTAAGATTAGTTGATTCATGGAAAAAAATTATAGATTTAAACAGTTTAACGGGAAGCTGGATTATTATGAGAATATTATGTATTAGAAAATTGTTTTAAAATTAAACAATTTAGGCAACCAAATGAACCCAACGTGCGACGCTTGGCACGCCCTGGTTAACTGCAAAGGCCATATAATAGCCGGGTGGAGCAACCGCTCCATTTGGCGGCGCCGTACACTTAATTATATACCGACCATTATCTGGAACCGATGGGGTAACGGTAAGTTTTACCAACCGTTGACCTTGTGAAAATGAATGCGTTGCAAACGGCGCGCTCGCAAAATTAACCTCCACAATTCCGACAACCGGCAACAAAACCGATACAAAAACTTCAAAAGCCTCGCCGTAACGTACCGTGTCGGGGATTCCTATGATTTCGGGTCGGATATTGGCCCGATCCTGAGACAAATACTCCGGTGAAAATGCTTCGAGCCTTAATTCCGTTGGAAATTCTGCGGCGAAATTATACAAATAATGCGGGTTACTACCCGCTAATAAAACCCGCCCATCGGGTAACAAGTTGGCCGTTGAATGGTACATTCTGGGAACCGTTCCCGGGTTCAAAGTCATGAAGCGTAAACCGACGGGTTGATCGGGTCGGTAAAGAACTGGGTTTAAACACGGGTTTGAAGCCATCTCGAAGCCTTGTGTTCCCGTTTGAGCTCCATTAATGATCAATGAATCACCCGTGGGAAGCATTACCATATCTCCCATGATCCGCCCGAATGGCATATCCTCCATTTCCCAACCCGGGTTCGGGTCGGTCGCTACAATGCGGCCACAGCTGCCGTGCGCCGGCGTATCGGTACTCCTCTCGATGAAAGCTCCATATTGGGCTCCACCGCAGATAACAACCACGGCGGTTGAAAAGTCGCCGACGAGTGCCAGCATCACCGACGATCCAGCTGAGGGATAATTCCGTGGACCCCCTAATAATTTGGGTATTCACGAATGACTTTATTATCTTCGTGGTCATACATCACTGCTTTGTTATTGGCGAAAACGAAAAGGTGACCATTGGGGAGAAGGTGAACGTAAGGGTATAAATTATCCATCTGATTATCTTCTACATCAGCCAAGAATTTCAGTTCGACGGCGCCATTTTTGTTTTTCCTCGGCGGATAATATTCAACGGTGTTCGTTCCTCTCCCGCCGATGATAATCACCGTTCCGTCGGGTAATATTTGGTTCGTTGCGTACCACCTTCCATTAACTAACTCCACGCTTTGAGCTCCACCCAATCGCAAAACATGTCCGGTTCACACGGTTCGAATTTCCGGATCTTTTTAAGCCCGTCCAAGTCGCCTCCGGTTTGTAAAAGCGTCCCGTCGGGGAGGAACTGTCCCGATGAGCACCAGGTGTCGGTGAGGATCATCAACGGTCGGATTTGATTTGTTTTTAGATCGAACAGAACGGAATGAGCGTAACAGTCCTTTTTGAGCAGGACGTCGTTTCGGTCGTAACGACAGTGGCCTTTTGGTAGCATTTTGCGGGAAGGTCCGATGTTGGTACGGTCCAAAAGAACAACTGTGTTGAAGCGAGTCACCGCCGTGTGCATGGAAGCTACACCGGCGTTTGGAACGAGGAGTTCCCACGCGCCTGGGAGCTGAGCGTGTACTGTAAATAGAGTCGTCAAGATTAAGATTTGGAGAAGCCACAAAGAAGAAAAGGAGGCATCCATTACAAAGAAAAGATAGACAGTGGCTGATAAAAGAGTGACCAAAAAGACGCATATTTAAAGCAAAGCCCAAGATTATAAAGTGCGGGAAGGTTTATGATAAGCAAGTAAATATGAGCCGTTGACAATAACTGAATCTATTTTGAATGTGAGAAAATTAGAAAAGTATAAAATGTTTGAAGCTTGGGAGTTATGGTTAACTGAATTCAACGGTAAGTCGAAAAGTGGGTCCTTAGCAACTCTGAGGTTATAGATTCGTTTTGAGTATGGGTGAGCATTTAATCGAGTTAAAAGATTTTTAATTAATCAATTTGATGACTTATATTTTATAATTCAAATTTTATTTGAATTTTTTTTAGTTGAATCGAGTTGTTTGAATTTCTATTTAAATTTAATTTTAAATATTTATAATATTATGGTATTAATTGATTTAATTAAAATAATTTTTTATAACCATATATGATATACATGTATAGTTCTTCATATTTTTTCATATATGATATACATATATCATATAGAGTTGAGGATAATGACAGTCCAAAAATACTTTTGAGGGTGGGTACTCATATATTAATAACTCAAAATTTTATATGCGAGATGAACATAAATAAAATTAAGGTAAACATAATAAAAAATAGATAATTATTAAGGGAAAATTTGGATTCTAGAGTAGATATGCGTCCAGCTTCACATAAAAGTGGCTCTGCTACTAGTTAAGATACTTGAACTTAAAAAAAATCCATTAATTACGAAAAAATTTGAATTATTCAAGTTTTATTTTATAACTCGATTTGAATCTGATTTTTTTAATATTAAATTATGTTTATAAAATTATGAATTAAAACAAATAAAATTGAATTTTACTTGCTTCTAATTTAAAGTGCGGGGAGGTAAGCATTGAATTAGAAGCTTGGAGACAACAATTATTTTTTGTAAGTTTCAATTGTATCATCCAAGAGGTAAAAGACTGCTCTACGAAGTTATAAAGTAAATGGATCGCCAACAAAAGTTAGGGAATAATCCATACTATACAAAGCCTATTATTTACAATGTCCGAGCAATTAAACTGATTGATGTTAACTTTCACCCTAACAACTTGTTCTATAGCCTCCGTAATCTCCTTCACAGTCCGAGATCTATCCCTGAATAGGCGAAAATTCATCTCTTCCCAAACATAGTACATATGAGAATACCAACTAAGTTTTAAAATGAGAACCAACAAGGACTTCCCCTTCCAACAAGAAGCAGTCCAGGCCAGTTTCCGTTTTCAATATGTAACATTTCTTCTCAAACCACAAAATCTCAAAACCTCTCCCCAAACGCAATGCGAAAATAGACAATTAAAAAACAAATGATCTTTGGTCTCTAAAACATTACTACAAATCACACAATTAGAATCAACCAAAATGTTTGTTCTTAAAAGCCTATCTCTCATACTAAGTCTATCTAGAATGGTTAACCGGGGACCATATGTATATTTTCAACAAATGTTCTTTTTTGGAGACAACAATTGGGTTGAAATTATTATTCAATAAATATCAAATATTAAAATCTATATAATTAGATTATCTAAAAATCATATGTATATTTTAAAAGATTTAAATAACATCATATACGGAGTCAAGGATGACCGTAGGATTTGAACAAGTGCCAAAATATGCCATCTTCACCCAGATAGGTAAGGCGACAAGAGAGTTTTGTTGCTTCATTTCTTTTCACATGGTAGAACGTTGTGGATTCTATATTATCGAAAACAATTGTAAGTAGATAGTATAATATAAATATAGTGTTTGCTTAATTTGGTGATAATTGAGAGGGCAAATTGTGGAAGAAGACGACGCCCAAAGACAAGTTGGCTATTTTGCAGCCAATTAAGACCACCTTATCTGTTCACATAATATAATAGCAGTCGGTGTGCTTCACCGGTAGGGTTTATAATTGGTGATTTAGTTATACCTTTAACAACTAAGTAATGGCTACCTCTACCTATTATAGCTTGATTAAATCCGATGCACGAGTTCTTCATGTCTATTGTTTCATCTTGAAACACCCATAGTTGAAAAGAAAAAAAATACAAGACTTTTCTTCCAAGAGCTTTTCATTAAATAACATTTCTTTTATAATGGAAAAAAATAAGGTGAAAGACAATATGATATAGCTTGGCTTTATTTGAATCGTGAAAGGGAAGGGAAAATGAGTGACAATGATATATATATATATATATATATATATATGTAATGGGGGATTGGGCATGAGTGGCCATGGTTTTGCTGGAAAAGGGGATAAAGGGAACACATTATATTCTCGGGATGTACGTAGGATTTAATGTTAAGAGAGTTGAATTTGTAAAATTTAAAGTAGGGAGAACTTATAAATTTTTTTTTTTTTGAAATGAGTGTTTTGTATTAGTAGAATTATAAAATTTTAAGAACAAACACATATTTTCAATAGAAAATACAAAAAAATATATCAAAAATATATACAGAAATTTCAGTCAACATAACCACATGGCTTACCATGGTTCTTTAAATAATTAATTACCTAGTAAAAATTACTTATTGAACGTAAGATTCAATAATGAGCTTTAGTGTTAGGAGGTCAAAAAGGGAAAATTACTAAATGGAAAGCTAGCGTGGGGATTAAATAAAAAAAGAAAAACGAAATAGATATAATTGAAATGGGGAAGGACGCTAATAGGGGTTGATTCAAGTGGTAAGTAGCTAGATATCGCTTATGTAAAGTCTCGAATTTGAGTCCTTGTGTATGCAGAAAATATCTGCTATAACACTCACCTACCAAAATCAAGTGTGTGAATCAAGGCGAAACTTTGGAATTGGTAGGGTAACTAAAAAATGGGGGGAGGACCATTTTGAACAAATGATGAATTTGAGAGTTTTAGTTAATTTAACGGGGGGTGAATTTGATGAAAGATATTTGTCGACAATAGTAATTACCAACGGCGATAGCTGGAGATCGATGATCGATCGGTTAAAAGAAAAATTATTCATTTTATTATGTATTGGTTTTGTAACACCCATTTTCCGTATACGTTTCCGTACATGACTCATAGATGTCACATGACTTTTGAAACATTCTCTATACTTGAAAATCAATAAATTTTTTCATTTTCTTTAAATAAAATTATTTAATAAGATATTAAACACTTCTACTCCGATTAGCAATATCAGTTCATGTTATTCATATTAAAATTCATATAAAACGGTACAGTTAATCTATTACAAACCAGTTTCCAAAATATTAAAATAGATCTAATATGACAATCATAAGTACATGTCACTAAACTAAGTCAAAAATCTCATCATATGATGTCTTACTGATATTGCAATATATTCCTTGATGCTTGGAGTTGCTCGGTACTCTTTACTTCTAATCTCAACTTTTACCTACGAGTGAAACCAACACACGTTAAGTATTTACTTAGTGAGGCATAGTAATACAAAATGAATTATACTTAAATATAAGTATATCCCAAATTATCAAAACATAAATGAATATCGTATAATTCATATCAATACATCAAATAGGCTTGGCGAACCAATCTTCAAGCAAATAACATGATAATTATCTTTAGTATGTCCAGCATACCTATCAATCAGTATTTTATAATTTATCCTTTGCTTGCCCAATATATATATTAAATGAAACTGCCTCGTACATGAGTTGCACCTAAATGCCTTAATCAAAACATAAGTATATCATAACTATCCAAATACAAATTTAATTATTTTCATATCATTATACGTTCTTTGGGGTGCACACGTAGTGCTGATACAGTTATTCATAATCTCATTATGAATTCCGTGGGTTGCACACTTAGTGCCTATACGGTCGTTCATAAGCACATTATGAATTCCGTGGTTTGCACACTTAGTGCCTATATGGTCGTTCATCAACATATGATGAATTTTGTGGGTTGCACACATAATGCCTATATGGTTGTTCATCAACATATGAAGAATTCTGTGGGTTGCACACATAGTGCCAAAACGGTTGTTCATCAACTTATGATGAATTCCGTGGGTTGCACACATAGTGCTAAAACGGTTGTTCATCAACTTATGATGAATTACGTGGGTTGCACACATAGTGCCAAAAGTACACATAGTACTGATATACAATTGTAACATATACTTTTACCACACACATTTATAACTCTTATTGTACATAATAAATGCACTCACCTAGTATGCATCGGTTGTATGCTTTAAGGATGTCTAGCTACTTGGAAACTTTATCTTTGCCTTTGATCGTGCTTGACTCGGGAGTTGGGTTACGATCTACTCAATCATCCATTAAAGACACACACCATACCAATTGTTAGTATATTCTCTAGCATGTAGCATTTATAATTTAATAATACTCACAAGTACTATTATTTATATTTCTATAACAATTTCAGCTTTTCTTTAAATTCTAGGCTCAATAGTATCGGTACCCCTACCCTGGTATCGATACTTCTATATTATGGGACCGATACCCCCTTTTAGTATCGATACCATTTTGACATTCTGTAATTCATGGTATCAATATTTTCCTTTTGGTATCAATACCCCATCAGTATCGATACTAATTACATTATTATTGGTATTGTTCATCATATTTCTACCCATTTAAACCTATAATATCGGTATTATTCTATCAGTACCGATACCTTTACCCAGATTTTCCATTTTTCAGCCCGATTCTTACCCAAATTTGGTCAAATTTCCTTATGTTTACCCTCAATAATACTATTAAACTCTTATTTACTTATCCCTACTAATTTTCCTTCATTTAGCTTCTTAAAACATCTAAAATCTCCAAAGATCATTTCCATATAAGAAGCATACCACTTTTTCTAACATGTTTTTAATCTCATCCAATGCTTCTAATATCTTATTTACTTCTTTAACAAGTCAAATATACAAATAAACACCAATAAAAACTCATATTCTAGCATATCATTTAAAAACCCATTTTCTTAAATCTCAAATATTTCATCCATCTCATAGTTTTAATCTTATTTAACCCTTCCATAAGCTTCTATAATACTCAATGATCCAAGAACAACCCAAAAACAAGAGGAAGAGATGGTTAAATTAAGCCTTACCTTTGGCTATGGAGGTTTGTCCTTACATGGGGAAAAAAAAGAAATGAGATAACTATGTTGGCTTTTCTTTTCCCCATTTTATTCCTTAAATCCCTAAAAAGGAATGAATTTTAAATTCACTTCTCCTTAAAGGACCAAAATACCCTCTATATTCATTCATGGTTACAAATTGGTATAAAATAATATTCCAATCATTTCTTATCTTTTTATCATTATTTAAATAAGTCTTCAAAATTTTAAATATTTTCAATAAGGTCACTAATCTGATATTTGGGTTATTACAATTCTTCCCCTAAAGAAAATTCTTCCTCGAATTTAGAGAAGTGCCTAAAAAAAGAGGTGTGGAAACTACTTCCTCATGTCCTCCTCTCTTTCCCAAGTAGCTTCCTCTACCCTATGATTCTGCCAGAGCACTTTAACTAAAGGAATTCTCTTGTTACAAAATTCTTTGTTTTCTCGAGCCAAAATCCGCACTGGTTCTTCCTCGCAAGTCAGATCCGGTCGGATCTCTATTTCCTCTGGTGTGATAACATGGGATGAATCTGATCGGTACCTACTGAGCATCGATACGTGAAAAACATTGTGGATCTTATCCATATCCGGAGGCAAAGCTAATTGATATGCAATTGGTTTGATTTTTTTTCAAAATCTCATAAGGTCCAATGAATCTCGGACTCAGCTTTCCTTTCGCCCAAATCGTAATACTTTCTTCCAAGGCAATACCTTCAAAAAATACTTTGTCTCCCACTTTTAATTCAATTTCTTTTCTTTTTAAATCAGCATAAGACTTTTGGTCGATCGTAGACTATCTTTATATTATTCTGGATAACTATCACTTTCTCTTTCATTTCTTTCGTTAAATCAGGGCCAACTAGGTCTCGATATTTTAGTTCAAACTAATTTAAGGGTGTTCGACACTTCCTCCCATACAAAGCTTCATACGAATCCATCTTAATATTCGAGTGGTAACTGTTGTTATAAGCAAACTACGCTAAAGGAAAATATCTTTCCCAATATCCTTGGAACTCAATTGCATATACCCTTAGCATATCTTCCAATACCTAAATAGTTCATTCTGACTGTCCATCTGTCTGTGGATGAAAGATTGTAATAAAATTCAATCGAGTATCTAAAACTTTATGCAAGAAATTCCAAAAATCTTGAAGTGAATCTTGGATCTTTTCGGCATGATCAATACTGGAACTCTTTGCAGTCAAATTATCTCTTATATACATAATTCATCATATGTATCCATCGAAAAATATGTTCGTACCAATATAAAGTAAGATGTATTAGTAAATCTATCAGCAATCCACCATAATGAGTCTTTCTTGCTAAGTGTCAAAGGTAGCCTTGTAACAAAGCCTACAATGACTCGTTTCCCCTTTCCTTTCATGAATCGAAATTGATTGTAACAATCCAAAAAATATTTGATGCTCACCTTTTCCTCTATTGGTACGTCAGACACTTTGCCACAATTTTCGTGATGTCTCTTTTCAAACAAACCACCAAATCGACTCTTTAAATCTTGATACATTTTTTTCTATCTGAATGCATACTTAATTGACTTAATGCCCCAAAAAGAATATATTTCTTAAATTCTTCATCGTCGGAATACGAAGTTTCTCATGATAATACAAACATCCTTTGGACCTGACCTTAAAAGTCCTTAATCTCTTCATTTTCTACTTATACAATTCTTATCATGAAATTTTCATCTTACCTATCTTAGGTTCAACTTTTTTGAGTTTGCAAATACTTTAGGCTTTTTCTATTAGCATAACCTATAGCATTGCTTACCATACAGGTAAAGGTGTCAAATCTTTAAAACAAACTCGACTGCTGCCAACTCTAAATCATGCGTAGGGTAATTCCTCTTGTGAATCTTTAACTTTATCGAGGCATATGTCCCAACTTTATCTTTTTGCATAAGCACCCTTCCTAAGCCGTTAAGAAATGCATCACTAACAACCACATAATCTTTATCCAACTCAAGTTGTATAAACATTGGTGTCTCTCATAAAATCCTCTTAGTTTGGAATACACCAAAATATCATCTATAAATACCACCACAAATTCATAATGTCCATAATGAGTTCAAAAAGTTGTATTTGATATATCCTCCTCTTAAATCTTAAATTGGTGGTATCCTGACCTAAGGTCTATCTTAAAGAACATTGATGTGCCTTTCCATTGATCAAATAGATTATCAATCCTCGAAAAATGATACTTATTCTTTATTGTTACCTTATCTAACTGTCAATAATTTATGCATAACTACATATATTCATCTTTCTTTTTTCTAATAACACAATTACTCCCCCAAAATGAAACACTCGGTCTGATGCAACCTTGATCCATCAACTCTTTTAATTAAGACTCTAATTCTCTTAACTCACTTAAATCATTTGATACAAAATCATAGAAACATGCTCAATACCTTGATAACCATCAACCTTGACTTTCCCCTCTCGATTTGGAGATAACCCAAGTAATTCATATGAAAAGACATCTATAAATTCCCTAGTTGTGGAATATCATACAATTTTACTTTAATTATTTAAGTATCTAACACATTATCCAGAAAAGTTATACATATTTCTAACATCATTTTCTTCACAATCATTGTCGATATCATCTGGAGCGATTATTTTTCTTTCTTTCCAAAACTAAAATTTTCATATCCTCTGCATCTTTCTGAACTAATCATTTATAGAGACAAACAACCTATACCCAATATGATATTAACTCATCAAATGATAATTCCATCAGATTCACCGGGAACATAGCCCCTGGAATTTTATTGAATATTTACTACTTATCCAACTCACACTTGCACCGTGACCCATAGGGTTTACCGCTATCCTCTCACTCAAGATTGAATTGAATATAATACTTTTATTTTAAAATTTCTTATTTATTTCTTGAGATAATCCTTGTAATTTTTCTAGATCTATTGAAAATATTCTCGAGTAGTTGAAACATTTTCCCTCTCAACTATGAAAGTCTAAATATTCACGTCATTTAATAAGAAGACTTGACAACTTTGTAGCAATAACGTAATAGCAGTTAATGCTAAAATTTCACTAGTAAACAAAATTTACTCTTTTTCCTATCATTACGAACTTGACACTTTTCAAGTTCTAGAGAATTAATCTCAAATCTAAATAATAATTCATTGTAGCATGGAATGAGTAGCCAATCCATTTTCACAAATTACTTTCTAAAAGTAACTCTATCAAGTCCATAAAACTTAACATTTATTCTCAAACAAACTCATAATCATTTGATCTACTAATAACTCAGCTTTCTATAAACTTATAGCGGTCAATGCATTTACCACTTACTCATTTCATCTTACTCAAATTAACAATAATTTAGACAATTAATATTTCACTTAAATATTTCTCAAATATTTAATCTTACCTGAAGAAACCTCGGAATTTGTTGAAAACATTTTGATATTTCGATATAACAAATTAAGTTAAATGATTTTAAGATTTTCTAAATAATTTTCTAAGTATATTCGATATAACTATTCGAATATCAAAACATTACTCCAAATCTTTCAAAAATCATTTTTAATCCTTACTCAAGTGTAAAATTAAGTTTTAATCTTAAAACAATTTCAAAATAATTTTACAAAGTATTTCGAACCATTTCAAAGCCAAAAATTCCAGATTGCTCATAGGGAACGATTCCCCCTGAATGGTTTGGCTCCGAGAATTTCAGTATGCTCAGAGGGAACCGATTCCCCCCCAGGGGGTACCGATTCCCCCTTGTATAACGATCGAAATATTTGAATTTTACACTTAGGGAACCGATTCCCCCCACACTCCAAGCTGTTTTATTAATTATTTTTACACTAAAACGGCTATATGATCTTCACTAATCATCCCCAACGTTCAAAAGTGATTCAAGGTGTATTTAAACAAGTTCTGAAGCCTTTGATCAAGAAGAAATCATAGAAAAACAAGAGTGAAAACATCAAACACCAAGTTTGTGCAAATCAAGCCAATTTTCCTTTCAATATTCATTTTGCTTTCAAAGAACACCATTTGTGCTCATTTGTAATTATTTGTGAGTGTTCTTTTCTTGTTCTAGAATTGTGCAAACATCTTACCTTGTGAGGTTTTCCTTGTAAGTTTGCAAATTTGTAATCTTCTCTTTGGGAAAGAGTGTTCTCAAGAATTGGGGTATATTCTTGAGGGTGTTGTAAGGTTATCTCTTTGGCCTCAAAAGAAAGAACAAATTAGTGAATTTGTTGGAAAATTCTTAGTGTGGATAGCTAAGATAGTGGACGTAGACTTTGATTGAGAAAGTCGAACCACTCTAAATCGCTATGCAATTACTTTCAATTTTCTGCAAAAGCTTCCACCAAATTTTAATTGCCAATCCACCCCCCTCTTGGCCAATTCGTCAATCGATTAACTCAACAATTGGCATCAGAGCCTAACTCATTTGAAGGTTTAATCACCTCTTGAGTCGATTCGAGAAGATTATCGATAATCAAAGTCATCAATGGCCTCCGCTTCAAACTTCGACTCCGGTCTCGATTCGATGCCCGTCAATGAGCCTCTTTCTTCAATGGATCTAACTATGCCTATTGGAAGAATAGAATGATGTACCTCATTCAAGCAAGTGACATGGGAGCATGGAATGTCGTAGTAGAAGGATACATCAAGCCTCTACTCATCCAAGATTGTGGAGTGAAGGAGAACAAAAATGTTCAGCTCAACTCCAAAGCCATCCATATCTTTTTTGTGCTCTTGGACCAGATAATACGGAAGAATTTCATCGTGTACAACCGCCAAAGAAATATGGGACAAACTTCAAGTCACTCATGTAGGTACCGATGAGGTAAAGAAATCTAAAATTAGTATTCTAACGCATAGATATGAAAATTTTAGGATGAAACCAAATGAAGATATCAAAGCTATGACGGATAGATTCTCAACGATTGTCAATGGTCTCAAGTCATATGGAGAGATCATTTCAAATGAAAAGCTTGTGAGGAAGTTAGTCTACTCTCTCCCAAAATCGTGGCAATCAAAGAAGACGGTAATCATCGAATCTAAGGACTTAACGTCCTTAACTCTTGAAGAGCTAATTGGGTCACTCCTCACTCATGAAATGATGCTTGAAGATGTGGTGGACCTTGATAAGATTGAAGAGACACCAAAAGAGAAGGAGAATGAGAAGAAGAAAAACATTGGAGTTGCTCTCAAATCCACAAAAGATGAGAGTGATTCGGATGAAGATGACAATGACGAGGAAATGGCATTGTTTGCCAAACGGTTCAAAAAAATGATGAGACCTTACCGAGGAAGAAAATTCAAACGAAATGAAGGCCTCAAAAATGAACCAAAAGAGAAGGACCCAATCATTTGCTATGAATGCAAAAAATCGGGGCATGTCAAATATGATTGCCCACAATTGAAGAGAAAGGGTCAATCAAAGAATAAGCACAAGGCTCATGTGGCTACATGGAGCGACGAAGAAGGTTCCGACGAAGAGGAACAAGAAGTAGCAAACTTGTGCTTGATGGCATTCGGGGAAGATTCTAAGGTAACCTCTAACTCATCTGATTTTGATGATTTATCCTATGATGAGTTATTAGAGGAATATAATGGGTTGGCTTCGGATTATGAGAAATTGTTTTTAAAATATAAAAATGATGTTTCAAAATTGAAAAATGAAAATAAGCTCATATTCAAAACCAACAACGATCTTGAAAGTAAGATCAAGGATTTGCAAATCAAACTAGAAGAGTTTGAAAAGAAAAATTTAGATTTGCAAAATTTACTTTCAAAGGTCAATGATGATCATCAAAAGAAAATTGATGATCTTAAAGCTTCTTTTGATAAAGTTGGAACAAAACGTTTTGAATGTGGAGAAAATTCTAAATCCAACTTTGTTAGAAAAAGTTTTAAAAACTACAATCATAGAGGTCCCAAAGAACCTCTAATGGAAAAATGTTAGAAGTATATGGGTTCCTAAAGAGCTCATTACTACTAAAGATAAGGATATCCTACACAATGGATACCTAAGGGGACTAGAATTTTGGAAACTAATGAATATGGACCCAAAAGAATTTGGGTACCAAAAATTAGAAATTAATCATGTTTGTAGGAAAAGGAGCATTGCTACAAGGCACGGGAAACAAATTCAAACTCATGGTACCTTGATAGTGGATGCTCAAGACACATGACCGGAGACAAAAGCCGGTTCATTAAGCTTAACGCCAAAAATGGAGGAGAAGTGACTTTTGGTGATGATTCAAAAGGTCACATTGAAGGTATTGGTACTATTGGTAATACCTCTTCCATACAAATTAAGAATGTTTTATATGTGAATGGATTAAAGCATAATCTATAAGTATTAGTCAATTTGTGATAAGGGATTCAATGTCATGTTTGATATTAATGGTTGTAAAGTCATTGACATTGCATCTAATCAGATTATGCTTGTTGGTCATAGAATAGAAAACATATACATGGTGCATTTAGATTCTATTGATATGACTAATTTGTGCCTAGTTGCTAAGGATGAACATGATAGTTGGTTATGGTATAGGAGACTAGGACATGCTAGTATGAGTGTTGCAACGGCTAATTCAAGGTGATTTAGTTCGAGGGTTGCCTAAGCTTAAATTTGATAATGATAAAATATGTGATGCTTGTGCTAAAGGAAAACAAAAGCGAATTTCTTTTAAATCCATTAATGACGTATCAACTAGTAGAGTATTACAATTGATCCATATAGATCTTTTTGGACCAACTAGGACTACTAGCTTGGGTGGAAAACAATATGCATTTGTCTTGGTAGATGACTATTCTAGATATACTTGGGTTTTATTTTTAAGTACTAAAGATGAAGCATTAGAACAATTCATCACGTTTTCAAAAGTAATCCAAAATGAAAAAGGTTACTCTATAACTAGTGTTAGGAGTGATCATGGAACTGAATTTGAAAATCTTGGATTTACTGAATTTTATAACGCTAACGGTATTAGCCATAAATTTTCAGCACCTAGAACCCTCAACATCGAACTTTAGAAGAAATGGCTAGAACCATGCTTTGTGAAAATAATTTGCCAAATATTTTTGGGCGGAAGCCACAAATACCGCTTGTTATGTTATAAATCGAGTAATGATTAGGCCAATTTTAAAGAAAACTCCATATAAAATTTTCAAAAATAAAAAGCCTAACATTAGCTATTTTCATACTTTTTTGATGTAAATGTTTTGTTTTAAACAACGGTAAAGAGAACCTTGGCAAATTTGATGCTAAAAGTGATAAAGGAATTTTTCTGGGTTATTCCTTAAATTCTAAAGCTTATCGAGTATTTAATAAAAGAACTTTAGTTGTAGAAGAGTCTATACATGTTGTTTTCGATGATAATCCCCTTCCGAGGAAGGATTCTTGTGTGAATGATGATGTAGGTGTTATAAATACAAATGACGTTAGACATGACGTTGGAGAACCATCATCAAAGGAAGAAACAAAAAATAAGGAAACTCATGATCCTTTTGAGAATCCAACCATTGAAGAAAGGGAAGTATCTTATCCAAGAGAGTACAACTATGTCAAGGATGGTGAAATTATAGGTGATCCATCCAAAGGGGTAACAACTCGATCTTCTCTTAGAAATATTTTTAATTATGTTGCATTTATCTCATGCATAGAGCCTAAGAATATTAAAGAAGCATTAAATGATGAACATTGGATTATGGCTATGCAAGAAGAGTTAAATCAATTTGAGAGAAGTAAGGTATGAACATTAGTTGAAAGGCCTAGTAATAAATATACTGTAGGTACTAGATGTGTATTTAGCAATAAGCTTGATAAGAGTGGTAATATAGTGAGAAACAAGGCTAGACTTGTTGCTCAAGGGTATACTCAAGAAGAGGGCATAGACTATGATGAAACATACGCTCCTGTAACTAGGATGGAAGTAATTAGAATGTTATTAGTATTTGCATGTTTTCATGAATTTAAATTATATCAAATGAATGTTAAAAGTGCATTTTTAAATGGTTTTATAAAGGAAGAAGTGTATGTGGAACAACCTCCAGGTTTTGAAGATTCAAAATTTCCGGACCATGTTCTTAAATTGACAAAAGCTCTTTATGGTTTAAAACAATCTCCTAGAGCTTGGTATGAAAGATTGTCAAATTTTTTAATTGAAAAAGGTTTTTCAAAAGAAAAGGTTGACACTACATTGTTTTTAAAGCATAAAGGTAAAGATTTATTAGTAGTTCAAATTTATGTTGATGATATAATATTTGGTTCTACTAATGATGTTCTTTGCCAAGAATTTTCTAAGCTAATGCAAAGTGAGTTTGAGATGAGCATGATGGGGGAGCTCTCATTTTTCTTGGGACTCCAAATCAAGCAAAGAAAAGATGGCATCTTCATCAATCAAGCTAAGTACATCAAAGATATACTCAAGAAGTTTGGACTGGAAAATGGGAAACCTCATGACACTCCAATGAGCTCTTCAACAAAGCTTGACTTAGATGAAGGAGGTAAATGTGTAGATATTAAATTACATAGGTCAATGATTGGATCTCTACTTTATCTAACTGCAAGTAGACCGAACATTATGTTTAGTGTTTGCTTATGTGCTAGATTTCAATCATGCCTTAAGGAATCACATTTACTAGCTGTTAAGAGAATCTTTATATACCTTAAAGACACTTCTAGTTTAGGACTTTGGTATCCTAGAGACTCTAGCTTTAGCTTGCATGCTTTTTCTGATGCGGATTATGGAGGATGCAAATTAGATAGAAAAAGCACCTCCAGTACTTGCCAATTCCTTGGAAATATGCTGATTTCTTGGTTTTCAAAGAAACAAAATTGTGTTGCATTATCTACTACTGAAGCCGAATACATTTCAGCTGGTAGTTGTTGTGCACAAGTTTTATGGATGAAATAACAACTTTTTGATTATGGAATTGAAGTTGGTACCATTCCTATCAAGTGTGACAATACTAGTGCTATTTGTCTCACTAAAAATCACATCTAACACTCTAGAACTAAGCACATTGAAATAAGACATCACTTCATTAGAGACCATGTCACTAAGGAAGATGTAGTTCTAGAATTTGTGGATACTTTGCACCAATTAGCGGATATCTTTACAAAACCTTTAGACAAGGAACGATTTTGGACACTTAGGAGAGAATTAGGTTTGACCAACCTATCTTCTCTTAGTGTTTAAAATAATTTTAGCACTTTTAATAATAAATGAAAAATGCTTATAATAGTAATTTTTTATTGCATTCATTGCTATTAGTTAGGGGGAGTTTATCATTCCTGATGAAAAATTAATTTTATGTTCAAATATCGTTTAAAGATTAATTTAATTGTTTGAACATGATTAATTTTCAATATATGAGTTGCCAATACCACTAGAGGAAATTAACTTAGCATTTTGGGTGTTTAAAATCGGATTTTAGCATTTTGGTGCAGAGGGAATCGATCCCCCCACAGGGGAATCGATACCCCCTGGGGTTCTGGATATACACGGGCAGAACCCTTCAAAACTTCAAACCCTCTTCTTTTCTCTTCCTTATCGCCTATCACTCCTCTACTCTCTCAAATCTCCATTTTTGCCTCAAATCAACGTTCTTAATCAGAATTCACTTCAAATATCATCTTCTAAACCTGTTGGAATCATCAAAAACGTGCAAACTTCATCTAATCTCACTCAAATCCGAAATCCTTCAAGGTATTTTTCTAAAACTTCTATTTCATCAATTTATGAACATAGAACTAGTTTTAATTAGTTCTAGGATGAACTTTAGATCGGGCATTGAGTGTTTAGTGATTACAAACTAGATATCACAACTAATTTCATCAAAAACACAAGAATTTTCCAAAAAATTTTAAATTTTTGAAATAAAAAAATGTTGATTTTCAAATTATTGTGTTTTGATTGAATTATGTTGTTGTTATGAAAACTATACATATATTGTTTCTCAAAACCGTATTTTTCAAAAGTTTTCAAAAACTTTGCCCATTAGGATTGATTTAGAGAACCTTGAAATATTGAGGACTCAATTGAGTTTTGGGATTGATTAAATTGCATACATGTATTTTCTAAATTGCAGGTTATCCATTTTATTCCGATTTCCTAAACCATGTCCAATCCTAAACGTGCTAGGTCATCATCTAGTCGCTCACACCGTCAACCAAATCCACTTCCAAATCCTCAAAATCCAATTCCTAATCCTAATCCCATTGATCCTAATTTGACTATCCAAAATTCGTGCTTCAATCATCCTGGTCCTAGAAATTATCGTTTTTGGTGTTATCAATATTTCGACTCTTACAAAATCTGGGAAGAACGTATTCCTTCTCGTCAAGCTATGTTAGATATTAATTTTAAATATCTTCCTCTTTTACAAGAGTGAAAATTTGACAAACTTTTTGATCTTGAACCCGTTGTCTACCATCAACTTGTTCGTATTTTCTATTCTAATGCCGTTTGTGTTAAAAACCAAACTGAAACCGAAACCATAGGAATTCGTTCCTACCTCATAGGACAATTCTTATATATTGACTCGGCTTACATAGCCAATACATTCGGATTAGATAACGATGGTATTTCAAATGAAAAACAAATCTTAGGATCTCGTTATAAAAGAATAGATAGTGCAAATGTCTTAGACCTTCATGAACGTTTTCTTCATCTAATGATTTCTTGGTGGTTTCGACCATCCGGAGGTCGTTATTCTACTCTTAGAGCCTTAGATCTTTTGTGGTTACATTATTTCAAAAATAATATTAAAATAAACCTACCTCATATTATTTTTGCTGAAATTGTTGAAACCGTAAATCTTGTTCCTAACAAGAAGCTATGTTCATCTCTAGTTTACGGTTGCATTTTGAGTAATTTGTTTTCCAAAGCTGGGCTTAGAGTCGGTCTAGATGTCGTTTTTCCCCTTAAGAAACAAATTAATCTTCTTTCCTTAACGAGAGCGGGATGGATAAAGGATAAGGAAACCGGTGAATGGGTTCGATCTTCTGCAAATACTCCGGGAGCTAGTTCTTCACGAGCTCCACCAGAAGCTGATGACGATCTCGAGCTTGAGCAATTAATGCGAGATATCGATGAAGCCGAAGATGAGCCTGAGCAGTCCGAGGAGCAAGCACAACAAATGCATCAAATGCCTCTATATTTTCAATCCTTTATGGAGACATTTGATTTCCGATATGCTACCATGGATTCGCGCTTTACTTCTATAGAGTCTCATTTATCCACAATGAGAGCTCAACAACTAGAAATTCTTTGGGAGATGCGTACAAACAACGAAGCAACCAACGCGCGTATTAATGAACTCACTCAAGAAATGGCCGCTATGCGAGCTCGTTTTCCTCCTCCTGATCCGGATATGTGATTCTGTGCTTAGCTTTAAAACCTTGAATTAAACGATTATTGCTTCAACTTTTTGGATTGTTTGATTTTGTGACTTTGGATTTGTTTGGATGTTTGAATTTGTGGATTGATTGATTTTGAATTTGTTTGGATTTATGGATGATGTGAACTTATATATTTGGTGTGATTTATTCATTATTGCATCATTTACATAATGTTAGCAATATGACCAATTTTGCCATGTCACATTAATTATGAATATTGATTATGGAACTAATGGCTAACGTTTCTCTTGCTTGTGATCTTAGCAGCTTAAACTATATATAATCAATTGGCTAAATAATTTCAAAAACTTGTTTAAATTCTTTAAAATGTCTTTTTGATTTAACAAAAAGGGGGAGAAGTGTTAAATGTGTTTTAAATGATAAATGGGAGAAGTGTTAAAGTAAGGGGGAGTAATTTCAAAACTTGATTTCAAAATCTTAAAATTACTAAAATGTTTTATTATATCAAAAAGGGGGAGATTGTTGAAAACATTTTGATATTTTGATATAACAAATTAAGTTAAATGAATTTTAAGATTTTCCAAATAATTTTCTAAGTATAATCGATATAACTATTCGAATATCAAAACATTACTCCAAATCTTTCAAAAAATCATTTTTAATCCTTACTCAAGTGTAAAATTAAGTTTTAATCTTAAAATAATTTCAAAATAATTTTACAAAGTATTTCGAACCATTTCAAAGCCAAAAATTCCAGATTGCTCATAGGGAACCGATTCCCCCCTGAATGGTTTGGCTCCGAGAATTCCAGTATGCTCGGAGGGAATCGATTCCCCCCCCAGGGGGTACCGATTCCCCCTTGTATAACGGTCAAAATATTTGAATTTTACACTTAGGGAACCGATTCCCCATAGGGGGTACCGATTCCCCCCACGCTCCAAGCTGTTTTATTAATTGTTTTCACACTAAAACGGCTATATGATCTTCACTAATCATCCCCAACGTTCAGAAGTGATTCAAGGTGTATTTAAACAAGTTCTGAAGCCTTTGATCAAGAAGAAATCATAGAAAAACAAGAGTGAAAGCATCAAACACCAAGTTTGTGCAAATCAAGCCAATTTTCCTTTCAATATTCATTTTGCTTTCAAAGAACACCATTTGTGCTCATTTGTAATTATTTGTGAGTGTTCTTTTCTTGTTCTAGAATTGTGCAAACAGCTTAACTTGTGAGGTTTTCCTTGTAAGTTTGCAAATTTGTAATCTTCTCTTTGGGAAAGAGTGTTCTCAAGAATTGGGGTATATTCTTGAGGGTGTTGTAAGGTTATCTCTTTGGCCTCAAAAGAAAGAACAAATTAGTGAATTTGTTGGAAAATTCTTAGTGTGGATAGCTAAGGTAGTGGACGTAAACTTTGATTGAGAAAGTAGAACCACTCTAAATCGCTGTGCAATTACTTTCAATTTTCTACAAAAGCTTCCACCAAATTTTTAATTGCCAATTCACGCCCCTCTTGTCCAATTCCGTCAATCGATTAACTCAACAGAATTATCACTAGACTCAAAAATCTCCTCTAGATCCTCATCCATTTCAACTTCTCTTATAAACTGTTCAAGCTTTTTAATGGATTTCTCAAATGCAGAAACGTTGTTAAACACTGGGGTATTCCTTCCACAAAATGGAGGAAATTCCCTAGCAACTTCTGTCCTTCTAAGGCGCGATACTGAAATCATGTTGGATTCTCTTAGGTCGATTTTTATCTCAACCTTCTTTTTGATATTACCAACTTTCTTACCTTTATTTTTAGTTTCCGGCATCTAAACACAATCAAAATCATCTTACATTAATAAAAAGTAACTTTACTCCCTTATAAGCATCATCACAGTATATATACAAATATCAGTAAACTTTTGACATCCTAGTGGCATGTATACATTCTTAACAAATTTAATACTCGTTTCATGTCCAGAAACGACTAAACCTGTAGCTCTAATACCAATAAATGTAACACCCATTTCCCGTATACGTTTCCGTACATGAGTCATAGATGTCACATGACTTTTAAAACATTCTCTATACTTGAAAATCAGTAAAATTTCCATTTTCTTTAAATAAAACCATTTAATAAGATATTAAACACTTCTACTCCGATTAGCAATATCAGTTCATGTTATCCATATAAAATGGTCCAGTTAATCTATTACAAACCAATTTCCAAAATATTAAAATAGAGCTAATAGGACATTCATAAGTACATGCCACTAAACTAAGTCAAAAATTCCATCATAGGATGTCTTACTGATATTGCAGTATATTCCTTGATGCTTGGAGTTGTTCGGTACTCTTTACTTCTAATCGCAACTTTTCCCTAGGCGTGAAACCAACACACGTTAAGTATTTACTTAGTGAGTCATAGTAATACAAAATGAATTATACTTAAATATAAGTATATCCCAAATTATCAAAATATAAATGAAAATTGTATAATTCATACCAATACATCAAATAGGCTTGGCGAACAAATCTTTAATCAAATAACATGATAACTATCTTTAGTATGCCCAGCATACCTATTATTTAGTATTTTTCTAGTTTATCATTTGCTTGCCCAATATATATATTAAATGAAAATGTCTGGTGCATAAGTTGTACCTAAATCCCTAATCAAAACATAAGTATATCATAACTATCCAAATACGAATTTAATTATTTTCATATCATTATATGTTCTTTAGGGTGCACGCGTAGTACTGATATGGTCATTCATAATCTCATTATGAATTCTGTGGGTTACACACTTAGTGCCTATACGGTCGTTCATAAACACATTATGAATTATGTGGTTTGCACACATAGTGCCTATACGGTCGTTCATCAACATATGATGAATTTCGTGGGTAACATATAGTGCCTATACGGTTGTTCATCAATATATGATGAATTATGTGGGTTGCACACATAGTGGCATAGTGCCAAAATGGTTGTTCATCAACTTATGATGAATTTCGTGGGTTGCACACATAGTTCCAAAACGGTTGTTCATCAACTTATGATGAATTCTGTGGGTTGTACACATAGTGCCAAAACGGTTGTTCATCAACTTTTGATGAATTATGTGGGTTACACAAATAGTGCTAAAAGTACACATAGTACTGATATACAATTGTAACATATACTTTTAACACACACATTTATAACTCTTATTGTACATAATAAATGCACTCACCTGGTATGCCTCGATTGTATGCTTTAAGGATGTCCAACTACTTGGCAACTTTATCTTTGCCCTTGATCTTGCTTGACTCAAGAGTTGGGTTACGATCTACTCAATCATCCATTAAAGACACATACCGTATCAATTGTTAGTATATTCTCTATCATGTTGCATTTATACTTTAATAATACTTGTCGTAACCGGTTTTCGTCCGGGCACGAATTTTTTCTTGGCGGGAAAAGTGATATGAATAAATGGTTTTTAAAAAATAAAATAATTTGGGAGTCGCCATCGGCCTTTTGGGTCAGGTTGGGTCGAATACCTAAAAATTATCTTTTAAAAGAGTTTTAAGAAAACATCAGTTAAAAGATGAACTGATCTTCGTTTATAACCAAAAATTCGTTCTTTTTAATAAAAAAGGGATTCGTGGTCGGTTACGTTTAGGGAAGGATTAGCACCCCTACAACGCCCAAAATTGGTACTTTATTAATTAAATATTGTCTCTATTATTAGATATTTAAAATTTCAAAATATATTTAATTTATAATCCTATTTAATTCAAATATTTTTTTAGAAAATATATTAAACATAAATAAGATATTTACTTATTTAGAAATATCAGAAAAGGACTTCTAGGTGCCTTAAGACAGCTCTTTTCTTCGATATTAATAAAATTAAAATATAATTTTTTATCATAATATTTAATTTTAAAATACCAGAATAGGACATCCATTTGTATTAAGACTGCCCTTTTCTTTGATATTGAAAAATAAATATATATTAAAATATGATAAAAACATAATTTATGTAAATTCAAATTAAGATTTAATATAAATTATTATTTATTATATATATTTATATGACTATATAATAATAAAACAATATTTAAATATAAACAAGTACAATTAAAACATAAATAATAAATAATAAAAATAAAATTAGAACTATATATATTTAAAAGCAGTAAAACTTTATGAAAATATTTAAAATTAGTGACTAAATTATAATCTAATAAAATTAAATACCTAATTCGTAATTATTTAAAATTACAGGGATTAAACATGCTATTTTCCTTATTTATTAATTTGGTGACTAAAATAAAATTATATAAAATTCGAATATCATATTAAAATAAATTAAAAATATATACTCGGGTTTAAATATTAATTATTAAAATTAAAGGACTAAATATGATATTTATCCTAAATATATTATTTTAATATAAAGGACTAAAATAAATAAAACTAAAATTAAGGAACCGAATTAAAAGGATTATAAATTGATTTAGTGACTAAAATGTAAAGATTACAAATTAGGATGGCTGCGGAAAGGGTTTAACTTTTAATTAATTACAAATGAAAGGATTTCTTTCATTTACTCTCTCTCTCTTCTTTGAGAGAGTTTAAAACTCTCTCGCTTCTCTCTAAAACAGAGAGAAGCACACCGGCCGGCAGCCGTTCGCCGGCGTTAACACCGCCGCCGGCCACCGCATCCGGTGGCCGGAAAAGTTTTTTTTTACACCTAAATATAGATCGGACCATCCTATTGATGGTTCCGATGGCCGTTTCCCTTAAAAGACTCCCGATCGGAGCAAATCTATAAAAATACCTTCGATTTTCGAAGGTTTCCGATGGCGTGTGAAGGCTCCGGTGATGTTGCAGCTTCCTCAGTAAGTATCTATCCGTTTTCTCCTTGCTTTTTCGTTTGTGGTTACTGGTTTGCTTGCTTTTTTTTCTTGTTTCTTTTTTTCTTTTTTCTCTGTTGGTTGCCTCTGTGGTCGTTGTCTTATCTTCTTTGCAGGTTCGGTGGTGGCTTTATAGCCATCACCGACGCTTGTCTCGGACTAGGTAAAAGATTGGAGTTTGGTGAGTCACCGAGCTATGTGGTGACTCACCCCATAGCTGCGACGTGGACGGTTGTGTTGGGATCTCTGGAAGTTTCTGTTGGCGTCGTGGCAGCAGAAGTTGAGGCGGTGGCAGTAGATCTCGGTAGTTGTACGGCTGGAAGTAGAAACGGCACCGCGTGGTCCCTAGGGTATCATCACCCTAGGGTTTGTGCTGGATGCGTGGGGGCCGTTGGATCTCTCAGATCCAACGGTTGTGATGCTGAGGTGGCTGGATGATGATATGGAAACCCTAAATTGGTTTTAGGGTTTCTTGATGGGTTTGGGCCAGTTGGGTCCTTTGTAACTGGGCTGGTCCAGTCTGATTTGGGCCTGTAATAATATTTATTAATAATAAAATAATAATTATTATTATAATAATAATAATAATATAAATAATATTTAAATGAAAAAAATGAGTATCTTCAGCTGCCCCTCTTTGCTTATTCTTGTGTTAACAAGAATAGAGCAAAGACAAAAAGATAATAAGTTTTTTTTCATTTGACTTCACTTGATTAATATGGAGATGTTGAATAAATTCTTCTCTTTCTTCAGATGAGTTCTTCTCATTATGAACTTTCCGCTGGGGATGATGTTGACCTATTTCCTTCTGAGATAGTATCATTCAAAAGGTTGAATAAGCTCTTCTCATTATGAACTTCTTCTTTCTTCTTCAGATGAGTTCTTCTCATTATGAACTTTCTTTGGAAAGGTTGATGCTAATCTATCTCCTTCTATGATAGAATTATGCAAAAGGTTGAACAAGCTCTTCTCATTGTGAACTTCTTCTTCTTCAGATGAGTTCTTCTCATTATGAACTTTCTCTGAAAAAGCTGATCCATTATGTGATGGTTTTGAGCAAAAGGTTGAACAAATTCTTCTCATTATGAATTTCTTCTTCTTCAGATGACAAGTTCTTCTCATTATGAACTCTACCTGGCAATGTTGATCCATCAAATGATGAATTCAAACAAAAGGTTGAACAAATTCTTCTCATTATGAACTTTTTATTTCTTCTTCAGATGAGTTCTTCTCATTATGAACTTTCTTTGGAAAAGCTGATCCATCAAGTGATGAATTTAAGTAAAAAGTTGAACAAGTTCTTCTCATTATGAACTTCTTCTTCTTTCTTCAGATGAGTTTTTCTCATTATGAACTTTCTCTGGAAAAGCTAATCCACCAGGTGGTGAATTTAAGTAAAAAGTTAAACAAGTTCTTCTCATTATGAACTTCTTCTTCTTTCTTCAGATGAGTTCTTCTCATTATGAACTTTCTCTGGAAAAGCTGATCCACCGGGTGATGAATTTAAGCAAAAAGTTGAACAAGTTCTTCTCATTATGAACTTCTTCTTTCTTCTTCAGATGAGTTCTTCTCATTATGAACTTCTTCTTCCTTCTTCAGATGAGTTCTTCTCATTATGAACTTTCTCTGGCAAAGTTGATGTTGATCTACCTTATGATGAATTCAAGCAAAAAGTTGAACAAGTTCTTCTCATTATGAACTTCTTCTTCCTTCTTCAGATGAGTTCTTCTCATTATGAACTTTCTCTGGAAAAGTTGATCCATCGAATGATGAATTCAAGCGAAAAGTTGAACAAGTTCTTCTCATTATGAACTTCTTCTTTCTTCTTCAGATGAGTTCTTCTCATTATGAACTCGACCTGGCAATGCTGATCCATTGAATGATGGATTTAAATCTTTGCTAAAATCTTTGAAATTCCTGTCAAAATTCAACATGGATAAAATGAATGAAAATGCACCTATTTTTGCAAATGCCTAAATATGATGCATGAATGTTGATGCAATCTTCATTTGACTTCAAAATTGTGAACTTGGTTTTCCTCCACTTCATCTTTATTGTCAGGGTCACCTTTGGATATCAGTGTAGCAACTTATGCTATCAAGCTTGCATTTCTGAAGAACCATCTGATCAACTTGTATCTTTATGTCTTCTTTGCTTCATGAAAGTCTCAGAAGAATTGTTTCATTTGTGGAACTCTTGTCGTAGTCAGAACTATGACCTTGATGCCCCATTTTGTCTTGGATAAAACCAACTTTCTTTGCTTGGAGTTGTGCAGAAATCTGATAAAGCTTTCATCTTTGAAAAGAGAATCTGTCATCTTTAAAAAGGGAATCTATCATCTTTGAAGAGAGAATCTATCATCTTTGAATAATGTAGATGTAGATATGTTTGACTCAGCAGGGATTAATTAGGAGAGTAGAGTCTGTTCTGATTTGACTCTTAAAACATATCACAAGGAGGATTTGTCTTAATTCCTTTCATATCTCCACATCTAATCCAATCTCGAATACGGTAACTTGGATCATATCATGTCGAGATGTTTAACAACAACCTGTCGTTCAACCTTAGTTGGTGCCACTAGTTTCTTGTTGTTAAAATTTCTGCTTCCCTTCTGTGGAAAGAAATCTTCATTATATCTCACTTCTAATCTTGGGGTGGAATAAGACAGACTTGATCAATAAATGGAAACCATATGATCGTAACATTGGTTCAACATCAGAATAGCAGGTTCATAAAACATTTGACGGCGCATTCATCCTTTCTTGTGGCTTCTGCTCAGATGTTCGTAAAACATTTGACAACACATTCATCATTTCCTGTAGTTTCTGCTCAGATGTTCTCAATCATTGAAGCTCTTTGCCTAGTGTTCAAAGCTTTTGAATGACATCACAAGACCACTTGAGAACAAAACTTAATAGGAATACAAATGAGATGCTGGTATGACCAAAAAGTTGATCAAATTCTCAAGATATGCTAGTGATGAATTGAATAAGAGATACCAATTGATCTTGATATTGTCTCAGGCAAGGGTAAGTGTGATATTGATCACATTTTCCTCTGTAATGAGCGTTGTAGGAATTAGAAACACACCCACTATAAGAGCCATGTATGGAAAGATATCCGTAGAATTCTTGATGTTGGGGATGAAACGCATATGATAAACCAAATAGATGAAAACTCGGTTCAGTCTAGCTGGCAATGATAACCCCAGTAACATCGGGAAAGAGCAATATACATGAGCTTCTCTTTTCAATGTCATCAAGTAAACAAAACTGATGTGAAAAACAGCTTCGTAACCTCAACAGTATGGTTGAAACTAACTGACAGAAATCTCAAAGAAATATTTTCAATTATCACCGACACACAAAAGGCAAAATTTAGATTTCGAGGTCTCGAGGAACTGATCCTTGGATCGAATTGTTTACAAAGGGACCATCTTTATTCATACAACCATGATGTAGCTTAACAAAGAACACACTATCATGTGACACATGGTTTAAGAAGATTGGGTATTTAAAACCATACTTGCTGAATAAATATTTGTTCAACAACAGGACCCTAATGCAACTGCCTAATGAACGAAGCAATTATGTGTAGTCAGATTGACTGTTATTGTTTCACCATTTTCATTCTTCATATTTTTCTGTCTTATTGGAAATATATGCTCAAGTTAATGATTTTTAACACATGATGATGTGGGCCTTCAGCATGCCCCAACTTTAGCTAATACAAGTGTTCAAAATGCATCAACAGTCCTGATTCTGATTGAAAGGGGTTTTCATCATGCCACAACCTTCGCTTCTTGTTAATTTGAGCCTTCAAAATGACCCACATGGATCTGTCTGAAAGAACATTTAAAATGCCCCGACATTTGCTGATACAGATGTTAAAAGTGTGCTCAACATTACTTTTTGTTGAGATGAGCCTTCAAAAATGCCCAAATATTCATACTGACGTGAGCCTTCAAAATGCCCCAATATTCTATTTTTGTTTGAAATGGGCTTTCAAGATGCCTCAATATTCTGCTTCTGATTCACTTTCAATGTCTGCTTAACTGAAATGTCATGATCCCCACGAGGTCCAATTTTGACAATGCATTGTTATGGGTACATGTGGATTTATTCGTGCCCCAAATCTGTTTATATTGAATGCTCTCATTCTAGTGTCCCTGAACAGCAGTATTGTCAAGTAACTGGAGGAATTTCCTTCATGTTGTCACAAACTTAAGAAGTGCTCAATCATTCTGACAGAAACATCTGAGATATGTACCTCTTATAAATGAGGTGCCCATTTTTGAATCTGGAGAGATCTTAATCGGATAGAGTAGTATAAATAGCTTGGTAATACATTTCAGGCTGATATAGTGAACCTTGTTTTCAGTGAAGGCTATTTCTGGAATATACTTTTTTGAGGTCGAGAAACCAATTTATGTGAACAGTAATCGGATACAACAGCAAGACTACATATACAGTGGTACAGGCTTTTAAAAAATCTGCATCCATGCAACATGTTGATTCTGATAACAACTCATCTGATTATGAAGTGATCTTTCAGGATGATTTCACAGATATTGATAGTTCTTCTGATATCGAGGAAATCCTGATTTCTGATGAGGAGAATAAACTGTTATACTTTGACAAAAATGGGATTCTCAGAGGCTGAGGCTTCAATAGCCATGGAGAGATGTGGTCCAGATTCATCAATTGCAGAGTTGAAAGATTTTATATGTGCTGATCAAATGGCTAAGGCTGCTGACGTACTTCTTCCAGTAGAAGGTAGGAATTCATTATACAATTACCATAATTACAAGCAAAGGCGAAACTTGGGCTATGATTTTTTAAAAGGAAGAAGCAGAGGAAGCTTGAAAAAGAAGCTTCTTAATGAAGACGATCATGCATTTCATCTTTTAATTCCAATGATTGGTTCTGGGGTTCCTACCGAACCAGATCAGATAACTCAAAGAACACTTCCAGAAGATGCTATTGGGTCTCCTTATTTCTACTATGAGCAAATTCATCTTTCAAATCCAATGATTGGTTTTAGGGTTCATACCAAATCAGATCAGATAACTCAAAGAACACTTCCAGAAGATGTTATTGGGTCTTCTTATTTCTACTATGAGCAAATTCATCTTTCAAATCTAATGATTGGTTTTTGGGGTTCATACCAAACCAGATCAGATAACTCAAAGAACACTTTCAGAAGATGCTATTGGGTCTTCTTATTTCTACTATGAGCACATGGCACTTGCTCCAGTTAATGTTTGGACTGGAATATCATAGTACTTATTCGATGTATAGCCAGAATTTGTAGATTCGAAGCATTTTCATGCTACTACACTGAAAATGGCTATATTCATAATTCTACCAATTGAGAACATATTTTCTCTTATTCTGCTTCCTCCATGTGCTGATGCTTTTCCATTGACAAAGAAATGATGGCCTTCCTGGGATCCAAGAACAAAGTTGAACTGTTTATAAACATGTACAGGAAGTGCCAAATTGATAGAAAGGATCTATAAGGCTCTTGAAGCTTATGACAATGAGCCACCTTCGAGTGTCCAGAAGTATGTTCTTGATGAGTGCTGAAAATGGAATCTGGTATGGGTTGAAAAGAATAAAATTGTTCCCCTTGAATCTGATGAGGTGGAAATGCTTCTAGGTTTCCCTAAAAACCATACACAAGGATCTGTATAGAGACATGTTCCATGGTGGTATCAATGTCATGTCTCTTTTCTCTGGGATCAATGATGCAGAAGTTGCCTTTTACTGTCTTGGCATACTTTTGAAAACAGATGTGCAAGAACTGAATGATGATCGGTTGGAGCAATTGATGAGTAGATTTGTCGAATTCGACCTTGTTGTCGATGGCATCCAGTGTACCAACCTTACTGGAAGAAATAAACATCATCAGGATGAAATAGAAGATTTTTGTTGGTGTATTTTCTTGCAATTACTACTACAACGACTGTCTTTCTAATGATCCAAATATGTACTCTTTTCGCATCATGGAACGATTTAGTTGACAGTAAAACTGGTTATCTTTAACTTTTGGAATCATGTAACCGATGTTACTCTATAAAAGGCCTATAAGGGTAGATTCTGTTCCAATGTCTTATTTTGTGCCATAAGTCCTCAAATTCAAATTCAGCAATCTTCTGAAGGACATAATGGATATCATCTTGACAAAGAAAGTGATTGACATAGAAGAATTAGCAATGATGTATCAAGACTTGAGCCAGCATCACGGTATAACCAAAGTGCAGGTAGTGACTTGTTCATGGTTCTATGATGTAATCTTCTAGAGAACATGAATTGATGGTTAGGGAAAATAATTTGTCTGGTGATGCTTATCACCCTCAGCATGAGATAAACGATAATCTTTCTTGATGGATTGCTAATAATATCATAGGAGAGTGTCACAAGTTTAATTCTCCAGACTTTCTGGCTTTTTGGACCACTTGCCTTCAAAAATGTGAAGTGCTTCATTATTATGGCCTCGTTCATTCTTTTTCTATAACAGAGATAGAACAGGCATCAACTTGCTTCAAGGACCTTTCTCATTTGAGACTGCCCTGTTTGAAAATGTTTTTTCCTCCTTTGTTTATTGAAGAATGAAAGAATTTTACAAAGTATTGCCCTTCTCAGGTTCACAATAGAATCAGATCATAAACAATGAGTTTAATAAATATCAAATAAATCAACTACACTTTTAAATCATTCAAAAATCATAGTCCTATGGCAAGTGTCAAAATTATTGACTGATTTGAGGTGTAGGTTGATTCTGGTAAAGTAAGGTCTCTCAGGTTCTCAGGTTAGTCCAGCATATATGTCTCTTTGGGCTTCCATAATTTGAAGAAATGGTTGTTATGCTCATCTTGTAAAGATGCTTCTCGTTTCCAGACTCTCATGAACGTCTTTGGGATATGCGGTGTTTCATTAAGATCGTCTCTTATGTCATTGTTGCACCATTCATTATTCGAGCCACCTTTTTTAGGTTTTCAACTCGAATCCTCCTTTGGTTTCAAGATGTTATTTAAAAATTTACATCTTGAACCCCCCCTTTATCATTTTTAATATCATGCATTAAAGATTTTAAAAACCAATTTTTACAAATAAAAATCAATCTTGGAAGGCGGAATGAATTCTAAAGATATCATCTTTTACTTAGAAATCCATGTATGATTAGAATGGACTTTTCAGGTACGTAACGTAGGCCATGGCTTATGGTTTCGAAAGAAAGGGATAAAAAGGCCCAATTAAGTGTTTAAGGGTAATCAAACCAAGGATCAATTCATTCTGATGCCATCAATCTTGCCTTGCTTAACTTGGATCTGCTTTGTTGGGGATTTTTCCATCATTTGGATCCCTCTAGACTGCCAAATTTTGGATTCATTTCCAATTTCTCATATCTTCAACATTTCTTGCTCTTCTTATTCGTACTTGATCAACCTTGTAACTTGAGGCTCAATAAGTCACCCATCTTGATTCAATTTTCCTTTTTCTTTTTTTTTTCTTCTTTCTTTGCTGGATGAGTATAATACTTCAATTGCTTTGAGCACCTCCTTTTCCTTTTTCATTTTGGAGGTTTTCCATTATTCTTGATTGGATTGATCTTCAAGCACTCTGTATTTGACATACTTTGTAGTTCAAAACTATCATGACTTCATGGAAACTTGTCTTCGTAATAAAACTGTATTGACAATCTTTATTCTTGTGAGCCAATATCCTTTACCTTGCCCCCCAATGTAGAGGGTGATCCTTGGTTAGGGTTGAATTAGAAGAAAAATTATTCAGGCTCAAATGGGGACAACAAAGGATATATATATATATATTAAAGGATAAATGAAACAATGCCATTCATCATCTCATACACAGAAACCTTTGTAAAAAGAGGTATCCACAGTGGGATGAATATTCAAGATTAACTTTATTTACATGAAAAAAATGTAATTAATGCATGATATATTTATTTCAATCAATCACTTTCCCCTTCTTTTTTGAGTATGCCCTAATCACTCGAAATTATATCAATGAGTTGGTCCCTGATGCCTCATCTCGTCTCTTCTTGTAGTAAGATTCACAGATAATTGAAAGTTTGGTTCTTTTGAGGTCTTTTGGTTTATGATGGTTTTGTGTTCGAAAAGACAAATGTGTGACTTTTGAAGTCATGTATATGGTGGAATGTAGTATCATCAATCAACTATACCCGAAAAGGTAAACATCTGGAGTAGGTGTAAAAACAGGTGGAGACATTTCTTCAGAATCTTTGTAGTGTCAGGATTTAGTTTGAGTAATTGGCATTGGATGGGATATTGAAGTTATAATTTTACCACTTGCCAATAGATCTATAACTCTTGAAAAATTAAAAGAATATTTAATCTACTTGATACTCAATAATCTCAAGATTAAAATTTGACTCCTTGCTCATAACCATAAAAGAAACACATATTTATTTATTGCACAAAAGGAAAAGGAACAAAAACATATTCAAACAAGATGCTGAAAATAGAAAGTACTACAGTGGTACATAACACTTCCATTTGTTTATGCATCATTACTCCGCTATTATTGGGTGTGTACTTGGCCCAGGATTTTTATCCTTATTTGCCCCCCATTCCTTGATCGTTTCTTGTGTCAAGACTCCCTTGTCGACGAGCGTCTCTATTTCCTTTAACAGTGACCAACAATTCCCTGTTGAATGTCCAGATATTCCCAAGTGAAAATTACAGAAGCTATTTTGATCATAGCAATGGGCATAAGGCTTTGGTGACATCTTCACCAATCTTGGTGTAATGTATTGAATTTTAACCAAATGAGGGTACAGGTCTGAGATAGATTCTTGAAACACCTTCAGAGTTTTTCTCGCTCGTGAGGCTATCACTTTCTTTGATCGTTCTGAATGAATGAATGCTCTCATGTTATCGAGGGGGTTCTGAATGCTCATTTCAGCTATAACTGGGGTAATATTAACCAGATTTCTTAAGTTTTCCTTTGCCTTACGGGTTTTCGGAAAATCTGATACATGTATCTGAGGTGTCTTCTGGGTTATATCTGCCTCATTCTTTCTTAGACCTATAGGCCAATCTCGAATTACATCCATGGGAGCCTTTTGATTTCTTTTCCCATTTTCTTTGCAGGATTTGGTCACATTAGTCTCTGTTGAAGCAACAATTTCTGAACATTGAACCTTCACCCCTTCTTTTACCTTATATTTTTGAATTGTTTGCTCTAAAGGATCTTGGAAATTTCCCTCAAGGTTACCAGGAACCTTAGCTGAACAATTTGAAATTCCAGTCTGATTTATCCAAAGAACCTCCTTATAGGTCTAATTCTCATTTGGAGGCCACTATGGTGGAACAAGTCGTGGAGTAGTTAATCTGGCTGAGAGCATTTTTGAATGCAGTTTTTCACTCGATCAATGGAAGGGAGGAAATTGAAAACCCTTCACATTCTTTTTCTTCTTGACCACTTTATAAGGTTTGACACCATATTTAACTGAATAAGACCTCATTATATTAACCTCAGCTTCTTTCTCGACGTTAGTATCGTCAGGGCCGCTTATCTTGCCATTCTTGATATGTATTTTGATCATTTCTGCAATCATGACGATGTCAGAGAAATTATTAATGGCAGCCCCTATCATGTGAGTAATATAGGGAAATTTTAATGTACTGATGAACAAAGTAGTGAACTCCCTTTCAGTCAATGGTGGATGCACTTGAAAAGCGACGCCATTCCATCGTTGTGAATACTGTCGAAAACTTTCTTTGCACTTTATATTCATGTTTTGCAACATTGTTCGATCAGGGGCCATATCAGCCATGTGATTGTATTGACCCAAAAAGGCTTGAGATAAGTCCCTCCAAGAACGTATTTGAGTATGTTTTAGTTGGTTATACCATTTGGATGCAGACCCAGATAAACTGTATTGGAAACAGTGGATCAACAATTTTTCATTCTCTACATAGCCAGTCATATGACGACAGTACATAGTGATATGATATTCAGGATATGTGGTCCCATTATACTTCTCAAAACCTGGAATTTTAAAATTTGGTGGGAGAATTAAGTCGGGGACCAAGTTCAGTTCTTTGGCGTCAAACTCATAAAATGACTCAACCGTCTCTCTAGAAGTAGTACAGAATTCATTTGGCTTTAACCCAGAAGCAGTAAGACAGTCAGTGGGGAACGAAACTCCAGCCTGATATTGTTGTTTCTTAACACTGAAGTGAACTGGTGATTAGATTTCCTGACGTACAGAGGTGTGCTCAGGAATATGAGCAGGCGTAATACCCAGAGGATTTGTGGAGTTTTCAACAAGATTCTTTCTAGCAGTCAAATGCTTCTCAATCATTTCTTTCATATTGTTCAGTAGATCGATCTGAGAATTAGCTTCGATTTGTGCCAACTTGCTCCTCAATTCTTCATGTATCTCTTTTTGCTTTATCTTTAATTTAGATAGCCTATCCTCAGTTTCTTTAGACATTTTTCTTGTGTCGTGCTAAGCGTTTTTGCTTCAAGGAAAAACCAAGATCACTTCATTTGAAATCCTTATCTTAATGAATGTTTTAATGTATTATGACATAAAAAATGCAAAGATGCCAAAGGCAAATGTAAATATGTGAATGTAATAATAAGAATACAAATTGTGCAATACAAAAGCAAACATAAAAATACAAATGCAAAGATGCCAAATGTAAATATGCAATTGTAAAAATGTAAATGTAAATTATTTAAAATACCAGAATAGGACATCCAGTTATATTAAGACTGCCCTTTTCTTTTATATTGAAAATAAATAAACATTATTATTTAATTAAATATGTTTTAATGCATGATGTAAATTTAAAAATGTAAATGTAAATACAAACGTAAAAATGTACAAATGCAAAATACAAATGCATGTATGAAAAGGTGTTACTCAAGAGTGATCATCTTAGAACAGATTTCATTGAACGTAAAAGTTTCGGTACATCAAACAAAACTTTACATATAGGGATATATTTTACTCCTAACTTTTCCAAAGCCTAATTAGTTTCCATTCATGCTCAAAAAGTTGAGTCTTCAGCCTGCTTCATCTCCTTGTAAAATCAGCTAAATCTATCATTTAAGAACCATATTGCTTGTCTGGACTGCAACTTCTTCTATGACATTCTATTTCATCTTTTGTGTCACTTCTCGAAGTTGCTCATTTTCCCTTGTAAGAGATCCTTTCTGTCTAAGAAGTTCTTGAACAAGATCTTCATATATGTTGCAGTTCTTTTTCAGCTTGGTGACCCCTGTGATCCACTCTTCTGGGGTACTTCCTAGGCCAATATTTTGAAAGGCTTGACTGATTTTCTGAAAATCTTCATGCATAGTTTTCATTTCTGTGTTCAATTTCTTGTTTTGGTCGTTCAAGTCCTTCAAATAACATGCTTGAGCTTTATAAAAATCTCCACTACTCTGAATGTCCCGACTGATACTCTTACCATAGACTGCTTTTGGAATCAATCTAGCAGAATCTTTGTGGAGTTCTTTTGGTATTAATATAACCGGTTCTCTGTGTGCAGAACTTCCCTCGATCCTCGTAGTTTCTTCAGGATGTCTTTCCTTGGCCGCATCATATTTTGTTTGATCATAAAACTTTTTGTCCATTTACGATTTCTTTCCAATATGATGAACAGTCTTTCAAGTCAACACCTTTTGGTTATGCCATGATCATGTAATGAAAACAAAAGAAATCAATATGAACAGACTTAGAGCAATGTAATATGCATGAAAAAAATAAAAAAATAGAATAGTTAGTACCAACTAATGGAAAAAAATATATCTATCAAGGTATAAATCTTAACCTTATGCTTTCTAGTTCCATGCTTTGTTTGGAAAATTTAACCTAACCGCATGATTTCTAGTTCGCATGCATTTATTCAGGAAAAAGGAAATAAAATAAATTAAAAGCTAGAACTTATTTCTCCTTTGTGTATACCTACTGACAAAATTTCGGCATGGCTTCAGATCAGGAGAGTTTCTAGGGTTTATTATATGCAGGTTTTCAGTTCTAGGAGTAAAGGTACTCGAACTGTCCTTGTTGATGCCCCCTTGGGCTGTCAACCCTCAATCCTAGTCCATTACAGACTTAAGCGGATCGAGTTCAATTCGAGGCGATACATTTCTCTATACCTGACACAGAGAATAAATTCTCACGAAGACATAGAGCATATGAACCCCAAAAGTTACTTGCTGGGTCTGACACAGAGAATAAATTCTCACGAAGACGTCGCTTTCACTCCCACTTAAAAGGGACAAACTCAATTATAGAGCTTTATGTTATGCAATGCAAGTGTTGTGTGTGAGGAGAAATGTTCAAACCTCTGACAGAAAAATAAATAATGAAATAAAATACTTGCAAGTAAAATGAAATAAAAATATAAAGTATATAAAAAATTTGAAAAGAAAAAATTATAAATTAAATATATGAATTTTTTAATTTATAATTAATAGAGACAATTTATAATTGATTTTAAAAGTTTGACGGTCCCCAGAGGAGTCGCCAAGCTGTCGTAACCAGTTTTCGTCCGGGCACGAATTTTTTCTTGGCGGGAAAAGTGATATAAATAAATGGTTTTTAAAAAATAAAATAATTTGGGAGTCGCCATCGGCCTTTTGGGTTAGGTAGGTCGAATAGCTAAAAATTATCTTTTAAAAGAGTTTTAAGAAAACATCAGTTAAAAGATGAACTGATATGCGTTTATAACCAAAAATTCGTTCTTTTTAATAAAAAAGGGATTCGTAGTCGGTTACATTTAGGGAATGATTAGCACCCCTACAACGCCCAAAATTGGTACTTTATTAATTAAAAATTGTCTCTATTATTAGAAATTTAAAAATTCAAAATATATTTAATTTATAATCCTATTTAATTCAAATATTTTTTTAGAAAATATATTAAACATAAATAAGATATTTACTTATTTAGAAATATCAGAAAAGGACTTCTAGGTGCCTTAAGACAGCTCTTTTCTTCGATATTAATAAAATTAAAATATAATTTTTTATCATAATATTTAATTTTAAAATACCAGAATAGGACATCCAGTTGTATTAAGAATGCCCTTTTCTTTGATATTGAAAAATAAATATATATTAAAATATGATAAAAACATAATTTATGTAAAATCAAATTAAGATTTAATATAAATTATTATTTATTATATATATTTATATGACTATATAATAATAAAATAATATTTAAATATAAGCAAGTACAATTAAAACATAAATAATCAATAATAAAAATAAAATTAGAACTATATATTTAAAAGCAGTAAAACTTTACGAAAATATTTAAAATTAGTGACTAAATTATAATCTAATAAAATTAAATACCTAATTCGTAATTATTTAAAATTATAGGGATTAAATATGCTATTTTCCTTATTTATTAATTTGGTGACTAAAATAAAATTATATAAAATTCGAATATCATATTAAAATAAATTAAAAATATATACTCGGGATTAAAATATTAATTATTAAAATTAAAGGACTAAATATGATATTTATCCTAAATATATTATTTTAATATAAATGACTAAAATAAATAAAACTAAAATTAAAGAACCGAATTAAAAGGATTATAAATTGATTTAGTGACTAAAATGTAAAGATTACAAATTAGGATGGCTGCGGAAAGGGTTTAACTTTTAGTTAATTACAAACAGACCCCTCTCCAAAACGGCGTCGTTTGGGGAGGGCTATTTAAGCCCATAACCGGCTGGCCCTAAGGGCCAGCTCTCATTTCTTTCATTTACTCTCTCTCTCTTCTTTGAGAGAGTTTAAAACTCTCTCGCTTCTCTCTAAAACAGAGAGAAGCACATCGGCTGACAGCCGTTCGCCGGCGTTAACACCGCCACATGCCACCGATGGCCGAAAAAGTTTTTTTTTACACCTAAATATAGATCGGACCATCCTATTGATGGTTTTGATGGTCGTTTCCCTTAAAATACTCCCGATCGGAGCAAATCTACAAAAATACCTTCGGTTTTCGAAGGTTTCTGATGGCGTGTGAAGGCTCCGGTGATGTTGCAGCTTCCTCAGTAAGTATCTCTCTGTTTTCTCCTTGCTTTTTTGTTTGTGGTTGCTGGTTTGCTTACTTTTTTTTCTTGTTTCTTTTTTCTTTTTTCTCTGTTGGTTGCCTCTATGGTCGTTGTCTTCTCTTCTTTGCAGGTTCGGTGGTGGCTTTATAGCCATCACTGGCGCTTGTCTCGGACCGGGTAAAAGATTGGAGTTTGGTGAGTCATCGAGCTATGTGGTGACTCACCCCATAGCTGCGACGTGGACGGCTGTGTTGGGATCTCTGGAAGTTTCTGTTGGCGTCGTGGCAGCAGAAGTTGAGGCGGTGGCAGCGGATCTCGGTAGTGGAACGGCTGGAAGTAGAAATGGCGCCGCGTGGTCCCTAGGGTATCATCACCCTAGGGTTTGTGCTGGATGCGTGGGGGCCGTTGGATCTCTCAGATCCAACGGCTGTGATGCTGAGGCGGCTGGATGATGATATGGAAACCCTAAAATGGTTTTAGGGTTTCCTGATAGGTTTGGGCTTCCTGATGGGTTTGAGCCAGTTGGGTCCTTTGTAACTGGGCCGGTCCAGTCTAATTTGGGTCTGTAATAATATTTATTAATAATAAAATAATAATAATTATAATAATAATAATAATAATATAAATAATATTTAAATGAAAAAAATGAGTATCTTCAATACTCACAAGTACTATTATTTAGATTTCTATAACAATTTTAGCTTATCTTTAAATTCTAGGCGCAATAGTATTGGTACCCCTACCCTGGTATCGATACTTCTATACTATGGTACTGATACCCTCTTTTAGTATCAATATCATTTTGACATTCTGTAATTCATGGTATCGATACTTTCCTTTTGGTATTGATACCCCATCAGAATCGATACTAATTACATTAGTACCGGTATATTTCATCATATTTTTACCCATTTAAACCTATAGTATGGGTACTGTTCTATCAGTACCGATACCCTTACCCAAATTTTCTATTTTCAGCCTGATTCTTACCCAAATTTGGTCAAATTTCCTTATGTTTACCCTCAACAATATTATTAAACTCTTCTTTACTTATCCCTACTAACTTTCCTTCATTTAGCTTATTAAAACATCTAAAATCTCCAAAGAACATTTCCATGTAAGAATCATACCACTTTTTCTAACATGTTTTTAATCCCATCCAATACTTCTAATCTCTTATTTACTTCTTTGACAAGTCAAATATACAAATAAACACCAATAAAAACTCATATTCTAACATATCATTTAAAAACTCATTTTCTTAAAACTCAAATATTTCATCCATCTCCTAGTTTTAATCTTATTTAACCCTTCCATAAGCTTCTATAATACTCAATGATCCAAGAACAACCCAAAAACAAGAGGAATAGCTGGTTAAATTAAGTCTTACCTTCGGCTATGGAGGCTTGTCCTTACACAGGGAAGAAGAAGAAAGGAGATTACTATGTTGGCTTTTCTTTCCCCCTTTTTTTTCCTTAAATCCCTAATAAGGAATGAATTTTAAATTCATTTCTCCTTAAAGGACCAAAATACCCCTATATTCATTCATGGTTACAAATTGGTCTGAAATACTATTCCAATCATTTCTCATCTTTTTATCATTATTCAAGTATGTCTTTAAATTTTTAAATCTTTTCAATAAGGTCACTAATATGATATTTGGGTTATTACAGGTTTCATATACATTCACTAATATTTAAACATCTAATTTTTTAATGATATTCTTCCGCATCCAAAATTCTCTTCTATTTGTATTAGTTGGGAATTGAGATTGTGAGTAAATAGTGAGAGTAGAAATTTGAAGAGTGAGTTACCCATAACTAAGGAGTGATTGAAGTGAGTAGTTATCATTTAAAATCTTTTCTACTATAAAAAGATATTCCCTTTCCATAATTGGAACGTATAATTGATAGCTTTATTATTTTCTTCTCGAAAAAATTTTCTATCGAATAAATAAACATAAACGGGTTCTACATACTTAGTTTGGGTGTACGAAATTTGAAAGTCTATATTAACCTTAGGGGATGTTTGATTCAAGTCATATAAGATTACTGGGGCACATTCCCCCGTTTGGTTGGTCTGTAATCTCATTCCCGGTAATGTTTTATTACCAACAGTGGATTTTCTGGAGTATATTACCGAGAATGTCATTACCCCCTTCCCTTATGTATTGTTGGATTACCGGCGTTTTGGACTAAAATGGCCTTAAATTTTTTTTTTCAAAAATATTCTTCTTCTGTCATTGAATAATAAAAATTCTACGAAGGTTAAATTACAAATTTATCCTTAAACTATTTTAGATTTACAAAAAAATTAGTATAATTAAAATTTTATATGAAGTTCAGGGGTTAAAATAAAATTTTACCCTTTCATTAAACCTTTTTATATTTTTAATTTTGCAAAAAAAAATTATATAAATTTTATGAATTTAAATTTTTTAAAGAAAATATATAAATATCTTATAGTAATATTATAGTAGAATTCAACTTTTTTAAAAAAATAAATATATAATATGGACAATTTGATCAAATATACATTCTAATAATCTTTTATTGATTCAACCAAACACGGTAATCTTACATTACTACTAAACCAACCAAACACAAAATACAACATTCCTAGTAATCATATTCTCTGATAATCTTTTATTCTCACTGGTAAACTTATATTCCGTGAACCAAAAGCACCCTTAAGGAGCAATGTCTATTAAAAAGATTATATCAATTTTGGACGAAATTAGTTCTAAAGTAATGAATTTTATCAAGGCGTAATAAATTATTCTATTTCTTTTATTATTACTTACTAGTCAATGCTAAGTATATTGATTTGCAACAGTATTATTAACCAACATGACTAACTACGACAAGAAGAAAAATCGAAATCCGTACTCAAATCTTTCGAATTTTATGCTACTTCCGATGTTTGATCTTGGTTTTTATGTAGGCCTTCTGATGATTCTGTTTTAACAATGCTGTCATTGATAATGAATCTCCTGGCAAAGACATTGAAGTAAATGAAGTTGAGTGCTTCTATGGCAGCCACCAGATAATAGAAATTTTCGAGCTTATCTCGGTTAAGATCGTGACCGCCTAACCATGTTGTTTTCGCAGTTCTCTTCGTCACTTGGTGGACGATGTTGACGAGAATGGAGTTCAAGAAGCTTGCAACCGATAAGCTGATGAAGAAGATAGCACCAGCAACAGTTCTCACTGACTCTGGCAATTGAGTTGTGAGATACTCCATTACAGCCACTGCAACAAATGCTTCTACTAAACCTGATAAGGAAAACTGTGGCAGCAGCATTACGATGCTCATCGGAGACTGAAAGGAACCGTATTGCAAAGCCGCCTTTCGACGCTGCTTCTCGATGACGGCGGCCACTATGGAGCAAGCCATTGCACACACAAGGCCAATGTTAATCCTTTGTACCATCGACAGTCTTTTAGCTTTCCCTGTTATTCTCTTTGTTTGAAGCACCCAAATCATTTCATAAATGAATATCCAAATGGCGAGGCCAATCATCGATGACAGGCCCAGCCACCCCGGCGGAACCTTGAAACTCGATCCCATGGTATTGTTTGTTTGAATTGCTTGAAGAATTCCAATTGTGTTTTGTTGGTCCATTGTCATGAAACAGCCAATTCCTGTTATCCAAACAGGAATCATCCCAAGCAACAGTTTGAGTTTTTCCACTTGTTGAACACTGCATAATCTCCAACTGTTCTTTGGTGTGCCTCGCTCATCAAACTAGCTTGCTTCGGAAATTATAGCCGCCTTTTCAAGGCAACGGAACCGTTTCGTGCGAAAATTGGCCTCCGGATTGTAATACAAGTGCTTTGCAACATCTAAATTGCACTTCCTAATGGCGGCTGAGATCACTTTCATCATGTCCACAAAAATACACCCTTGAGGCTCTGTTATTATGTAAGCATGGTGACCGATCATGAAAATTACAATGGATACCGAAAGGCAAGCGGTCGGGATGGCTAAACCGATGAGCCAACTGATGTTGGTCTGAACGTAGACAACCCCAGTTAGCGCTATCACGAGCGAAAATGTAAACTAGAAGTACCACCAGTTGAAGAAGCTCTCGAGTTGTGCTCTTCCTTTCTTCGTTGTGGTGTCGAACTGCCCCAAACGCTATGTTGCAGGGTCTAATGCCGCCAGCTCCGATAGCCATAAACGCAAAACCGGCATAAACGATGCTCAACTGCCACAACTTGGGGTCTACGCAACTGATTTGGTCAATACATGTTGGAGGCCTTAATTTAGGCACAGCTGCAGTGAGGGTAAAAATCACCATCCCCTGATTTCATCCACAGGTCCAAAAGATCGAAAGATCAATTTGTTTACACTCCAGTATGTTATCGAATTAGAAAAAAAGAACATACTGATTTACCATTAGGGAGGAGGAGGAGGCGAAGAGGAGCGTAAGGTACCGTCCGAGCCATGTATCGGAAACCACAGCCCCGCCTATGGAAGTGAAACTGTTGCTACCGGACCAAATACTGACGTCATTAACCAGAAGTAGACCATCCATGTTGTATTTGGTTTTCAAATAAACAGTCATGTTGGCAACCACGCTCATTGAAGCTAGTTTCTCGAAGGTCTCGTTCGCTGTAAATAGGAAAAACAAAACGTAAACAAGAAGAAGATGCATTAAAAAAAAAAGGAAATGACATTAAAAATGGGAATCAACCAAGAATGTATTTGACAGCCCTCCATCCTCCACGAGGTTTTGGAGATGGATCATCTGAGCAAGATTTTGAGCCTTCAGCCATTGCTTTCTGTATGTTAAACTTCATCTACTTTACCCTCCATTTATCTGTGTGCTATGCTGCGATATTATAGGATCTAATACAACTTTTGTGTAGTAGACAGTTTACTGAAGTAACTGCAATAATGTTATCTATGTACTTTTATAGTAAAAATATCAAAGAAAGGAAAATTTCAACCAATAAAAATAAAAAACCGAACGAAATTTATTTAGCTGATGTGGTTTTCTTAAATTTAATTAAATAGAAAAAAATTATAACCGTGCTAAATTTTTTTCTTCACTTAAATATAAAATATCTGTTCTATAAACTTACACCACATACGTAACATTATTTCAATTATCACTTTTTTTAATCTTATGATTCTTTAATTGGTAAATTAAAATATAACTTTAACATAAGTTAAAAAAATTTAAAAAAAATATATTACTGGGAATATGTTTTCACTTACTTAAAATTTTATAAGTTTGTTTTTTTCTAAAATTTTATACGTTTGAACTTTTAAAATAAAATTCTGCCTCTCTTCCTAATCTTAACGCTTAAACTTATGAACGCAAAAAGAGATCATTAAGACAAAAAAGGAAAGAAAGAGAAGCTACAAAGAAAGCTTATGTCTCGTATACTGCCAACCGTTAGATGAATTTGTATTGATCTTTGTTGTCTTTATACTTCGGTCTGGAAGTTGAATGATTTGTGCAGTCATCCAGCATATAAATGATAATGTTGTTTTGGTTACATCTGGAATTGATACAGGAAATTTTTTTAAATTTTCTCTGCAGATGCTGGTCTGAAACTAAATTCAGTATGCATAAATCATTTGCAGAAATCGATGGATCTCTAGGATTTTCCAATCGATTATTGATGGCATTCAAGCTACCCATTGAAGAAAAACATATATTTTCATGTTGTGAAAATCAATGGTTATTTGGAAGATGGTGAAAGATAAAAGAGGAGAAAGAAAGGTAGAAAAGGAGAGAGAATGATTTATTAAAAAAAAAATTTGTTGAAGTCAAAGTGTAAGGTTAACGTGGCAGTAAAGGGCCACGTCGGCATTCTGTTATCTTCAATAACGAGGTTAAGGTTAGTGACATATTTATTATAAATCAATAACGTTAGTGATCATTTCGTTAGTTTTAAAACTTCATTGAAGAAAACAAAAATTTAGTCAAACGTAAATGACCATTTGTGTAGTTTATCCTAGTTAAAATAGATTAATTTTAATATATAATTAAAACAAATTAATTATAATAAAGTCAATTTTACTCTATTAAATATTTTTAAATAATCTAATTTTAATCTTACAAAATCATAATTTTAATCGTTACCTCAATAATTTGTCAAAAAACACGCAGGTAAATTACATATTTAGTCACTCAGCTATTTATGTTGTTATGTTTGAGTTACCCAACCTTTTTTTTCTTCAAAATATCAATAAATTTAAGTTTTAGTTATCCAATTTGATTCAATTTATTTTTTAAAATTTTAATGTATAAGAATTCATTTATATTATATATGTTTTAGTCGACACATAAATTTAAAATAAGTAATATTATAAGATAAATAATAAACAACATATTAAATCTTATGTAATTAAAATTCTATTAAATGAAATATTAACTATTTAATTAAAATATCATAAACAAAAATTGCACAACATACGAAGAAATACTGATCACCCTAATCCCATGCACCCAAACTATTTTCTTGTTGATCTCACATACATCAACAACAAAACTATAAAAAAATTACGAATATAAAATATAAAAAAAAATTAAAGTTATGAGATTTGATTTTGAAATTAAAAATATATTAATGATATTTTAAAAATTTTAAATTGACATTTTTTCAGTGTTTTTATGAAACCAAACGAAATTAAACTCATTGTTTTCCTCTTACTTCTTTTTCGTCATTCCTTCCTCATATTTCCCTGACCTTCACCGCCACTTGCATTGTCTACATCGCCATATCAACGTTTTAAAGCTTTTTTAAAAAAAAAACTTAAGAGGTGTTTTTAATTTTATTGGTTTAATTGTTTCTTTTTTTTCAAATATTTTCTTTTTCAATTGAATTGGTTTAATTCGATTTTCAATTTTTTCCGTTAGATTCGAATTTTTTTTCCATACAGTCATTAATACTCCTTATGAATCAGCTCAGAAGTATTGGATTGGTGGGGCAGCCAATCATGCGACGCATAGAGTTGTGTTTTCACAGCTACGTGTCAATAGAAGCAATCAAGGGGTTCATGCATTTATAGTTCTAATAACTATGATCGCAATGGTAACTTTAAGCTTTTTAGAGAATTCCAACTAATCATTATTACATTTTTTATGTTTTTATGTTTTTATTTTAGTTTTTTTATTTATTATTTATTTTTTATTTTTTATCTAATAATTTTGACTTTTTAGGGGGATTTTTTAATCGATCAAAGGTAATTAATTAGAATTGAATATTAAAATCCATTAATCCAAGTCAAAGTTTAATTTCGGGCCCAACCGAAAGACGATCGTGACAGCTTGGTGACTCTGCTAGGGATAGGTAAGTGAGTTAGGCCGAAATTAATTTTCGGTTGTCTTTTTGAGAAAAAAAATTACAAGTTTAAATTTTAATTTATTTATTCAATTCCAATTATTTATCTTTGATTATTTTTCAAATAAATAGTTGTACTAACATTTTTTAATGATTTCATATTTTTACTTTTTCCATCAAATGCTTTATACTCGAGCTCTAAACCCTTTTTAAGTGGGGGTGAAAGCGACGCCTTCCTGAGAATTTATTCTCCGCACAGGCCTAGCAAGTAACCTTTGGGATTCATATACCTTATGTCTTCGTGTGAATTTACTCACCGCATAGGCATAAGGGAATGTATCCTCTCGAGTTTAACTTAGTCCACATGAGCCTGTGATTGGCTTAGGACTAAGGGTCTAGCAAACCCAAGGGGGCACCAGCAAGGAGAACTCGGGTACCTTTTTAGAACATAAATCGGGAGAGAACAGAGAATTAGAGCCCACCCCAAAACTTCATTTCAAACCCTAGGATGTCTGAATTATTTCTTGCTTTACTTTATGTTCAAAGCATGCGAACTAGACAAATATGCGGTTAGGATTTGTTTGAAATTATCATGCGGAATAAAGATCATGTCCGGGGTAGGAATAATAAGCATGTGGGGTAGATATTATGTGGGGTAGGACTTTTATTTTCATGATTGTTTTTAATTATTTTTACCTCACTAACTCTTTTCATTTTTATTCTCTTTTATTTTATTTTCATCTTTTGCATCATCATTCAAAAGAGGTGTTGATCCACCAAAAATGTGTTTGTTAAACGTAAATAATTCGCATTAACGGACAAAGGGGTTATAATACAAGAGGTGAAAAACACAAAAGTCCAGTTCAGAAGGGTCCGAGATTTTCGCCGAGCACACCAAAAGTCAACTTTTTAAAGTTGGCAAAAATTTGCATGGGCATATAAGAAGAAGGTTACTGGCCTGGAGAATTTCATTAAAGATAACAAGAACAAGATGGTGAAACCCTAACTAAGTTGGAGACCACTATTGACAAATTCAAGAAGCAAGTTTCGGATAGCTTCTATCGATGGAGGACTCCAATGACCCTTTCGTTAGGAACAAGCTCAGCAAAGAGTTTTTGGGGCAAGCAGCTCGTCACTTGCACAGTTTATCCTGAGGAGTCAGAACAGTTTGACATAACATTCAAGTAGCGACAGAAGAATGTTGAAGACGAATACACCCGTCCGAAAGCTGTTCTGGTATATATATTTAAAATGTTTTTTATCTCTTAAGACGTAACACTTTTGTCCACAATGAGGATTATTTATAATAACAAACACATTTTTTGGATCAATGCCTCGAACATTTCATGCATCATGCATTCTTGCATATTTCGCATAATTTTTCTTTTTTTCATTGCATTCACATTAACTAACAAAAGTTGGACACACCTCATCCACATAGCACTCGTCCAAACGGAAAAGAGTGGGAATTTTACGATGAAAGCAAGGACACTTCCGGAGTAGAAATTTGTGCATCTGAGGGTACATCAAAAGGATCCTCGGCAAGTGAAACGGTTGAAAGATAGGGAGTAAGTACAGATAAAAGCCCTAATCCTCGACATTTTGAAAATAGTGGGGCATCCTAATGAGGATTTATTCCATTTTGCAGCATCTTGTTCGGACTTGTTTTTTAAACTGTCTCATATTTCTTTTTTGTAACTTGCTTTTGAACTTTGACATATTTCTTTTTGTGAGGATATTTCAATGAATTTGTGCTGAGCATTGAATCAAACTTACAACTTGAAATTCTTTGAATATAAGCTGAATTAAAAAACTCTGTAAATGATTCGGAGTTACAGATCTTTGGCAAAGTAACAAAACAAGGACTTTACCCCGAAAGGCCCAAACACCATACATTTCCCTCAGAAGAACCGATATAGCCTTCTCCTCTCATAAAAGAATGAAAAGAGGCTTTGTATTTAGATGTGCATAGGTGCGGACAACATGGAGCATTTTTTGCATATGATGTTACTATACTTTTTGTTTAAGATGTTCAGTAATCATAATAATTTTCACAGATGGAATAGTCGCGTAGGTGAATCAAGTTTAGGTCAGTTGCTTGGAAATTGAACTCTAAAGACGTGATTCATTGACTTTTAACAACACATAGATTATAACAGGTTCTTCTTGACAAACTTAAGAAATTGGGTCCGTATACCCAGATTATAATATTATATATATACAATAAAGCCTGAGTTGTCCCTCTGGAGCAATTGGTTAAACGCCCTGGCTTTATGGATAATATTCAGTTAGCCTGATAAAGGTGATTATATTATATAATAAAGCTTGAGTTGTCCCTCTAAGACAATTGGTTAAACGCCCCGGATTTATGGATAAGATTCAGCTAACCTGATAAAGGTGTTTACATATTGAGCTGTCCCTCTAGAGCAATTGGTTAAACACCCCGAATTTATGGATTCAGCTAGCCAGACAATGATGAATTAAATTTATTTAAATAAGGAGTTTCGGTAAAAATGAACTAAGTGAGTTAAGGAACACCTGTTATAGTCAATTTCACACGAGCACTTAGGAATTTCATTTTTAGACCGATATTTTTGCACTTCCTTTGTTAGAAGAGCCTAAAAAGCTTGAACAAATGGAAGATTTCAGAGAACTAAAATAGAAGGTCTAGTAATTGATTATGCTAGTTGCGTCATTTTGTCCGCATCCAATTAAAATGCCAAGCCAATCAATGACCCAAAAAATTACATTTGTTATGGTTAAATAGGAGGCCCACCTAAAGCCAACTCATCCATTTGAATATTTGTCAAAAAGCTATAACTCTGAAAGCATTAAAAGAACTATTGATTCCTTTGATATACTTTGAACTCATGTTTACGATTTGATTTGATTACAAATCTGAATTAAGGGGCAATGTTTTACAGAATTCTTCTATTTTTATATCTTTTTTCACTCTTAAAATAAGAGAAAGGAGAAAAACATTTTCAAACAAGACAGTCTCAAATGTGAAAGGCCGCAACCCAAGAAGAAAGGGGCATGATCGATTATAAGGACCAGATCGACAGACAAAGCATGAGACTCCGTCCAAGTCTAATTCATATTGTATGCATCTTAGCATTACATTTTTTTAGCATACATATTATTTTTACAGCTTTTAGAAGTCAAGTTTCAACTTCAAGATGAAGGATACTCAATTCAAAAGCACATTCAAAAGTTGACGGTGGTTGCTCGACTTCACAGCGAAGGAGCGTTTGTCAAAAAACAGCTTTCCAGCGTCATTCAGAGTCAATTTCAACTTCACATCGAATGATATTGGACTCGAAACAACACAAGATTGGATTTCAACTTCACAACGAAGGATATCCAATTCAAAGTTTAACTTCACAACGAATGGGTGACTGTCTGACGACAAAACAACTTTCCAAGTCTCGTTCAGAGTCAATTTCAACTTCACAGCGAAGGATATTCAAGTAAAAGCTCAATTTCACAGGGAATGAGCTATCCACGATTTCAACTTCACGAAGAAGGATATTGTGACTGATGAAGTGATTTAGTGTTACATCAAACATGTCATCCACAGATTTGAATTCCTTAAATCAACGATTAGAGCTTCTGAAAGGATTTCTTTAACATGCAGGAACAAGCAAATTATCGATCGTCTTTGAGATTGTTTCTCATGAAACAAGGGGTCGTCTCTCTTGAGACTAATTTACTCAAAACAAAGTTTTTTCTCTCTTGAGACAGTTTCTCTTTAAACAAATTTTGTCTTTGTCTCTCTTAAGACAGTTTCTCTTGAAACAAATTTGTCTCTCTTGAGACAGTTTCCCTTGAAACAAAATTGTTGAATATGTTTTCCTTGAAACAAATTTCTTCTCCCTTGAGACAATTTCTTTTGGAACTAAGTTTTGTCCCTCTTGATATAGTTTCTCTTGAAACAAATTTTGTCTTTGTCTCTCTTGATACAGTTTCTCTTGAAATAAATTTTGTCTCTCTTGAGACAGTTTCCCTTGAAACAAATTTTGTCTCTCTTGAGACAATTTCCCTTGAAACAAAATCTTTGAATATGTTTTCCTTGAAACAAATTTCGTCTCCCTTGAGACAATTTCTTTTGGAACTAGGTTTTGTCTCTCTTGAGACAGTTTCTCTTGAAACAAATTTTGTCTCTCTTGAGACAGTTTCCCTTAGAACAAATTTTGTTTCTCTTGAGACAGTTTCCCTTGAAACAAAATCTTTGAATATGTTTTCCTTGAAACAAATTTCGTCTCCCTTGAGACAGTTTCTTTTGGAACTAAGTTTTGTCTCTCTTGAGACAGTTTCTCTTGAAACAAATTTTGTCTCTCTTGAGACAGTTTCCCTCCAAACAAAATTTTGCCTCCCTCGTGACAGTTTCTCTGGAAACACAAAAAACCTTTGAAATCGTTTCTCTTGAAACACAAAAAAACCCTTTGAAAATGTTTCTCTTGAAACACAAAGACCTTCGAGTTTGACTACACTCAGCTTCGAGGGCACATCATTTACAGCATAACTCAAGGCTAGAAGGGTTATCTGTCAAAGACCTTAGAGTTCGATTCCATTCAGCTCAAAGGCGCATAATTTGTAGCATAACTTAAGGCAAGAAGGGCTATCTACCAAAGACCTCGAGTTCGATTACACTCAGCTTCGAGGGCACATCATTTACAGCATAACTCAATGCTAGAAGGGTTATTTGTCACCAAAGACCTTCGAGTTCGACTACGCTCAACTCAAAGGCACATCATTCGCAGCATAGCCTAAATCGAGAAGGGCTATCTGTCATCAAAGACCTTCGAGTTCGATTCCATTCAGCTCAAGGCACATCATTCACAGCATAGCTCAAGGCAAGAAGGGCTATTTGTCAACAGTATTATCGAGTTCGATTCCATTCAGCTCAAGGCAAGAAGGACTATCTGTCAACAAAATTGTCGAGTTTGATTTCATTCAGCTCGATGACAGCGAGGAACTACTTTCTAGAAGAATTTTCAAGTCGAAATTTTTAAAACCGAGAAGAAAACAAAGGCCCAATTCTAGGAGGCCCAATCACATTTGAGAGGACCGGACAAAAATTGATTGTCTTTTTTCGTCTTTGCCCTATTCTTGTTAACACAAGAATGTGCAAAGAGGGGCAGCTATAGACACTCGTTTTTGTCTGAGTTTTAAAAAAATATTTATTTATGATTATTATTTTTATTTTATTAATATTTTTATTAATTTTTTTCTTTTTTCGGGTCCCATGTTCAACCCCACTATCTCATTTATTCTATCAAACTACCCACTCAACATAACTTCCCTTTCCATCATGCAGCTACTACCCCCACTAACTCAAAACAAATCCCAAAATTTCATTCTTTAAATTACATTTTCTTTCTACTTTTTGGGAGGAGTTCCAGCAAAAGCACTTGAATCTTATCTGGACCTTAGGAGATTGGAAGAGAAAAAGAGGGAGAGATGGAACCTACTGCCGCTCGCCATTAATGCCTCGAGGGTTTACATCACGATTTATTGGTTCCTTTCTCCTTCAAAGCCACTCCCACCTCCTTCATATCTACACACTCAAACCTAATCCAAATCCTCAGAAAAGGAACAAAAACAATCGAAAGGCAATGGTGGTCAAAGGCGAAGAATCTGGAAAAATCATGGATCTCTTCTTGAAGATCGATTTAGATGAACGAACTGCTCGTAACACCATCGCTAATAACAAGGTCACTTCCAATCTCACTTCCGCCAATACGAGGTCAACCTTGCTCGCTCCACCGTTCCGGAAGCAAACTATGTTTGGCGTATTATTTTGATGGTTGGTGCGCTCCCAGCAGCTCTTACCTACTACTGGAGGTTGAAGATGCCCAAAACCGCTCGCTACACAGCCCTTGTCGCTAAGGTTACAAAGCAGGCCGCATATGATATGTCAAAGGAGTTGCGGATGGAGCGAGATAATGCACTCAAAGAGGCTCTTGAGTTGTTGATTGAGTTGGCTGGGACGGAGCCTCGTTTTCTTAAAGGTCAACAGTCGATATTGTGTGAGGATTAACAGGGTCTGGGGATGGCTTGCACTCGCTTTCCAACTATGTCAGCTCCATGCTTCCATCGTTGTCTCGGCTTTTGGGTGACGACAATGAAGTTTCAGAACCAGCTGCTGAAGCTCTCGTAAGTCTGTCCTAAAATGCAGGATTGGCCACCAAGATGGTTGAAATAGGGATGATTAAAATAGCCATGGATTTGTCTTATAAACCAGATTAGAGATGACAAGATGCAAGGGCTTTATGTAATGAAGCTTGTAAGATCACTCTGCAAATCTAGTTAAACCAGTGATGACCATTTTGATCATGTTGGTTCCATATTTATAAACATCTCAACGAAAGAAAAAGGGGCCGACGTGAGCGAATCCGAGAGCTCTTGTGGGTTTTCCTGTCGTCGTCTTGACCGAGTTTATCAACGCTGAGCTTGGAGATGACAAGAGAACCGGTTATGGTGGTGGTTCCAGTGGATACAGACACGGTGGTAAACGTGGACGATTCGAACACGGGGAGTTTGTCATTAATACTCCTTGTGAATCAGCTCAGAAGTATTGGATTGGTGGGGCAGCCAATCATGCGACGCATACAGTTGTGTTTTCACAGCTACGTGTCAATGGAAGCAATCAAGGGATTCATGCATTTATAGTTCTAATAACTATGATAGCAATAGTAACTTTAAGCTTTTTAGAGAATTCCAACTAATCATTATTACATTTTTTATTTTTTATTTTTATTTAATATTTATTTATTATTTCTTATCTAACAATTTTAACTTTTTAGGGGATTTTTTTAATCGATCAAAGGTAATTAATTAGAATTGAATTCTAAATTTTAATTTTAATTTTCGCAATTAAGAGAACCGACAAATTAATTGGTACCGAAAAGGCGGTTCAAGGGTGTTAATCATTCTCTGACCGTAACCGACTCTCGAACTCGACACGTTTCTGGTAAAACGTAGATCAGATAAGATGGTGTCCGACCCACCTAAATTCGTTTTAAAATGGTTGGTGGTGACTCTAACCCATTAATCCAAGTCAAAGCCCAATTCCGAGCCCAACCGAAAAATGATCGCGACAATAATATAAATGAATTCTTAAACATTAAAATTTTAAAAAATAAATTGAATCATATTGGGTGACCAAAACGTAACAAAAACTTAAGTTTAGTGATGATTTTGAAGGAAAAAAAGTTGGGTAACTCAAACAGAACCGCATAAATAGTTGAGTGACTAAATATGTAATTTATCAACATGTTTTTTGAGGTAGTTAACGGTTTGAGGCAAATGAGGTAATAATTTAAATTTCATGAGACAAATTATCTTGAAAAATAGTTTAAGGGATAACTCGATAAATACGATATAATTTAGGGGTAATGGTGCATTTAAGCCTAATATTTATAAATTCTTTTAGTTTTAAACTCTAAACGGTAGTTTCACCATTTGATTTTTAATATTTTAATGGTTTATAAATTCAATATATTGTTCATATTAAACCCTAAGGTGCGATTCGTTCTCGGAATGTAAGATTACCACTGGGAATGTAAAATTACTAAGGAATAGGATTACTGGGAATGTTGCATTTTGTGTTTGGTTGGTTTAGCAGAAATATAAGATTACCGTGTTTGGTTAAAGGAATAAAAGATTATTGGAATGTATATTTTACCAAATTTTCCTTATTATATATTTGTTTATTAACAAGTTGGAAAATATTTATATATTTTTTTTAAAAATTTAAATTCATAAAATTTATATAATTTTTTTATAAAATTGAAAATATAAAAAGGTTTAATGAAAGAGTAAAATTTTATTTTAACCCCTGAACTTCATATAAAATTTTAATTATATATATTTTTTTGTAAATCTAAAATAGTTTAAGGATAAATTTGTAATTTAACCTTCGTAGAATTTTTATTATTTAATGACAGAAGAAGTATATTTTTAAGAGAAAAAAATTTAAGGGTATTTTAGTCCAAAATGCCGGTAATCTAACAATACCTAAGGAAAGGGAGGTAATGATATTCCCGGTAATATACTCAAAAAAATCACTATTGGTAATCTTACATTACTGGGAATGAGATTCCGTTTAACCAAACGGGAGAATGTGGATTTCATTCCCATGAGAATCCCACATTCCCCCATCCAAACGCCCTCTAAGTAGGAATCTATGTGTATATATTTATAGATATGGCTTAATACAAAAATAATTATCTAAACAATGTATTGAAAAATATTTTGGTGTTTAAAGGAATTTTTGTTAAAAATAGGTGCTTAACATTTTCTCAGTTACACTTTTAGATGCATATTGTTATAATTTTTAATTTTTTTAATAATAAAAATATTATTTTAAAAATTAAAAAAATAATTTATTTATTTAAAACTCCAAACTTTTAATAAAATTATAAAAAAACTCTAAAAACTAAAATATCTCATTTCAACCCTTGTTACCAACTGTTGCTGGCCATTTTCGACCACTATCGTCATGGAACACTTGGACTTCGATCGGAATTGCACGGTGGTTTGAATGGTGGTGACGATGTGACTTATGGATGTTGGGATCGGTTGAAATCGATGAAAAATAATAAAAATCCGACGAATCTTTGAACGTTTCTCTACGGCAAAGGGTGACACTTTACGACGAAAGATCAACGGGAGTTTGATCGAAGGTCGACGCTGGTGCCGATAAAGATAGCGATGACGGTCATAGATAGCCGACCGACGATCATAAAAAGAAAAAAGGGGAAGAGGAGAAAGAAAGGGAGGGAGAGGGATTATGGACGCGAATGGCTGTTTGAATTTTTTTAATAAAAATATTTTTTTAATTTTAAAATTACAAGAACATAACACATGTCATTTAACAGTCAAATTTAACGGTAAACGATCCAACACCTAAAAATCTTCGATGAAAACATTATATATCTATTTTTTTAAAAAACTATTTAGACACTAAAATATTTTTCGAGACAAAACACTTATTTATGTATTAAAACTATATATATATATATATACACACAAATTAATATTATTTCTTTAGGTTTAAAAATCTCCCGGAAAACCATCCTACAACCTCCTCTCAATCTCTATTATTTTGTTTTTCTTGATTTCAAAGAAACTTTCTTTTTTCTTATTCTGCCTCCAATTCTTTTTTCGATTCCTCTTTTTCTATTTTATTCCGCGTTTTCGATTTGCTTTTATCGGAGAAATTCTTTAGTTGGGGTTTTCCATTGTTCGTCCAACGCTAAAGTTTTCTTAATTGAGTGGTTCGACTTTCCATCGGAATTTCTAGGGTTTTCCTTTTTGACGCTAAACAGGTATAGAGATGGTGAGTTCAGAGGGGTTATGTGGTTCGCTGCCGCCGATTGCAGCGCCAGTTACGCAGTATGGCGTCACAAAGCCGATTTCCGTTGCGGGTCCCACCAAAGCCGACATACTAAGAAGTCGTGATTTGGGAAGGGTATATATCTTGGAATATTGAATTTGTTTTTGGGGTTATTTTTAATTACTAATTCTCTTATGTTTGTTTCGTGTGAAAAAAAATTGTTGACAGTTCTTGGTGGAAGCTGGTCTCTATGAGAGTGAAGAGGAAGCTTCAAAGAGAGAAGAAGTTCTTGCTCGAATTCAAGAGGTAATTTTTTTTCTTGGGGAAAGTTGTGTTCTGTGAAACTTTGAAGTTTTATCATGCATTTTTACGAACAATTCTATGTTACCAACGGTTAGATTTTTCAAGTAGTGAAAAGCTATTTTTCTATTTTGGTTTAGTACATGCTGATTTTTGTTCAATGTAGCATATTTTCTTAACTGAGAGAAACAAAGTTTATGATGAAGATATCTTGTTTTACATTAACATCTCTCCCATTGTATTTATAGATTGCAACTAATTGGGTGAAACAACTTACTCGTGTGAGGGGGTACACAGATCAGATGGTTGAAGATGCGAATGCTCTCATTTTACTTTTGGTTCTTATCGCCTTGGGGTGAGTGTTCTGTTTTTTGTTCTTTCTTGTTTTATGGTGCTTATTGCATTCACACTTGAATAAAATGCTTTAGTGGAATGTTGGCTATAAAATAACATCGGTGTTGTCTAAATGAGTTGATAGGGTGCTTATGTTACTATTGACATTTTTGTTGCACATTATGGTTATGTTTTGATAGGTTCATGGACCTGGCTCTGACATAGACACTTTATGCGTGGGACCATCCTATGTAAACCGAGAGGTAAATACTGAATTTGTTTGACTGATTTGCGTACCCTGAAATATTTGATTCTCTTATCCAGATTCTTGCTGTCTTAACCAGGAAGATTTCTTCTTTGTACTACACAACATCCTGGAAGAAAGGGAAGAAGTTACAGAGTTACAACCAGTTCCGGATGCTCATGTCCCTGTAATGAAATTTAAGTTTAATGGAATTCCAATTGATCTTCTTTATGCAAGCATCTCTCATTTGGTTGTGCCTCATGTAAGTCCAAACTACCTTTTATTTCCATAATTAAAATTTCTATTTTAAATAAGCACATGTTTATCTGCAATTGTATATTTATTTCTAGCGTCTTGTTGGATATTTCTGCTCAGCGTTTAATTTAAGAATTGTATTAAAAGTGCTCTCCATGTCCCATCTTAACATGAATGTTTTCTATGTTTTTGTTATGCATTTTGTTGGGTTCATTTAGCTATAAATTGTATATGTTTCATTTGTAGAGATAAAATATTGCATTTTTGTTTTCAAGCTTGTTGGTTTTATTTTGTTTTTTCTCTCTAAGAACTCTGTCGTCAAAATAAGTCCTAGGTAGTTTTGTTGCTTCCCACTTGTCTAGTTGTGTGAGCTTTGCTTTGGGATGAACAGTTGGTGAAGACCATTATTATTCTTTTGGCGGTTTGCATATATTTGATAAATGCTTTGCTCGTGGACAGGATCTGGACATCTCTGACATGTCATTATTGTACAATGTTGATGAACCTACTGTTCGAAGTCTTAATGGCTGCAGGGTTGCAGATCAAATTCTGAAACTGGTGCCAAATGTTGAGGTAAAGTTCTGCTGATCACATACCTGATCTTCAAAACTTAGTGTTCCTTTTGGTGTCTTATGTATATATAATTGTTGATTGTTTGTATCCTTTACTAAGTTGCATACTCTTTTTTATGTTGCAGCATTTTCGCACTACGCTTCGTTGTCTGAAGTTTTGGGCTAAAAGGCGCAATGTTTATTCCAATGTCAGTTCTCTTCTCTTTTATACTTTTCTAATTTTGTTCTATATTATTTATTTATTATAGCACAAATCTTCATTTTCAGGTGATTGGATTTCTAGGGGGTGTTAACTGGGCACTTCTTGTTGCTCAAATTTGCCAACTTTACCCGAATGCAGTTCCAAGTATGCTTGTTTCACGATTTTTTAGGGTCTTTACTCAGTGGCGTTGGCCAAACCCAGTTATGCTTTGCGCAATTGAAGAAGATGGACTTGGATTTTCTGTATGGGATCCTCGAAAAAATCCTCGTGATAGGAGTCATCTTATGCCAATTATTACACCTGCCTATCCATGCATGAATTCTAGCTATAATGTGTCTTCAAGCACACTTCGTGTCATGATGGAGCAGTTCCATTATGGTAACAGCATTTGTGAGGTAAGATAATGGAGAAACGACTTCTCAATACTTGATCCTTTTGGCCAAAAAATTATACTGATCCTTATCCTTTCTCCTCCAACTCTAGAAAATTGAGCTGAACAGATCAACGTGGAGTGCTCTGTTTGAGCCTTATTTGTTCTTCCAGAGCTACACAAACTATTTGCAGGTTGACATTCTTGCAGCTGATGCTGATGACTTGCGTGCTTGGAAAGGCTGGGTAGAATCCCGGCTGAGGCAGCTGACGTTGATGGTAATATTTGTGCCTTTATAGAATGGTTTTTTTATATATAGCATGGCTTTTAAATTTTAAGTTTTGATCAATTGTGATCCTTCATGAAATAAAGACAAGTTAGATGTTTTCCTATTTCAATCTCATTTACATTTTACGAATATTGTTTACAGATTGAACGTGACACTTATGGAACGCTGCAGTGCCATCCTTATCCTCAGGAGTATGAAGATGCATCTAAAACAAGATTTCATTTTGCATTTTTCATGGGCTTACAAAGGAAACGGGGGGGAATAATTCAAGGTGGTCGGCAGTTTGATATACGTGGGTCAATTGATGAGTTCCGACATTCAATAAACATGTACATGTTTTGGAAACCTGGGATGGAAATCTATGTATCCCATGTTCGTAGAAAGCAGCTTCCAGCTTATGTACTCTCAGATGGCTTTAAAAATTCTCCGAATCTGTGGCTTACTCCTCACCAGCAGTCTTATAAACTGCCTCGCAACAATTGTGTTGCATATCAAACTGAATCTGGTGAGAAATGCCTTAAAAGGAAAAAGGATGCTGATGGAGAAAATAGTGAGCAACATAGGTTATTGAAATGTAGGACTTCTGATAGGAATCGACAAGGTTCACCCGAGATTGTAAGTAGTAAGCTTAACGGCACTTCTACAGGTTCTACAACCGATCTGGATGAAATGAATGGACTTGATGGAGCAAATGCATCATCAAATTCCAGTAGTATTACCTCTTGTTCACATGAGGATATTGGGAATGAATCTAGTGCAGGTAGCAGTGAAGGGAGCAATGGAGGAGTAGAACCGAGATGCTCCGAGTGATTTGTGTGATCTGAAATCCTCTGTGGAGGATGAACATGGAAAAAAGTATCTCAAGACGGGTTGGTGGAGTTAAGAGGTTTTGGTTTTGAGTTCCTTATTTTTATTTATTATGTTTGGTTATGATTTCATTTTCTTTCTCAATTTCCCTTCGAGATTGTTTCATTTTTTTCTGCTCCATATTTTATATATAGGTTGCCATAGTTTATACATGAAGAGATCATTGAAATATTCTGACTGGATGTCATTCTCGAAGATGAATGGCTCTCTCTCTTCAAATAACATTTTTCCTTCAATATTTTGATCTATTGAGTCCAACTCCTTTACCTGATCTGTTTGCTCTTGTTTTATGTTTTCTGATGTGAAGCCAAGCCCATGAATGGAATTGTCAATGCTGAGTCTGCGCCGAATCCAGTGATAAGGCATGTCTTCCTAATTTGAAATAACTTTTTCTCTTGTGTGTTCCATGTGCAATGTTTTTATTCATATTACTTTCTTTAGGTGTTACTTTTTTGGTATAATAGGTTGAGTTTGGCATCAAGTGACGCAAGATGATAATTTGGACTGGTGTATCGTATTTGCAACTGTTGTTGCCAGGATGCAAAAAGGGGGAGAAAAGACATAAGCCAGCAGTTTGTTAAGTATAATCTTAGTTGCTGACGCTCGTCTTCTGTTTATTATTTACAGGCACGTCCATCGGCGGAATCAAAAGATATTTTGGGGTGTGGGTTCTTTTTCTTCCGTAGATGCACTGCTTCATTTCAGTCTCCAGACAAAAACAGGGGTGGGGGGACATTTATATCATTAAAAGGGAGTTCTTGATTTAGTTATTTTAGCTTAGTTTTGTGTCAAGTTTTAGTTACATGTTAGGTGATTTTTAGGGGCAATTGTTTTAGAGATTTGTATTTTGTATAGGTCAGGTTGAAGGTCTAGGATAGTTTGGGTAGGTAGCGTACTCTTGCAGCATTGTAATAAACATTATTATATAATATGAAAACATTCTTAGATCCAATTTTGATCGTCTCTGCTACATCAATGTGTTTAGCATAAATATATGAAATGTTTTTATATGTAATTTGAGTTTGAATAATATTATCGATAAAATAAAATAGATATTACTATGGGATAACAAAAATAATATTCAAAAATTATAGCCATGAGATTGGAGGTGGATGGTTTTTGTGGCGTTTGAGATTAGGGGTGTGAAGAAAATCTGATTCGATTGATTCGTTATGTTGATTTGATTTAAATTTTTAGATATTTTATCTATCTTTTAATTTTAGTATAGTTTAGATCGGATATTCAAAGAAAAAATTGGATAATCGAATTGGATACATATCGATTAAAATTTAATTTTAGATTATTCGAAAAGCATAGGCGAAACAACCCTCATCTCAGAGCCTCCAGTTACCGCTGCAATGGCTTCCTTACTATCCCTTTCGATGATAATCTGTCTGTCTCAGACTCATATCCCAAGCCAACTGATACCGATTCTTAATTATTTTGAAATTCTTATGTGATATTTTATATCTTAATTATTATTGTTTTTATATTAGTTTGCATTTGGTATTAGCTCTTACCGATTCTCTAATGTTTTGTGCATAGGTAAGCCAGCTCGTTTTATATATTGGGTGTACTGTTAACATGAGAAATTACGAGGTAATATTTACTTAAAGATAATTTTAATATTCGATATTGAACGCTCATACCTCTGGTATCTATGGTGCTTGAACTCAGAACCTTAAAGAATAACAATAATTCTTTTACCATCGAGATCATTTAGTTCGTGTTATGTACTGTTAAATGCATCTACCATAATATCACATATAGTTTATAAAACATTATTAATAGTATAACAAATAAAAACATTTAATATTATTACAATTGTAATTTTATCTTTTATTAAATTTATGTAATTTTTAAATAAAAGAATTAAAATATATTATTTTAATATTTTAAATATCAAACACAAAAATTAGATATTTATATGTTTTTTTTGTTGGCAATCTGTGACATCCCACATTATTATTCATGAGAGTTAATGTTGCAATTTCATTTTGTAACCCTACATTCTAATTGTGGTTAATGGACGTGTGGGATATGATAGTTTTATTTAAGAGAGTTTAAAATTAATACACCATCTAATTTAATTGAGGTTTTAATTTTTGAGTGTTTAGAAGATTTTTTTGGTGTTTAATTTTTTTATGCAATTAAAGTTGAATTTTTCGACGATGGTTTGACGTTTTTGACGATGATATAAACATATTTAATGGTGGTGTAACTATATTTAAGATGTCGACACAAAATGTAAACAATGATTAAAAGTATTTATAACTAGTTATTTCTGTTTATGTTTTCATTCAATATTATGAGTATCGTTTAAGGGTAAGTCTACTGTAAACGTTATTTACCGATGTATACCACTAACGATAGATATTGATATGTATTAATATTTTTATATGCTTTAAAAAGTTGAGGGATTTAAGTTGCAGTTAACCCTTTTCAAGACAGAATTTCAATAATAGTGGATTTTAACTTCCGTTCTGTTTTTCATCTTATTTAAATAAAAAATATTGTTATGATAAAATTTTAATTATTCATTTAATTTAATAATAATATAAATTACAGTGGCTGAAGGTTTTGTCATATTCCCAAAATATTACTGCGATTCTTTTGTTTTTCAATTGATTTTGCCTCCGACGATCAACTGTTGACGTCGTTCGTCTTCTAGCCAACTCCGACGTCGTTTGTCTTCTCGTCAACCCTGACGCCGTTCGCCTTTTCTCAAGCCAAACATCAAACACGTGAGCCACTTGTTTCCATCTTGATCTGATTTTGATTGTGAAGCCAAACATCTATTAATTTATATTATTATTAAATTAAATTAATAATTAAAGTTTTATCCAAACAATATTTTTATTTAAATAATATTTAAAATTCAAATAGATGGAAAACCGTACGGTAGTTAAAATCCCACCATTATTGAAATTCTGTCTTGAAAAGGGTTAAATGCAACTTAAATCCCTTTAATTTTTAAAACATATGAAAAATTAGTAGTACACGTCGGCATCTAACGTTAGTGGTACACAGAAGTAAATGACATTTATCGTAGAAATTTCCATCTTAAATCTCTATCTTGTTTGATTTATAAGAAATGTATGTTTTTCAAAAAAAAATTATACCATGATGGTATAAAATTTTATAAATCAATTTCTTTTTTAAAAAAAAAAAAAAAAGTTTCCTTTCACCCCTGTGATAAAACCTAACAGATTTCAACCCAAAAAAAAAAAAAAATTGGTAGATGTAACTAAAGGCGCATGGTTGTGGAATGGCCAAGTCGATCTATGTTTTGACAATGTAGAACATAGGACGTGTTGTTTGCGGGGTAGGAGAAATATCAGCCGTTCAAGCTTTCATCAGTTATCTCTGGTACGCGCGTCACCTATACACTTGTTCTCTTTCCTCTCTTCTTTAATTCTGCAACCAAAACTGTCTGTCCACTGACTCTCACTTTGTAGTTTCTACAACAATGGATACTGTTCTTAATCTTTTCTTTTCCTTTCTCTGTTAGAACTTAGAATACAAATGCTTGGGTTTCTTTGTTAATTTTGTCTTCTTTTATGTTTACAGGTTTAGGCCATAAAATCAGGAGCGGTATCCATGTTTAATGCATTCATCTTCTTTTTGGTTTCAAATTTTCAATTATTGAAAACTTGTTGATTTTGGATGCAGGATATGCTAAGCTCAGCTTTCTTTCAATGATGGCTCGTCAATCTCACCATGCCAAGGTATGATTCCATCATCGTCTTCATCGTCATGATGTTTTTACCTTTCATTATTATTATTTGAAGCTCTTGTTGTAAAGTTTGATTATCCATATGCTAGTATAGTTTTCTTTTTTTCTTTTTCTTTTATTTGGGGGGGGGGAATTTATTACGTATGATTTTGTCATTTATTAACGTTTCATTTAATCAAACGGAGAATTTAGTAGAATTGCTTCAGAACTAAAATGTTTAACTAGCTTGGAAAGCAAACTTCTCAAAGAGAATAGTGCTTTATGAAAATTGGAGAAAAGACTGGGAAAATGATATTATATTGATTGATGAGACTAAACAAGAGGTTAGCACCAAATTATATATTAGGGGATAAACAGTAAACGCTCAGGGTTTATGGAGTGTATATTTATTAAAAAAAAAAAGGAATAATGATTGAGGTGTTATCACATTTGATGTTTAAATGTGCCGAAAGCAAGAGCTTCAAGTACCAAGAGGGATAATTGAGAAGACAGGGAGATTGATGGAGAGATTAAGTAGAGGATCAAGGTTGCGTGGCTAGAGTGGAAGCGATGCTTTGCTAAATACAGAATGTTGGTTTAACAAGAAGTGATATATGCAAAATAGCAATGTTAAGACTTAAGATAGATTCATGGTAAAAATAGGAATGACAAGGTTAGATATAAGAGTATTCGTCTATGAATCGGGATTAGCTTCTATGGAGGATAAATTGAGAGAAGATTGTTTATGATGGTTTTGCGTGAGAATGATTGGAGGAGGATTATACATATGCCCTACATAAATGTTTCTATGCATTGGTTCTTGTAGGCGGCCCAAAATGTATTGGGATTATGATTTGTTGGTTTGGTTTGTTAAGATTTGTATTTATTTATTAATGCTTTGTTAAGTTTTAGAATTTCCATAGTCCATCTTGACGGTTTTCATTAAACAAGTCTGTTTTTTTGTTTAGCAATTTGGTTTTGCAGACTTGAATATGTATGAATGAGCAAGAAGTTTTTGGAATTGATTTTGACACTTAGTATAGTCATGTGGAAAATTAGTTTATGCAATATGAAATTTTATGAGTTTTTCATGCTTTGAGATGAAAGTTTTTATTGACTTACATGGTTGTAAAACTCTTTTTGCAGAGTCTTCCAGCAAAGGGTAGAGATAGATTAGGATCTGCATACACTAATTCTTTTGAGATGCCTTGCACTCTTTGGGGCAGGGATATCAGGACTTTGGGTTGTTCCACTGTAGCTTGTTCAGATGAGGCTGAGCATGTTGGCGGTTCCTAACTATCCTTGGGCTCATGAAGGCATACTAAGCTATATGACCATGCATCGTAAGTTTATTTTTCATTTCCTTGCACCATATGTTTTCAGCAAAAGATGATTGTTCTTCTAAGAAAATATTCTAGTGCTTTGGTTTTCCTTGAAGATTTTAAAATGTTTTGCCATGTTGAGTGCCTTTATCTAATGTTGTATGTGAATATATTACAATTATGGATGCTCCCTATATTCTGTATGTTGGATTAATATGGATCAATTGTACATGATTCGCAGGGGTCACCAGGTTCTACCAACAAGTCTGTGCATCTTGTCATTCAATGTCTCTAATCTCATTAGAGATCTTGTTGGTGTGGCATATACTGAAGAAGAAACCAAGGCCATTGCAGCTGAGATTGAAGTAGTTGATGGGCCAAATGATGAGGGTGAGATGTTTACCCGGCCTGGTAAGCTAAGTGATCGTTTTCCACAACCATATGCAATGAGCAAGCAGCTAGGTTTTCCAATGGAGGTGCATATCCCCGGACTTGAGCCTTATTACCAAGGTGTCTCTAATATGTTGATTTCATGATAATAGGCATCAGTTCCTTGTTGTTTCAATGTCTAATCTCTTGTGCTTTCAGGCCGTCATAATGGCCAGAATTATGTATTTGGTCTTCTAACTGGCTATCGTGATCCTCCTGCTGGTGTCTCAGTAGTTCCTTCTTCCATTGTATATAACAGCTATGTATTTGGTGTCTCACTTTTAAAACTCTATAACGTGTGTTGTATGATACTCTTCGATCCTAGATTCGAGAAGGGGCATTATAACCCTACTTTCCTGGCGGTGCAATTGCCATGCCGAAAATGCTGATCGACGGTGCTGATGAATATGAAGATGGCACTCCAGCTACAGAGGCCCAAGTAATTTGTTAACTGTTCTGTTTTAGATCATTGTGCAATCTTCACTTACTCAGCAAGTGTTGTAATCTTTATATTCTGTTGGTAATATTGTGCAGATGGGGAAAGATGTGGTGACAGTTTTAGCATGGGCTGCAGAACCAGAAATGGAAGAGAGAAAACTTGGTCTTATAAAATGTTTTCCCTTGCATAGAGCTTTATTTTAATGGAATTATCGTCAATAAAGACATAGTTTGGTACATTTAAATTAGATACCTGATGGATATTTGGTTTACAGATGGGGTTTAAGCGGATATTTGTGTTGTCGCTCGCACTTCTCCAAGCAGGTTATTATCGGCGTTTGAAATGGTCTATTTTCAAATCTCGAAAACTAGTGCTTGATGTTGTCAATTGAGTAAGTTTACTACTAACACATTGAGGTAAGAATAAGGTGCATTGATTGTATTAGCATCATCAACCTAAATTACTCGGATTTGGATGTAAATATCATATTAGGGTATGAGTGTGTTCAATTCTAAAAGATTTTTTCTTATGTTTGGAGGATTCTTATCTGAAATATGATGCATGAGGCATAAGTGTTTGAACGCAGAAGTAAAAAACAATTGGAGTAACATAATTAAATGCTCATTATTTTCACTTTGTAGGCAGGGAACTGTGATATTCATGTATGCAAGTATGCACTTTGTATATTTTAGATTATAAACTGGTCTTTTTTAAATATATATATATATATTATTTAATTAAATATTATTATAAATTGGTCAATAGTCGAAATAATAAATATTAGATGGGATGGTGACATTTAAATGTCCTAGACTTATATATTTTATCAAATTGATCTTAGTTCGAAACACCTCAATAAAGTTATTCTATCGTATTTAAAAAATCTATTAATTTAATCTTTGTGCTTCTTCTAAATTTCTTACTATTTTTCCAGATATGTTATATACTCTTGTGGTACTTTTATGATAATAATAGTTTAACATATGTGGTAGAATGTAGTTATCAAATTGCTATTTCGTTCGATGTATTTGCTTGATTTGATAGTATTGTAAAAACACTAAATTGATGTAATTTTTAAATATGAAAAATTAAAATTATGAGTGTTTGAATTAAGATCAAATTGATAGAATATATAATTTTTCAATATTAAAATACCAAGATATTTATTTAATTTAACCGTCATGATATTGTAATCATATCTTAATTAAATTATAAATTTTAAAAGAAAAATGACTCTTTTATCACTTAACTATAATAAGTGAGAGTATTTATATTGATGGAAACAGTTTTTCACGTCAGTCGTCGGTAGTTCAATCTTTTACCAAGAAAGGATTTTTTATGGCCATATGCTATTTAAATGGAACTTCTGTTGTGCGGCGTCTAAAAGCGGCTAAAAATAGCGTGATCGGTTAAACAAGTGACTGGTTAAAATTTAGACCGGTTTTATATCATTTAACCGAAAAATTATTAAGTACAATAATATTAGGTAGCGCTTATATAATGTATAGGTAGCGTATATATAAAATAGGCATTTAACCGGAAATATTATCAAGTACAATAACATATTAGGTAGCGCTTATATAATGTAATAGGTAGCTTATTGACCTATTTTATAAGTAAACCGTATTATACGGGTAACATTGCAAATTACCTATTACATTATAATTATCGGTTCGATGTTTTTTTTGGATCGATACAATTTTAAATGTATTGACACTTTATGCGTGCACTCGTTGGGCATTCATTCTGGAAAAAAGTATCGACACAAACTTAAAGAGTGTTGATACATTATTTAGACTTATTTTTTCATAAAACTGATATATTTCTATCGGGTACATTGTAAATTTACCTATCATATTAATTATCGGTTTCGATGTTTTTGAGATCAATACTTTTAATAAATGTATCGACTCTTTATGCGTGCACCGTTTGGCATTCATTATGGACAAAATGTATCGACACAATTTAACAAGTGTCGATACTTTATGATGACCTATTTTCTCATAAAACCGGTATATTTATACCAGTTACATTAAATTACATATTACATTATTATCGATTTCGATTTTATTGGGATCGATATTTTTAATAATTGTATCGACACTTTATGCGTTGCACTGGTTTGGGCATTCATTATGGACAATAAGTATCGACACAAATTACACAAGTGTCGATACATTATGTTGACATGTTTTCTAATTAACGTATATTTATACCGGTTACATTGTTAATTTACCTATTACATTATAATTATTGGTTTCGATGTTTTTTGGGTCGATACTTTTAGAAATGTATCGACACATATTAGGTAGTTATTGTACATACTAAATATGTCATGCGAATTTAATGTTGTACCCACCCTTCAACTACCACTACCAATACCACATCCTATTGAAAGACGACTGAAACATGTTGAATGAACCTTTACTTACATCTCCATCAACTCCGGAACCGAGGATGCCATTAATACATATGTTGATGAATCTGACAGATTGGTGGTCAGCTCTTCTCTTCACGTGATCAAGCTTGGTACTTTTACAAGGGATTCATACGGGAACATGGGTTTAGTGCACGTAAGGGAACAACACAGCTTGACGTGGAAGGGAATGTGAAGACACAAGAATTTTGTTATTCCAAAAAAGGGTTTTGAGTATCAAAAGGCAATGTTGTTAATCGTCATCGTGCTCATACGCCAGTCACAAGAACAAGATGCAAGGCTAGAGTCGTAGTTACAACAACAAAAACAAACGATCATTGGGTTATAAGTAAGTCTTATCAGAAACATAATCATGCATTGTGCACCTTCTCTGACACATTTATGCATTCTAATAGAGTTGTAAGTAAGGTTGATATCGACGAGGCAACAATATTGAAAGTGGTCGGTGTTGGAACGTCACAAGTAATAAACTATTTAACGCAGTAGGCAGGGGGCTATCATAATGTTGGATTTACACATAAAGACCTCTACAATGTACTTCAAAGAGGTAAAGCAAAGGAAATCGTCAATGGGGATGTGAATGCGCTATTGCTTACTTTGTTTATAAGAATTATGATGATCCCGGGTTTTATGACATACTCGGTAGACGAATCAGGGGCATTGCATAATCTTATTTGGTCAGATTCTACATCGAGATCAGATTACACATGCTTCGGTGATGTAATTGCGTTCGACACAACCTACAAAGATAATTTGTATGGTCAACCAATTATGTCTATTGTTGGTGTCAATCATCACCATAACACAATTGTGTTTGCCACTACCATATCGCTGACGAGACGTCCCAATCTTTCGAATGGGTGCTACAGAATTTTTTAGAAGCCATGATGAATAAATCGCCTATTCAGTTGTCACCGATGGGGATATGCCAATGCAGAGGGCTATCAAATATGTTATCCCTTATGCTAAGCACAGATTATTCTTGGCATCTTTCTCGCAATGCACAAGCTAACATTGGTGACCCAAAATTACAGCAGCATTCTCAAAATGCATGACTTCCTGGTGGACAACCGAGGGAATTCGATATTCAATGACGTTCGGCTGTTTCAGAATTCAACGTCAAAAAGAATCCATGGGTGATTGAGAACGGAAATACTCGGCACTTATGGGCACAAGCATATCTAACCGATCATTTCTTTGCCAATATTCGCTCAACACAAAGGTGTGAGTCTATGAATGCTTCACTAGCGATTGTACTGAAACACAATACGACATATTTTGATGTTGTTCGTGCAATTGAAGATGGAATTAGTAGAATGCGTATGAACGAGTTGAAAGCGGATTACTTAAGTTCCCAGACGAATCCCTTCCAGATCACAAAACTGGTTGAACTTGAAAGCCATGCAGCTGAGATTTTTACCGCGAATCTTTTCGTGCGTTCCAAGATGAACTCAACGGGAGACATTGTACCGGATGAGAAAGAAATTCAGTCCTTATAGATGAATGTCAACATTATATTTTGACAAAGTATAAAGAAAAAAATAGGACATTTGAAATTAGTTTTGATTCTCGTACGAAAACTCTAATTTGCCCATACAAAAAATTCGAGACTGTTGGACTTCCATGTCGCCATCAACTTCACATTTTGAAGCACTTGGATTACACATATTTGCCCGGGACTTTGATTCAAAGTAGGTGGACTAAGGATGCGAAGGCTTCTGCACCGAATTATTTTGGCTTGAATATTCCTCCAGAAGTTATGCAAATGGCAAGGTTTGATGCTCTATGTTAAACGTCAAGTAGGTTATGCTGCAGTGCATAAAAGACAGACGCGTCTTTCAAAATTGTAAGAGATGAGATAAAAAGACTAATAGAAGAAGTTGAAAACTCGTTTGGTTTGAATGATTCAGTCAACCAGAGTAGTGTAGTAAACAACGTTCGCGACCCTCAACGAAAATAACGCAAGAGAAAAGATGTACCAAAGAACAAGGTCGAGAAGAAAATTAGGCGATGTGGGTACTTCAACGGTGAGGGACATAACAAACTAACATGTCCTCAAGTCAAACTCAGTTTGAATACAAGCACATAGCCTACATCAACTGATTTTTTTGAAGACGGAATGAAATGGTCATTCAGTCTCGCACGTCATGACAACTATCTCCATATATCGTAAGTATCAACATGACTCCTATTGTGTATAAGAAACATGTACAACCTATTGCTAACTTTTCTCATCTCATACATAATTACATTCACATACAAATTATAAATCGTATGTAACTTATACAAAATTAACCTACATTAACAAAATTTCCTCTCTTAGTCTATTTTGATTGTGGCTTAAGAAATCGTTTAATATTTCATCCGCATCATCACATAAATGCCAAACAATTTGTAGAGTATAGTCTCCCGCAATCATGGCCGGAATCAGTTCTGTAACTGGGATTATCCAGGTTAATCATGTTGACTGCATAGCCAATAAAACCTGGGGGTCCAAATGGTAAGCTAGGAATTGGTAAGGCAAGCTTCTTTTAAGGGTTTAGGGTTTAGAGCCCTTCAACGTGGAGTACATGATTGAACATTACGTATAATAGTTGTATTCAGTTGTTGAAGAATTGTTCTTAATTTTATATAAGGATAGTTGTTATGATATACGTTCACATTTCGAGACCAATTAGTTAGATGCGTGCAATAGCTTAAATCCTCAAGGAGAGCACAAGAAATCTGGCACTTAAAGATTTACCAAGAGCAATAGCTTTTTCTCTGAATGAAGACCGAATCTAGAATCAACTTTGCAATTATGCCTATCATGCTGAAGAGAACCTGCTGAAAAATAGGATTGGCACACAACTACAAGCATTTTAAACGATAAACCCAACTCCTCACATGGAAAATTATACAACAAAGATGCCAGGATTTCTCATAAAATGATTGACATCTCTGTTTCATAATTTTCCATGTGAGTAGTTAGGTTTAGGGTTTAAAATGCTTGTAGTTGTGTGCAAATCCTATTATTCAGTAGGTTTTCTTCAATATGATAGGCATAATTCCAAAGTTGATTCTAGGTTCGGTCTTCATTCAGAGCAAAAGCTACCGCTCTTGGTAAATCTTTAAGTGCCAGATTTCTTGTGCTCTGCCTCGAGGATTTAGGCTACTGCACGCATCTAACTAATTGGTCCCGAAACGTGAACGTATATCATAACAACTATCCTTATATAAAATTAAGAACAATGCTTCAACAACTGAATACAACTATTATATGTAATGTTCAATCATGCACTCATTACGTTGGAGGGCTCTAAACCCTAAACCCTAAAAGGAATCTTGCCTTACCAATTCCTAGCTTACCATTTGGACCCTGCAAGGGGTTTTATTGACTATGTTGTAAACATGATTATGAGCTTTCTTTATCCTTTCGCATTCAATCAGACTGTAGAGATTTGAATCAATTAAATTGGATTAAATACTTTAATCCAATTACCATTTCAAACAATTACATGAATACATTGATACTTACTGGTCTTTCGATTTCTTCAATATTGATACGCTAGGGCTTCATTTGAAGGTCATCATCTTCGCGAACAAAGATTGAACTTTCAACCTATAACCATTCACAAATAGCAAACTTTAAAACGTAACCCCCTCTTTCCAAATACTTTCTAAAAAATTAAGGGTTCGACAACATACCTATCGAACACAAGAAGGGAAAAAAAGTATCCAATCTAGAAATCAATACCATAATATCGATAAAATTTACATATGAGGAAGAAAAAACGCGTTATTTAAAAGTATCGACACAAAATCCAAAAGTGTCGACACATTATGTACACATATTCTCTTATAAAACCGGTATATTTATACCGGTTACATTGTAAATTTACCTATTATATTATAATTATCGGTTTTGATGTTTTTGGGATCAATTCTTTTTAAAATATCGACACTTTATGCGTGCAAACCCTTTTGGCATTCATTTTGGACAAAAAGTATCGACACAAACTAAAACGTGTCGATATGTTATGTTCACCTATTTTCTCATAAAATCAGTATATTTATACCGGTTACATTGTAAATTTACCTATTACATTATAATTATCGGTTTCGATGTTTTTGGGATCGATACTTTTTATAAATGTATCGACACTTATGCGTTCACCATTTGGGCATTCATTCTGGACAAAAAATATCGACAAAATTTAAAAAGTGTCGAAACATTATGTTCCCCTATTTTCTCATAACCGGTATATTTATACTGGTTATGTAACACCCCTAACTCATATACGACCCGAATACAAGTCCGAGATGTCACATTGACTTTTCAAACTTTGATTCTTAAAAAAAATCCCTGGAATTTAAAACTTTCATTAAAACAAAATACTTTAATTTACATAAAAGAGACCACTTAATACAAAATCGGTCAGAGCATTCATAATTAACCAATTATTACATACCAACACTTTATACACAACAAATACCTACTTGTCAATTACTTCTGATCTGATTTCTTAGTAATGTTGCTGTATGTGCCACTGCTATTCTGAATCTCTTATTCTGGGTACGGTAAATCACTTACACTAAGTCGTAGACTTAGTGAGGCAATAAATGAATATGCAACAATATCTTCATGAATATGCATTCTTACCATTTTCTTCGTGACATTTCAATATGCATGTATCTATTACACAATAACATATATAATCATATCGTGCATGTACAAGACTTACCTTCTTGTACCACTTTCACTTACTTTGTATTTCAATTGCCCATGTATATTGAGAATATAGGTATGTGAGTACATAGAGGTTGTGCACTAATGGTGTCACCATAACTCGTATCAATTCCCTCATGGGGCACCGAACCTTAGTTCAGTATTCGTCCCGAAGGACTGTCATATATGTCCCGTAGGACCCCTATGTCCCGTAGGACCACTACATCCCGAAGGACTATTATACCCTCGACTCTTGGCATGCCAATTACACCTATAGCTCTCATATCGTATACTATGGACATTTTCTTATATTTCATATGTTCATGTACTCATGTCATTTCTCTTGTGATCATGTAGTTCAGTCATTTCTCTTGTGATCAGTAGCTCATGTCATTTCTCTTGTGATCATGTAGCCATGTCATGTTCTCATATCATATCATATCACATGGTATTTGAATCTATTCATATATACATCATTTATCCAATCACATAAACATATATATGCCTTATGCATGTATACAATAATTATCATGTATGCATGTTCACAACTATTGTACTATGAAATCAATATAGGATTAGACATCACAAGTCTTATTCCATTATACTATACATATAGTATGCACTCACCTTAGCTTTGCTTTGATTCGATTCTAATCCTTTGATCGTTCGGAATAAGCGTACTTTTAGTATCTACATAATCACACATGGATCTATATCAGTATTATAGCTAATATACTCTAAGGTTCACTTTTAGATTAAGATAAATGCCAATTTCCTCTTTTAATGAAGGTATGCATCGATGCACTACTTGTGCATCGGTGCATAAAATGCATTCGATGTTTTATTATTAATGGGATGCATTGATGCATGCCTTATGCATCGATACACCTTCAAACACTTTCTGGGTTTTAACCTTGATGCATCGATGCACTATGAATATGCATCGATGCACTGCCAGAATCCTCTTTTGAACCCAAAAATTCATTCATTTGGATTAAATCCTTCATGTTTAATCCTTTTTTTCATTCTTAACTATAGTACACATCCTTAACCAATTTATGCTCATTTATTTCATCTTAAACCTCTAATTCTATCCTTCATATGAAATTCAAGAATTAAATCAATAGTTCAACATGTTTGAATTCCACTTTTAACACTTCGTATATCTTAACTAGATTGATGACAAGTCAAATTTAACTTTCAATTCTAGTTATGAACTCTATTCCAAGATTTCATTTAAGAACTTCCAATCTTAATCTCCTCCAACTCCATCATCATTTGATGTTAAGATAACTTAAGCTTTCTTTAAGCTTAGTTATCATATAATAATCAAAACCCAATATTAAATTTAACAAGAAACTCAATAATCAGAAATCTTACCTTTGCTTTGGTTCACACCACAAGGAAGAAAGAAGAAGAAGAGAACTCTGGAAGTCTTGGGTGTTTTCTCCCTTCAACCCACGTGTATCCATATACATACTTATCCCTTCTTTAATTATTTTTCCTTGCAATTACTCTATCCTTCCTTCTTCCTTTCAATTCCATCAACACAATAATTTACATATAATCTTTATACTATCATTTTATTCTAACCACCAAATTCTGAGGCTTTACAATTTAGTCATTAACCCATATTGAGGATGTTACAACTCTCCCCCTTAAGAAAATTCATCCTCGAATTTTCATTATGCAAAGAGGTAGGGGTACTTAATCCTCATGTCCTCTTCACGTTCCCATGTTGCTTCCTTTATTTTGTGATTCCTCCATAAGACTTTAACCAATGGAATAGTCTTGTTCCTTAGTTGCTTGACTTCGTGAGCTAATATTTGAACAGGTTCTTCCTCATAGGTTAAATCTGATCGAACTTCAATTCTTCAGGAGTCACAATGTGGGATGGATCAGATCGATATTTCCTAAGCATTGAGACATGAAAGACATTGTGTATCTTTTCCATTTCAGGTGGTAAAATTAGCTGATATGCTACTGGTCCTACTCTCTTAGTAATCTCGTAAGGTCCAATGAATCGAGGACTCAACTTTTCTTTCCGTCCAAACCTCAACACTTTCTTCAACGGAGACACTTTCAAGAACACTTTATCTCCGACTTGAAATTCATTCTCTTTCCTTTTTAAATCAGCATACGATTTATGTCTATCAGATGCAACTTTCAGATTATTCTGAATTACTTGAACTTTTTCTTCCGTATTCTGAATCAACTCAGGACCAATAACTTCTCGATCTTTAAGTTCATACCAGTTCAAGGGCGTACGACATCTTCTTCCGTATAGAGCTTCATAGGGAGCCATTTTGATGCTTGACTGATAACTATTGTTGTACGTAAATTCAGCAAGTGATAAATACCTTTCCCACGATCATTTGAATTCAATGACACAAGCTCTTAGCATATCCTCCAGAATTTGAATAGTTCGCTCAGATTGACCATCGGTTTGAGGATGAAACGCTGTACTAAAATTCAACCGAGTTCCCCAGTGCTCCATGTAATGACTTCCAAAACCGTGATGTGAATCTAGGATCTCGATCAGAAACTATGGAAATAGGTACACCATGCAAACATATAATCTCTCTAATATACAGTTATGTATACTTATCCATGGAGAAATTAGTTCGTACCGAAAAAAAATGGGCTGACTTGGTCAATCTATCTATGATAACCCAGATTGAATCCTTTTTCTTCAGAGTTAAAGGCAGCCCCGTGACAAAATCCATCGTTATGTTTTCCCATTTCCATTGAGGAATTGAAATTGGTTGTAACAATCCTGACGGAACCTGATGCTCAGCTTTGACTTGTTGACAAGTCAAACACTTTGATACAAATTTCGTAATGTCTTTCTTCATTCCCGACCACCAATATCGACTCTTGAGATCCATATACATTTTATTCCCTCCCGGATGCATTGTCAATGGACTACAATGAGCTTCCGTTAACAAATCATTCTTTAATTCATCATCATCCGGAATTACCAATCTTTCTCGATAACACAAATTCTCATCAGACTTAATCTCATAATATGTACCCTCTCAATTTCTTATATGTTGGATCTTCTTTAAACACTTTTCATCTTTAGCTTGTAATTCTTTAATTCGATCTAGCCAAGCTGGCTTGACAGTCAATTATGCACAAATTGCACCATCTTCTCTTAACGATAATCTAGCATCAAGAGTTCGCAACGCTGCAAACGTCTTTCTACTCAAGGCATCAGCTACCACATTTGCCTTTCTGGGATGGAAATCAATCACAACATCATAATCCTTGAGAAATTCCACCCATCTTCTTTGTCTTTAAATTCAACTCTTTCTGAGTCATCAAGTATTTTAAGCTCTTGTGATCCGTATACAAGTAGCACTTTTCACCATACAAGTAGTGACGCCAAATCTTTAAAGCAAACACTACTGCCATCATTTCTAGGTCTTGTGTTGGATAATTCTTCTCGTGCGATTTTAGTTATCTTGAAGCATAGGCCACCATCTTGCCTTCTTTCATTAATACGCATCCCAAACCACTATGTGACGCATCACTATACACTATAAAGTTCTTACCAGACTCAGGTTGAACTAACACTGGAGCTTCTGTAAGAATCTTCTTTAACTTTTCAAAACTCTCTTGACATTCCTGAGTCCAAACAAATTTTACTTCATTTTTCAACAGTTTAGTTAGGGGTAATGCTATGATCGAAAAGTTTTTAACGAACCTTCGATAATAACCAACTAACCCCAGAAAACTTTTAACTTCTGATACATTCTTTGGAACTTCCCACTCCATAATAGCTTTAATCTTTTGGGGATCCACTCAAACTCCTTCTGCAGAAATTACATGTCCAAGGAATGTCACTTCATTCAACCAAAATTCACACTTAGAAAATTTAGCATAAACCTTCTTGTCTCATAAAATCTGTAAAACAATCTGTAAGTGTGAACTATGCTCTTCTTTTGACTTTGAATATATTAAAATATCACCAATAAACACCACAGCAAATTGATCCAAATAAGGTTGGAATATCCTGTTCATTAGATCCATAAAAGCAGCTGGTGCATTCGTAACTCCAAACGGCATCACGATAAACTCATAGTGACCATATCTCGTTCTAAACGCCATTTTTGAAATGTCTTTCTCTTGAATATTTAATTGATGATAACCCGAACGTAGATCAAATTTTGAGAACACTGGAGCTTCCTTTAATTGATCAAATAAATCGTCAATTCGGGGAAGTGGATACTTGTTCTTGATAGTCACTTTATTGAGCTGTCTGTAATCGATACAAAGACGCATTTATCCATCTTTCTTTTTAACAAATAGAACAGGAGCTCCCCAAGGTGATACACTTGGTCTAATAAACCCTTTGTCTAGTAACTCCTATAATTGAATATTTAATTCTTGCAACTCTTTTGGAGCCATCCTGTATGGTGCCATTACAATGGTCGATGTTCCCGGTATTATCTCAATCTGGAATTCTACCTCTCTGTCCGGAGGTAAACCTGGTAACTCTGCAGGAAATACATCGAGAAGTTCTCTGACTATAGGAATTCCTTCAATCCCTTTTTCCTTGGTTCTAATATCCAGCACATTAGCAATGCCCTTGACATCCTTGTAGCAATAACTTCTTCGCCGACATTACTGAAATTACATTTGCCAATGGATTCCATCCTTCACTAAATACCACCATATCTACCCCTTCTGGACTTCTCAACGTTACTCTTTTCAATCTACAATCGACATTAGCGTAATAACGATATAACCAATCCATTCCCAGTATTACTTCAAATTCTTCGAAAGGTAATTTCATCAAATTAGCAGGAAATTCAATTCACTGAATTTGTATGGGACACCCTCGGCTCACCAAATTTATCCGAGCATTGTGCCCTAATGGGTTCGTCACTATCACCTCATTGCTAGTAGTTTCTAACGGAATGTTCAATTCTTTCACTAACTTACTAGTAATGTATGAATATGTAGACCCCGTATCAATCAATACAACTACACCTTTGTAAAATAATAGAAAGGTACCTGTTATAATATCTGGGTCATCACAATCCTCATTGGTCTTGAGGTTGTACACTCGAGCAGTGGAGTGTATCTCCTGTTGAGCAGAGGATTCCGATTAGTTTCTTTCTCTGCCTCTACCTCTTCCTCTCTGGCCTACAGAAATAGATCTCTCTGGCTGTTTAGCTTCACTGGTTAACATTGGACAATCCCGAACAAAATACCCAGCGTCTCCACATCTAAAGTAAACTCCAGAAATCATCCGGCATATCCCTGAATGATTCTTTCCACAATGTGAGCATTGTCTGGCTTCACTCTGATTAGATCTCCCAGCTCCAGATCCCACTGACTGAGTTTGTCTACCTCTTATCTGATTTGATCCTCTAGCGGAGGATGCCACTGACTCTGATCTAACTTGGGGTCGAAAACCAGCATCTCTGCCCCTTTTTGATGGTGCGGAACTCGAAGAAGCACCCGTTCTTTTGACTATCTAAGCTCTCGAATTTTCAAACCTCTCATTCTGAGCTCTTTCCAGAGCCTTGACACGGTTGACTACCTCTTGAAACGAGGATAAATTCAAGACAATTAATATTTCCTTCAACCGAGGACGTAACCCCTCTACAAACCACTCACAAGTATTCTTCTCTGTAGGAATTAACTCGACAGCAAAGCGGCTCAACTTATTGAATTCACACTCGTACTCATATACAGTGTGATTCCATTGCTTAAAATTCATGAACTCTTGCTTCATTTGACGAACAAATTGATCTCCAATGTACTTATGCTTGAATTCTTCTAAAAATAATGACCAAGTTACTTGGGCAATAGATATCCTCAATGTAACATTGGTCCACCAGATCCTTGCTTGTCCTCTCAACAAGGAAATTACACCATCCAGCTTCTCAGCATCGGAACAATGAAGTCCCCTAAGCATGACCTTCACGTCATTAAGCCAAAGGTCCGCAATAACAGGACCTTCATTGGCTTCCCCTCTAAACTCTAGAGCTCCTAATCCCTTCAACTCTTTCGCAACATTCATTTTTTGGAGTTGAAGTAACAGGAGGTTGGAAACGTGTATTTAGGTCGTTGAAATAAGGAAACGTGTTCCAAACATCATTGAGATCTTTACAGTAGGTAACATTATCGTATGTTTTGCAATTTGCTTGATCCTGTTCACAAACAGTCGAACATAAATATGTAGGAATCATAGACAAATAAAAGTCAGCAAACTGTAATGAGATTCATCTTACCCAAGTGAATAGAAAATGGTCAGACGACAAAGGTAGTTTTTCAAGTACAGGGTCGATATTATGCCTGAGATTGTAATCAAGTTTGAATGTTAACATTTAATTGTATATTAACGATTTTGGCTACAGTAATGCAATTGGTCAACAGTTTTAACCTCATCTTGGAAGACCAAATGACAACAATAAAATTGTCTACACAAAAATGCATAAATTCATATAATCATGTTCTGAGGACAACATCTACAACATGAAGAAAATGAGATTAAAGTTCTAAGCTTATATGTTAAAATAATGGATACAAAAGAACAGAATTAAAACCTTTTGGATGTCTTGGGAAGTAGGCAATGGCACTATTGACATAAAAAATTACAAGTTTTCTTACAGGCGGCGTTGCAGATATGATATACTTGTTTGGATCATCATAATCATTATCATCATCATCATCTTCACCATCATCATCTTCATCGTCATCTTCATCTTCATCGTCATCTTCATTGACCTCTTGGTTGTCCACATCTGTTAAAAGAAAATAAAATACATTTCAGAACGTGTAAATGTTTAGAAACATAAATAATTAATTACCTAATTCGTTTGATATCGTTGACGTAATTTGTCACGCAACATGGAGACTTCATCGCGCAATGATGAAATATCGGCTCGCATTCCACTCACAAGGGAATCAATATGCTCCCGAAAATTGACCATGTATTCAATCACCGTCTTAATTGTGACATCCTCTCCAACTGGAGCTTCTTCCATCATTGCGTCTCTAATTGGTTGGTCGTCTTCATGGTCAATGGGGTCCATTTCCCCCATCTTGATCTAATCTGACCTCCTTGACACGCTTCCAACCGACTTTTTCAACAAAATCATATCCTGTTTTTTTAATAAATAACATGTCAATCTTGCGGGTTAATCGAATAGGGGCGTCATGCAAAAAATCAACTTCATTCTTATTCAACATATGGGTGATGACACATCCATATGGTAGTGGAGTTGAAATTGTTGCTCCTTTTGTGACCATATATACAATTGTATTAAATATCAGTTTAGCAATTTTTGGAGTCGTTTTGGATTTATACTTTGCTATCCAACAATAATCGCTGTCTTGAATCGTTGAATGTTTTCCCCCCACTAGGTCGGATATACCAAGTGAGCATTTTGTGAAACACTCTCGACTCTACATCTAGGTGAATTGGGTTATTTCTAAAAACACGTTGTATTGTAGTATCTATATTATTTTCATCTGAATCCCCTTTATTCTTGACACCTAGACCCTCTACAATAGTTTCCTGAGATATATATATCCTTCTCCATGATATTGGTATTAATTCTTATTATATTACTCTTATTAGGCTTGTGCTATAAGGAAACATTGTTGTAGAAGACTCTAACTAGGTTGGGGTAATATTTTGGTTCTACACCAAAGAATTCAAGCCAACCCCAAAATATAAATGTAAATTTAAAACTAAATGCATATTTATCATCAAACAAGATTCTCAGGTCAATGACACGTTCGGGACGAATCTTCCTTACTTTAAAACTTGTCTTCCATATTTCTTTCTCCGTATCGAATCTAAAGTTTACAGTTTCGAACGACCTGATTTCATCAGAAGAAACGATTGTTTGAGAATGAGGTTGTGGTTGAGAATACATGGGTTGAGAAGAGCTTTGAGAAAGACCGCGCTTCTGACGCTGACGTTTTGGAGCCATTTTGGGTGTGGATGCTATTACATTGGAACACAAACACATTCAGGAAAAAAAATCCAATCTGGAAATCAATCAAACCCATAAAATATCGATAAATTTACCTAAATATCTGAACGTCACTGTTATGATAACGCTAGTATTCGTCAGAGAGGAAGATTTCTCTTCTACCTTTAGGTTTAGGATTTTTCGATTTGGAGTTTGTATCGATTATAATCTATAAATAATGAAGGAAAAAAACACGCGATATTTAAAATTGTATCGACACAAATCTAAAACGTGTCGATACATTATGTTCACCTATTTTCTCATAAAACCAGTAAATTTATACCGGTTACATTGTAAATTTACCTATTACATTATAATTATCAGTTTCGATGTTTTTGGGATCGAAACTTTTTATTAAATGTATCGACACTTTATGGGTGCACCCTTTTGGGCATTCCTTCTGGACAAACAATATCGACACACAAATTTCATATGTGTCGATACATTATGTAGACCTATTTTCTCATAAAATTGGTATAGTTATACCGGTTACATTGTAAATTTACCTATTACATTATATTTATGGGTTTGATGTTTCTGGGATCGATATTTTTATAAATGTATCGACACAAATGCGTACATCATTTTGGGCATTCATTCTAGATAAAAAGTATCGACACAAAATGAGAAAGTGTCGATACATTATGTAGACATATTCACACATAAATCCGGTATATTTATACCGCTTATTACATTATAATTATGGAAACTTTACGTTTGGGCATTCATTTTGGAAACTTTACGTTTGGGAACCATAATGGACAAAATGTTAGAAACAAATATTTGTGTTTATTAATTTTTTTATTAAAAAAGTCTATTTTACTAACTACATTGTAAATTTACCTTTTACTTTAAAGTTATTGAATTTTGTAGTTATTGTACATACCCTCAATATGGAATGGCCTTTCAGTCCCGCATATGATGACAATTATGATGACATTTGGAATAATGCAGACAACGATCTCCATATATCGTAAGTATCAACATGAATCTTACTCTGTATACGAAACATGTACAACAACCCACTGCTAACTTTTCTCATCTCATACATAATTACATTCACATACAAAATTATAAATCGTATACAAAATTATAAATCTTATACAAAATTAACCCTATATTATATCGCTTCTTTTTGTTATTCTTGTGTCTCATGGCTGCTTTTGTTATCTCTTGTCTTAGTTGATTTTGATTATGGCTTACGAGATCGTTTAATATTCGCGATTGATCCCACTCTCCAACATCCTATATTCAAATTGTCAGTACGTTAAGTATTGTAAACCACAACATTCAATCTACGACTTTTAACAATTTAACTGCAAACGAATTTTTAATTCCACTTACAAAATCACCAGTTGCCCCTGTAGAACCGATCGATTCCATCTACATCATCACATACATGCCGCAATCATATATGTTAGAAAATTTGAAAACCACAAATGTCAATTATGAAACCTGCATAAATTAAGCTTTCTATTTATGATAACATCTCATACCCATTCAATTGCTCATTCATCTTATGCTCAACAAATTTGAAGTTTTTCAAGGGGAACTTTCCTAGAGATCCACATTATTCTACCAAATTGTGTGTCTTATTATAACTATCTAATATTTTCATCTGCATTAAAAAATATGAAGTTATGATCCAAAAAAATTATGCATTATAATTTACATAATGTCCTTTCATACATACCAATCTCTTAGCATCATTCACTCTCTGTTTATCTGCTTCAGATGTAAACAGACTATCATATATTGTTGCAACATGATCTACCATATCCAACACCAACATATACCAATGTGAATTAAGGTAGTTTATTGTGATCATGATCTGCAACAAGTTTCCCACCTAATTTGACAAAATTCAACATTCTATATCCGAAAACATCATTTGCAATTCGTATGGTGTCTTACCTTCTCACAGTCGGTAAATTTCACATAGTTACCCAATATGGGACCCCAAAATGTAGCAATACTCTCAACACTCACTTTGTTGTTAGCATCCAACGCCTGTTGCTGCAATTACATGACAATCATTATTAATTTACCGTCTATAACACTACTTTTCAACATTTATTAATTTAACTCGCCGCTAAGTGGTATAGAAGGTAGCCAATCCTCCGGAGTGACTTTTTCGAATCGTAGCATACTATCCAGGCGAGCAAATCAATAACCTAACAAAATTAATTACATAATCAGAACATATTCAATAGGTTTTAACATTTTGTACTTTCTACTTACCACATCACCAACCTATTCCGTAGGCTTCAACGTTGCAACGTCAGATACATTAGCGAATTGATTTCCCATTGAGATTACAGAATATCTATATGAATCATTAGGATTAATATCTTGTCATGAAATATTTAAATATCACTCACAAAACAATATATTTCACTTACCCCGATTCTAACCCACTATTCCATAAATAATCACAAAATGCAGCTTCGATGTCATCAATTCCGCTTGGAATATCCGCTTTTTCAACCTACAATTTTGCATACAAATTTTTGTCACAACAACATGATAAAGATCAAATTAAGTTTTCTTTTATTCAACTTACCTTATGCTTCTTCTTCTGGGGTGCAGGACATTCCGAATCCAAATCTGCATCTATAACACTCCGGTGTATAGATCACATCGACATTCCTCCTCCTCATTTCCTCAATCTTTTCTTCTTCCTCCCTCTTTTCTTCTTCATATTTTTTCAGTTCATCGTATTTTTGCTCTACATAGCTCTTCATCTCTTTTATTTCACCCTTAAATTTTCCCCCTTCATCCAAGTATTCATCAACCACCCCCTTCACCCTCGTAAGTTCACTCCTCAATTCCACAACCTCCTTCACTACTCTATCAATTTTTTCACCTGTCACCATCTTAAGTTCACCCTCAACACCTCAACTTCTTTCACCACTTCACCCCTCAACACCTCAACTCCTTTCACCATTTCACTCCTCAACACCTCAACTCCTTTCACCACTATCTATTTTCCTTCCACTCCCCCTTATGCCTCTCAAGTGTCTCTTCGACTCTCTCAAGTTTCTCTTCGACTCTTGATTGTCTTTGCATGATATCAAATTAGATTTTTTATATCAGCCAATTCAGACATTAAAATGTCGAATTTACTCTGTTTTCCTCACCGTCACCCCCAATACAACCATATCTTCTTCCTTCTCCTCTGCCTCTACCCCTTGCCAATAACCTTCAAAATAAATTACAATATTAAGACATTGATTATATTCTTAATATTATTTAATTACATTTATTACCTTTTCTTGCTTCCTCGGTCTATCCAACTTCAACTACGCCATCACTCTAACTACCTCTTCCTTCCCCCATGAACGGATGCGTGCCACTCCGGTTCTTTCATAAGCTGGCACTGTCTCACAGCCCGACCAAAAATCAAACAGTGCAACCTGCATTTATAATAAAATTTATAATTTTATATAATAACTATACTATTATTTTATATAAAAAACAAAAACGTTCATCAACTCATTTACCTCTAAGATTGCTATGCACCCTTTGAGATATCTCTGACTGTCCTTTTTAAAGGTGATTATTGATCCAATCAATCTCGAATGGACATATTCAGCCCAATTGAATTCACCCTTCAAGCCTTCATCGCAAATGAGTTTCATATAGTTCTTGTTCGTTGACGTATCACCCGTTGGACAAAGAAAGATCCCGACAAGGTACAATAGAACTCGGGCCTTCAGCTCATCCTCCCCCCCGTAAGATCCACTTTTGATTTCCTCTTCAAGCTCAACATATGTCACCTTCTGCTTCAAACCATATTTGGAGGCAAGTGCTTTCCTATTCTTACTCTTAAAGACTTCTACAACACTTTTGCCTTCATTTCCTACCCCCTAAGACGGCTGCAGCACATGGGATCCCAAGAGGAAATGAAAAATCACCATATTTAGCAATACATTGTTTAACATCAAATTGCGCCATCAAGGATCGACATAATTCCCTCCGAATAGGTCGATCCCTTACTTCTACCAACGATCCAAATCCCATTTCTCCTAGCACATTCAACTGACCCTTCTCCTTAAGGTGTTTAATTAATGAATTTACCCTTTTAATACTGCACCTTGTTGACACTTCCTACATTTTTTAACAATATATAATGTTATAGTGCTTATATATTTTGTATCAACGTATTTACATGTTTAATGAATACCTTCTTTTCATGTGCTTTCCTCCATTCTTTGTATTTTTCACTATCCATCTTTGACTGTGCGATGTAAGGTTCCTTATCAGCATCACTCCTCAAATTCCATTTCTCCAACACATCATTTCTCACCTAATATTAAGCATAAACGTTTCTTAATCAATACATTAACGCTAAATAATACTCAATGTTAATTTCAATTTATATACCGAACCGATGTGTTCGCCACATTCCTTCACCCTTTTGCATTCGGTCATACTGTCAACATTTAAAATTTGTCATCAATTTAAAGTTCTTAAATACTTTAATCCAATTACCATTTCAACAATAATAACAAAAAGATATTGATACTTACTAGAAGTACATATATCCAACATTTGGTTGCTTTCGAGTCTCGGCCTCAATTTCAAAGTCATCCGTGCCACCAACAATTTTTTCACCCATTGACTCCATTTTTCCTTAATATATTAGTTTATGCAAATCAAATCAAATACTTGTTACATACACTTTATTCAATATACAAATATAGATAATTATTCTTGTGGTAAAACGGTTTTCTTCACAAGAATTTGAATGGCCACTACAAAATGTGTCGGCACATTTATACGACCTAAAATATAATTTTCTACCTATAATATTATATACAGGATCCATTTTATTTTTTACCTATAATATTATATAATCGGTCTCAAATCCTTCTTGGCTTCAATTCGAAATCCCCAAACCAAACAAAAAACCCCTAATCCCTATTTCCTTCAAACGAATAGGAACACTCAATACTCCAAGTATCGACACATTTATACAACCTATAATATCATTTTCTACCTATAGTATTTTAATAAAAGTATCGATATTTATATTTTACCTAGAATATCAATTTCTACATGTAATCGGTCCCAAATGCTTCTTTACTCCAAAACCCCAAATAATACATAAAAATCCTATTTCCGATTACTGTAATAATAAAAAACTAGGGCTTTGATATGTACTTTTCGATTCGACTGCAACAACAAACAAACAAACTTCGCTTTAGAAACACCTTTTGAAATACAACAACAATTACGCTTCGATTTCAAAAACTCGTCTGTTCTATCTATTTTTCAGAGGTTATTTAACTATGCCCTTCATATTTTCACCGGATATGTTATTTATATTTAATCGATACAACTACAAAAGTGTCGATACTTTTATGTCAAGTGTCAATACTTTCGATAGTATAATTACCTATTTCTTTGAAAGTATCGATAATTTATTACGCGTACTTATTAAAATATCGACACTTTCAATATATCCGGTAGCTCATTACCAGTTTTTTTTATTTCGAGACCGGTTTTGTCATATTTTTACCTGTTATATCGTTATGGATCGATACATTTTTATAAAGTACCGACACTTTTTAGGCGCTAAAACTACTTCTTTTTTAAATTCAATAAGTGTTGATACTTATATTAAAGTATCGACACTTTCAATATATCCGGTCACTCTATACCGGTTTTGTTCTTTAGAGACCGGTTTTATCATATTTTTACCTGTTATATCGTTGTGGGATCGATACATTATTATAAAATATCGACACTTTATAGGCGCTAAAATTGCTTCTCTTTTAAATTCACAAAGTGTGATACTTATATTAAAGTATCAACACTTTCAATATATCCGGTCGCTCTATACCGATTTTGTCCTCTAGAGACCGGTTTTGTCATATTTTTACCTGTTATATCGTTGTGGATCGATACATTGTTATAAAGTATCGACACTTTATATGCGCTAAAATTGCTTCTCTTTTAAATTCACAAAATGTCGATACTTATATTAAAGTATCGAGACTTTTAATATATCATGTAGCGCTTTACCGGTTTTGTCCTTTAGAGACTGATTTTGTCATATTTTTTCCTGTTATATCGTTATGGATCGATACATTTTTATAAAGTATCGATACTTTAAAGGCGTTAAAACTGTTTATCTTTTAAATTCACAAAGTGTCGATACTTATATTAAAGTATCGACACTTTCAATATATCTAGTAGCGCTTTACCGATTTTGTCTTTTCGTGACCGGTTTTGTCATATTTTTCCTGTTATAATGATGTGGATCGATAATTTTATAACGTATTGACATAAACCGACAAGCTAAGTTTACCGGTTGCCAAATTTTTTAATATTTCTTCATGATTTAGACCTAAACATTATTATTACTCAACATTTCGGTAACGCTAAACCGAATTTATTAATATCTTTAATATATTAGTAACGCCGTATATTAACCTACCTTCATATATATATATATATATATATATTATATATATGAGACAATCCCTATTTAAATGGAATCCCAACAACCACAAAATCAGAACCAATTTAGTGGTAGCATGAACTAAAAGTAAAGTCTTGAGAGTTCACACTTAGTCAAACGATCAGATCAAACCTGAAAACCAGCACATAAAATATCCTTAATCCAATTTGCCTTATTAGTATTATTTAATTTCATTTTTTAAATTTTAAGTTTAAACTCTATCCCGCTCACAGCTCACTTCACTGGCTCTCTCTTCCTTTTCTCCATAACGAGGGGGAAAAAAAAACATCAAACATTTTTCTTTCTGTTTTCTAAGCTTGAAGGGATGTTTCTTTGAGCTTAGAAAAACAAAAAACAAGGTCAAATTTGCAATCTATACACATTCATTTGATTCTTTTCAATACCCATTTGCAGAAGCTTCTTTTCTTGTTGTTGTTTGAATTTCAATGTATGATGCTTAAAAATATCACCAGATCGATCTTGGTTTACATAAATTTTCAATCTTTCAAGGGAAAACGGTGCTCGAAAATATATCTTTTCTGGGTTTAAGGATCTTGACTTCTATGGATGATTTTATTTTACAAGTTCTTCATATTGGAAACATTATTTAGATATACTTTTTTTTTCCTTTTTTTTGTTTAATCTTGTTGAAAATCTCCATCTGCATTAATGTTGATTATTGATTGTTTCAAATGGTTTTTGAATTTTTGCACGTGTTAGTTACCCTTGATTTCTCTCCTTGTTTTAGGTTGTTATTTCCAGTCCTCGTATCAAAAGCTAGAGCCAAAATTTGGAAAGATTTCAGATCCATGTTATGTTTTCTAGGTCTTGCTTCTTAAATAATTCAGGTTATAGTGGATTTGTACCTTTATCAAATTTTCAAGTTCTTAAAGTTTAATCTGGTCTGTCTTTTCTTTGGACAAATCTTTTAATGTATTCATTTTTCTTGTTTTTAAATTTCTGTTTATAAATTATAGGTGAAATGGGGTTTCATAAAAAAAGCATTGCCACATTACAGATTGTATTTAAAATAACATGAAAGGAGAACAAAGTATGTGGTTTGGTAAAGCTATGGTAATTTCAAGTTAAAACCTGACACAACAAATTAAGTATGTGCGTTCTTCTTGTTTCAAATTTGATGTGCAAAGGTTCTTCTCATGCCATTATATCTCCCATAATTTGTTACAATGTCGCATTACATGCCTGTTAGATCTATGTTCAGATTTCCATATGTTCGGGATATATGTTTCAATGGAACCTTGTTGTTTCTCATGGATGCAGGTTGGGATTTTCTAGCTTCATTTTATTGCTGTGGCTTTGGTTCTCAGAAACTTGTAAATATGAGGAAAGAAAATGTAGTTTCTGCTAATTTTGATGAACTTAATGGTCGAATCACGCGCAGTCGAGCTGCTGCGTTGCGTGCTTCCGGACAGTTGCCTCGTCTAAATGCACCTAAGCAAGAAAATATGAAAGAAAAGCCTCGGATGAAAACAATATCGATGCACCTGAAATGCAGGTCTTAAGCATAAGAAGAGAGCAGTTCTTCAGGATGTCACAAATGTTCTCTGTAATAATTCATATAGGAACTGCATTATGCAACCAAATCCAGGTAACTTCCCATACTTGATTATAATATCAATTCGATTGTGGTCTTAAATATGTATAGTTTTTTAAAAATATACTGTATGCATCGTCGACCTGTTCATGAAAGCTGTATCAGCTAGATATTGTTTATAGTTCACATGTTGATAGATATTTTTGTGATTAGGATTTACGATTTCAATACTGCCAGGCTAGGAGCAGCAAGCAGGCTAGAAAAGGGTCAGCCAATTCTAAAGTGGCTCCATATGTAGCAGCACAATTCCAGCCAACTCAAGCCAACTTACAAAACGAAGACATTAAACAGAATGCAAAAGTACAACACAAATTAGAAGTTACATGCTCAGTTAATGTGAAAGAAGATGCTACTCTTCTGTTAAATAGCGTAAATGATGGTGTACATTACCGTTGGCTTTCAAATCAAAATTCATCAATGCCTCCACGATCGCAAATCCATCGTCAAAGAAATGGTTAGCTTTCTTCTTCTCCCTTACCTCCGAAGTTGATACTTGACAGTGAAGTTCATATGAAAGAATGCATACATATTAAGTTTGGTTAGCACGGGGGAAAGTACATCTTGGAGGTAGAATTTTGTATGCTTCAATTTTTGACATTGAATGCAATTGTTGAACCCACGTTGATAGAAACAACTGTATTAAGTAAATTGTCATATGAAGTATGAAATTCATATTAATAGTAAAGATCTAAGACATGAAAAAGAAAAAATTGCAGATCAGCTCTACGAAAGGAATGAAAAGTAAAGATCTAAGACATGAAAAATTGTCATATGAGGTGCTTTTAAAACCAAATTTTTGCTTCCATTGTACAAAACAGGACTTCTCATCAATGGAATAATGGACAATGTTTTGAAGGAAATAAACAACAAAGCCAAAATGACCTTTATTTCCAAACTCTATAAAACCCAAGCAATCCCGGAAAGCCAGATTATAAAGGTTTTAGGCTTTTAGCTCTTTGTATTATCTATAACTTTATAAGATTAGGAAGCAAAAAATTAGAAATGTGGCGTATGCACTACTTAGAAGGATGAACAAACTGATATTGCATAGGGTAAAGTAAATTTCTGGTCGATGTGGCATATTGCATAGGAGAGACCAAAGAAGATAAGTTTGCTGGTGATTAACAACGATAAGAAACTATTAGAACTTGAAGAGAGGTTCTGGTCGATAGGAATGATTGGACGATCATGTACTGAAGTAAATATTTCTGTCTTTGTTCAGTTAGCCATCCAATGGCTTTTCGGTTAACACTATCTATGTTGTAGTAAAATATGAAATCTCTTGGAGACTTCTCATAGTATTACTTCCATAAGACTAATTTTTGGAAACTTATTTGTTAAGCAATATGTAGTGCTAGGATTACTGCTTTCTTTGTTTGGTTAATGGTTATAAGCTGGAGATGTAGCCATATAGGTTGATATATGCTTTTTTGTTTTTGTTTTATATTTCTTTCTACTACAAGTACTGGCTTTTTTGAAATGATTACTTCAGAGAAAATTAGATTTTCTGGGACCTCGATAACAACTAGTGACCGGATTTTGTCGACATTGATTTGGATAAGAAGGATCCTCAACTGTGCAGCCTCTATGCCCCAGAAATCTATAACAAATTGCATGTTGCGGAGGTATGTTCTATTTATGTCATTTATCTGTTATACTTCGAAGTCCCCATTTCCATTAATGTTCCTCTAAAAAGAAAGAACAAAAGAATTTCATTCCCTAAAACAGAAAAATTGGTAAAATGAGTTACTGCCTCAATCTATATCTAAAATGTGAGACTTGGGGTACTATGTTGCTCTAATTCTATTTTTCTCTTACAAATCGATGTCCAAACTTGCGTAGAGACATGGATATAGGGATATTACCTCCACATATACGGACACATACCCATATCTGACATTCACACTTGAATGCAAGAAGCTTAGTTCAGTTACATATAATGTGTGCATCCTGTCTCATGGTGTACTTTGCAGCTCTTCGTCTCACTGTGACTTTATTAGTACCCAAACCCTTAACTAGAACTTTTGATGTTTGCATTTGGCTAAATCACTTTCTTCAGCTTGTTCGCAGTCCATATCCTAATTTTATGGAGACAATACAGCACGATATCACTCAAAGCATGCGAGGGATTTTGGTTGATTGGCTTGTGGAGGTTAGTTTAATACTGTTTAATCACATTGATTCAACTGGTTGATGTTTGTGGTTCAACATCGAGTTCACTTGTTGATAACCATTGGTGTATTTTTATCTGTTTATAATGGCTATTTAATGTGATTGGCTTGTGGAGGTTAGTTTAATACTGTTTAATCACATTGATTCAACTGGTTGATGTTTGTGGTTCAACATCGAGTTCACTTGTTGATAACCATTGGTGTATTTTTATCTGTTTATAATGGCTATTTAATGAAAGATGCGAATGGTAAGTGGAAGTACTGACTTGATATTCAGGTATCTGAAGAATACAAGTTGGTGCCTGACACACTTTACCTCACGGTGCATTTAATTGATTGGTTTCTCTCTAGAAACTACATTGAAAGACAACGACTTCAACTTCTTGGGATTACTTGCATGCTAATAGCGTCGTAAGTGCTTCCGCATACATTGCAGAATTTGTTGCAGTCAAGTATTCAAAATTTTCAACACATATTCAGATATGAAAATCTTAGAAAAATTTGCATTTGCTTTCCTATTGTAATTCTTTCTTACCTCAATTTTCTCTTTAAACTTGAAGCAAGTATGAGGAAATATGTGCCCCTCGTGTCGAAGAATTTTGCTTCATCACAGACAACACTTACACCAAAGAGGAAGTATGTCATTGCTACTATTTGTCTTTTGTTCATCATCAAATATCTCACTCCGAGTCTTTCATTTTTCATGAAGTATTCGTGTCCGACACCCATCCACCCTATAACCAGCTTACGATAAGGTCTTTGCAGGTGCTAAAAATGGAGACTCATGTATTGAAGTATTTTGGTTTTCAAATATATGCACCTACTGCAAAAACTTTCCTCAGGTATTTTAGGCTAATCCAGAAATCTTTAAGCAAATAATTAGTCTGGAAATATTTATTATTTTTCTTGGTTCTTTCCAGGAGATTCTTAAGAGCAGCACAAGCTTCTTACAAGGTACATATTTAGTTTAAATTCGAAATCGGATTTTCAAATATTTAAGCTGGAGTTGTTTTACAACATGCAGAGTCCAAGCATGGAAATGGAGTACTTGGCAAATTATCTAGCAGAGCTGTCACTAACTGAGTATGATTTCTTGAATTTGGCTCCTTCCATGGTGGCAGCCTCAGCTGTATTTCTTGCCAGATGGACATTGGATCACTCATCTCACCCATGGGTCAATCCTCTTATTCTTCCTGATTTCTGGGTTCATTTGGTTGGATTTGCATGCTCATTTCCCCCCCCCCCATTTTTGTTCTGCAGAATTCAACTATTGAACACTACACGGCTTATAATGCATCACATATTAGAAACACAGTTGTTGCATTGCAAGATTTACAGTGGAACACCAAAGGTTGCCCTCTAACTGCAATTCGCACCAAATACAAGCAACCAATGGTAATAACTTCTTCATACTAACATGGAATCATTCTCAAATGCTCACTAATGAGGTTGTTGTTGTTGTAGTTTAAATCGGTGGCAACCTTAAATTCTCCTAAACTGCCTGAAACACTATTTTGAGACAAAAATGGAGACTTTCATGGTGGAAGATTTCTGCAATTTTGTCTTAATCTAACATCTTCACGTTCATGTTCCCATTAGAGGTCCTCAATTTCCAAAACTCTAATAATTTTTCTTCTTATTCCACTTTTGCTATCACTCAGATTAACGTTGTTTAATTGTAATGTTTGTAAGAGGATGAGAAAATTGTAAAACGGCTACGTGAACACAACGGGTGATAGCCTCAATTGAAATAGTTTTTTTTTCTAAAAAAGAAAATTTATAGTTTTCATCCTTTTATTTTTATATATCTTATTTTACTGTGATATAATTCAAAATATATATATATATATACATTATTAAAATAAAAATAAAAAATAAAATAATAGGCCCGTGGTTATACCCAAAAAGATAAAATAATAGATAAATGATTAAATTGATAATTTATCCTAAATTTTATTTGGTCAAATGAAATCCATTGATTTATCTTTGAAATAATTGGTTTCTGAAAGTGTATCCGTAATTATCTTTAATTTCATTTGAAATTATACCATCTCTAATGAGTGTTAGAGATGAACATTTGTCGGATTTCAATCTGATCCGGATCGGTTTTTATCCGATCCGGTTTTTTCCCATAGAAAAAAAACCGGTTTATAAAATAACCGGTTCAGTTTTTAACCGGTTTGGAGGGCCGGATATCCTAACCGGTGTAACCGGTTTCGGTTTTAAAAAAAACGGTTTTTTTAAAAAACCGGTTATAAAAAAACCGATTTTAATATTCCAGATTGCTCATAGGGAACCGATTCCCCCCCAAGGGGGAACCGATTCCCCCCCAAGGGGGTACCGATTCCTCACTGAATGGTTTGGCTCCGAGATTTTCAGAATGCTCGGAGGGAACCGATTCCCCCATAGGGGGTACCGATTCCCCCCTATTCAACGGTCGAAATATTTGAATTTTACACTTAGGGAACCGATTCCCTATGAGAGGGTACCGATTCCCCCACGCTTCAAGCATTTTTATTAAATGTTTTTACACTTAAACGGCTATATTATCTTCATTAATTATCACTAAAGTTCAGAAGTGATTCAAGGTGTATTTAAGCAAGCTTAGAAGCCATTGATCAAAGACAAGAAACATCAAGCAACTAGAATCAAAGAGAAAGCATTAAACCTCAAGTTCGATAAATTCAAATACTTAATTGAAATACTTAATTAACTCAACATAATTGAAATACTTAAATACTTCCAAGTTTGATAAATTCAAATAATTAAAAACTTCCAAGTTCGATAAATTCAAATACTTAAAAACTTCAAGTTCGATAATTGAAACAAACAACAACAACAACAACAACAAAACCCAATTCCCATATGTATGGGGTAAGGGGGAGATAGGGTAGTAGGCTGCCCCCAACGCCAGGTTGGGAGTAGCTTCCGTGAAAGACCTCCAACAGTCAGAAAATTAAAAATATAGATAAAATGCAATGCATGTATAAATAAATACATAGCTAAACAGTATTCATATGCAGTCATTAAAATCATATGTGCGTTTGTAATGGGAATTAATCCCTGCAAAATAATCCCTGCGAAAGAATCTCTGCATATAGACAAAAACATAAGACCCAGCTAAATTTAAAAGAGAAAACATGAAGAGAATGATAAACAAAAGTCAACGATATCAAGCCCAGTTCCAATCCTTCATAAATACCAATAACAGAAACGTATAAAAAGTAGAAGTCATGGAAATTACTACAAAGGCATTAAAAGAAGACAGAGATGATACACCCTATAGATGTGACCCACACTACTCGACTACCCTAGTTTTTAGCCTCCATATTTTCCTATGAGAGGTCATGTCTTCGGTAAGGGCTAACTCCATCAAATCAGATCTCAAGCAGTCTTCCCACTTCCTCATTGGTCGTCCTTTCCTTCTGGCACCGTCGACTGTAATCGACTCTACCCTCCTGACCGCATCCGACGGTAGTCGCCTAAGGACATGCCCAAACCACCGTAGTCTTCCCTCCCTCAATTTTTTGGAAACAGACACCACCCCCAAGGACATCCTAATAGCAGAGTTTGTCGTCATATCCCACAGAGTCCTACCACATGTCCATCGAAGCATTCTCATTTCTGCGGCCTCTATCCTCCTTACGTGATCCTTCTTGGTTGCCCAACATTCTGATCCATACAACAGCGCTGGTCTTATTGTCATTCTATAAAATTTCCCTTAAGTTTTAGAGGCACCTTCTTGTCACACAAAACTCCAGTAGCGGCCCTCCACTTTAGCCATCCCGCCTTTATACGGTGTGTAACGTCGTCATCTACACTCCCATCTTTATGTATCATAGACCCTAGGTACTTGAAACAATCCTTTGATGGGAGAACGTGTCCTTCTATGCATACTTCTACATCTTCATCGTTTTGGTTCCCATTGAAGTTTGAACATAAATACTCTGTCTTTTCAATATTGATCCTTAAACCTTTTTCTTCCAAAGCAGTCTTCCAGGTAGCCAGTCTACTATTCAACTCAGATTTTGTTTCAGCAACTAGGACAATGTCGTCAGCGAAAAGCATACACCATGGTACACCGTCTGGTGTCGCACAATAGATGTCGTCCATAATCAAGGTGAAGATGTAAGGGCTAAGAGCCGACCCCTGGTGGAGTCCGATTTCCACCGGGAATGCCTCGGTGTCGCCAACTGTAGTCCTGACGTAAGAAGTAGATCTACAGTACATATCACGAATTGCCCGGATATAAGCAGTTGGGATCCGTCTCGTTTCCAAAGTCTTCCAGATCGTATTGCGGGGAACGCTATCATAAGCCTTCTCAAGGTTAATGAACGCCATGTGAAGATCTCTAGACTTTTCCCTATATTTCTCCATAAGCCGTCGAAGTAGATGAATCGCCTCCATGGTAGACCTGCCTGGCATAAAGCCAAATTGGTTTTCCGAAACCTTAGTGACTTGTCTCAACCTAGCCTCTATCACCCTTTCCCATAGCATCATGGTATGGCTGAGTAGTTTAATACCTTTGTAGTTACCACAACGTTGGGGATCTCCTTTATTTTTATAAATTGGTATCACCGTAGACTCTCTCCACTCCTCTGGCATCTTGGCAGTCTCTAAAATAATATTAAAGATGTTGGTCAACCACTTAACTCCCTCTTCTCCTAGGGCCAACCACACAGTGATAGAAATTTGATCAGGACCGACAGCTTTGTCCATTCCCATCTTTCTAAGAGCCATTTTGACTTCCTCAAACCCAATCCTACTTGTAGGGCAGTCATTGGCCGTAGTATGATAGTCGACTGACCCATCAACGATACTATCTCTACATGGAGAGGCACCGTCATTAAATAAGCCAAAGAAGTAACTACCCCAAACCCTTTTAATATCGTGATCTTTCGCTAAAAGAACATCATTGTTGTCCTTAATAAACCTAATATTACCTAGATCCTTTTTCCTATTCTCCCTAGATTTTGCAAGTCTGAAGATGCCATTTTGTCCTTCCTTGGTGTCTAATCTCTTGTACATTTCCTCGTATGCCTTATCCTTTGCTTTAGCTACCGTTTTCTTGGCTTCCCGCTTTGCCTCCTGATATCTTTGTTTAGCTCTCGACCTTTCTTCGTCGTCATTGCATTGTAGAAACTCCTTGAAGCAAGTTTGTTTTGTCTTCACCTTAGTTTGGACTTCGTCGTTCCACCACCACGATAATTGAAACAAAGTTTACGATAATTGAAATAAAGTTATAAAATAAACTACATTGCCATCTCTTCTTCATCATCTTCGCCTTCTTCGTTTGGAGGGGATATTCCAAGTTCGACTTCTTCAATGTGTAAGTTTGCTTCCAAATCGGCATCAATTGCATCTTCTAGGGTGGTGATATGTTGCTTACGAGCCGCTCCATCCAAATAATCCTTTAAACAAATGCATACTTCCACCGACTCGGGACTTAGTCTTGATCTCCGTTGCGATATAACCCTGCCACTAACAGAAAAAGCGGATTCCGAAGCTACCGTAGAAGCTTGGACGGTTAGTAAATCACGGGCCATGGCGGCTAGAATCGGAAATTGTGCTTCCTTTTCTTTCCACCAAGCCAAAATATCCAAACTTTCAAACTCTTCAAATGTCATTTTTGATAGAAAATCGCATGACATGTAATTTCCCAACTACTTGGGGTGGTAGTACGTGATCGTTTGGATTGGGAATTTACAAGAGTGTTAAAAAGATTCAAATTTATGTTACTTGGACGTCTACTAGATGATTCCGCATTCATTCTCATTTGATCGTGTATTACACTACTTGATCCGTATTTAGTTAAATAAATTGCAAACATGTCTCGAAAACATTTGTTAAAATAATTATTTGGTTTTGGACAAAGTTGGGTTCATCATCGGTTAGATTAAAAGCAAACGCAATTTGTTCAATTAGTGTTTCAACCCCACCAACATTTAACGTTGGGTTTAAAGCGGCGGCACAAGTAAAAATGGGGGGAATCTCCTTAAAATATTTTAAAAGTTTTCCTTCATTGCAAAGCCAATTTCTTGAAAAACTTCGGTTTCAAATTCAAAGTCATTTAGTCGGGTAGCCAACAAAAATATTTGATTAAGAACCAATGGGCTAGTAGGGTAATAAACACCGGATAAAAAAGTTGTTGCATTTTTAAAACCTCAAGCAAATCGGTTATTTGGCTATAGTTTCCAACTCGAATCCGGATAAATGTTTGGGACATGACCCTTCTCGAAAAGCCGATCGTGAAATGTTTGCAATGTTCCCTTTGCCTTAAGGCAGTATGCATCATCATCCAAGTGAGTTTCAACGAGTTGGACAATCCAAATTAGGACCCAAAGCTTTTTTATTAACGGACTTACAAAATCGTTTATAATCATTTAGTCTTTTGTTGTTGTTACAAAGAATCGATTTATCATTGTTTAAATTCTAATCTAATCGGCTCAATAACCTCCAAACCGGCTTGTACGGATAAATTAATATGTGTGCAACGCAACGGGTATGAAAAAACGCACCGTCTAAAATCGGTGAAAGTAATATTTTCAATCTTGGAACCGCGTTTGTATTATTCGATGCATTATCAAAGGATATAGAAAAAACTTTATTTTCTAATTTATAAAGACAAATTACCCTTTTTAAAAGTGTAAATAAATTAGCACCGGTATGCGGCTCACCGAATAATTCAAACGCGATTGTTCTTTTCATCATTTGCCAATTATCTTGATCTAACCAATGTGACGTAACGGCTAAAAAGAATTTCCGGTATTATGAGGGGAACTCCAAACGTCACATGTAAGCGACACACCATAACGGTGTTCTTGGAATCCTAAAATCATTTTTTCCCTCGCCGTACGCCACATTTTTATAGCATCTCTTCTAAGGGTAGTACGACTTACTTGAGTATAACGTGGTTGCATTAGTTGTTGAATTGTTGTCGTGAAATCTTCATCATCAAAGTGGTCGAACGGCAATGCTTTTGTAATCACGAACTTTGTAAACGCTTCTCGTAATTTTTCGTTGTCGTAAACAAAAACACCACCTTGCGGTGTAAGATTCAATTGACTAGGATTCGATCTTGAGCGAAGTGCCTTGCATGATTTTGTCAAATGGTTCTTCAACGTTGTGTTTCCTTCCGATGCAAGAAACTTTAGACAAAGTTTACAACGCGCCCTCCTCGAGCCATTTGACATCTCACATAAATCGTAGTGATCCCAAATGTCTTGGTTTCGAGTGTGTTCGATCACTCTTACGACTTCAAGGTTTCCCCCGACGGAAGATTCAGCCGTGTTACTCATGATGAACAAAAAATTACAAAAATAAGATTTGAGAGATGTTTAAGTGTTGTGTAATAAGATTTGAGGAATTTGTAATCAACCAAATACATCCCCAACCTATTTATATATGTTTAGGGTGGTAAAATGGTAATTTTTTAAAGAAAAAAACGGTTAAAAACGGTCACAAAACCCCCCCAACGGCTATATTAACTGCTAGTTTTTTAAACCCAGACCGGTTTTTTTTTCCGGATAAAAACCGGTTTTTTAACCGGTTTTTTTCAAACCGGTTTTTTATCCGGTAAAAAATCCGGTCTAGGTTTTTTTCTCCAAACCGGTTAAAATAACCGGTTTAAAAAAATCCGATCCGGTTAAAAAAAACCGGTTTTTTCCAAAACCGATTTCGAATATTTTTTTCGCAAAATCAGATATTCGGATTTTGTGTGCACCTGATGAGTGTCCGACGCGCCTCATAAAAAGTAAAAAAGGAGAAATTATTTAGTCGACTTCCTCAATCTTGGGGCCAGCACTGCTTCCAGCAGCAGGAGGAGCCTCTTCGTCCATGCCAGCTCCTGCACCTTGGTACATCTTTGCAATGATTGGGTTAGAAATGCTCTCCAACTGCTTCATCTTATCCTCAAATTCATCAGCCTCAGCCAACTGGTTGCCATCCAGCCATTGAATGGCCTCCTCGATTGCATCTTCAATCTTTTCTTATCACCCGGACTAAGTTTTTCCCTAATCTTTTCATCCTTCACTGTGTTTCTCATGTTGTAAGCATAGTTCTCCAAGGCGTTCTTTACTTCCACTTTCTTCTATGTTTTTCATCCTCCGATTTGTATTTCTCTGCTTCTTGCACCATCTTCTCGATCTCCTCCTTCGAAAGTCTTCCCTTGTCGTTCGTAATGGTGATTTTGTTCTTTTGCCCGGTTGTTTTGTCTTCCGCAGAGACGTTTAAGATGCCGTTGGCATCGATATCGAAGCAGATTGTGATATGTGGAACACCCCTTGGAGCTGGTGGGACGCCAGAGAGCTCGAATCTTCTTAGCAAGTTGTTGTCGTTGGTTCTTGTTCTTTCACCCTCGTAGACTTGGATCAATACACCAGGCTGGATGTCGGAGTAAGTGGAGAATACCTGCTCTTTCTTGGTGGGAATGGTGGTGTTCCTTGGGATCAAAACGGTCATCACACCACCGGCAATATCCAAATCGAGGGACAATGGGGTGACATCCAAGAGTAAGAGATCTTGAACCTTTTCATTACCCTCACCGCTCAAGATAACAGCTTGGATTGCAACACCATAGGCAACGGCTTCATCAGGGTTGATGCTCTTGCAGAGATCTTTACCGTTGAAGAAATCCTGCAACAGTTGGACTTTGGGAATCCTAGTGGAACCACCAACAAGGACAACATCGTGGACCCTGCTCTTATCCATCTTGGCATCCCCCGAACATTTCTCAACTGGTTCTATACACTTTCTGAATAGATCCATATTGAGTTCCTTGAATCTTGCTCGGGTTATGGTAGAGTAAAAGTCGATACCTTGATACAATGAGTCGACTTCGATGGTTGTTTGAGCAGTGGAAGAGAGTTCTTTTCGCCCTCTCGCAAGCAGTCCTCAGCCTCCTAAGGGCTATGGGGTTACCACTAATGTCCTTCTTGTTCTTTCTCTTGAACTCTTGCACAAAATGGTTCACCATTCTGTTATAAAAATCCTCACCCCCAAGGTATCTCCTACAGTGACCTTCACTTCAAAGATACCCTCTTCAATGGTGAGAAGGGAGACATCGAAAGCACCACCACCGAGATCAAAGATCAAGACATTCTTTTCAACGACACTGGTAGCCTTTTTGTCGAGACCATAAGCAATGGCTGCAGCTGTTGGTTCGTTGATAATTCGCATGACATTAAGACCAACAATGACACCAGCATCCTTTGTTGCTTGACCCTGAGAGCCATTGAAGTACGCAGGGACAGTAACCACGACGTTCTTGATTGTAGAACCTAGGAAGGCTTCAGCAATTTCACGCATTTTTATGAGGACCATAGAAGAAATTTCCTCAGCAGCAAATTGCTTCTACTCGCCCCTGTGATTGACAACAATATTGGCTTGTCACCCGGTCCTGAGATGACCTTGAACGACACAATTTAACATCGCTCTGAACAGAGGCATCGCTGAATCTACAACCAATTAACCTCTTAGCATCTGTAGATGATACAATAACACCAGTCTAAAAGATGAGATCAATAAGCAATAAACATTCTCAACAGCTCTGTTTAACACCAAGAGCCAACTGTAAAACAAAAGTAAGACTAAACCCAAAACTTGACGATAAGAAATCTAATATACAAGGAGAAAGTCTCATTCTCCACGGTATAACTTTCCCTAATATACATTAGAATATACCTACAACTATAATCTACGTTATAGTTTTATACATGTTATTCAACTAATGCGATTCCTATGCGAACATTAGCAATCTTAGCTAGTAAACTTCAGAACTCTATTTGTTTAGCTAAACAGAAACTATCCTTAGCATATACGTAAACTGTACAAATCCAGATACAATCAAATACGAGATCTAAACAAAGCAAATAAAAGTGAAGCCTAAATAAAAAAATCAAAACAGAGTCGAAGCTTACCGAAGACTGTGTTAATGGGGTTCATGGTGACTTGGTTCTTTGCTGCGTCTCCGATCAAATGCTCGGTATCAGTGAAGCCAACATAAGAAGGTGTTGTTCTATTACCTTGATCGTTAGCAATGGTCTCGACACGATCATGTTGCCAAACACCAATGCAAGAATAAGTTGTTCCGAGATCAATACCAATTGCTGGACCTTCTCTTTTACTCGCCATTACTAACTAGTGGATGTGTCGACGAAAAGAATATTAAGTTCGAAGAAGAAATGATAAAAAAAATAAACAAACGCTACAAACGAGTTAGGGTTTCAAGTGAAGAAGAAAGAAGCTAGGAGTTTATTTATAGAGAAAATAACCTCAGTGACAGAAAATGACTTATAATATACGATTTTAACCAATTTTTTTTGGATTTGCGAAAATGACCAACAAATTTGCAACGCGAACTCCTATTTCGCAACCAAATTTCTAAATTCGCAACGCGATTATGTAAATCGCAACACGAATTTGTAAATTGCAACGCGAATTTGTAATTCGCAACACAGAAGTCAATTTCGCAAAGCGCGTTTATTTTCGCAACGCGGATTTTATTTTCGAATTCGAAACACAATATTAATTGAGAAACACAAATGTAAACATTATTATCGCAAATTATAACCTAAAACCCTAAATCACAACTCAGTCTCATCTCCATCTCTCACTCTCTACGACGACATCTGTCCCCATCTCCAGCGAAATCCGTCTATCTCCATCTCTCAAAGCAACCCTCACAACCATTCACGGTCATAAATGGAAAATCAGCCACCGAGGGTTAGTTTAATCTCTTATTTTTATTTTGAAATTGTTGTATTATTATTAGATTTTTCTGATATTGATGATAAATTTACTGGTAATTTCAATATATAATCTATAATCATTTCACTTAGATTGCTTAGTAAATTCATTCGGTTGCTGCCAATACTGCTCTGTGAAGTTAATATTTATCTTTGTTTTGTCTTTTTGTTGAAGAAATGCAATTCATTCAAGTTTCAATTTTCTGAAGAATAGTTTTTGAATCTTAAATTCGCAACACGAAAATGAAAATCGCAACGCGAACATGAAAATCGCAACACGATTTTATTTTCGCGTTGTGATTTTCATGTTCGCATTGCGATTTTCATTTTCGCGTTGCGATTTTCATTTTTGCGTTGCAAATTTAAGTTTCAGAAACTACTCTTATTCTGCAAATTGAAACTTGAATGAATTGCATTACTTCAACCAAAAAATAAAGACAAATACTAACTTCACAGTGTTGCGAATTTAAGTTTCAAGAATAAACTACTACTCTTTATGTTGTCCTTAAATCTGCACTAAACCTATATGTTGTCATTTTAAATGTTTACATAAGTGCTTACTTTTGGAATGTTATCTGATGTTTTGTGAACTATGATGGAATAATAACTTGGGTGAATACCGTGCTAGTTTGAAACATATTTGGCTTTGTTTTCACTGTTTAATATCATGTCTGTTTATAGTGTATAATTTGTAGTTTTTGGTATATCTAACTTTGTATATTTTTATTGTTTTTGTAGAAATTTTTTTCGACTGCATTGACCTTAAGGAATAAATTAAGCATAGCCACTAAAATTGCGTCGACGTTTACACCTCTACAAAGAAAATTGTTTGAGGATACTTGCTTCGGGCCATGGCTGAAAGTACAACATCCGGGTGGAGATGCTATGTTGACACATTTGTTTTTTCAGACCATGACTAACGATCTACCCGAGAGGATACAACGTGGTGATGAAGAGATATGGTTTCATTTTCCTCTGGCGTATACTTGTTTTGGGCGGGAAGAGTTTTGCTTAATCACTGGTCTACGCTTTGGACACGATGAAGTAACCCGGTACACTAGTCATATCTCCCGCCCATCATGGTTATCTCGGGTTTTTCCTGATCTGGCAAAGTCGAAGCCGAGTTTACACGTTGACGACTTGAAGAGATTATTTGTTAAAGATGGTTTTACTTGGATGGATGACCTTGATGTTGTCCAAGTATGCCATTTATTACTTTTGCATGCCGGCTTTTTAGGCAAAGAGGGCAGAAAACCTATCTCTGAGGACCTAATATTATTGGTAGAGGACCTAAATGCATGGAACCTGTTTCCGTGAGGTTCATATTTATGGAAAGCTACCTGGAAGAAGTTGTCGTCTGCCTTTGAGGACCGAAAAAGTTTGTGGGACGATGGTTCTAAATACACTTTGACAGGCTTTACTTGGGCCTTTAAGGTAAGAATTTATATATAATGTTTCCAAAATTATAATTAATTATTTAACAATTACTAATGTTTGTGTATTATATTGTTTGTAGATTTGGATATTTGAGGCTTTCCCCAGCATGCGGACATATGCGATAAAAAAATCAAATGATATTCCTAGGGCTATTACCTGGAAGAGGATCCGCATGTTGGATTGGGAAGAGTTACTCCCATATACGACGATGAATGATGTAAGTTAACACACAAATAATATCATATATAAACAAGTTATTACTAGTACACGCTTAACTTTGTTTGAGCTTTTATGTTGTTAGGAGGCCAACTATCCATTACAGAGGCTGACACCCACAGAGGCTGAGCTTGCCACTGATTGGTGGCAAGCTAATAAACGGTTTTTTGATGGGACGGATGATGAGCACCCCCACTTCGAGAGTCATCACCTGATCGGGCCAATTCTACTGCTCGATACCTGGAGCCATCACCTGATCGAGCCTCTTCTCCACCTCCACCATCACATATTCCAATACATCATCGAGCCTCTTCTCCACCATCACCTCATGATAGGTGACCGACAAAGAGGCCACGACATTTATCTCCCTGTTCTCTACCTCCACGGGATGAGTTAGGGGAGTTACGTGATGAGGTCGGTGCTTTGCGTCATGAGGTCGGTACTTTACGTGAAGACAATGGTGCATGACGTGATGAGGTTCGGTCTTTACGTGGTGAGGTGGCTTTTTTACGCGATGGCAATGGTGCGTTACGTGGTGAGGAATCTACTTTAAGTGATGAGGTTGCCGCTCTACGCGAGATTGTTTTATTGTTGCAGAATGAGGTTCATACTTTACGCAATGAGATAAATTTGTTTAATACTATACTAAAAATACAAATAATCTTTTTTCGGCATTATTTATTTATTTATTGATTTATGTATTAATTTATTTTCAGCGGCTTGATAAGGTAGATGCTTTACGTCGAGTTTTTCTTACACGACGGGGTTCACGCATCAGACGTCGTGCACGTGCCATTACGTCTCCGTTCACCCCACTAGTGCCAAAACTCCACAAGAAGAAGCTCGATGCACCTATCATCGTTCAAGAGGCCCCTCTCATCATCGAAGAGGCCCCTCCCACCGTTCAAGAGGCCCCTGTCATCGTTCAAGAGGTCCCGTCTACCGTTCAAGAGCCCGATTCATATGGCGTCATATGTCGACATATTGATAAACCCCCTCCCGTGCCCGATATGATGGATGCGAGTTGGCTTTCGTATGTGTTACCGGCCAGTACCATTCCTCAGCAGGAGAGGGAAACACTACCGGACACAATTACGGATAATACCCTTTGGGCTAAGACCGTAGTTGATTTTTATCTACATGAGTGGAGCAAGGGGTGTTATTCTGCCCTATACAAACTCGACGATGTTATGCATTTGTTTCTTGATCGGTTTTGGTGGGGTATTTTATTAGGGGTTGAAGATAATGGCTATCTTAAAGGGGTGGTAAGTCTTATATTCTTCTTATATTGTAATTTGAATAATTTTTTTTAAAAAATTATTAATAAATTCACTAATATATGCATTTTTTTTTATAAAACAACATATTGATGCATGGGTGTCACGTCTTCTAATAATAAGGAAATTGAGGAAAATAAGAAATACTATATGGACTATTATGTTGACGTCTTTTCACGTAGCTCACTTGAAGGATCCAAGAGATGTTTCATATACGTTGGGTAATGGAAAAGCTAAACTTTATCTTGCGTGGTGGGAGGTCGATAAGGTTAGTATTTATTTTTTGAATATTTTAAAGGTTTTCATAAATTTTATTTGATGTGCGTAATTATTTATTATTACAGGTATTTATCCCTGTTTTGGAACGCCTTCATTGGCTTCTCGTCGAGCTTCAGCTCCCATCCCTGAAGACAATGGTATATGACAGCATGTTGAATTACATACCATTGTCTGATTTGAGAGATATTATTTGTAAGGGATGGAGTGCTAATTTGGCGAAATACTTGGACGCGATTGATTATTGGACTAATTTTGGAAACAAGAAGCCAAAAAAGTTCAAAGTTACAATTATCATAGACGATACCACGCCACAACAAACGGAGGGAGCTAGAGGGGATTGTGGTCCTCTTGTATGCATGTGCTTGGAGCGTTTGACAACAGGAAGTAAACACCTTCTACCTCCCACAGATAGAGATAGAGGTGCAATAGGCTTATGGTTTCGGTATTTTATGGCTCGAGCGATATATGCGAGACGTTGCCTACCTGCATCTACGTGCTGAAAGTTTGCATAAACAATTAGTAAGTTTGAGCAAGTGTTGTTAACATATATACTCTTTGTTGGTTTGAAAATGTTTGGTTAAGTACCTAGAATTCAATAATTTGCTGTTTGTTGGTTTTAGATGTTTAGAAAGTGTTGTTTGAGCAAATGTTTGGTTTCTGCAGGTTATTCCTGACATGAGCTGCGTGAAATTGATGTATTTGCGCATAAACAACTGTCTGTGGTACAGTTTTTTTCCTTGTTTAATTGAATTTTACATTGATTTGTTCTCTTTGTAAAAGTTGATTTGTTGAGGAAATAAGAATTATTTTTTACTTGTTTCATTGATTTGTAAAAGTTGATTTGTTTAAATTCAATCTGCATTATGTTGAAGGCAAAAAAGACTATTGAAGGTACACTTTCGCAACGCGAAAGTCAAATTTGCGTTGTGATTTTCTCGTTGTGATAGTCAAATTCGCATTGCGATAGTCAAATTCGCATTGTGATTTTCGCGTTGTGATAGTCAAATTCGCGTTGCGATTTTCGATTTGCGAATTTAACTTTCGCAACAATCGCAACAAAAAATCGCAACGTGAATTTGACTTTTACGTTGCGAATTCAAGGAAAACACATTAAAAAAGATAACATACAACAATCTGATAAGTGATAACAACTGAACAGATCATAGCAATGTTCAAACTCAAGTTACTAATGAATGTCTAACTGAAAAATGTACGCATTCACACATAAAATACACATAATACAACATTTGCATTTAAAAATCGCCTAAGTTAATAAGTCCCAAAAGGTGAAGCCGGTTGTGATTGGGATTTTGATTTTGATTGCAGTTTTGATTTCCTTTTGCTTGGTAACATATGAGCTTTGGATTTTGATGAGGATCCATATTTTGGTAGAGGAAAAGATAATTGTGATGGCACTAGTGATCCACAGGTCAACCTTGTATGACCACTTTCTTTGCACCGACTACATGTCGATATCCTCCTCTCTTCACCCTTAGACGGTATACGATCGTGATTTTTTGGTCGGCCAGGTAGCCTGTTGTCCAAGACTGGTGGCAAAACTTTTTGGTCACCCATAGCGTATGCGCTTGAATCATCTTGGTTTAGATGAATAGCAACTTTTATAACATGGCCACACGGATAACCAGATGTTTGCCATTTCATACAACTACACGTTTTTGCATTTAGATCGACAAGCCTATTTAAGTTATTATCCAATACTTCAAATAAAGTGTTTGAACATGGTTCAACTCTCCACGACATTGACTTCACAACACGTTTACTGATCTTTTTTTCAGTCCATGGTGTAACACGACGTTCCAATGTTCTTGTAAATTTAAATAAATAATACTTAGTAAAATATATGATAAGTTACGAATTTAAAGAAATAATACTTGCATGGTTTCTTTTCTTGTAGTACCACTGTTGAATAGAGGCTCAAAAAAACTCCATTAACATAGTAATGGGTAATTTCAGGGAATGACGACTTAGAGCGTTGATTGATTATGCACTATTAGACGTCATGAAATCATATCTTGCTCCAAGTTGATGTACTCTTGACCATCTTTCAAACCCGACAAAACACGTTGAGGCAAAACACGTCTTAAACAATTTATATGCTTATTAAAATCCACTTCCCGATAAGCTTTTACAGCCTTCCAGTATGTCCATTTGTGATTTTTTATACCAGCAGACCTTGATTTTAGATTTCTGTACAAATGAACACCACAAAGTCCATGAAAAGCATCTGGGAAACACCTTCTAACAGCGTTGTCAATTGAGTTTGCCCTATCGGATATGATTGTCAGATTGCTAATAGGACCTATGCAATCTTTAAGATACCCCATAAACCATGTCCATGAATCAGAGGTTTCAGATTTGCCAACCTCGTAAACTATTGGCAGTATCCCATTGTTAGCATCCATGGCTACTGCTAATAAGTTTACTCCAAGGTATCGACCTTTCAAATGTGCTCCGTCAACTATAATAACTGGGTGCATGCAAGTAATAAATAAACGAATCTACAAAATAATATACACAAGAAATATAATCATCTAAATGTGAAATGCATGTAACTAACAAAAATGAGTCAACAAAATTATATTGATTTACTAACCGCAGCACCAATGGTGATAAACAACAACTCAAAGCATCCATCTCTATCTGTTTTGATATGAGTTACCGGCCTATGATTTTTCAGCTTTAAATTGTGACAATAAGCCGGCAGATGGGCAAACGATGCTTCTGGAGACCCCCTCAACAATTCCAAGGCATAACATTTGGCTCTCCAAGCTTGAGAATATGAGATACTAATCTTGAACCGAGCATTCATGTCAGTCATAATTTCATGTCCCCGATATACTCTGCCATTCATAAACATTAACTCAGCCAGAAAACCACCCAACACATTTTTGTTTGCCTGTCTATGGTGAGGAAAACTTGGGTTCTTGAACATGTATATTTATCAATAAAAGTCCTAACTTGAAACATTTCGCAATCTTTTATCCTCTTTGCAATCATATATCACGTACAGTTTTTGTCAATCATACACTTTGTTTCGAAACGAGCTTTGCTTGATTTATTAACTTTTTAGTTGATAGCTATCTTCCACACATTTCGTATACAAAGCTATCTTCAAGTCTTCCTTTGTATCAAAACAATCATCTTTCTTGATACGAATAACTTTTGTGTAACAATCAATTATTATCTTTACCAACTCTTCTTCCGGTATCTAAAGTAATTCTGGCATATTCCAGTTATACTCCCGTGGCATTTTCTTCTTTTTCTTTTTCTTCGGGGACTTCTTCTTCTTCTTTTTCTTCTTCAGGGTTATATGAATTACATAATGGATGTTCAACATGTTCATTCACAATCATAACTTCCTCCTCATTATCAACAACAACATCTTCCTCGGCAGCGGCTGTATACTGACTAGTACTCACAATTTTTTCTGTTGGCTCATAATCGTCTAACTGGTCAATACAAAAACCAGAATTTGGTGCTGAAAGTTGATTGTGATTTGGATTAGGAAAAGGTTGTGGGTTTTGAGATTGTGTTTGATATTGTGTTTGGTATTGGAAATGTGGTGAAACAAAATTTTCTTGGTGATGAAATTGCGGTGGAACCATTAGATTTTGAGGTTGATAACAATGTTGTACATTGTGAGCACCATAAACTGGGGTTGAAGAACTTAGTTGATTACTACCCGCTACTGACCCAACTTCACTACTTCTAGGTTCAACAACATACAATGTAACATCATCTTCTTGCGAAACACTAATGTAAGCAATGAATCGTTCAACATATTCATTGTCGATTAACAAATAAACTTTACCTTTTCTCTGATAAGATAGCCTAAATCCACTTAGAGGCTCTAAATTCAATTTCTTTGCAACACGTAACATTAGAGTTTCATAAGTTAACTTTTTTAATGACAGTTTTAGTTGAAGATTCATGGGTAAAGGCACATATTGTAAAACACCATGAACATTCTCCCATGACCCTCTAAAACACAAATCTATCCAAACATGATCAACATTAGATGATTTCATTCTACAAATTGTAAATTAATTTACTAAACAAACGAGCTATAAACTAGATATCAACACTAACTTAGAGAAAAACATACCTTTATTAAGTTGATAGTTGATAATTTGGGAGAGAAATCATTGAAAATTGTATAGAAATAAAATTATGTAAAAAAATAGAGATGGGGAAGGATGTCGTCGGATATAGGAACGGATGTCGCCAGAGAGAGTGATAGATGGAGATGGAATGAGTTGTAATCTAGGGATTTAGGTATGAGTTGCTGCTGCTGCGTAGTTATATACCCAAAAACATTTGTGTTGCGAAACTAAAACCTGTTGCGAAATTAAATTCGTGTTGCGAATTCGAAAATCGAGTTGCGAATTTGAAATTCAGTTGCGAATTTGAAATAGCATTGCGAATTTGACTTCTGTGTTGCGAATTTGACTTTTGTGTTGCGAATTTGAATTCTGTGTTGCGATTTACAAATTCGCGTTGCGATTTTCCAAATTCGCGTTGCAATTTACATATTCGTGTTGCAAATTTGGAAAATCGCAATGCGATTTACATAATCGCGTTGCGAATTTGTTGCGAATTTTCGCAAATCCAAAAAAAGTTGGTTAAAATCGTATATTATAAGGCATTTTCAGTCACTGAGGTTATTTTCTCTTATTTATATAGAGGTTTCCTTGCCTTTGAAAGTTTGAATTCTAGAATGTTCTAATCCCTGTAGTTTAAGAACCGTTAGATGTCGAAAATTATTTGACGTCCCAGAATTTTGTGGCTTTAAGGGTGTAAATTAAATGAATGGGGACGATTCTTATTCAAAGGGAAATTTTCCCCAAAAATCACCCTTTCTCTCTTTATTTCTACGTCATACACCCTTCCATCTTTATTTCCCGATCTAACACCCTTTGCAGAAAGGTACGACCCATGCACCGCGCCTTACGCTGATATGATGCCACGAGGGGTAAGACGCGACCCATGTATGCACCGTGACTTATGCCACGTTGGGTAAGGCACGGTGAATGGGTCGCGCCTTCTACCACGTAGGGGTATGGCGCGGTGCATGGGTCACGCCTTCCTGCAATTATGAAACGCGTTAGAATGGTACGGTGCATGGATCACGTCTTGTATAATTGTATCTGCACTTCTCGGCTTTAAAGCGTTTCCTCTCAGCTATAAATACCCCCTCCCTCATAAACTTTCACACAACAACGGCACAACCGAAAAAATTAATACAAGAATCTTCTCAACCCGAAAATATCACCCGTCAATCCTCTTATCTTTGATTCAGAAGTTCGATCGATATTTCGTTATAAGGTAATTTTTTATAATATTTTTTATAATTATATATGATTATTTGAAAAAAATATTGTACTAATTGTTTTCAATTAATTTTTGTGGTTATAAAATTGGAAAGCGGGATCATACGTCGAAATATTTTTATTGATGTGGTAATAATATAAAATTATATTATTTAAATTATTTACGTTTAAGTGTAAAAAATTTATTGTGTTATATTTTAATTCATATATTATTTATTTAATTATGTTTGTTTCAGGTTTTTTTTATAGATATAAGATTGTCTCACTTTCAAACTCTAAGAATTGCGCGAATTTCAACTATTGTTTATTATTATGGAGAAATTCGGGAAGATGAAACTGGCGTTGTTTTCGTATCAAATCATTATGTTAAAATATCCTTCAAGAGAAACATAACTCTTAGGAGCTGATAACGAAGATTTCAAGGAAGGTTCATGTTGGAAGTACTAAAAGAATGTCGTCACTTCAGTACAGATTTCCAACATCATTGCTTCCGTTAACTTATATAGCGTTCGAATTATCGAACAATGATGATGTTGAAATGATTGTTGATTCTCAAAATAATTATTCAGACGCCGATACGAAGATGTATGCAAAGTTTGTTGAAGTGCGTGTTGTTCGGGGCCTGTCATTAAGCTCCTACTATGGGCTGACTGAACAAGTTGACAGCCCGACTATAGTAATATATAATGATTTTAATGCCATAATGAGAAATCCGCATCATGATGTCGTCCCATCAACTTCAATGGGGAGATATTCATCAGCAACTCCTTACGATCTGTACCGAGATGGGTCCATGAACAATCTGTATGGCAACATCACGTCCAGTTCAATGGGAAGGCATTCACCAGCCAATTTATTTGACCTTAATATGGAGATGCTCTTGACGCAACAATCTATGCAGTTTCCATTTGACACAATGGCTTCAAGCTCTAAGGGAGGCATTCGACTGCGAGCTTTTTCGATCTCAATGTCGATATGCCTTCTAGTTCAAGGGGAAGGCAAGCAAGTAGTAGGTTCTTCGACCTAAAATGTGGAGAGCATGGAGGAACCATCATCTCCACTAAAAGAACCGCTTCGTGAGCCAGGTGCGGATGGTGCTGAGACTGGACCATTCATTCACCTAGAATCACTGTAATTCAACTCTGATGATGATGATGATGATGTAGATGAAGTTCCCTCAAATGTGGCACAAATTGAACCTTCTGCACACATGTATGAAGTTGACTATGGTGCAATGTATGTGTCAGAATTTACGGATATACCTAATCTCGGTAGCTATGGATTTTACTCATGTCATGGAGTTTTCAAGAAAAGAAGAAGCGATGATGGCTATAAAAAATTACAATATATGTAATTATGTTCAATCTATAGTCGATCGCTCCATGACATAAAAATATGTATGCCACTATGTCCGATGTGAAAACGGATGCAATTGGATGGTTCGCGTATCGAAGAGGAAGAGGAAAAATAATATATGGGAACTAACGGTATACAACGGTCCTCACACATGTTGTACTAGAGGGATCAACCAAGATCATCCCAACTTGGACTCTGAAGTGATCTGCCAAGCCATCATGCCCATGGTAAAAGAAAGCTCCCATATAACTATTGTTGTGTTGATTTCAGCTATACAATCGCAGTATGGGTATTCCGTCTCATACAAAAAAGCATAGAAGGCAAAACAGAATGCCATTAAAAAACTTCACGGCAATGGGATGCATCTTACAACGAACTTTCAAGTTGGTTTAGGGTGGTGCGGAGGTTGAATCTTGGGACAATTGTGGACTTCAAAACCTTCCATACATACTATAATGATCGAGTTTTTCGCGATCGATGTCAATTCTACCGGTTTTTTTGGACTTACCCACAGTGCATTAATGCTATCAAATACTGCAAGCATATAATCCAGATCAACGAGACTTTCTTCTATGGAAAATACAAGCAAGTTTTACTATTGGCAGTTGTCCAAGATTGTAATCGCAACATTCTTCAAGTTGCTTTTTCTCTTGTTGAAGGAGAAAATACAGATTTTTGGGCTTTTTTTCGAAACTTAATGCTCACATGTTATCACGAGGGAAAAAATCTGTGTCATTTCAGATCACGGAGCTGGGATCAAAGCAGTAATGGAGTCTTTGGGTCCAATGTGGCAACCACCATTTGTCCAACATAGGTATTGTATCTGACACATTGATGCGAAATACCATGGAAGGTTCAAGAAGAATGATGATCGCCAATTACTTGTACGTATGGGTAAGTGAAGCTGCTGTAGTTTTTTTTCTTTCGATCATTTTCATTTTTCAAAGAAACAAAGTTAGTAAGTTGTACATTTTATGCTCAGGTTACTAACTACTACCTCAAACATTTGAATCCATGCTTCAAGATTTACGGGCAAAGAATGAGGAATGATACAATTACATCAGCCTCATCGATAAAGAAATGTGGACAAACGCATATGATGGTGGATATCGATATAGACACATGACGACCAACTTGGCTGAGGCAATCAATTCGACCTTAAAGAGTACACGTCACTTACTTGTAGCGGCTTTAGTAAAAACTACATATTTTCGTCTGGAGGCACTTTTTGCGAAGCTCGGGGTACAAGCTCAAACATGGATGTAAGATGGTCATGTCTATCACCCTAGATTAGTTACAAATCTACAAAAAAAAAATTATTGCATCAAATGGAATGTCTGTAACAAGCTTCTCTAGAACGCATGAATTGTTTTGTGTTACAGAGTTGTCGCGACCTCTTCAAGGGATTGAAGTTGTGTTTTTAAGAGTAAATCTTCGGGACAGATTGTGCGACTGCGGTTTTTTCAAGCTCTGAAGTATCCATGCTCTCATGTGATAACAGTTTGCTTGCATACCCATCAAGACTATTACCGTTTTGTGGATCCCGTATACCTACTATCAGAAGTGTTTAAGGTATACGAATTTGAGAATGTTCTGGTGGTGCAGTTGACGACGAACCGGAAACACCTGCTCTTCGTCCACGAGTCGGGGGATGATGGGGTTGTGACGGTACACGTCTCTGTCGACATCGATGAATGCTCCATCCTCGTGCATCATCGGAAAGCAGAAACAGTTTCCCATTATTGTTGAACCACTCATAATAATCATTTGCAACCGTCAAGTCGTCAACTTAAATGGGCTCTCTATGGGGAATGCGTTGATGTCGATCCTCCCACATCATGACCCACTCATAATGCTTCACTCACAAGGAAAAATCGAAGGAGGAAACTCCAATAGGAAGCCTCCCATGAAAAATAAGGACCGCGAGATCAACAATGTCAACACCTACAACGCTAAAAATGGTGTTACGATCTCAAGTTCAAAAACCAATGCAGCTGTACCATTCGGTACTTCTAACCAAACTCAGAGAGAACTAATGAAGGAAGGGGAAGGGGAGCAGTTCGATCCCATTCCCATGACGTATAAAGAGTTATATAAACAACTCTTCGACACTCACGTGGTGTCACCCTACCCAATGGATCCGATAAAGCCCCCGTATCCGAAATGGTTTGACGAGAACGCCCACTGTGAATATCATGGTGGTGTGCAGGGGCATTCAATCGAAAATTGTCTTGCATTCAAGAGGCTTGTACAACAAATGCAGAACAAAAACTGGATCCATTTCAACTCTAGAACACCGAACGTCGCCCAGAATCCCTTGCCCAATCATCAGGAGATAGGAATCAACGCAATCACCACCGAGAATGGCAAAAGAATCAAAACTTGTGTTTCGGAAGTTAAAGCTCCTTTGGCTTGGGTATGAAGCCAAATGGTAAAGGCGGGGCTTCTTACACACCATTCACGTATAACAAGGATTGAAGTTGGTAACCATTGTTGTCACTACAACAAAGAGGGGCATAATGTGCAAGAGTGCCTAGAATTCAGATCGATAGTCCAGCTCATGATGGACCGGAAGGAGCTGGAATTTTACGAAGAAATTCAAGATTCTTTGGAAGCGGAGGTTTGTGCTACTGGAGAATCATCAGATAAAAGATTCGGTAGGGGTAGTCCTTTGATAATTATCCCTAAGGCAAAGATGACAATAACAACACAAGCCAAGGTGGTGATCACAATACCTCGGCCTTTTCAATATAAAGACAATCGACAAGTGTCATGGAAGTACGAATGCCAGGTGAGTACTTCCAAAGGATGTGATAACAATGTGGGGCAGAGACCACTTGAACCATTTAAAGAATATGTGCTAGTTGTCAATGAACCTACAAAGGAGGAAGAAGCTAAAGAGTTCCTCAAGATCTTGAAGCACAGCGAGTACAACATTGTAGAACATCTCTACAGCTTACCTACGCGTACTTTAATGCTAACACTATTTTTAAACTCGGAGACACGTCGAGAAGCACTGTTGAAAGTCCTTAATCAAACGTTCGTGCCACAAGACATACCAGTCAGCAAGATGGATCGACTGGTGAACAATATTCAAGCTGATAATCTTATCTCGTTTTCAGATGATGAGATTCTATCAAGAGGAAGAGGCCGAACAAAGGCACTGCATATCACTACGTATTACAAGGGGAACGCTTTACTGAGTGTATTGATTGAAAATGGCTCGACCCTGAACGTGATGCCTTTGGTGACATTGAAAAGATTGCCAATAGATACCTCTCATATGAGAGCCTGTCAGAACGTGGTCTGAGCATTTGACAGGATCAAAAGAGATGTAGTCGGTAAGATCGAGGTACCGTTGACCATCGGACCAGCCACCTATGATGTTGAGTTCCTTGTGATGGATATCATGTCGTCCTATAGCTGTCTTTTGGGAATGCCATGGATTCATCAAGCAGGTGCAGTAACCTCCACGCTGCACCAAAAAGTTAAATTTATTATTGGTAGGGCCTTAGTAATTATCAATGCTGAGGAGGATATCGTGGCAAGTGTGATCACGGAGACCCCATACATCGAAGTAGATGAGGAAGCTGTGGAGTACTCATTCCGCTCCGTAGAATTCGTGAATGCCACATTCGTGGTAGAAGGAAAAAGGATTCCTAAACCCCGACTCTCCCAGTGCACCAAGATAGAGATCAAGCAAATCTTGGGACGAGGCGCCCAGATCGAAAGAGAGTTTAGGAAGTTGCTACAATGAAGGATCAATCCAGTCCTCCCTATTTTGAAATTAGATCAGTTTAGGCTCGGTTTTCATCCTAGTTACCATGAAAAGAGTAAGGAAGTCCAGAAGAACCGAGAAAGAAGACTAGCCATGTTAACTGGAGGTAAACTTCAATGGGAACCCATGGTATTCCCGCCTCTTTATAATACATTCAAGTCGGGTGTTTATGTGTTCAAGACCACCTCATCCGATCTAGAAACGGCTCTGGAAGATCTGAACATCAATGTCGTGACCATAGAAGATGTTGACAACGAATATAGATCCGGAATATGCCTTCTGCCACCTGGGTTCGTGCCTAGCAGTTGGTCAGTGGAAGAACTACCTGTGGTTTACAAGAATCTTTCAGAGTAATATTCGAACTATCCCATTTTGCCTATACCCAGGGCAATAGGTGATCTTTTGTAAGGGTGAATAAACATTTGGTTTAATTTCAATAAAGGATGCATTTTTTTTTCTATGTCCATGGCAAACAAATTTTCTTTCATTTATTTTTGAATCCATTGTCTATTTTCTTCATTTCAATACTTCATTTCCATTTTTCTTTCAAATTTGATTCTTGACTGTTTCATATGGGTTATTACCTCTCACACATACATGTTTTTCTCTCCTTTCAGGTCCCTAGACGATGATGATGTAGGCACTGATGGTTCTGATCCGGAGGTGGATTTTGAATCGGCTATTTATCTTGAGGAATTCAACGAATACGAAAATGAAGAGGAGTGCAACTTGCCCACTGAATTGTTGAGAATGGTAGAAAGAGAAAAAAGCAAATACTACCACATGAGGAGGCGATCGAAATCTTGAATCTGGGTACTAAAAATGACAAAAAAAGAGGTTAAGATCGGCACAACTCTATCGGTTGAAGCAAGATAAAACCTGATAGTCTTACTTCAGGAGTACAAAGATGTGTTCGCTTGGTCGTATCAAGACATACCGGGACTAGACACAGATATGGTAGTTCATAAACTGCCAATTAAGCCAGAATGCAAACCCGTGCAACAGAAACTGAGAAGGATGCGACCAGAAATGCTCCTTAAGATCAAAGAAGAGGTCAAAAAGTAATTTTATGTCGGTTTTCTTCAAGTGGCCAAGTATCCGGAGTAGGTGGCCAACATAGTGCCTGTTCCGAAGAAAGACGGGAAGGTTCACATGTGCATCGATTACTAGGACCTTAACAAGGCGAGCCCTAAAGACAATTTTCCTCTACCTCACATTGACACGTTGGTAGACAATAGAGTCAGGAATGATTTCTTTTAATTCATAGATGGATTTTCGGGATATAACCAGATTAAGATGCATCCTGAAGACATGGAGAAAACCACGTTCATCATAATATGGGGAACCTACTGCTACAAGGTGATGCCCTTCAGACTGAAGAATGTTGGGGTAACATATCAAAGAGCTATAGTGACTGTATTCCATGACATGATGCACAAAGAGATAGAATTTTATGTCGACGACATGATTGTCAAGGCACAAACAAAAAATGAACATGTTGAGAATCTGGGGAAGCTCTTCCCGAAATTGAGAAAGTTCCAACTGAGATTGAACCCTAGCAAGTACACCTTCGGGGTAACATCTGGAAAACTATTAGGCTTTGTAGTCAGCAGAAAAGGCATTGTAACATCCTCAATACCGGGTTAGTGATAAAATTGTAAAGTTTCAGAATTTGATGACTAAAGTAGAAGAATGAAATAATTCAATGATTATTTGAATATATATTGAAGGTTATTTAGTAATTATTAAAGGAAATTAAGGGTTAAATGGTCATTTGATCATTCAAGGAATTATATACACGTGAAAAGGGGAGAGAACTCTCCAGAGTGCTCTTCTCCTTTCTTCTTCTTCATACGTGGGAGAGCAAGCCAAAGGTAAGTTTCTTTGTTTGTAAATGAATTGTTGATTTTAAGGTTGGGTTTTGATTATTAGATGATAACTAAGCTTAAGGAAAGCTTAAATCATCTTAAAAACAAAGGATGGAGGGGTTAAGAGAGATTAAAGATTTGGAGTTTTTATATGAAATTTTGGAAAGGAATTGATAAGTAGAATTTGAAGTTAAATTTGACTTGTCAATAGTTAAATTAAGAGATTTGGAGTGATATAATTGGATTTAGAACATATAGAAAATTTGGTATGATTTTTGAATCTCATATGGAAGATAGGATTTTGAGGTTTAAGATGAAATAAATGAATATAGATTGGTTTAAGTATGTGTACTAGAGTTAAGAATGAAAAAGGGGATGATATATGAAGTGTTTGAGAGAAATGAAGTAATTTTCGGGTTGAAATATGATTTCTGGGCAAGGGGAATCGGTACCCATTCAAGGGGAACCGATACCCCTTCAAACGACAGAATTCCAGAATGCCAGAGGGGAACCGATACCCCCACAGGAGGGAACCGATTCCCCCTAAAGGAAAATGTTAATATTGGTTTAATAAGTTCGTTTAAGTTCCTAGTATCCAATTAAAAGGTGTAGGTATCTAATAATTGTCTTAAAATGTATAATTATGTAGATTCAGAGCCTAAACGAGTTCCGGAATCATTGACAAGTAAGATCGATAAAAAGGGAATATAAGAGATTGAAATGGACTAGTGAGGCCAGGTGAGTGCATATTAATTCATTTATGGTGCTAAATGGAAACAAGACTTGTGACAAGTCTATTTCCTATGTTTAATGCATGAATATATGATTATATGTATATGCATGACATAAATTGTATGTATGCATGATTATATGTGTTAACATGCTTTTGAATGAATGATATGAAAAGTGAGATAAACAAAGTATGGTTGATATAGGGTAATATAAGAATAGCTCATAAGGTTATATGCATAGGTAATATAAGTTATAAGATGAGAATATATAGGAATATCAAATAAGTTATGAGATAAGTTATGTGACATGATCTATATATATGAGTTTATGTGATATAAAAGTGTATAAGTGAAATAACATGATAGGTGATAAAACCGTAAGCCTATATGATTATGTGTTATATATTACATGATATGACATGCAAGTTATATGAACAAATAAGAAATGGTATAAGTCATATGAAACGATCTACGTGAATACATGCACTTGTGATATATGTGATATGAAATATATATGTGAAAACAAGTATATGTTATGAGATAAGACCCATGACTATAAGCTACGTGAAAGTGTTCTAGGTGTTTCTATATGTTATATGAAGTATATGATTTTAGGTGAATAAGATATGATAAGTATGTTTACCTGAATAAATGTGATTGGGTGAGAAATGATAGAAATTATCTGAAAACATGATATATGTGACATGTGAATTATATGGAAATGATCTACGTGTAAGTGAACTATGTGACTATGTGATGATATGAAAAGAAGCTATGCGATACGTGATATGTGAAAGTGAATTACAAGTTTATGTGAATATTTGAAAAGAAATTAATGATAACGCCCATGTTATGTGTCATGAGAGCTAGGGGTATAGTTGGCATGCCAAGAGTCGAGGATTTACCTATGTCTTTCGAGACATATGGAAAGTTTACCTAGGTTCTTCGGGACCTATGGACAGTTTACCGAGGATCTTTATGACCACTGGACAGTTACCGAGGATCTTTATGACCTCTGGACAGTTACCGAGGATCTTTATGACCTCTGGACAGTTACCAGGGTCTTTGTGACCTCTGGATAGGTCCTTCGGGACATTTATATGAGCTGTGGTGACAGCATAGTGGTGCACAACCTCAATAGACTCACATATCTACAGTTCTCACAGGTGCACATGGGCTAATAAGAGATAACATGGAATGTACTGTATATGATATATGTGTGTTAGTGATTATTGTATATGCTATAAGATATATGATATGAGCTTAATTGATTATATGAACAAGAGAATAGAAATATGAAAGGTGATAATATGATAATGATAGGAAAGAAGATAATTATATGTATGCGTGGATATGTATATATATATATATATATATATATATATATATATATATATATATATATATATATATATGAAAGGTGCATAATAGGAATCATTACATGTATATGTGGGTATGATGCTTGTATGTGATATGTTAGTAGAAATTGTTCAAGCATGATTACGAGTTAGAGTTTTATTATATGTTTTATGCCTCACTAAGTCAACGACTTAGCGTGTGATTGTTTCACACGTAGGTTACAGAAGTGAGAAGAGTAAAGAGCTAAGAGGAGCAAGACAGGTCAGTTCTCCTTACCCAATTGTCAGATCAGAAAATATATGTACTGTATATAGAGTGTAGTTGGCATGTAGTCTAAAGACATAAATTGTATGAACTCTGATATATATTTTGTAAACGTTTTGAATAAGTTAAATGTTATCAAAGTTTTTAAATTACTCACTATTTTATACGAATAAATGTTTGAAAAGTCAATGAGACACTTCGGACTCGTATCCGGATCGGATACGGGTTGGGGGTGTTACATTTAATGGTATCAGAGCTACGGTTTAGCCGATTCTAGGCTAAAAACGAAGTCGAAAGTGTTTTAAAAAGTGTACATGCCAACACAAAGTGAGAAAAAAAATATATTTCTGATCTGATAGGATAAGGAGTGTGTTGTCTTGTTAATAGAGTTAAATTGTTATGTTATATAAGATAAGTGAATACTAAGAATGATTTATGAAATATATATATATGTTTATATGATATGATGGATGACATGTGAACATATGTGTCGTAACCGTCTTTCGGTTGGGCCCCGGAATTGGGCTTCGACTTAGGAAAATGGATTGGAGTCGCCACCGATTATTTATTTAAAAAAAATAGGTTAATCGGATACCTTATATCTTACCTGATCTGCGTCTTACCAAAGATATGTCGGATTCGGGAGTCGGTTACGGTCAAGGAAGGATTAGCACCCTTGAACCGCCCTTTCGGTACTACGTAATTTCCAGTTGTTTTTAATTAAGAAAATCGAAAGTTAAAATTTAAAGGTAACATATGATCCAAAATTACTTACCTCCAATCAATTTGAAAGAGTACCCTTAAAAAGTCGAGAAACGCGTTAAAGGAAAAAGGAAATAAGAGTAAATGAAATAAAGAAAATAGAAGGGAAAAAATAAAAAAATGATGAAAAACTAAAAGAGGAATAAAAATATATAATTATTAAGTGCAAAATAATAATAATGATAATAAGTAGTAAAAAAAAACGCAATCACACCAAAAGAAAGTAAAAAAAGAAAGTCAAGGTTTGGTGAAGTATAACTGTCGGGAAGGAAAAAGACGATAAGGGGTAGGACCGTAGTTAATAAATGAGTGTGATGTATCCCTTTTATTGCTCCTGAATTGTTTACAATAGCTTCAAAACAATCTATTTGCTCGTATTTTTTTCTGGTAATTTCGTATGCCCATCGTGTGTTACAATAGTGAGTTACAATGGCTATTTATAGTGCTTGTGGATCCTATCTTTAGGAGTTTAAATCATAGTAGAACTCTATCCTATTTTTTGAATCCTAGCAAAATTCTATCCTATCTTTAGGAGTTTGAATTCTAGTAGGACGAAAATGTGTGTTGACAGCTGCCCCTCTTTGCCCATAGTCATGTAACGGGGATAGGGCAAAGATTAAAAGACACACTTTTCGTTCGGTGGAGTTGAAAATTGACTCTGATGTTTCAATAACTCCCTGTCGAATTAAGTTACGGATGACTCCTCCGTCGTGAAGCCGAGTTCATCTTGGAATGATATGAAATTGAAGCCGTAGTTCGGAATTTGAATCAGAACGTGGCTTCTCATTGCCCTTCGGTCTTCTTCTCGGTTTAAAGACCTTGGATCGGAATCGAACTCAAAAATCTTCATTGACATATAGCTTTTGTTTGAAAATGGTTGCTTGTCACTAAGGTACGGTTAACCCAGGTCCTCTTCTCGACTTGAAAACATCGACTGCAACCGGAAAGTAGTGCGATTGATATGTCATCGAGCTGAATGGAATCGAACTCGACAATTTTGATGGCAGATAACCCTTCTAGCATTGAGTTATGCTGTAAATGATGTGCCTTGGAGCTGAGCGTAGTCGAACTCGAAGGTCTTTGTTGACATATACTCCCTTTTTGAGTTGGATATCCTTCGCCGTGAAGTTGAAATCCAATCTAAAGATGGATGATGCTTGTGTGCACGATTCCCTTCGTCGTGAAGTTGAGCCTGAAATTGGATATCCTTCGTCGTGAAGTTGAAATCCAAGTAAGTAGCATTGTTCAGAGTCCAATATCCTCCGTCGTGAAGTTGAAATTGAATCTGAATGAAATTTTATTGACAAGCAGCGGTCCCTTCGTCGTGAAGTTGAACTTGCGTTGTCTGGAGTCCAATATCCTTCGTTGTGAAGTTGAAATTGGCTCTGAGATTGGGAAGTTGTTGTTGACAAGCAGCGGTCCCTTCGTCGTGAAGTTGAACTTGCATTGTCTGGAGTCCAATATCCTTCGTTGTGAAGTTGAAATTGGCTCTGCGATTGGAAAGTTGTTGTTGACAAGCAGCGGTCCCTTCATCGTGAAGTTGAACTTGCGTTGTCTGAAGTCCAATATCCTTCGTTGTGAAGTTGAAATTGGCTCTGAAATTGAGAAGTTGTTGTTGACAAGCAGCGGTCCCTTCGTCGTGAAGTTGAACTTGCGTTATCTCGAGTGCCACGATATCCTCCGTCGTGGAGTTGAAATCGCGGATGGCCCCTTCGTTGTGAAGTTGAGCCTTGACTTGAATATCTTTCGTCGTGAAGTTGAAATCCAAGTATTGTATGTTGCGGGTGGACACAATTTCCTTCGCCGTGAAGTTGAAACCGTGGAGACCCCTTTATTGTGAAGTTTGACTTCGAGCTAGATATCCTTCGTCGTGAAGTTGAAATCCACTCTCGAGCAAATTGTGTCGCTTTGAGTTCAATATCCTTCGCCACGAAGTTGAAATTGACTCTAGCTAAAACCTGAAAAAGTTATGCATATATGTGATGCTATGGATGCAATGCTCTTAGGTGTGCCTAAAATGCATATGCAACATATGTTATCTTGGGGCTCTGGAGAGAAATCTCGATCTCCAGTTGCCTGTCTGGAAACTTGATTCTTGAATCTTCAAATTTTGATCCCTGATCTTGAATTCTTCAAATGTTCAAATCTGATGTGCACATTCTATTTTTGATTTGAGAAATGCTTCTCGACCATCTCAAGTATGTGCCTGAGCTGAGTGTAACGGTTCAGATGATGCTTTAAGAGAAGTTGTCTTGAAAGAGATAGAATTCGTTTCAAGGGAAACGATCTCAAAGATATCTGTTGTTTCATGAGAAACGGTCTCAAGGGAAACAAAATTATGTTTTAAGGGAAATAAATTTGAAGATTTTGGGTTTCAAGAGTAACTGTCTCAAGGGAGATAAAATTTGTTTTAGGGGAAATAAATTCAAAGGTTTTGTTTCAAGGGAAACTGTCTCAAGATAGACGAAAATTGTTTCAAGAGAAACTGTCTCAAGAGAGACAAAACTTAGTTCCAAAAGAAACTGTCTCAAGGGAGACGGAATTTGTTTCAAATAAAACATATTCAAATATTTTATTTCAAGGGAAACTGTCTCAAGAGAGACAAAATTTATTTCAAGGGAAACTGTCTCAAGATAGACGAAATTTGTTTCAAGAGAAACTGTCTCAAGAGAGACAAAATTTGTTTCAAGGGAAACTGTCTCAAGAGAGACAAAACTCTTCTAGTGAAAACGGTCTCAAGCGAGACAAATCTTGTTTTAAGAAAAACAATCATGAGTGAAATAAATCTTCTTTCGAGTAAAACAGTCCCAAGTGAGACAAAGTCTGTTTTAAAAAAGCAATCTCAAGTGAGATAATCATCTGCATTAAATGAGACTGTCTCAAGCGAGACATAATTTATATTGGAAATGTCGAATTTGAAAATGAATATCGATCTTTCTGTCTGTCGAGTTGGTTGAAGTGTAGTTTCTTGCTGCTGAGCTAAGCAACCGACATCAATCTGTAAAGGTGCTTTTGAATCGAGTATCCTTCGTCTTGAAGTCGAACTTGACTCTAAAGCTGTAAAATTTATGTACGTGGAAAGAAAATGATAGATATGACGCTCTAAAATGTATGCATAAGATGCATGTAACATGAATTGGTTATATTTTATCTCCTGAAAAAGGTCTGATAATTCGCATTAGGATGTTGAATCCCCAAAGATGCCTCAATATCCAAAAATGCCCCAATATTTGATGTTGAATCTTCAAAGATACCCCAAATGTTCCTCATTTCTTCTTCATCATTGATTCTAAGCATGAGCTTTGTGTTTGAGAGTCACATGCCATTTACCAAGATCCACTCTAGAGAGACTGTCTTGTTTGAAAAAAAATGTTTTTCTTTCTCTTTTATTTTCAAAGTCATGAAAATATCAATTAAAAGAGTTTCAAAAAATGTTTAATCTCAAGTTTTAAAAATATTGCCCCTATCACGGTTTTACAATTGAGACGAATCATAAAACTAGAGTTCATCGGATATCAAAGAATTAATTACAATGTTAATCCTTCAATAAATTATAGCTATTTGACAACTGCCAAGATCCAAGCTATCTTTGGGAGATAGTCAAGTAAGGAAAGGATAAAAAGTCTCAGGTTATTGTGTTTGGTCAAAGGTTTGGCATTTGATGCTCAAAGGTTTGACATTGGATGCTCAAAAGATTGATGGGGTAGCTTGCATGCTCCTCTGCTGGAAGTGTTCCCTGACTCCCAACCTTTGTTGTCACACTCGGATTGTGCAATGCCTTATCAAGAAATTTACGTGATCGCCTCAGTTGCACAATTTTTATATTCGAGCTGCCTTTTCAGGTTTTCAACTCGAACCCTCCTTTGGTTTCAAGACGTTATTCAGGATTTACGTCTTGAACCCCCCTTTGCTATTTTTTCTACCATGCATTAATTACATTGTTTTTTTGCAAACAAAGATTAATCCTGATGGGCGGGATGAAATCTGAAGATAGTCTCTTCTGTTTAGAAATCTATGTATGATTAGAAGGGACTTTTAAGGCACGTAATGTAGGCCAAGGCTCATGGTTATGAAATAAAAGGATAAATAGGCCCAAACAAGTGTTTCAGGGTGTTGAACCAAGGATCAATGCATTATGATGCTTTCAATCCTGTCTTGCTCAATTTGGATCTGCTCATATGTGTTTCTCTGGATTTTCTCTGGATGTTCCATGATCTTCGAGTGAAGTGATTCAGAGATTCGAGAATGATTGTGCTTGATCAATCTCATAGTTTGAAGCTTGATGTGCCATTTGTCTTTAGGGAATCTTTGCATGTGCTTTTTGTCCCTTTTTCTTTTTGATTTTTGCTCTTTTTTCCTTTTGTTCTTGTTTCTCTTTTTCTTTGTTTTTTTTTTGCTTCTTTTCTTTTTTGTTCTTGATTGGATCTTCGCACTTGCCATTTGGTTCACCTTTTGGTGTCTCCTTTTGATTGATGTCTTCACTCATGTGAGCAGATTTCTTCCACCTTGCCCCCCAATGTGGAGGGTGATCCTTGGTTAGGGTTGAATCAGAAGAAAAATACTACAGGCTCAAAAGGGGACACAAGGGATATATATTTTCTCCTGTTGTAAAGGGATAAAGAAAGAAAGCCGTTCATCATTTCATACATGGAAGTCCTCACAGAAGAGGTATCCCCAGGGGGATAGATTTTCAGGATTAATTTCATTCACATGAAAACAGTGTAGTTAATGCGTGATAGAATTATTTCGAATGAATTATTTTTTTTGCTCCTTGCTCCCAACATGTCTCAATGTTCAGGCTCCTGGCGAGATGCCCCAAACTGTATCTTGGAAGAATGCTCATGTTCAAATGAACAACTCAATGCCTTGGGTTTTAATGGTAAAAAAGGTTAATTTTGAGTCTAAAAAGACAGTTGTGTGATCTTATTGACTCAAAGAAAGGTGTGGGTGTATCAAAAAGATAAAGGTAATGTTCAAGAATTTCAAATGGAGGTAATGTCAAAATTTGGTTTTTTGATAATGACAATGAGTTATTTTGGGTAAAGAATCAAGGTGTTTTATTCTAGGGTTTGAGACAGGGTAAGAAAGGTCTAATCTTGTCATATGTCAAAAATCTATAATTCTTGAAGAATTAAAAGAATCCTCAATTCATTTAATATTCAAAGAACTAAAGATTAAAATTTGTTCAATTGCTCCACCTTAGAAAGTAACATGAATTCAATCGTTTAAAAGATGTGTTCAAACAAAATAATCCTCTAAGTGCAAATGGTATATGCCATGCCCCTTCTTCGGCAAGCGCCTTACAGTTTTCAGAAGAATGTTTGGGAATCCTTATGTGGCAACAACTTCAACATCGTAGCCCTTAGGAGATGGGTACTCTTTTCTCAGATCATCCTGGTAGGCTTAGTCCTACAATCAGCTGATCCAGCTCCCCTGTACTGATTTCAGTTTTTCTTTAATTGTTAAAATTTGGCTTTCATGTGGTGTAATGTGGTTAAGACCACTTCATCGAATCCTCCGTGACTTAATTTCATGTTTATGAAAATGCTTAAAAATGTAGATGAAGATGCAAAAATGCAAGAATGCATAAAATGTTCGAGGCATTGATCCAAGAAATGTGCCTGTTATTATGAATAATCCTTATTGGGGACAAAAATGTTTTATCTTTTAAGAGACAAAAATATCCTGACAGCTTCTGACATGTTGACTAATCTTCTGCTTTCGTCTTTCACCGGTTGAATACCTGTCGAACCGCTCCGACCTCTCTGGATGAACCGTGAAAATGTTGAGTTGTTTTTCGTACTGGTCCAAGAAGTCTCGAATGATCGCATCTCGAGCATTTACTTTTGTTGAGCCTGTTCCCAACGAATTCGTCATTGGAGCCCTTAATTGATAGGAACTATGTGAAGTTCATTAATCTGTTTCTTGAATTCGCCAGCAATGGTCTCCAATTTCAGCTATCATTTTGCCATTGTCGTGTTCAAAGGGACTTCCAAGATACATAACCTTCATCCTGCCCCTGCAACCTCTGCCAGTCAGTTCTTCAAAGATAAGCTTTCATTGTGCTTGATGTAGACCCGGTTCATTCTGAGTCCTTTATAATGCAGCAGAGTGATATACTCTTCAATTGTGGGCACCACGTCTTCTGGATTGAATGTGACACATAGTCGCCTTGTAGACTATCCTCTGTATTTTCATCTCTTGTATTACAACACCTTTGTCCATGGATTCAGATTATTCGAGTTTTAACAAACACGTTTTAGTGGATCAATGACCTCTTTTGAATGATGCAAGTGATGAAAATAAAATAAAATAAAAGAAAGATGAAAAGAGTTAGTGAGGTGAAAAATAATAAAAAATGATCATAAAAATGAAAGTCCTACCCCACATGATATCTACCTCACATGCTTATTATTCCTACCTGAACATGATCTCTATCCCGCAAGTTGATTTTGAACAAGTCTTAACCGCATAAATTTATAGTTCACATGCTTTTAACAGAAAGTAAAGTAGGAAACAAAGCAGCCTAGGGTTTGGAATGAGATTTTGGGGTGGGCTCTAATTCTCCATGGTCTCTCGGTTTAGGTGCTAAAAAATGGTACCCGAGTTCTCCTTGCTGGTGCCCCCTTGGGCTTGCCAGACCCTTAGTCCTAAACCCATCACAGGCTTGTGTGGACTAAGTTAAACTCGAGAGGAAACATTCCCTTATGCCCATACGGAGAATAAATTCACACGAAGGCATAAGGTATATGAATCCCGAAGGTTACTTGCTAGGCCCATACGGAGAATAAATTCACACGAAGGCGTCGCTTTCACCCCCACTTAAATAGGGTTCGGAGCTCGGGTATAGAGCCTTTAGATGAAAAATATTTAAGGGCTGAAATCATTAAAAAACGGTCAGTACAACTATTTACTTCGAAAATATAATCAAAAGTAAGCAATAAGGATCGAAATGTTACCTTAAAATTTAAACTTACCTTTTTCGTTAAAAAGACAACTGGAAATTACCTTAGCCTGACTCACTTACCTGTGTCCCCAGCGGAGTCGCCAAGCTGTCGCAACCATCTTTCGGTTGGGCCCCGGAATTGGGCTTCGACTTAGGAAAATGGATTGGAGTCGCCACCGATTATTTATTTAAAAAAAATAGGTTAATCGGATACCTTATATCTTACCTGATCTGCGTCTTACCAAAGATATGTCGGATTCGGGAGTCGGTTACGGTCAAGGAAGGATTAGCACCCTTGAACCGCCCTTTCGGTACTACGTAATTTCCAGTTGTTTTTAATTAAGAAAATCGAAAGTTAAAATTTAAAGGTAACATATGATCCAAAATTACTTACCTCCAATCAATTTGAAAGAGTACCCTTAAAAAGTCGAGAAACGCGTTAAAGGAAAAAGGAAATAAGAGTAAATGAAATAAAGAAAATAGAAGGGAAAAAATAAAAAAATGATGAAAAACTAAAAGAGGAATAAAAATATATAATTATTAAGTGCAAAATAATAATAATGATAATAAGTAGTAAAAAAAAAAACGCAATCACACCAAAAGAAAGTAAAAAAAGAAAGTCAAGGTTTGGTGAAGTATAACTGTCGGGAAGGAAAAAGACGATAAGGGGTAGGACCGTAGTTAATAAATGAGTGTGATGTATCCCTTTTATTGCTCCTGAATTGTTTACAATAGCTTCAAAACAATCTATTTGCTCGTATTTTTTTCTGGTAATTTCGTATGCCCATCGTGTGTTACAATAGTGAGTTACAATGGCTATTTATAGTGCTTGTGGATCCTATCTTTAGGAGTTTAAATCATAGTAGAACTCTATCCTATTTTTTGAATCCTAGCAAAATTCTATCCTATCTTTAGGAGTTTGAATTCTAGTAGGACGAAAATGTGTGTTGACAATATGCAATTGACATATGTTATACAATATGAATTGGATGAGCATATGCACATGTGATATTTGATAGAAGTAATGATATAAGCACATAAATATATGAGAGCTTTCAAAGTGAAGCACAAGGCGATAGACCTGAAGGTAATAGCATTCACCTGCCCTGGCCAGGCAGGGAGAAGAGATAAAACCTCAGGGAATGCCTGTATAAGATTAGAGAATGATTCATGATGTTGAATGATATTCCGATGTATTTTAAATTGTATACTTTGTTAACTCATAGAATGAATGTATCGAAATAGTTAAAAGAGTTATGAGCACCCGATCTCAAGGGTGAATTTGAGGAAGGCTCTGTTGTTACAGACCTTTGGATATGATATGAAGATAATGCTAGAAGATGTTCATTTCTCCATAGTGGAGAAATTAAATTGAGAAGCTTGTTATTATGTGGATAAGATGGAATATGGTGAATGAGTGTCACCATAAGGATATTAAAAGATCAAGTGACGCGGTTATTGTTTGTAAAAGAGTTTGTATTCTAGATGGAAAGAGTTAGCATTGGCTAACAAGAGTATGTGATGAAAATGTAATGGAATTATAATATATTGACAGGTTATGATAACCAAATATGAAGAGGATTTGGATACAGTTGTATAGTTTGATCATAGTAAGGTGTTGTGGTGAAGAAGATAAAGATTTGTATGTTTGAAGGAAATACAAGTACAATAGATGATAAGAATGAGGTTCTATACAAGTAAAGTTGATTATCAAAGTTATGAAAAGATATAGTTTAGTTATGTTATAAGAAGATTTTGATAATGAAAGGATTAAAAATGATAAAGAGATTATGTGTATCGTAATACAGACAAGGATGAAAGAATGAGTAAAAGTTTGGATTGCGGTGAATTAATTAGAAAATGAGGAAAGAAATCAATTGATTGTTTTTTTTTGATGTTGAGTGATAAGAATTTATGTTACTATCTACAGGATAAGTAACATTATATGAATGGAATCAGAGTTATGAATTTGAAACAAAGGGATAGTATTGTGTATAAGAAAAAGTGTGGAGATGATAAGGATTTGTACTTTAGAATGAAAGAGTTAGCGTTGACTAACAAGATTTTGTGATGAAATTGTATTGGATATAGTTGTATATTTTGATTACGTAAATGTGATATAGTGAATGAAGTGAGGATTCGTATGGAAGTGTAAATGATAAGTTCGATATAGAAACACGAAAAGTGTGCAAGGTGATGTGAAAATATTGTTTGACTCCTTAAACTATATGTTTAATCACAATTGAAGAAGATTTAAAGTTGTGTTTTGGTCAAATGATGACGAAATACAAGTTTGGTATGGTTTATAAGGTAATTAGAGAGTTATGAAGAAATAGATGGATTTATGATATAGAGTGATGAGATGGATGTTACTGTCAACGTGATGAGTGACATTATATGGAATTTTAGAAAGGTCAAAGGAAAAAAATACATAATCGAATGAGAGAAAAGACAACAATGGATTGGTATTACTGGTTATTGCTTATATAATAAGCAACAGAAGATGAATGTATAAACGAAAAAGATAGTTGGAAACCTAAAGGATTGAAAAGTAAGTTTCTGATGATGACAAGAAAGAATAAGTCAGGGAAGCAACATAAGAACATTAGAAGATATGTTCCTATTAAGATGTAACATCCTCATTACCGGGTTAGTGATCAAATTGTAAAGTTTCAGAATTTGATGACTAAAGTAGAAGAATGAAATAATTCAATGATTATTTGAATATATATTGAAGGTTATTTAGTAATTATTAAAGGAAATTAAGGGTTAAATGGTCATTTGATCATTCAAGGAATTATATACACGTGAAAAGGGGAGAGAACTCTCCAGAGTGCTCTTCTCCTTTCTTCTTCTTCATACGTGGGAGAGCAAGCCAAAGGTAAGTTTCTTTGTTTGTAAATGAATTGTTGATTTTAAGGTTGGGTTTTGATTATTAGATGATAACTAAGCTTAAGGAAAGCTTAAATCATCTTAAAAACAAAGGATGGAGGGGTTAAGAGAGATTAAAGATTTGGAGTTTTTATATGAAATTTTGGAAAGGAATTGATAAGTAGAATTTGAAGTTAAATTTGACTTGTCAATAGTTAAATTAAGAGATTTGGAGTGATATAATTGGATTTAGAACATATAGAAAATTTGGTATGATTTTTGAATCTCATATGGAAGATAGGATTTTGAGGTTTAAGATGAAATAAATGAATATAGATTGGTTTAAGTATGTGTACTAAGAATGAAAAAGGGGATGATATATGAAGTGTTTGAGAGAAAATGAAGTAATTTTCGGGTTGAAATATGATTTCTGGGCAAGGGGAATCGGTACCCATTCAAGGGGAACCGATACCCCTTCAAACGACAGAATTCCAGAATGTCTTGAGGGAATCGATACCCCCATAGTAGGGAACCGATTCCCCCTAAAGGAAAATGTGAATATTGGTTTAATAAGTTCGTTTAAGTTGCTAGTATCCAATTACAAGGTGTAGGTATCTAATGATTGCCTCAAAATGTACATTTATGTAGATTCTACGCATAAAGCAATTCCGGAAAGTTTGGCAAGTAAGATCGATCAAGGGGAAATATAAGAGATTGGAATTTACTAGTGAGGCCAGGTGAGTGCATATTCAATAGTATACGATGTGCGATGGGAATAAGACTTGCGATGAGTCTATTTCCCTAAAGTGTTACACATGAATTCATGATTAAAGGCATGAGTGGAATATGCATGTATGTATGCTTGATTATATGGATTGATTTGTTCTTTTATGTGTTAGATGATAAAGTATAAGTAATTACATAAGAAAGGTTATGAAGTTATATGAGAAGATTATAGGAGTTATATGAAATTGATTTAAGTAAACAGATTAGATTATATATATAAAGAAGTAATAGAAGTGAGATGTGTTTATAAGTCTGCCATAGATGAATACGAATATGAATTATAAGAGTGCTATATGATTTATATTAGGATAAATCGTGAGGATATATATATATCTAAGAGAAGGCATAAGAGTAAGATATAAGCAATGTGACTATAAGTATATGTGCTCTAAGTGATATGACTTATAGGTATTTCTATTATAATGTTACATGATATGTTATGTATGTTAAATGAATTATATGATGGTATAAGAAATGATATGAAATATATATATTTGAAAACAAGTACATGTTATGAGATAAGACCTACGACTATAAGCTACGTGAAAGTGTTCTAGGTGTTTCTATATATTATATGAAGTATATGATCTTATGTGAATAAGATATGATAAGTATGTTTACATGAATAAATGTGATTGGGTGAGAAATGATAGAATTATATGAAAACATGAACTACGTGACTATGTGATAATATGAAAAGAAGCTATGTGATACGTGATATGGGAAAGTGAATTACAAGTTTATGTGAATATTTGAAATGAAATAAATGATAACGCCCATGTTATGTGTCATGAGAGCTAGGGGTATAGTTGGCATGCCAAGAGTCGAGGGTTTACCTATGTTCTACGGAACATATGGACAGTTTTACCTATGTCTTTCGAGACATATGGACAGTTTACCGAGGATCTTTATGACCTCTGGACAGTTACCGAGGATCTTTATGACCTCTGGACAGTTACCGAGGATCTTTATGACCTCTGGACAGTTACCGAGGATCTTTATGACCTCTGGACAGTTACCGAGGATCTTTATGACCTCTGGACAGTTACCGAGGATCTTTATGACCTCTGGACAGTTACCGAGGATCTTTATGACCTCTGGACAGTTACCGAGGATCTTTATGACCTCTGGACAGTTACTGGGGTCTTTGTGACCTCTGGATAGGTCCTTCGGGACATTTATATGAGCTGTGGTGACAGCATAGGGGTGCACAACCTCAATAGACTCACATATCTACAGTTCTCACAGGTGCACATGGGATAATAAGAGATAACATGGAATGTACTGTATATGATATATGTGTGTTAGTGATTATTGTATATGCTATAAGATATATGATATGAGCTTAATTCATTATATGAACAAGAGAATAGAAATATGAAAGGTGATCATATGATAATGATAGGAAAGAAGATAATTATATGTATGCGTGGATGTGTATATATATATATATATATATATATATATATATATATATGAAAGGTGCATAGTAGGAATCATTACATGTATATGTGGGTATGATGCTTGTATGGGATATGTTAGTAGAAATTGTTCAAGCATGATTACGAGTTAGAGTTTTATTATATGTTTTATGCTTCACTAAGTCTTCGACTTAGCGTGTGATTGTTTCACACGTAGGTATGGAAAGCGAAAAGAGAAATAAAGAGGAACAAGACAGGTCAGTTACTTCTTACCGAAGATCAGATCAGAAAAGATCTCTTGAATTAGATGTATTCTGTACATTGCAAATAGTTGGCATGTAATTAATGTGTTTTGAATTGTATATGCTCTGATCGGTTTTGTCAAAAACATGTAAGCTCTGAATAGTTCTGGAAATATTTTGAATAAGTTACATGTACAAAAGTTTTAAATTACTCACTATTTATACGAATAAATGTTTGAAAAGTCAATATGACACTTCGGACTCGTATCCGGGTCGGATACGGGTTGGGGGTGTTACATTTAATGGTATCAGAGCTACGGTTTAGCCGATTCTAGGCTAAAAACGAAGTCGAAAGTGTTTTAAAAAGTGTACATGCCAACACAAAGTGAGAAAAAAAATTCTGATCTGATAGGGTAAGGAGTGTGCTGTCTTGTTAATAGAGTTAAATTGTTATGTTAAATAAGATAAGTGAATACTGAGAATGAGTTATGAGATATATATATGTTTATATAATATGATAGATGATATGTGAACATATACAAATGACATATGTTATATGATATGAATTGGAGGATCATATGCACACGTGATATGTGATAGAAGTAATGATATGAGCACATGAATATATGAGAGCTTCCAAAGTGAAGCACAAGGCGATAGACCTGAAGGTAATAGCATTCACCTGCCCTGGCCAGGCAGGGAGAAGAGCGAAAACCTCAGGGAATGCCTGTATAAGATTAGAGAATGATTCATGATGTTGAATGATATTCCGATGTATTTTAAATTGTATACTTTGTTAACTCATAGAATGAATGTATCGAAATAGTTAAAAGAGTTATGAGCACCCGATCTCAAGGGTGAATTTGAGGAAGGCTCTGTTGTTACAGACCTTTGGATATGATATGAAGATAATGCTAGAAGATGTTCATTTCTCCATAGTGGAGAAATTAAATTGAGAAGCTTGTTATTATGTGGATAAGATGGAATATGGTGAACGAGTGTCACCATAAGGATATTAAAAGATCAAGTGACGCGGTTATTGTTTGTAAAAGAGTTTGTATTCTAGATGGAAAGAGTTAGCATTGGCTAACAAGAGTATGTGATGAAAATGTAATGGAATTATAATATATTGACAGGTTATGATAACCAAATATGAAGAGGATTTGGATACAGTTGTATAGTTTGATCATAGTAAGGTGTTGTGGTGAAGAGATAAAGATTTGTATGTTTGAAGGAAATACAAGTACAATAGATGATAAGAATGAGGTTCTATACAAGTAAAGTTGATTATCAAAGTTATGAAAAGATATAGTTTAGTTATGTTATAAGAAGATTTTGATAATGAAAGGATTGAAAATGATAAAGAGATTATGTGTATCGTAATACAGACAAGGATGAAAGAATGAGTAAAAGTTTGGATTGCGGTGAATTAATTAGAAAATGAGGAAAGAAATCAATTGATTGATTTTTGATGTTGAGTGATAAGAATTGATGTTACTGTCTACAGGATAAGTAACATTATATGAATGAAATCAGAGTTATGAATTTGAAACAAAGGGATAGTATTGTGTATAAGAAAAAGTGTGGAGATGATAAGGATTTGTACTTTAGAATGAAAGAGTTAGCGTTGACTAACAAGATTTTGTGATGAAATTGTATTGGATATAGTTGTATATTTTGATTACGTAAATGTGATATAGTGAATGAAGTGAGGATTCGTATGGAAGTGTAAATGATAAGTTCGATATAGAAACACGAAAAGTGTGCAAGGTGATGTGAAAATATTGTTTGACTCCTTAAACTATATGTTTAATCACAATTGAAGAAGATTTAAAGTTGTGTTTTGGTCAAATGATGACGAAATACAAGTTTGGTATGGTTATAAGGTAATTAGAGAGTTATGAAGAAATAGATGGATTTATGATATAGAGTGATGAGATGGATGTTACTGTCAACGTGATGAGTGACATTATATGGAATTTTAGAAAGGTCAAAGGAAAAAATACATAATCGAATGAGAGAAAAGACAACAATGGATTGGTATTACTGGTTATTGCTTATATAATAAGCAACAGAAGATGAATGTATAAACGAAAAAGATAGTTGGAAACCTAAAGGATTGAAAAGTAAGTTTCTGATGATGACAAGAAAGAATAAGTCAGGGAAGCAACATAAGAACATTAGAAGATATGTTCCTATTAAGATGTAACATCCTCAATACCGGGTTAGTGATAAAATTGTAAAGTTTCAGAATTTGATGACTAAAGTAGAAGAATGAAATAATTCAATGATTATTTGAATATATATTGAAGGTTATTTAGTAATTATTAAAGGAAATTAAGGGTTAAATGGTCATTTGATCATTCAAGGAATTATATACACGTGAAAAGGGGAGAGAACTCTCCAGAGTGCTCTTCTCCTTTCTTCTTCTTCATACGTGGGAGAGCAAGCCAAAGGTAAGTTTCTTTGTTTGTAAATGAATTGTTGATTTTAAGGTTGGGTTTTGATTATTAGATGATAACTAAGCTTAAGGAAAGCTTAAATCATCTTAAAAACAAAGGATGGAGGGGTTAAGAGAGATTAAAGATTTGGAGTTTTTATATGAAATTTTGGAAAGGAATTGATAAGTAGAATTTGAAGTTAAATTTGACTTGTCAATAGTTAAATTAAGAGATTTGGAGTGATATAATTGGATTTAGAACATATAGAAAATTTGGTATGATTTTTGAATCTCATATGGAAGATAGGATTTTGAGGTTTAAGATGAAATAAATGAATATAGATTGGTTTAAGTATGTGTACTAGAGTTAAGAATGAAAAAGGGGATGATATATGAAGTGTTTGAGAGAAAATGAAGTAATTTTCGGGTTGAAATATGATTTCTGGGCAAGGGGAATCGGTACCCATTCAAGGGGAACCGATACCCCTTCAAACGACAGAATTCCAGAATGTCTTGAGGGAATCGATACCCCCATAGTAGGGAACCGATTCCCCCTAAAGGAAAATGTGAATATTGGTTTAATAAGTTCGTTTAAGTTGCTAGTATCCAATTACAAGGTGTAGGTATCTAATGATTGCCTCAAAATGTACATTTATGTAGATTCTACGCATAAAGCAATTCCGGAAAGTTTGGCAAGTAAGATCGATCAAGGGGAAATATAAGAGATTGGAATTGACTAGTGAGGCCAGGTGAGTGCATATTCAATAGTATACGATGTGCGATGGGAATAAGACTTGCGATGAGTCTATTTCCCTAAAGTGTTACACATGAATTCATGATTAAAGGCATGAGTGGAATATGCATGTATGTATGCTTGATTATATGGATTGATCTGTTCTTTTATGTGTTAGATGATAAAGTATAAGTAATTACATAAGAAAGGTTATGAAGTTATATGAGAAGATTATAGGAGTTATATGAAATTGATTTAAGTAAACATATTAGATTATATATATAAAGAAGTAATAGAAGTGAGATGTGTTTATAAGTCTGCCATAGATGAATATGAATATGAATTATAAGAGTGCTATATGATTTATATTAGGATAAATCGTGAGGATATATATATCTAAGAAGGCATAAGAGTAAGATATAAGCAATGTGACTATAAGTATATGTGCTCTAAGTGATATGACTTATAGGTATTTCTATTATAATGTTACATGATATGTTATGTATGTTAAATGAATTATGTGATGGTATAAGAAATGATATGAAATATATATATTTGAAAACAAGTACATGTTATGAGATAAGACCTACGACTATAAGCTACGTGAAAGTGTTCTAGGTGTTTCTATATATTATATGAAGTATATGATCTTATGTGAATAAGATATGATAAGTATGTTTACATGAATAAATGTGATTGGGTGAGAAATGATAGAATTATATGAAAACATGAACTACGTGACTATGTGATAATATGAAAAGAAGCTATGTGATACGTGATATGGGAAAGTGAATTACAAGTTTATGTGAATATTTGAAATGAAATAAATGATAACGCCCATGTTATGTGTCATGGGAGCTAGGGGTATAGTTGGCATGCCAAGAGTCGAGGGTTTACCTATGTTCTACGGAACATATGGACAGTTTTACCTATGTCTTTCGAGACATATGGACAGTTTACCGAGGATCTTTATGACCTCTGGACAGTTACCAAGGATCTTTATGACCTCTGGACAGTTACCGAGGATCTTTATGACCTCTGGACAGTTACCGAGGATCTTTATGACCTCTGGACAGTTACCGAGGATCTTTATGACCTCTGGACAGTTACCGAGGATCTTTATGACCTCTGGACAGTTACCGAGGATCTTTATGACCTCTGGACAGTTACCGGGGTCTTTGTGACCTCTGGATAGGTCCTTCGGGACATTTATATGAGCTGTGGTGACAGCATAGTGGTGCACAACCTCAATAGACTCACATATCTACAGTTCTCACAGGTGCACATGGGCTAATAAGAGATAACATGGAATGTACTGTATATGATATATGTGTGTTAGTGATTATTGTATATGCTACAAGATATATGATATGAGCTTAATTCATTATATGAACAAGAGAATAGAAATATGAAAGGTGATCATATGATAATGATAGGAAAGAAGATAATTATATGTATGCGTGGATATGTATATATATATATATATATATATATGAAAGGTGCATAGTAGGAATCATTACATGTATATGTGGGTATGCTGCTTGTATGGGATATGTTAGTAGAAATTGTTCAAGCATGATTACGAGTTAGAGTTTTATTATATGTTTTATGCTTCACTAAGTCTTCGACTTAGCGTGTGATTGTTTCACACGTAGGTATGGAAAGCGAAAAGAGAAATAAAGAGGAACAAGACAGGTCAGTTACTTCTTACCGAAGATCAGATCAGAAAAGATCTCTTGAATTAGATGTATTCTATACATTGCAAATAGTTGGCATGTAATTAATGTGTTTTGAATTGTATATGCTCTGATCGGTTTTGTCAAAAACATGTAAGCTCTGAATAGTTCTGGAAATATTTTGAATAAGTTACATGTACAAAAGTTTTAAATTACTCACTATTTTATACGAATAAATGTTTGAAAAGTCAATGTGACACTTCGGACTCGTATCCGGGTCGGATACGGGTTGGGGGTGTTACATTTAATATTTGTAACATCCTCAATACCGGGTTAGTGATAAAATTGTAAAGTTTCAGAATTTGATGACTAAAGTAGAAGAATGAAATAATTCAATGATTATTTGAATATATATTGAAGGTTATTTAGTAATTATTAAAGGAAATTAAGGGTTAAATGGTCATTTGATCATTCAAGGAATTATATACACGTGAAAAGGGGAGAGAACTCTCCAGAGTGCTCTTCTCCTTTCTTCTTCTTCATACGTGGGAGAGCAAGCCAAAGGTAAGTTTCTTTGTTTGTAAATGAATTGTTGATTTTAAGGTTGGGTTTTGATTATTAGATGATAACTAAGCTTAAGGAAAGCTTAAATCATCTTAAAAACAAAGGATGGAGGGGTTAAGAGAGATTAAAGATTTGGAGTTTTTATATGAAATTTTGGAAAGGAATTGATAAGTAGAATTTGAAGTTAAATTTGACTTGTCAATAGTTAAATTAAGAGATTTGGAGTGATATAATTGGTAGAACATATAGAAAATTTGGTATGATTTTTGAATCTCATATGGAAGATAGGATTTTGAGGTTTAAGATGAAATAAATGAATATAGATTGGTTTAAGTATGTGTACTAGAGTTAAGAATGAAAAAGGGGATGATATATGAAGTGTTTGAGAGAAAATGAAGTAATTTTCGGGTTGAAATATGATTTCTGGGCAAGGGGAATCGGTACCCATTCAAGGGGAACCGATACCCTTCAACGACAGAATTCCAGAATGCCAGAGGGGAACCGATACCCCCACAGGAGGGAACCGATTCCCCCCTAAAGGAAAATGTTAATATTGGTTTAATAAGTTCGTTTAAGTTGCTAGTATCCAATTAAAAGGTGTAGGTATCTAATAATTGTCTTAAAATGTATAATTATGTAGATTCAGAGCCTAAACGAGTTCCGGAATCATTGACAAGTAAGATCGATAAAAAGGGAATATAAGAGATTGAAATGGACTAGTGAGGCCAGGTGAGTGCATATTAATTCATTTATGGTGCTAAATTGAAACAAGACTTGTGACAAGTCTATTCCTATGTTTAATGCATGATATATATATGTATATGCATGACATAAATTGTATGTATGCATGATTATATGTGTTAACATGCTTTTGAATGAATGATATGAAAAGTGAGATAAACAAAGTATGGTTGATATAGGGTAATATAAGAATAGCTCATAAGGTTATATGCATAGGTAATATAAGTTATAAGATGAGAATATATAGGAATATCAAATAAGTTATGAGATAAGTTATGTGACATGATCTATATATATGAGTTATGTGATATAAAAGTGTATAAGTGAAATAACATGATAGGTGATAAAACCGTAAGCCTATATGATTATGTGTATATGTTACATGATATGACATGCAAGTTACATGAACAAATAAGAAATGGTATAAGTCATATGAAACGATCTACGTGAATACATGCACTTGTGATATATGTGATATGAAATATATATGTGAAAACAAGTATATGTTATGAGATAAGACCCATGACTATAAGCTACGTGAAAGTGTTCTAGGTGTTTCTATATGTTATATGAAGTATATGATTTTAGGTGAATAAGATATGATAAGTATGTTTACCTGAATAAATGTGATTGGGTGAGAAATGATAGAAATTATCTGAAAACATGATATATGTGACATGTGAATTATATGGAAATGATCTACGTGTAAGTGAACTATGTGACTATGTGATGATATGAAAAGAAGCTATGCGATACGTGATATGTGAAAGTGAATTACAAGTTTATGTGAATATTTGAAATGAAATTAATGATAACGCCCATGTTATGTGTCATGAGAGCTAGGGGTATAGTTGGCATGCCAAGAGTCGAGGGTTTACCTATGTCTTTCGAGACATATGGAAAGTTTACCTAGGTTCTTCGGGACCTATGGACAGTTTACCGAGGATCTTTATGACCTCTGGACAGTTACCGAGGATCTTTATGACCTCTGGACAGTTACCGAGGATCTTTATGACCTCTGGACAATTACCGGTGTCTTTGTGACCTCTGGATAGGTCCTTCGGGACATTTATATGAGCTGTGGTGACAGCATAGTGGTGCACAACCTCAATAGACTCACATATCTACAGTTCTCACAGGTGCACATGGGCTAATAAGAGATAACATGGAATGTACTGTATATGATATATGTGTTAGTGATTATTGTATATGCTATAAGATATATGATATGAGCTTAATTGATTATATGAACAAGAGAATAGAAATATGAAAGGTGATAATATGATAATGATAGGAAAGAAGATAATATATGTATGCGTGGATATGTATATATATATATATATATATATATATATATATATATATATATATATATATATATATATATATATATATATGTTAATAAGTATAATATAGGTTATGTAATGTAAGTGCATAATGAGAAATAAAGAATAGGATAAATGATACGATATAAATTATATTATGAATTAGTGATGTAGGAATGCGATATAAATATGTAATAAATCTTATGTGTTATATGATAAATATGAACATATGAGAATAAGAGATAAGATAAGTGACTTGGTGATAGAAGTTATATGACCATGAATTATGTAAATATGAATAATTTAAGTGATATCTAACTATGAGTACTGGAGTATGTATCTATGTGATGTGATACATGAGGTTATATGAAATATTATATTGTATGATTATATGAGTATATGAAAAAGAATATAGATTCATGTAAGTTATATAGAAACAAGTTGTGTAAACATGCTTGATATGTATGACATGTTTAAAGGAACACATGAGAAATGTCATATGCTATTAGATATATGAATACGAAATGATATGAGAATTTACATGAACTACGTGATTACATGTATATGTAAATAAAGCTACGAGTTTATATGAATATGTGATATGTTTACATGAATATGAAAAAAAATATAAAAGATAATGCCAATGATATGTGTCATGAGAGCTAGGGGTATAGTTGGCATGCCAAGAGTCGAGGGTCTACGCGGTCCTTCGGGACATATATGTATTCTTTGGAACATGCATGAGGTCTTTTGAGACACATATTTGGTCTTTGGCATATGTATATGGTTCTTAAGGAATTTTCTACGTGGTCCTTAGGGACATCTTATATGGCACTTCGGTGTAATTCTACGTGGCACTCCGGTGCATTTATACGAGCTGTGGTGACAGCATTAGTGCACAACCTCTATAGACTTACATATCTATAGTTCTCACATGTGTACATGAGCCATTAAAAATATAATATGCGAAAATTCTATGTGATGTTACATGTTTGTTTGGTGATGTGATATTATATGATGTGTATATGTATTAAAGATAAGAAGAACATGATAATATAAAAAGGGAGAAACGATGATAACATATAAAAAGGTTATGAATATAAATGATGATATGTGTGTCTAGGTATAACTAGTACATCAAAGAATATATAATTTGGTATGATATGTATATGTATGTATTTATGTTTTGCAGGTATTATAAGTTTAATTAAATTACTATAATTCTATGAAGTGTGCATAGTAGTAATTAGAGTTGAGATTTTATATTTGAATGTTAATGCCTCACTAATTCATAGACTTAGCGTGTGAATGTTTCACACGTAGTTTATAGAAGCGAGAAGAGAAGCGAAGAAGAGCAAGACATGTCAACATCTCCCTTACAAAATTTAAGATCAGAAAATAGATGATTTAAATGTGGTTTGGTTATTTTGAATATAGTTGACATGTACTAATTGATTGAGTTAAATATGCTCTGATCGATTTTGGTTATTGTGGTCAATTTATGTAAATAAACTGCTTTTACTTTAAAGAAAGTTTTAAATTTTCTTTGAATTTTGTCAAGAGTCAAAGTTTGAAAAGTCAATGTGACACCTCGGACTCGTATTCAGGTCGGATACGGGTTTGAGGGTGTTACATTTAATGGTATCAGAGCTAAGGTTTAGCCAATTCTCGGCATAAACCGAAGTCCAAAGTGTCATAAAATGTGTATATGCCAACATAGAGTGAAAAAAATTCTGATATGATAGTGTAAGGAGTATGTTGTCTTGCTAATAGAATAAGATTAGTTTAATATAATAGAAATCTGATTATGAGAATTTCAAAGAAAGCGAGGGGTGAACCTGATGGTAGTAGCAATTCACCTGCCCTTTCCAGGCAGGAGGAAGAGCAGACACCTCAGGAAGTGCCTCATAAGATCAAAGACTGATTTCAGAAAGTTGAAATCATATTAGAATAGTGATAGAAAGTTTTCACAGGTTTGAATCAGAAAAGTGATATAAAGTATTCTTATTATTTCATGGATACGATAGAATATGGTGAACAAGTGTCGCCATAAGAAAGTTAAAAGATCTAAGGATGTGGTTAGAATTTGTATAGAGTTCGAGAATAAGTGCATCAGTGACAAACGTATAAGATATATACAGCCAGAGTTTATGAGTTTGAAATAAAAGAATAGTACCGTGTATAAGCAAGAATGTGGATAGAATAAGGGTTTGCATTTTAGATGGAAAGAGTTAGCGTTGACTAACCAGATTATATGATGGAAAAATTTATAGAAATATAAAATTTTGAGATGTTGTCAGGATAAGACAACCAAATATGAGGTGGATCGGAATACAGTTGTATATTTTGATCATAATAATGTGACATAGTGAAGAAGATGAGGATTCGTATGTTTGAGTAAAGTAAAGGATTGATAAGAAGAGTTTAAGAATGGGTACATCAGTGATCAGTTTATAAAATAAATAAAGATAGAATGTTGAGTTGGAACAACGAAAATTACATGGTGTATGAGAATAAATGTGGATTTGATAAGTTAAGTAAACTACCGCTGAGATAATTCTGACTGAAAGGAATGTATATGAATGGTTCGATGAAGGTTTATGTTTTAGATTGGAATAATTGGTGATGACTAACATAATTATGTGATGATAAATGTATTAAGTTAAAGGATTAAAAGATGGTGTCAGGGTAAATTAACTAAGTATGGTGTGAATTGAGACATGATTATGTATTTTGATCACAAAAATGTAAGGTAATGGAATAAAGGAATGAAAGGGATTTAATTAAAGGATCAGATACGATAAAGGTTATATGGATGTGTAGATGATAATTTTGATATAGAAGTAAGAAAAGTGTGCAAGGTGATGTGAAATGATTCTTTAAAGTGTATGTTGAATCATATTTAAAGAAGATTTAAGGTCGTGTTCTTGGTTAAATGATGATAGAAAAAGAGTCTGGTTATGGTTATAAGGTAATTAGAGATGGATGTTGTTGTCTACGTGATGAGTGACATTATATGGAATTTTAGAAAGGTCAGAGGAAAATGCAGCATCGAATGAGAGAAAATACATGAATGGTTTGAGGTTACTGGTTACTGTGTATATAATAAGTGATAATAAATAAGTGTATAAAGGAAAAAGGTAGTTGAAGAAATAAAGGAAAGAAAGATTAAGTAAAGGAGGTAGCATGAGAACATTAGAATATATGTTCAGTGAAAATTCGAGGATGAATTTTCTTTAAAGGAGGGGAGATTTGTAATATCCTGAAATTCATGGTTAGTGACTAAATTGCAAATTTTGAAAACTATGTGCTTGATTTCAGAATAAGTTAAAAGTTCATGGATTTAATAGTAAAGCTGGAAAGTAACAAGGGTATTATGGTCTTTTCTAAGAGAAGATTTTTATTCTCTCTTTTTAAGGAATATAAAAACGTGGGAAATGAGGAAATCTATCCAGAGTCTTCTTCTTCAGCTCCTTCTTCTCCCCGTAAGCCTCAGCTAAAGGTGAGTTTAATTTCAACTGTTTAATTCTTGGATTTATAAGTTGATTTTGATTCTTTGAGTATTATATAAGCTTAAGGAAAGCTTATATAAGCTTTAAACATCAAGAATAGAGAATTAAAAAGGAAATTATATGAAGGGCGTAGAAATGAACTTTTTTTATAGAAAGGTTTTTGAAGTTCTAAAGATGGATTTGACTTGTCAAAGGATTAATTAAGAAGTTAGAGGTGATATAATTGAATTTAGAACACATGAAAAATTTGATGAAATTCTTTGATTCAAGAATTATGGTGAATTATGAGATATGGTGAAGTGTTATAGTATTATAAGAAGGTTTAAATATGTATAGATAAGTTTTAAGGTATAACGAGGGATTAATAAGTAGAATTTGAGGTCAAAACAAGACATTCTCGTGCTTAAAATGTAATTATGGGTAGTGTGCATCGATGCATCTTCAATGTGTATCGATGCACTCTCAAATAAATGAACATCGAATGCAATTAGTGCGTTGATGCATAAGGAGTGCATCGATGCACCCCCTTAAGATTAAAATATCGAAGGTAATTTGTGTACCGATGCATGAGTAGTGCATCGATGCACATGTTAAAGAATGCATCAATGCACTGTAGAATGTACCGATTCACTTCAATGGGAAATGAAATAAATCTTTCTTTCAGTCTAAGAAATGCTAGATTATAGTATATCAATTGGATATTGATAGTATAAATACATGATTGTGTAGATATCAAGCACGAACAAGTTCCGGAACGATTATCAAGTTAAGATTCGATCGGAAAAAAGGAAAGTATAAAAGTGGATTGGAACTCAGTGAGGTCAAGGTGAGTGCATATTAGTAGTATATGATGTTAAATGGAAATAAGGCTTGCGACAAGTCTATTTCCAATAGTAAAATGCATGAATTCATAAATAGAAGTATATGTGTGTATGAATTATATGTGTTGACATGTTATTGTATATATATATTATTATATGGTTGATGTGAATATATGCTATGTTATGATGATATAAACCATATTAGATGATAATAAATTATATGAGTATAAAAGATAAGATCTTTGAGATATATATAAAAATAAAATATAACTACGTGAATACATGATATGAGATAACTTAAGTAATAATATGAGAATATGGAGTTTATGAGAAATAATATGAACTAAATAAGCAAAGGAAAAGGTTACATAAATAATAAGAAGGTGAGTTGGACAAGTACATAGTAGTATGATCAATTAAGTGATAATATGAACATATAGGATAAGATAGATGAGAAAGATTCATATGCTTAAATAAAATATGATACATTAGTTGTATGATAAAAGCTATGGAGTGATATGAGAAGATTATAAGAGTTATATGGAATTGAATTAAGTAAATAGATTAATTTGTATATAAAATAAATAATAGAAGTAATAGTAATATATATATATATATATATATATGTTTATAAGTATAATATAGGTTATGTAATGTAAGTGCATAATGAGAAATAAAGAATAGGATAAATGATACGATATAAATTATATTATGAATTAGTGATGTAGGGATGCGATATAAATATGCAATAAATCTTATGTGTTATATGATAAATATGAACATATGAGAATAAGAGATAAGATAAGTGACTTGGTGATAGAAGTTATATGACCATGAATTATGTAAATATGAATAATTTAAGTGATATGTAACTATGAGTACTGGAGTATGTATCTATGTGATGTGATACATGAGGTTATATGAAATATTATATTGTATGATTATATGAGTATATGAAAAAGAATATAGATTCATGTAAGTTATATAGAAACGAGTTGTGTAAACATGCCTGATATGTATGACATGTTTATAGGAACACATGAGAAATGTTATATGCAATGAGATACATGAATACGAAATGATATGAGAATTTACATGAACTACGTGATTACATGTATATGTAAATGAAGCTACGAGTTTATATGAATATGTGATATGTTTACATGAATATGGAAAAAAATATAAAAGATAATGCCCATGATATGTGTCATGAAAGCTAGGGGTATAGTTGGCATGCCAAGATTCGAGGGTCTACGCGGTCTTTCGGGACATATATGTATTCTTTGGAACATGTATGAGGTCTTTTGAGACACATATTTTGTCCTTGGCATATGCATATGATTCTTAAGGAATTTTCTACGTGGTCCTTAGGGACATCTTATATGGCACTATGGTGCATTTCTACTCGACACTTCGGTGCAATTCTACGTGGCACTCCGGTGCATTTATACGAGCTGTGGTGACAGCATTAGTGCACAACCTCTATAGACTCACATATCTATAGTTCTCACATGTGTACATAGGCCATTAAAAATATAATATGCGAAAATTCTATGTGATGTTACATGTTTGTTTGGTGATGTGATACTATATGATGTGTATATGTATTAAAGATAAGAAGAACATGATAATATAAAAAAGGGAGAAACGATGATAACATATAAAAGGTTATGAATATAAATGATGATATGTGTGTCTAGGTATAACTAGTACATCAAAGAATATATAATTTGGTATGATATGTATATGTATGTATTTATGTTTTGCAGGTATTATGAGTTTAATTAAATTACTATAATTCTATAAAGTGTGCATAGTAGTAATTAGAGTTGAGATTTCATATTTGAATGTTAATGCCTCACTAATTCATAGACTTAGCATGTGAATGTTTCACACGTAGGTTACAGAAGCGAGAAGAGAAGCGAAGAAGAGCAAGACAGGTCAGCATCTCCCTTACAAAATTTAAGATCAGAAAATAGATGATTTAAATGTGTTTGGTTATTTTGAATATAGTTGGCATGTACTAATTGATTGAGTTAAATATGCTCTGGATTATTTTGGTTATTGTGGTTAATTTATGTAAATAAGCCACTTTTACTTTAATGAAAGTTTTAAATTTTCTTTGAATTTTGTCAAGAGTCAAAGTTTGAAAAGTCAATGTGACACCTCGGACTCGTATTCGGGTCGGATACGGGTCTGAGAGTATTACAGAATAATCCTGAAGTTTGGATTTCTTTGGGGCTTGTTGTTTACTATCGAAGGTTAATGAAAAACTTTTCGACGTTAGCTTTGCTGCTAACCAAGTTTTAAGGAAAGATATGTCTTTTTGGGAGCATGAAAATGGGTTAAGAGAGTTTTGAAATACTAAAGAGGATTGTAACAAAAATACCAACGTTTATACAACTTGAGTTGGGTAAAGATTATGTGGGTTTTACTAATGCATATACCAATGGTTTAGGAAGTGTGCTCATGCACAAATGTAAAGTTGTAACATATGCCTCAATAAAGTTAAAGACGCACAATAGGAATTATCTACACATGATTTAGAGTCGGCCGTAGTCGAGTATATTAAAAGACTTGATGTCATTAATTGTATAGTGAGCGATGCTATAGTGTTGCTAATTACAAAAGTCTTATGCTGATTTAAAGAGAAAAGTAGTTGAGTAGAAATAAAGTGAAAGTTTTCCTGAAAATATTGTTTTGAAAGGAAATATTATGGTTTGGACTGAGTTTGAGAATTAGTGAACCTTAATAGATTTTATCAGTTAACTTTTGTCTCCTGAAATGGACAATATCTATAATGTTTTCATGTTTCATTGCTTATTAATGACCAATAAAATCCATTGCATGTTCTTACTTTGGGAAATGGGGATTCGATTAAAGTTGAATTATGAAAAAGAACCAATACATATTTGGATTAGAGAAATCCAGAAAACGCGTAACAAAACAATTTCTCTAGTTGAAGTATTATGGTAAGAGCATAAAATTTTAAAATAAAAGGATGAATTTTTCTTAAGAGGGGAGAATTGTAATACCTCAAATATTAGGTCAATGACTAAATTAAAAATAATTAAAATTTGAGGATTTATTTGAATAATTGGTAAAAGATTAGAAAATGATTTGGAATAGTGTTTTGAAGTAAATTGTAGCCATAGATTAATGAAGAAGGAATTTTGGTCCTTTAAGGGGAAAATGATTTTTTATTCATTTTCTAGAAAGTATTAAAGAAAGGGGGACATAGAAAATAGGTTACGAAAAAGGGTTATACTCTTCTTCTTCTTTCCCTTCCCGTGGAAAAACTATCCTATATAGTTAAAGGTGAGTTTTCAATTTACTGGTTTATTCCTTCGTTTTTGGGTGGCTTTTGAAGTATTGAGTATAATAGAAGCTTAAGGAAGGATTAAATGGGATCAAAATTAAGTTATGTATGAGATATTAGAGATTTAAGAATATGGGTTTTTAGGTGATATGTTAAAATAAGAGTGTTTATGGATGTTTACTGGTAGATTTGACTTGTCAAAGGGGTAAATGAGAAATTAGAAGTATTAGATGGGATAAAAAATATATTAGAAAAAGGGGTTTGATTCTTAGAATTGAATGTTCTTGAATGATTTTAGATATTCTAAGAGGCTAAATGAAGGAATATTAATATGGATAGTTAAGGAAGAGTTTAATAGCATTGTATGGGGTAAATATAACGAGAATTGACCACATTGGGATGAAAATCGAGTTGAAAACTGGAAATTCTGGGAAAGGATATCGGTACTGCTAAGAACAGTACCGATACTATAGGCTAAAATGAGAGAAATTAGATGAGTAGTACTGATACTGATTCAATCAGTATCGATATCAATGAGGTAGTATCGATGCCATGATAAGGGGTATCGATACCAAGAAACATCGAACCTAAAATTGGTATCGATACCAAAAAGGGGTATCAGTACCATAGTATAAAAGTATCAGTACCAGGGTAGTGTTATTGATACTATTGAGCTTGAAACTGTCTATTAGTTTGAATTTGTTATAAAAATTGAGATAATGATATTTTGAATATTCTTAAAGTACAAGGTTAAGGAGTATACTAAAATTTGGATATGGTACATGTTTTAATGGATGCTTGAGTAGATCAGAACCAAGCTCTAGAGACAAACAAAAATAAGGGTAAAGGCAAAATACTGGAGTAATCAACATTTACGTTTTGGATACATAGTAAGAAAAGTCAAGTGAGTACATTTAATTATGTACGTATATACTATAATAGTCATAATGGTATGATTTATTGATGTATGTATGGTGATTACTAAATGGCACTAAGTGTGCTAAAATGATAAGGAACTCATACTATGTGTATGAATTTCTAGATAGGACACTTAGTGTGCTAAAATGATAAGGAAATCATACTAAGTGTATGAATTTCCAGAAAGGGCACTTAGTGTGCTAAAATGATAAGGAAATCATACTAAGTGTATAAATTTCCAGATAGGGCACTTCGTGTGCTAAAATGATAAGGAAATCATACTAAGTGTATGAATCTCCAGATAGGGCACTTCGTGTCCTAAAATGATAAGGGAATCATACTAAGTGTATGAATTTCCAGATAAGGCACTTCTTGTGCTATAATGATAAGGAAATCATACTAAGTGTATGAATTTCCAGATAGGGCACTTCGTTTGCTAAAATGATAAGGAAATCATACTAAGTGTATGAATTTCTAGATAGGGCAGTTCATGTGCTAAAATGATAAGGAAATCATTCTAAGTGTATGAATTTCCAGATAGGGCACTTTGTGTGCTAAAATGATAAGGAAATCATATTAATTGTATGAATTTCCATATAGGGCGTTTCGTACGCTAAAATGTTAAGAAATCATACTAAGTGTATGAATTTCCATATAAGGCATTTCGTACGCTAAAATGTTAAGAAATCATACTAAGTGTATGAATTTCCATATAGGGCGTTTCATACACTAAAATGTTAATAAATCCTACTAAGTGTATGAATTTCCCTATAGAGCGTTTCGTGCGCTAAAACGTTAAGAAATCATACTAAGTGTATTAATTTCTGTAGGGGCACTATGGGTGCAAACTGAGAAATTCATACTAAGTGTATGAATTTCCGTATGGGAAATATATGTAAAATTGTGAGAAGTTCATAATGAAAAGGTGAATTATCGTAATTGTAGTGGATGGGTAATCCATGTAAATTATAGAAAAATTGTGGTAGTATTGTACTAACATTATGGGTATAAATTATAGAATGTATAATGATTAAAAGGGTTAGTTGAGTTTATGAATGATTATTATAGTAGAAGCTGTTCTAAAATAAAAGATTAATAGGCCTAACTGTGCATATGACAGAAAGATGTCATTTATGCTAGATAGATGTCATTTATGCCAGATAGATGAAAGACTAAGTGTCTTTGAGGCCTAATTGTGCAATTGGTAGAAAGGTGTCAATTATGCCAGTTAGATGAACGGTTAAGCACTGTTGAGTAAGAAAATAAAGGAAATTTTAATGTATTGTGATATGAATGGATGTTATAAAGGAAAATGTAAACAGAATATAAAAGGCATGAAAGGATGCCATAATGGAAATGTTATAATGGTGTATCATAAGCATGAAAGGATGCTATCAGTGAAAATAAAGGTTTATGACTAAATAGATAATTTGAGAAGAAAAATATAGAGGAAGATGTGTATGCTAGGCATACTGAAATACTTAAGATAATTGTGAATGAAATACAGTTAAATGAGAAGGATCATAGAATCCTTAAGGAATATACGATTTAGTACAAATTAAATAAAAAGGACATACTTATGTATACGCAAAGGTTACTCTATAATATTATGTCTCACTAAGTAAATACTTAACGTGTGTTGTTTCCACGCGTAGGTAAAAGCGGAGATAAATTAAGTAAGGAGTATAGCAGTAGCAGCGAGTATCATCAGTTAAGGTTGACTCTCATCAGTATCGATAGGATAATCTTATTCAATTTAAGAACTTAGTTGGCATGTAATTAAACCATGGTAAACATTTTGTAATGTAATTAAGTGAATATTTTAGTATGTTGCTTTTAAAAATATCCTATTTTATGGTTAATCGAATTGAAACAAATTTTTACGGGTTTTCAAATAACAAACATTATTTTAAAGTGATGTGACATCTATATCTCATGTACGTAAGGGTATACGGGAGATGGGTATTACAAGACATTTCACCGTTATCATATATTTACAATTATCAGATGATTTACAGTTATCAGATGATTTACAGTTATCAGGTGTTTTACAATTATCAGACGTAGTGTTGAACCATGCTTTATAATGTCTTGATATAACAATTTAAGGCAAAAATGTTTTTGGACTTGAATTGAATTTATTCAAAGTTTTTAAAGTTTTAAAAAATAATTCAAAGTCCATTAAAAGTGAATTTGAGCACAAAACTGATTTTCATGTATGAAGTACTGATATTGTTCTTACAGTATCGATATTATATGAACAATATCAATATTGTTCATGTGGTACCGATACCCAAGGTAAGAGAAGTATCGATACTCTCAAGGTAGTATTGATACTACTAGTATTGCTCAAATTCCATAATGCAAAAATGGTACCGGTACCCAAAGGGGTACCAATACTACTTTACATAGTAGTATCGATACCATAGGCTTAGTATCGATACCGTCAGACCCAACAACTAGTAACGACTAGTTTTATTTAAATATTACACAGGTAGTATCGGTACTCCCTATAGGAGTACCGGTACCCTCTGTCCTGGGTAGTTTTATTTTGCAGAGAAAACATCCACAATGACTCCAAATCACTCCCAACGGCTAAAAACGACCACAAACACATTCGAACATATAAAAACAATTTGAGGACACTTGAAGGAGGTTACCAACACCTATCCAAGCATTCATACACAAGAGAAGAGCTTTTTATTCTTATTTTCCTTTCTCTTGTAAATATTTGTATGAGAGCTTAATTGTATATCTTTAGGTCTTGTTTTTGTGAGCTTAAATTTCTTGTAAACACCTTACCTTAGAGAGGTTTTCTTGTTTACATTTCTTTTCTTTGTGAAAAAGGGATTGATTATAGTTTAGCCAATTGAAAAACTAGGGAGAGTAAAGGTTATCTCTTTATCTTGCAAAAAGAAAGAAAAAATTAGTGAATTTGTTAGAAAATCCTTAGTGAGGAGCTAAGGTAGTGGAGGTATACTTAGTTGAGAAGTTGAACCACTATAAATCGATCTGCAAAATTGTCTATCTTTTCTTTCTCCTTACTCCCTAAACACAATTTGCCAATTCGCCATTCTTGGTAATATTTTCGATTGTCAATTGAGCTTCAACAATCCTAACAATTGGTATAAAAGCTTGACTCATCTGAAGGTTTAACCACCTTGAGATGGTCCTTAAATAAGCTCTACCGATTCCCAACATAACCGAGAAGATGACTCCCACCTCCGGCTTGTTCTACATGGAAGACTCCCAATCGATCAACAAGCCTCCACATTTCAATAGAGCAAACTACCATCATTGGAAGAAAGTAATGAAGTTATTCATCCAATCCAATGATCTTGATGCATGAGAGATGATTGAGAAATACTACTCTTCACCAAATAAGAAGAGGAATTGGAGTGACCAATAACGGAAGAAAGCTTAACAAAATGCCAAGGCCATGCACATGTTGCTTTGTGCATTTGGTCTCGATATCTATGAAGGATTTTCTTTTAGTTCAAATGTCAAGGAGCTTTGGAATAAGCTCGAGGAAATATATGGAGACAATAAAGAAGAACCAACAAATGTGATGTCTCTAATGGCTCATGAAGAGCCCAATGTATCTTCTAACTCAAATGAATTAGATTCTTATTCTTTTGATGAGTTACAAGTTGCTTATAATGAGTTGTATTTGGAATTTAAGACCATGATTTTCAAATATAAGAAATTAATTTCAAAACTTAAAGTTGAAAATGATTTGGTTTTGAAAGCAAAAGTTTATTTTGTAAAACAAAATGAATCTTTGAAAAATTATTTAGAGCTTTCAAAAGTCAAAACCAATGATTTAGAAAAAGAAAATTTTGATTTGAAAGTTAAGCTTGAGACCTTAACAAAAGAAAAAAATTAATTTCTAAAAACAACTCATTGTGTTTAAAAATGGCAAAATGCTCATATTGCCATTTTCATGGTCATTTGGAACATACTTGCCCTTTAAAGAAAGGAAAACATTTTAAAATTAAACAAGTATGGGTTCCAAAAGGAACAAGGGGCATTAAAACTAACGTACAAGGATCCAAAACAATTTGGATACTAAAATCTAAATGAATGTCTCTTGTAGGTGTGTGGGTGCAATTGTGATAACTGAAGAAATTGAGATGCTCTAGCCACACTTGAAAGGAATGAGTTACCTCTAAGCTTAATGTGTTTGTCTTGATTAATTGGTTGCTCATTTAGTTTTATACATGCATGAGTTTTGATCTTAAATGATTATGCATTGTTATTCATCTCAAGTATGTTGAAAGTGTATTATGATGAACATTTTAAAGTTTTAAAGTTTTAATGTTTTTTTTTCATAATTTTAGTTCATCATAAGAATTTTGATCAAAATTGGTTTTAAATGCAAATGATATCTCTCTAACAATTGATATCAATTTTTCAAATACTTTGATTTTACCAATTTTAATTTTTGACCTAAATTTAAATGTTTATGCATGTAGTTTATTGCAAATGATATCTCTCTAACAATTGATATCAATTTTTCAAAATTTTCAAAAGCATAACATTTTTGGATAACTTTATGCACATACACTTAAATTCAACAATTGGTAATGTATAAAGTATTTTAGATTTGAATATATTGAATTCAATGTGTTACTAACTTGTTTGTTCATCTTTGTTGAAATTCAATGCCTTTTAAGTGTCAAAGTTTTTTAGCTAATTTTTTTTGAATGCACTTATTGAGGGGGAGTTTTTATTTTTCAAATGATTTTATGATGAAATTTATCACTTACTCTCTATTTTTATTTTTGAACTTTAAAGTTGAATTATTTTTTATATAGTAAAATGAGGGAGAAATATGGTTTAAAAAAAACCAATTTTTCAATGAAAAAGGGGGAGATGAACATTTTCCAACAATTAGTATATTTTTCATTAAATATTTTATTAAGGGGGAGTTTTGCCAAAAATAATTTTTCAAATGTTTTGTTAATATCAAAAAGGGGGAGATTGTTGAACCATGCTTTTATAATGTTTTGATATAACAATTTAAGGCAAAATGTTTTTGGACTTGAATTGAATCTATTCAAAGTTTTCAAAAATAATTCAAAGTCCATTAAAAGTGAATTTGAGCACAAAACTGATTTTCACGTATGAAGTACCGATAATGTTCTTACAGTATCGATACTGTTCATATGGTGACGATATCTAAGGTAAGAGAAATATCAATACTCTTAAGGTAGTATCGATACTACTAACATTGCTAAAATTCCAGAATGCAAAAATGATACCGATACCCAAAGGGATACCGATACCCAAAGGTGTACCGATACTACTTTATATAGTAGTATTGATACCATAAGCTTAGTATTGATACTGTCAGGTCAAACGACTAGTAACGACTAGTTTTATTTCAATATTACAAAGGTAATACCGATACTCCCTATAAGATTATCAATACCCTCTGTCTTGGGTAGTTTTATTTTGCAGAGAAAACATTCCAACGGCTCCAAATCACTCCCAATGGTTAGAAACAACCACAAACACATTCCAACCTATAAAAACAAGTTGAGGACATTTGAAGAATGTTACCAACACCTATCCAAGCATTCATACAAAAGAAAAGAGCTTTTTATTTTTATTTTCCTTTATCTTATAAATATTTGTGTGTGAGCTTAATTTTATATCTTTAGGTATTGTTTTTTTTAGCTTAAATTTCTTGTAAACACTCTACCTTATAGAGTTTTCTTGTTTACATTTATTTTCTTTGTGAAAAGGGGATTAGTTCTAGTTTAGCCAATTGAAAAACTAAGTAGTGTAAAGGTTAGCTCTTTATCCTGTAAAAAGAAGGAACAAATTAGTGAATTTGTTAGAAAATCCTTAGTGAGAAGCTAAGGTAGTGGAGGTAGACTTAGTTGAGAAGTCGAACCACTATAAATCATTGTGCAAAATTGTCTATCTTTTCTTTCTCCTTACTCCCTAAACACAATTTGACAATTCACTCCTCTTGGCAATATTTTCGGTTGTTAATTAAGCTTCAACAATCCTAACACGTAGATTAATAAATGATTCTATGATGATAAATATAAGCCCATTGTATATTGCATTGAGAGTCGTAGATACATTTGGCATGCCATTAAGTGAGTACTTATCAGTTATCAATTATTAGTTCAGCTTTGGTACATTCGTGTACCAATGTTCAATACCGTTGGTGTTCAGGTTATGATTGTACTGCAGTGCATCATATCACAGTTTAAGTTATGATTCGACACCGTGTTGTGCCTGATGCGCACCTTATACTCTTGTACGTTGTATTATCTTACATATACATTGGACTATAACAATTAGTGTGAAAGTTATGACAATATATAAAAGAAAAGAACATAAAATTGAAAAGAAAGTTATGAAATATGTTTGAATGAAAAGAACAAAAGTTATTTATGATATTTAATGATGACTTACATGATTTTTGATAAAATCATGAGATGATGATTTACAGATTTTTAGAATGAAAAATGACATAACTAGCCCGATTTTAAGTTTTAATTGTTTTTTTTAAATTTTCAGTTTATTGTTTATATTTTATGGATTTTATGTTTTAGATATATTTATGCCTCACTAAGCTTTACTTAGCACGTGATGATTTTCATGCATAGGTTCGGGTAAAGTAGTAGACATGAAGTGATGAGTTTGCCAGCATCTTATGGAAAATCAAACCTACTGGTACTATCAGTAAGACATCATAACTTTGACTTATTAGTGGCATGTACATTATGCCTGTTGGGTTGTTTTATCATATTTATTTTAAAAGGGTTTGCAATATTAATTAGAGATTATTTTCTTTAGTTTTGTCTAATTTTAGTATTAATTGTATTTATGAGTGAATAGTATAAATGATATATTTTAAATGGTTTAAAATCAAGCGATATTAGGAAATTGTATATGGATATGAAACAACACTGAACTGCCTAAATACCGACTGAAATCAGATTAGTTTCAATGATCAAACAATAAATTTAATGATTAAGGAAAAACTCTTTAAAGTTTAAGAATGAAATTATTAAATGAAATAAAATTTGTAAGCATTTAAGTTCACCAAATATCAGTTGAGTTAATGTGACATCATTAGCTCGTATTACGAGATATATACAGGCTAAGGGTGTTACAAACTAATATTGCACATTAAGCTTGATTTAGACAACTATGCTTATGTCTTAATTCAATAAGGCCCAAAGCCTAAAACAATCAGCTAGTATTGATACTCCTACTTGGGTATCTATACTCATCCAATGAATATCTGTATCACCTCTCAATATCGATACTAAAACAAGGCTCGAAAATGAATTTACTTAAAATGGGTATCAATACTCTTATAAAAGTATTAATACCACCCTATGAGTATTGATACCACAACAAGTTTCAAAGTTCTATAAAATAAATGGGTGTCGATACCACCCTTATGGGCATTAATACTCACCTAGAGTACTGATACCATTGTAAGCCTCAATTTCACACCCTAAATTTGGGATCAAATTTTTTACTTGGTGTATTTTGGTGAAAAATATCAATTTTCAAAAATTCAGAAACTATCATGTGAATTTACGGAAGTTGTAAGGGATTAAATTGAGAAGAATTGAAGTTTGTGGGAAATAAGTTCCACATTGAGTGCGTGAAAAAACTTGGAATTAAAAAGATGAATTTCTAAGAGATCAATGGCTTCTAGTGTAATTTATGCATTATAGAGTACTGATACCATTGTAAGACTCAATGTCACACCCTAAATTTGAGGTCAAATTTTTACTTGGTGTATTTTTGGACCAAAATATCAATTTTCAAAAATTCAAAAACTATCATGTGAATTTACGGAAGTCTTAAGGGACTAACTTGAGAACAATTGAAGTTTTAGATCTAAATTAAAAGAGAATTGTGGGAAATAAGGACCACGTTGAATGCATGAAAAAAAAAATTGGAATTAAAAAGATGAACTTTTAAGAGATCAATGGCTTCTATTGTAATTTATGCATTATCATTTGGAAGGCATGAAAAAGCGCAAAAAGAAATAATTTGAGCAAAAGAAAGCTTGAACCTATTACCTAGTGATAAAAAAAACCTTGATTATCCATCAATACTATGGCATCCATAAGATTTTAGATGCCTCGATTTAATTCTAAGTTATTTTGCAAATTAAATCGACTTGTGAGGTATAAAATCCAAAATTCTCTTTTATGAGACATATTATCTCCCACATTTCTTCAAAGTTCCTTTCTCTATTTAGTAGTGGGTTTCATCGTCAATTTGACATTGTTCATGCGTCCATTCACGACACAACCGGTACCATCATTTTCCTTACGTCATTCTAAATCGACTAGTGTCATCATTTTTATCATCGTCATCATCGTGGTGAAGCGTAAAGCAATCAAAACTCGACTCGTATCTATACTCGACTTGTACCCGACATAGTCTGTGACCCGTGGCTTGCTAGGTCGGCCTGTTTGGTCCAACTCAACATATCTAAGCTCGATCTATTAGGCCCGAACCAAATGATCCAAAAGTTCATACCAAACTAAAGCCTAAGCCAAACTGATCGAGTTCAAGCTAGCCTAGTCAAGTCAAGCTAAGCCATTTTGAGTTGAGTTGATCCGTTGATACATGCTCCACACGCCCTAGAGCTAATGATGATGAATTTACTATACCACTTGGCCCTATCACACGAGGCTAGACCAAACTTCTTAAAGACAAGCTTCAAATCACAGTTCAAGCATTCATTCTTAAGGGTCTAATAGCAACATATTTGCAACAACTTTTTGAAGGGGATCCACTTGTTATCCTGTCAACATGTCTTCTGGAGATACATCGTCTGGCTCTTATATTTCCAACAATTCTTGAATCACATCAATCTGATATCGGGAACTCAAGATACATTCATTTTAGTGAAGACAACGCATGCAGAAATTCCTATACGATATTAATACGTGATTATTGTAAATATTACGAATTTTCAATATTTATATTGATTGTTTGTAATATAATTTAATAAAGGATGATGCATTATCTTTTAGGATTAGAGTTATTATTTTATTAGGAATTAAGGTTGAGTTAAAACATTATTTTTAGTTATTATTATTTTATTAGAAATTAGAGTTTAGATAGGTTAAGTTTATTATTATTTTATTCATTAGTTATTTAGGACCTTTAGAACTCGCTCGTATATAAAGGAGCCTTCACTCAACTTTGTAAATCAGATTTCTTTGATTAATAATACAACGAGAGTTGGTTTTTTGCAAGTGTTGATTGTCTTGTGCCTTCGAAGCTTCTTATTCGAGAGTTCTTTCAAGTTCTTGTGAGGGAGATTAATCTTTACACTCCAATTTGCCTTTTAATCGCGACTAGGAGGGTTGGTTAGAGCCATATTATCATGTTTGCCTTTTCATTGCGACTAGGAGGGCTCGATAGGATATTATCAATCGATTTTCCACATATTCATCCACACCATCAATCATCATTACCGTTCACCTTCATAAGGGAGATCTTTTGATTTCTTGGTTATCTTACTTTATTTTCAATTTCTTTATTTTTTTTATCTTGTTTATATCTTGTTTATTACATTGTTTCCAGCACCTAAAAGAAACCCTAAGAACCCTACTTGTTACCGCCACCTTCCCTTATTCATTCCCCATTGTTCTTCATTGAGTCTAGAGCTTTCTATGTTTGATTCTTCAACAAGAGCAACTTTCATTAACTCGTCACTGCTTCCCTATCAATTGGTATCAGATTTGGGCCGATTCTTGGAAAGAAGCAAGTAATCTTGCTTGTTCTTGCACACAAAACTGTCAAGGTACCCCAACGGATCTAGTTCAGAGAAGATTCATCGTTTCAGGTTCTTTTTATTTAATTTAAATTTAGATTCAAATCCTTCTTGTTAGTTTGCTATTTTATTTTCAAAAAAACAAAACAAAAAAAGCCAAAATTTTAAAATAGAAATAGTAAACGAAGGAATTTAGGGATGATTTTCTCTATATATCATATTCATCCTAATAGTAATATGTAGTCCAAAATTTACCCAAATCAGAGTTCATTAGAGCATTCAAATATATCATTCAAGTTTCATCGGCATATTCGGTCTAGAATCTTGTCAAATTTATTGAAAATTCTACAGGAGAAATTTCATGGTGAAAATTTCTAGATTGAAACTTCATATATTGAAGATCATTAAAACAAAAAATCAGAAGTTTTGGAGATCAAAAACACCTTCGAAAAAAGCGGTCAAGAAAAACATATTGTTTGAGGACTCGCCGTTCAACAGAGTCTACTGGATACTACTGAAGGTATTTAGTTCTGAAATTTTACATGTGGTTTCTTGACGCATCGAAAGACATTCAAGAATTTTTCAAAAATTATTGGACACTGGTAACCCCCTCAAAAATGTTGCTCAAGTTGATCCAACATTTTCTATGTTTTCTGGTTTGGTTCCTTTTTTCTTTGACTCTTAGTGCTTTAGGTTATTTTGTTTTTCCTTGTTATTGTTATTTTGCATTATCTAACACATTATATTCCTTGTGTTAGTAGTACTAAAGAGTTTTCATACTTCTTCCTTCTTTGCATTCTCGTTCTCTTGGAGTCTAACCCTTGTTTGGCCTCTTAGAGCTTTTAGGTTTTTCTTATCACCTTTGCTAGTAATCAAACTCTGATACGAACTATGGAAGACTACTTGGTAAAGTGAGTTTTAAAGAGTACAAGATCAACTTACTTGCCTCTCATTGTGTTACTTTCTTAGAGTGACTTGTGAGGTTTCTTGCTTTGTTGAATTTACTTTCTTTTATTTTTATTCTACTTTAAAATCTTCTTTTGAGTGTTATAATTGCAGGATGGGCGACAATAACAATGAGACACTTACGACTATCTTAGCCACACTTGAAAGACTCACAACTCAGTTTGATCAACTTAACAATTCCTTGATAGAACGACAAGAACTACAACTGGATCTACCAAACCAGAATCCAAGGCCAAACAATGCTGAAATTTTGGCCCCCAGGCGAGCACAACCACATTTTCAAGCACCCAAACTCTTTGCAAAACTAATTTTAAAAGAGACTACGATCTGGACAAATACATCGATTGGGAAGGAAAAGTTGATCTCATGTTCGCATACCATGACTGCCCCCAAACTGAACAAGTTCCCCTCATCACCTTGGAATTTGAAGGATATTCTCACACTTGGCGGATGCAAACAAGGAAAAAGATCGACAACTTCCAAATTCAACCAATCACTTCTTGGACCGAACTCAAACATGCCATGAGGAATCGATTCCTACATACACATTATACATGATAAGTTAAACAACGACTACACCGACTTCGATAAGGTAGAAGTTCAGTTAAAGATTACTACAAGGAGATGCAGTCCTTACTCAATAGTGCTAACATAACCGAAGAGGAAGATAACACCATGTCAAGATTCATCAACGGATTAAACTTAAATATCACTGATCTTCTTTATCTCCATGGATACAAAAACCTTGAATATACACTAAAGAAAGCAATGAAAATCGAAGCACAAATCCAAATGACATCCTGATTCAGAGAACATTACCAAGGTACTTCATTCTTTTACCAAGGCAATTCTTCAAATCCTTTCTCATCTTCTACTCCATCTTCTAAAAAAAGTCGAGAGATGACAAACCCGATAAGGAGAAACAACGACCAGCAAAGAATGAGACACTTCTAGCTCCTAAAGACGACACCCGAGCAAGAAACATCAAGTGTTTTAAATGCTTAGGAATAGGCCATATCAGCCATAATTGTCCAAACACGAGGAGCCTAACCATACTAGGTGATGAATCTTACAATTCTGACTCTGATGATGACATCCACGATATTCCAACACATGCCGAAGCCAAAGAAGATAGTGATGACTATGGAAGTGATGAGTAGAATGGCACAATATTGGTGATCTGTCATACCTTAAACATCCAAGCATCCGATGAGTCTGACATACAACGTTCCAACATCTTCCACACACGTTTCCTAATCAGGAAATAACCATTCTCCATCATCATTGACAATGGTAGTTATGCTAACGTCATTAGCTCCAACGTTGTTGAATCACTCAAACTTCCTTGCCAACGACATCTGAAACCTTATTTCTTATAATGGCTTAATGATAGTGTTGAGATGAAGGTGGTTAAACAATGTCTCATTAATATCAAAATGGAAAAGTATTGTGACGATGTATGGTGTGATGTAATTTCGATGCAAGCATCTCACATCCTCCTAGGACGTCCTTGACAATACGACAATGACATCACATATTATGTCTGAAAGAACACTTACACAATTCCAATAAAAGGTAAACCGTTTCGACTTAACCCTTTACCCCCCAAAGAGATTCTCATATATCAACAACGAATTCTCAAGGAGACAAGGAACTTGAAACAAAAGGTAAAAGAGGCCACAACCGATAAAAGCCAAACAGATGACCCACAGGTGGTGAGTGACCCTCAATGTGAAAATAAAAGAGTGTCTCAAAACATTTATGTGAGTGCAAAAGACATGAGAGAGACCCTTTTTCAAAATAGGTCGTGTATTCTAGTCTATTTCAAGGACTCCGTTTTATCAACTATCACTAACATCACAGATTTGCCTAGTGTATTCTCTTCTCTATTACAGGATTTTCAAGATGTCTTAAGCAACCCACCGGATGGTTTACCACCTACAAGAGGAATCGAACATCAAATCGACTTCATCCCTGGATCAACCATACCAAACTGTCCCACTTACCGATACAATCTTGAGGAAATGAAGGAATTGGAACGATAAATAGATTCATTGTTACAAAAAAGACACATCCATGAGAGTCTTAGTCTTTGTGCGGTTCCCATCATCCTAGTTCCAAAGAAAGATGACATATTCTGAATGTGTGTAGATTGCCGACCTATCAATCGGATAGCAATCAAGTATAGGCATCCTATTCCACGCCTAGATGATATGTTGGATGAACTACATGGTGCAAGTATCTTCACCAAAATTGACTTGAAGAGTGGTTACCATCAAATTCGAATGAAAGAAGGAGACGAATGGAAAATAGCGTTCAAGACAAAGTTCGGCTTGTATAAATGGCTTGTTATGCCCTTTGGACTCACAAACGCTCCAAACACCTTCATGAGATTAATGAATCACGTTCTTAAGGAGTTTATAGGTAAATTTGTTGTCGTTTACTTTGATGACATTCTTATATACTCATCTTCTCTTGACTCTCATGTCATTCATGTTCGAATGGTTCTCGAAGTTCTTCGACAAGAATATTTATATGCTAACATGGATAAGTGTGTGTTTTGCAATGATGAGATTATGTTTTTAGGCTTTATAGTTAGTGTACAGGGTATCCATGCAGATAAAGAGAAGGTCAAGGCAATTCAAGAATGGCACACGCCTACTTCCATCACTGAGGTAAGATCTTTTCATGGTTTAACAAGTTTCTATTGTCGCTTTGTCAAAGATTTCTCAACCATTGCTGCACCATTAACCGAGATCATCAAAAATTCAGTTGCATTCAAATGGGGACCACTACAACAAAAAGCTTTTGAACTTCTTAAAGATAAGTTATGTTCTGCCCCTATTCTTCGCCTTCCCAATTTTGCTAACACCTTTGAGCTACAATGTGATGCTTCAGGCATAGACATTGGTGTCGTCCTCATGAAAGAAATACAACTTATCGCTTACTTTAGTGAAAATTAAAAGGTGCACAATTGAACTACTCTGCCTACGACAAGGAACTTCTTGCACTCGTCTGAGCACTCGAAGTGTGGCAACACTATCTTCACCCTAAAGAGTTTGTCATTCACACGGACCATGAATCACTCAAATGGTTAAATGGACAAGGTAAGTTAAACAAACGATATGCTCGATGGGTTGAGTTCATTGAATCTTTTCCTTACATCATCAAATACAAACAAGGGAAAGATAACATCGTAGCTGATGCATTATCTCGACGATACACACTTATCACTCAAATGCATGCTACTGTTATGGGTTTTACACATATCAAAGTACTTTATCCTAACGATCCAGATTTTTCTAAGATTTATAAACAATGTGTAAAAGGTTCTTTTAACAAGTTTTATCTTGTAAATGGCTTTCTTTTTCGCATTAACAGGTTGTGTATACCACAAGGCTCTTTGTGAGAGTTCTTGGTTCATGAGTCACATGCCGGAGGACTCATGGGACACTTCGGTGTTCACAAAACACTCGATATGGTCATGGAACACTTCTTTTGGCCGCATATGTGTAAAACAGTCGAAACGATTTATGCATCATGCATCACGTGCAAACAAGTAAAGTCAAAGGTAAATCCTAATGGTTTGTGCTCGCCTTTACCGATTTCTTCTTCTCCTTGGATCGATTGATCGATGGATTTTATACTTGGCTTACCCTACACTAAGAAAGGACGAGATAGTACTTTTATGGTTATGGACAGATTCTCAAAGATGGCACACTTCATTCCTTGCCATAAAACAAATGATGCCACACACATTGCTGATTTATTCTTTTGAGAAATAGTTCACCTTCATGGCATTCCTCGCACCATTGTGTTCGATCGTGACACTAAGTTCATAAGCCACTTTTAGAAGGTATTATGGGGTAAGACTAGCACAAAACTTCTCTATTCCACTTCTTGTCATCCTCAAACCGATGGACAAACCGAAGTAATAAATCAGATTCTAGGATATTTGTAACACCCCAATTTAGGGGCTAAATTTAAGAAAATATAAATTGGTGGATTTAATTTGGTATTTTGAAAGAAACAGGGGATTAAATTGTAAAGTTCTAAAGTTGGCAAACCGTTTTCAGAAGTGCAGAAAATTCAGTGGCTAAACCCATGATTTAACCATTTTTTTTAATATGTTGAATTATAAATCTGATTCTCGTGCGCAGGCAGCAGAAATTTTCTAGATTTCCCTTCTCCAGCAACCCAACTTCCAACTCCGATCTACTCGCCGTCCGACCTCCAAACGACGAGCCGAAACAACCATCGTGTTCGTTGTCAACCGAGGAACAAAACCCCTCAAACCTTTCGTCGTGAATCATCGCCGTTCGTCGTGAATTTCAGTCGGAAGTATCGTCGCTAATAACTCGGTTTTAGTTGGTTTTTCATCGATTCACGACGATCGGGTCATCCGTTTACGACACCTCCCGCACCATCGTGTTCCTTGTGCCGTTCCGAGTCCACCGGTGTTCTCCTTTTTCTCCGGCGGCGGCGGCGCGTTGGGAGGTGAACCGGTCAAACTTCCCGATTTGTTGAAATCGAGCTCTCCGCCGTTCAAAATTATGAACCGAGCTTTGTAAGTATCTCGAAATCGCTCAAAATAATTTTTAGAAATTTTTCCGGGATTTTAGCACTGTTCACGCGCCCCCACGCGCCGCCACTGCGCGTGGGGAAGACAAAAGTGACCGGTTTGACCGGTTTTAGTGGATAGTTGACCGGTTTGACCGGTCATAACCCGACCCGACCCGACCCGTTTACCCGACCCGTTTACCCGACCAGTTGACCCGACCCAACCCGTTGACCCGACCCGTTGACCCGACCCGTTGACCCGTTGACCGTTGACCCACGTTGACCACTGTTGACCAAAACTTTGACCGGCTTTGATCGGGCATTAAACGACCTTTGACTTCGACCGAGTATACCTATCCTGACATTTTTCGACGTTCTAAATCCGATTCCGCTGTCCGTTTTTCGAAATTCGAACCCGAAGACCTCGAAATTGCCGGTCAAACCCGTTGACTTTGATTTTGACCGAATATTCCAAATTTCCGAAAAGTCATATTTTATGCTTTCGACGTCCTGAATCCGAATCCGAAGTCCGTTTCGCCAAATTCGAACCCGGTAAGCCGTCTTTCACTGATTTATCACCCGATTCGATCCGTTTATCGTAATTAAGCTTCGTTTCTGATATAATTTATGTTGATATGTATCTGAGGAATTATTGGAAGTTGAATTGAAGATCAAGGCGTTCGAATGGAATTTTTATGGTCGATCAGTATTGCACGGAAATCGAGGTAATACTTTACTACCTCTTTATGCTTTATAGAACATGTTGGTATTGGTAAATGCATGAATGGAAATGTTTGATCTCATATGTGTAATTAATGAAGTTCTACACTCGATCTGAATACGGTAAAAAGGTTCAGTAATTGATTAGGGTTCAGATGACTTTTATAAGAATTAAGGGATTGCTAGAATTAAATTACAAGTTATGTGCTTAGTGGTAAAGAAATCAACCTGGATCTGTAACTTATAATTTATTTCATCAAAGGTTAAATGTTAAAGGCATTTGGATGTGAATTTATGAAAATACTCCGGTAGGGTAAAATTACGAAAATACCCTTGTGTTATAAAAAGATAAGATTGGAATATGGAAGTTAGATAAGAGGATTTTACAGACATATTGATCTGATAAAAATATTGATGTGCATAAGAAATGATAGTTATACGTAGACATTATGGATAACCGTTTTTAACCCCAAGAGGGTTTATGCAAGATACTAGAAGTGTGTTAAGGGAATTATTTCAAGATCAGAGATTGTTCAGAAAGCAATTAATCATAGGATCTCTAAATTATATTATTTTCGTTAAGAGCTAATATCGAACTTATCTGGTTAAGAAATTACGGAAATGCCCTTAAGAGGTAGAATAGTCTGAGGTGACTCTGAATGAGAAAATACTTAGAGGATTCGTACTTAACTCGATTAAGTACGGATTTAATTGTTAAGATCCCGACTTAGTGCAGGAAAATTTATGATATTCCGTTTGTAAAGTCTGAGAAGACACTTGACCTAAAAATATTCGAATAATGAGTAAATACTGGAAGAGTAATTTATCGGGGGTGTTCTGTTGTCATAATTGTTCGAAATGACTGAAATAAATGATAAGATTGAATTTAATAGTAAGATCGGACAGAAGGAAATGATTGAAATACGCTGAATCTGTAAAATGACCAAAATACCCCTGTAATGGAAATGAACCAAGAATATCACCAAGCTCAGGAATGATTGGATATCCTCGAGCTCTGAAAAATGGAATAAAAATGAACACCAAATTTACCAAATACCCTTGTGTCCTATTCTAAGTAAATGCCTTGGATTAATTAAGGAATCCAAATAAACATAGGTATTGGACTACCTTAAAAAAGGTATGGAACACAACTTAAGTAAGCCGATCAACTTTAATGATATGTCAGTACCTGAATGACATATATTACTTGAATGCTTGTTCGGTACTCAAGTTTAGCTTGATGATAATTTTGGAAGTATTCAGCTCAGCTCAACCCTAGATCGCATTCAGTATTAAGAATTGGGCGTTTGTTCGACAAATCAACCAAGAAGACCAAATTGAATGGATCTGAAGTACAATATATATCTGAAATACAGGAACGTTTGTATTACTCTGGAAAATATCGAGGTAATTGGAATGGACTTGAATGCTAAATGAACTAAGTAACTTCGATGACTGAGGATTAAGTAAGTGATTAGGATAAGCCTGGAAATTCGGATGAATTTACATGATGTATCGTCCTTATGGAACATGAACTACAAATCAAGCACGTCAGTATTTCATGATATCGTGGAAGCTTGGAAATGAAATAAAGACCATTGGAATATCTATTCAGCGATGATTCTGAAGATGATCTATGGACAAGAATTTGTGGTATTAAAGAGTAAATACCCTAGAAGGAAAATGAATTGACCAGTCGACATAGATTGTTAAGGTTCTGAATCTTCGTTCTCAAGTTGTTCGATTATCCAATCAATTGACATGGATGTAAAGGATTCTGAATACCCTTCTGATTACGTACAACTTCTGAAAACTGTCCGAATAAGATACGATCCTGATAATTCACATTCTGAATAACTGATGATTCTGTCAGTTAATGAACTCTTCCAATAGTGATTCTAAATTCCAACATTCTATCGACATACTGAAGAACTGTGTTTCTCTGCCTGATACAGTACCTCTAAATAATTCCTGTAAACTCTGGTGTGTTCCCTAATTACATGAATATTTTATCTGATTTCAAATTTGAATTATGTTATGATACCTGACCTGGATTCTGATCTGATATTGACATGGATTCTGATCTGATACATGACCTGAATTCTGATATGATACTTGACTTGATATAATATGTTTTGATTTTTGATATATCCGTTACGGACGGAACATGTTTTATTGGGGGGTATTGTTGGAGGAAGATTACTTGGAGGTTCCTCGGCTGTGTGCTCAGGGCCTTACTTACCGGTTCCTCGGCTGTGTGCTCAGGGCCTTACTGTTAGTGACGGGGTTGTATGGTTCTGGGGAACCTACACATTTTTGTTCGTGACGGATGGGGGTATATATATATATGTTTTAAAAAGATCTGAAAAGTTACATGGTTTTTTTTGGGAACACACTAGAAAACCTATTCTGATCTCCTGAACTCAGTCATCCGAAATATTTCTCTGAAACGAAAGCTCATTGTCCGTTACCACCTGAAATATCAGTAGGATCTCTGCTCAACATAAAAATCTGTAAATATCTGAACCAATAAGGAAAATATGTTTATCTGTATCTGCACGTTTTTCAGCATCATCTGGTAGTTCTGTATTACTGAGCTTTTCGAAGCTCACTCTATTACTCACCTTTTCAGGTTAAAAGAATTGTACCAGTGCATCTATCGACTTCAGTAAGGGAGTTCTTCCGGTGTTGTTGCAGAGTATGGTACATGTGATTAGGGGGCATGTAATTGTATTTTGATTTATATACGAGTCTGGAAATCTGTTTTATTTTTAAATAGTGACAACTGATTTTATAAGTTACATGTTTCAATAAAAGTTTTAAAATTTCCGCTATTTTTACAGTGGGTCGCTCCGGTGGCCCTAATGTGACTTCCCGGATCGGATCGGGTTACCCGCATTGGTCTGGGGGGTTACATTTAGTGGTATCAGAGCTATGGTTTGAGTCAAGATTTTTCAAGATAGACCGGCCGGTCGAATGTCAAAATATGTCTGATCAATACATGCCTCTAGATTGCAATCGTACCTCTCTAAGCCGGAACTCCATGGCTGAGTCCCTATCTGTAACGAATAAACCGAAGTTTCTATCCGTTAAGGCTATACTTGTACAAAAAGGAATACCAGTAACATCTGTCTAAACGTTGTAAAGTACCTCACGAGCTATGTGAGAGTTATTCATCTGAGAAATTCTGACCCGACTCCAAAAATGAAATTGGGATATGCTGCTGCTCTATGAGCCTATTCACGTAACCAAGGCTGAATTGATTTCACAATGATAAAGTTGTTTTGATTATTTACTTAGACTGAGGGAGAATTCTGATGAGATTGATTACTCGAGGAAATTTTCGTTCGGATTCTTTTATTGAAATGAGAGAGTTTTGATAAGAATGTATACTCAGTTGGTTAAGGATAAGTGGAGGAATCGTACTTTTATAAAAGCTATTGATAGATTTGAAAGAACAGATAGAAGTTTCATTTATGCAATTATGTGAAATGAAGGAATTTCGAGGACGAAATTTTTTTAAGGAGGGGAGAATTGTAACACCCCAATTTAGGGGCTAAATTTAAGAAAATATAAATTGGTGGATTTAATTTGGTATTTTGAAAGAAACAGGGGATTAAATTGTAAAGTTCTAAAGTTGGCAAACCGTTTTCAGAAGTGCAGAAAATTCAGTGGCTAAACCCATGATTTAACCATTTTTTTTAATATTTTGAATTATAAATCTGATTCTCGTGCGCAGGCAGCAGAAATTTTCTAGATTTCCCTTCTCCAGCAACCCAACTTCCAACTCCGATCTACTCGCCGTCCGACCTCCAAACGACGAGCCGAAACAACCATCGTGTTCGTTGTCAACCGAGGAACAAAACCCCTCAAACCTTTCGTCGTGAATCATCGCCGTTCGTCGTGAATTTCAGTCGGAAGTATCGTCGCTAATAACTCGGTTTTAGTTGGTTTTTCATCGATTCACGACGATCGGGTCATCCGTTTACGACACCTCCCGCACCATCGTGTTCCTTGTGCCGTTCCGAGTCCACCGGTGTTCTCCTTTTTCTCCGGCGGCGGCGGCGCGTTGGGAGGTGAACCGGTCAAACTTCCCGATTTGTTGAAATCGAGCTCTCCGCCGTTCAAAATTATGAACCGAGCTTTGTAAGTATCTCGAAATCGCTCAAAATAATTTTTAGAAATTTTTCCGGGATTTTAGCACTGTTCACGCGCCCCACGCGCCGCCACTGCGCGTGGGAAGACAAAAGTGACCGGTTTGACCGGTTTTAGTGGATAGTTGACCGGTTTGACCGGTCATAACCCGACCCGACCCGACCCGTTTACCCGACCCGTTTACCCGACCAGTTGACCCGACCCAACCCGTTGACCCGACCCGTTGACCCGACCCGTTGACCCGTTGACCGTTGACCCACGTTGACCACTGTTGACCAAACTTTGACCGGCTTTGATCGGGCATTAAACGACCTTTGACTTCGACCGAGTATACCTATCCTGACATTTTTCGACGTTCTAAATCCGATTCCGCTGTCCGTTTTTCGAAATTCGAACCCGAAGACCTCGAAATTGCCGGTCAAACCCGTTGACTTTGATTTTGACCGAATATTCCAAATTTCTGAAAAGTCATATTTTATGCTTTCGACGTCCTGAATCCGAATCCGAAGTCCGTTTCGCCAAATTCGAACCCGGTAAGCCGTCTTTCACTGATTTATCACCCGATTCGATCCGTTTATCGTAATTAAGCTTCGTTTCTGATATAATTTATGTTGATATGTATCTGAGGAATTATTGGAAGTTGAATTGAAGATCAAAGGCGTTCGAATGGAATTTTTATGGTCGATCAGTATTGCACGGAAATCGAGGTAATACTTTACTACCTCTTTATGCTTTATAGAACATGTTGGTATTGGTAAATGCATGAATGGAAATGTTTGATCTCATATGTGTAATTAATGAAGTTCTACACTCGATCTGAATACGGTAAAAAGGTTCAGTAATTGATTAGGGTTCAGATGACTTTTATAAGAAATTAAGGGATTGCTAGAATTAAATTACAAGTTATGTGCTTAGTGGTAAAGAAATCAACCTGGATCTGTAACTTATAATTTATTTCATCAAAGGTTAAATGTTAAAGGCATTTGGATGTGAATTTATGAAAATACTCCGGTAGGGTAAAATTACGAAAATACCCTTGTGTTATAAAAAGATAAGATTGGAATATGGAAGTTAGATAAGAGGATTTTACAGACATATTGATCTGATAAAAATATTGATGTGCATAAGAAATGATAGTTATACGTAGACATTATGGATAACCGGTTTTTAACCCCAAGAGGGTTTATGCAAGATACTAGAAGTGTGTTAAGGGAATTATTTCAAGATCAGAGATTGTTCAAGAAAGCAATTAATCATAGGATCTCTAAATTATATTATTTTCGTTAAGAGCTAATATCGAACTTATCTGGTTAAGAAATTACGGAAATGCCCTTAAGAGGTAGAATAGTCTGAGGTGACTCTGAATGAGAAAATACTTAGAGGATTCGTACTTAACTCGATTAAGTACGGATTTAATTGTTAAGATCCCGACTTAGTGCAGGAAAATTTATGATATTCCGTTTGTAAAGTCTGAGAAGACACTTGACCTAAAAATATTCGAATAATGAGTAAATACTGGAAGAGTAATTTATCGGGGGTGTTCTGTTGTCATAATTGTTCGAAATGACTGAAATAAATGATAAGATTGAATTTAATAGTAAGATCGGACAGAAGGAAATGATTGAAATACGCTGAATCTGTAAAATGACCAAAATACCCCTGTAATGGAAATGAACCAAGAATATCACCAAGCTCAGGAATGATTGGATATCCTCGAGCTCTGAAATAAATGGAATAAAAATGAACACCAAATTTACCAAAATACCCTTGTGTCCTATTCTAAGTAAATGCCTTGGATTAATTAAGGAATCCAATAAACATAGGTATTGGACTACCTTAAAAAAGTATGGAACACAACTTAAGTAAGCCGATCAACTTTAATGATATGTCAGTACCTGAACGACATATATATTACTTGAATGCTTGTTCGTGTACTCAAGTTTAGCTTGATGATAATTTTGGAAGTATTCAGCTCAGCTCAACCCTAGATCGCATTCAGTATTAAGAATTGGGCGTTTGTTCGACAAATCAACCAAGAAGACCAAATTGAATGGATCTGAAGTACAATATATATCTGAAATACAGGAACGTTTGTATTACTCTGGAAAATATCGAGGTAATTGGAATGGACTTGAATGCTAAATGAACTAAGTAACTTCGATGACTGAGGATTAAGTAAGTGATTAGGATAAGCCTGGAAATTCGGATGAATTTACATGATGTATCGTCCTTATGGAACATGAACTACAAATCAAGCACGTCAGTATTTCATGATATCGTGGAAGCTTGGAAATGAAATAAAGACCATTGGAATATCTATTCAGCGATGATTCTGAAGATGATCTATGGACAAGAATTTGTGGTATTAAAGAGTAAATACCCTAGAAGGAAAATGAATTGACCAGTCGACATAGATTGTTAAGGTTCTGAATCTTTGTTCTCAAGTTGTTCGATTATCCAATCAATTGACATGGATGTAAAGGATTCTGAATACCCTTCTGATTACGTACAACTTCTGAAAACTGTCCGAATAAGATACGATCCTGATAATTCACATTCTGAATAACTGATGATTCTGTCAGTTAATGAACTCTTCCAATAGTGATTCTAAATTCCAACATTCTATCGACATACTGAAGAACTGTGTTTCTCTGCCTGATACAGTACCTCTAAATAATTCCTGTAAACTCTGGTGTGTTCCCTAATTACATGAATATTTTATCTGATTTCAAATTTGAATTATGTTATGATACCTGACCTGGATTCTGATCTGATATTGACATGGATTCTGATCTGATACATGACCTGAATTCTGATATGATACTTGACTTGATATATTTTTTGATTTTTGATATATCCGTTACGGACGGAACATGTTTTATTGGGGGGTATTGTTGGAGGAAGATTACTTGGAGGTTCCTCGGCTGTGTGCTCAGGGCCTTACTTACCGGTTCCTCGGCTGTGTGCTCAGGGCCTTACTGTTAGTGATGGGGTTGTATGGTTCTGGGGAACCTACACATTTTGTTCGTGACGGATGGGGGTATATATATATATATGTTTTAAAAAGATCTGAAAAGTTACATGGTTTTTTTGGGAACACACTAGAAAACCTATTCTGATCTCCTGAACTCAGTCATCCGAAATATTTCTCTGAAACGAAAGCTCATTGTCCGTTACCACCTGAAATATCAGTAGGATCTCTGCTCAACATAAAAATCTGTAAATATCTGAACCAATAAGGAAAATATGTTTATCTGTATCTGCACGTTTTTCAGCATCATCTGGTAGTTCTGTATTACTGAGCTTTTCGAAGCTCACTCTATTACTCACCTTTTCAGGTTAAAAGAATTGTACCAGTGCATCTATCGACTTCAGTAAGGGAGTTCTTCCGGTGTTGTTGCAGAGTATGGTACATGTGATTAGGGGGCATGTAATTGTATTTTGATTTATATACGAGTCTGGAAATCTGTTTTATTTTTAAATAGTGACAACTGATTTTATAAGTTACATGTTTCAATAAAAGTTTTAAAATTTCCGCTATTTTTACAGTGGGTCGCTCCGGTGGCCCTAATGTGACTTCCCGGATCGGATCGGGTTACCCGCATTGGTCTGGGGGGTTACAATATTTTCTAAGAACTATGGCAGTTAAGAATACTTATAATTGGGAAGAATGTTTACCTTTTGTTGAGTTTGCTTATAACCGATCCATTCCACAATAGGTTATTCTCCATTCGAAATAGTTTATGGTTTTAACCCATTAACTACTTTGGATCTTATTCCCTTACCTTTAGATGAGGTTGCCAGTTTAGATGGTGAAAAGAATGTTGCCCTTGTCAAAGAAATTCACGCCAAAGCCAAACTCAAGATGGAGAAAACCTACGAGGCAATTGCAAACTGAGTTAACAAGGGCCGACGACATGTCACCTTTGAACCAGGAAATTGGGTATGGGTTCACATGAGAAAAGAGAGGTTCCCGACACAAAGGAAATCCAAACTAGACCCATGAGGCGATGATCCATTCCAATTTCTTGAACGAATCAATGATAATGCCTACCACATTGATCTTCCCGGTGAGTATAATGTGAGTGCATCCTTTAATGTTTCTGACTTATCTCCTTTTGATATTTCAGATTCTCTTTTAAGAAAGGGGGAGATGATACATGCACCACACGCCCTAAAGCTAATGATAATGAATTTACTATACCACTTCACCCTATCACACGAGGCCGGACCAAACTTCTTAAAGACAAGCTTCAAATCGCAGTTCAAGCATTCATCCGTAAGGGTCTAATAGAAGCAGCTTTGCAACAACTTTTTGAAGGGGATCCAGTTGTTATCCGGTCAACATGTCTTTTGTAGATACAACCATCTATCTCTTATCTTTCCAACGGTTCTTTAATCGCATCAATCCGATATCAGAAACTCAAGATACATTCATTTTACTGAAGATAACACATGCAGAAATTCCTATACGAGATTAATACGTGATTATTGTAAATATTACGAATTTTTAATATTTATATTGATTATTTGTAATATAATTTAATATAGGATGATGCATTATCTTTTAGGATTAGAGTTATTAATTTATTAGGAATTAATGTCGAGTTAAAACATTATTTCCAACAGTACACACCCAAGACCAGTTGCAAGACCCGAATTCGGATCCGACCCAAACCCGGCCCAACCCAACAACCCAACAGTAATTCAAGTTTCTAAACCTTAAGTCTCTCAAGCAAATAAAGGGGAGAGGGCCATTCGGGAACGGGGGACATTCAGAGAGAAAAAATAGAGTATTCGGGGAGGGGAAACCATAACAAAAAAATAAAGAGAAAAAATGAGAGAAGATAGATCTCATTAGTCACTCGCCGAAGAAAGGAAGAGTCGCCGGAAACTCAAGTTACTGAAAGGTAACTCTTTAGATCTATGGTATATCTTTTGTTTCTAGACAAAGCTATTTGTATATCGGGACTGTAGAGCGTGAGGTCTTCCTTTCGTGAGTCTCGTTTTGAGCTCCGGCCGTCGTAGGTACGGGAGGTTGCATGCGCTGGTGAATGGTAATTGTTTGGGTTGGGGAGAATATGTTTCAGAGGGTTTTTCTTTTTACTTGTTTAAAGCAAAGTTGAAAATGAAATAAAAATATTGGATATTTATGTTCATGGGTTAGGACAAACCTGAATTCACGGGGTAACTTGTGCCATTTTAAATTGTTAGTGGTGAAATGCACTTCACAGTCCCTAGATTGTGTCTTCAAATTCATTTTAGCTATTTTTTTATCTTGTTAATTTCGATTCTCTTCATGTTTAGTCCTTTTATTAATATAGTTTTGTTTTCGTTTAGTAAATTGCATCAGTCACTTTGTTTATTTATTTATGATATTTAAAGCTAGCTTAAATATTTGTGTTCATGTTTCGACTTAATCTAATTTTTTTAGATTTGTGTTTTCATGTTTAGCAAACATATTTTCTGTCAATTTCATATTGACTCATAATTTTGTTTCCCTCATTATAATTTATTATTTCTTTAATTTAGATGTCAACTTGCTTGACTTTCTGGTGTAATTTGTTTGACATGATATGTTTGTCTCATGTGTATGTTCACTTTGTAGCTTATATATATATATATGCGTGCATGTATTATGCCATAAATCTAGCTGATAATTTTCAATTAGTTAGTTGCATATGGTTAATGTGTTTTATACCTTTATTTATTTCCTTTAAGTTTTTTTAAATTATTCTTTCTGTTAATATGATTTTATTTATTTATCTGTTTTTTAAACTTATTTCCTCTTTTTATGTAGTATTTTTTTTTCAATTTAACATTTTTTTTGACTTTTTCAGTAGTAATTTCAATCGGTCAAAGGTGAGCAATTCGAATTGAATTTTTAAATCTAAATTTTAATTTTCGCAATTAAGACAACCGACAAATTAAAACGGTATTAAAAGGGCGATTCAAGGGTACTAATCCTTCCTTGACCGTAACCGACTCCCGAAACCAACATATTTCTGGTATCAGATAAGATGGTGTCCGATCATCCTAAATATTGTTTTTAAAATGATCGGTGATGGCTCTAATATTTTATTCAAATCGAAGCCCAATTCCGAACTCACCCGAAAGACGGCCACGACAACTCTTAACCTCTTATTGTATCATATGTTTTATAGTCTTGATCACTGATTATCATTATTCCTATAACATGTATTCATATTTTTTTATTACCGAAACATTTTTGTATATTAACAAATTTAGACAATTATTTTTCTTAAAATATATGAATGTTTATTATTGTTCTGGGAATGATGATCGTGGGAGAAAATATTTTGGTAGGAATGAAATATGACTATAATTTTTTTAAAAAAAATTGAAGGTTGAGTTATCATTCTATCCATATATTTATGCATCCGTCCACTTGTATTTCGATTCAGTATAATAAATAAACATAATGAATAATAGAATATTTGAGATTAACTCAATATTTTTAAACTGAATCATCATTATCAGAATGATTGATTATCGATCAATTTCAAACAAATAATAATTAATTAAATATTAAATATTGGGCATTGCAGAAGTTCTTTTTATCCGTCAATAACTTTTGTGTTTTTATGTTTCATCCGACTACCTATGTATGTCTCCCCTGTGCCCTAAACTCAGCCTGCTAGTGATGTGTGGACATTAGTGTGTTTTACCAACATTCATATATAATACATTTTGCATACATAATTGTTCGAACTTAAAATTTCAAGATTTTTTTTGGATATTTCAGAATTTTATTATCCATATAATAAATTGCTATAAAATACAATCAGGGTTCGGAAACAAAACAAATACATACAAAAAGAATCAATGATCGACTATACCCCAATGATTGAAGAGAGTAATATTCACACTATCTACTCTATTGAAATTCCTACCCCTTAGTTGAAGACATACAATATCTTTAATAGCCTTAAGCATGTCATTAATAGACCTAGAACGACCTTGGAACAATCTTTTGTTCCTTTCCTCCCAGAGTAAGTAAACTAGAGAATTCAAAACAATCTTCATGACCATAGATAGCAGGGACTTGACTTTCCAAGTAGAGATTGCCCTCGCCAAGAAATCATCCCATGAACAGGCTGTAAATTGCAGGCCATAAAGAGAGTAAACTTGTTCCCACAGTAAAACAACAGTAGGACATGTTAAAAAAAGATGTTCTCTAGTTTCCAGTTCAGTGTTACAAAGAATGCATAAGCAATCGTTAATAGGCCCCATACGTTGTAATCTTTCCTTGGTAGGGAGTTTGTTGAGGAAAGTCATCCAGGTTATCATATTGTGCTTTGGGATATGAAGGGGAAACCATAGAAGCTTCTGTCAAGGGACCTTAGGCCTTTTCTCCTGGATTGAGTCCCAGATAGAGCTAGCTTTAGTGGCTCCTGAAGAAAGAAGGCAGTGCACCTCTGGTCTCATTTTCAGGAGTCTTCTTAAACACCAACTAGTAGTGGAGTTAGCTTCCACAGACCAGAAATCTATCCTTAAAGACATAATTTTTAAGCTAAGCAACCCAAAGGGAACCTTCACCTGCAAGGATATTTTTAATTAAAAGTGTCATGCAAGCTTTATTCCAAATCTTCATATCTTTAATTCCAAGACCTCCTTCAGATTTCAAGAAACAAATGTTATTCCAAGTCACTCTAGCTCCTGTGGCAGCTTTGTCAGAACTTTTCCAGAAGAAACGAGAACAAAGTTGTTCAATTTTTTTCAAAACTGAGTTAGGCAGGAATAGTTGCCTGCACCAGAAATTGGTGATAGAGGATAGCACTGTGCGAATAAGCTCCAACCTTCCTACGTAACTAAACATTTTACAGTCCTTTTCGGAAATTTTTCTAGTGAGCAATGGAATGCCTAAGTATCTCACTGGCAGAGACCCATGGTTGAAACCAGTGATTTGTTTAATGTTTTCTATAGCATCAGTGGACATTCCAGCAGCAAAGAATTCACTTTTAGAAGCATTAAGTTTAAGTCCTGACCTTTCATAAAATGTGTCCAAAACACTAGTGACTCTAATAACTGAATCAACAGATTCTTTACAAAAAATTAGTAGATCGTCAGCAAAGGATAAGTGGGTCAAGCTAATTCTTTTACATTTGGGGTGGTAACAAAAAAAACCTTTGGATACTGCCAAGTTAAAAAAGTCTGGAGAGAACATTCATGGAGAGGACAAAGAGTAAAGGAGAGAGTGGATCTCCTTGCCTTAGGCCTTTAGCTCCCTTAAAGAAACCAGACAAGCTCCCATTAAAGGATACATAATAACTTGTTGTGGAGTAACAAGTTTCAATCCAAGTGGTAAAGATCCTTGGAAGACCAATAGCCTTCAATATGGCATAAATGAAGCTCCAGTTTATGGAATTGAAAGCTGTGGATGTCTATTTTCAAAAAGCATCTTGGGGATATGTTCTTTCTACTATAGCCTCTTACCAATTCCTGAGTAAGGAGAGTGTTTTCAATGATGCTTCTACCTTTGACAAAAGCAGTTTGGTTAAGAGTAACCAAATCAGGCATAATACAATTCAATCTTCTAACTAGAATATTTGAGATGGCTTTATAGACCACTGAACAGCAAGAGATTGATCTGAAATCCTTTACCTTACTTGGGTTAGGGATCTTAGGAACCAATGCAAGAAACAGTGGAATTGAAGACAGGGAGAAGAAATGATTCTTGAAAGAATTGAGAAATGGCAACAGTAACATTGTTAAAAAGAAAATATATAATAAAAACAATTTGATAAAATTCATTTTTAGATAACCTTATATTATTTCCAAATAAATTAAAAAAAGTAATATAACCTTTTCGATATTGTATCAGATAATGTTACGATTCAAAAATCATATTCTTAATCTCATATCTTTTAAAATAAAATTTTCGTAATTCTTTTACCTCTCTCTCTCACACACACATATATATATATATACACTTTTTCATTTTTTTTAACATAATACTGGTTAGATTACTTATAAAGGTTTTTTTTTTCAATTTTTCACTATTCCATTTTTTAAATTTAATGTATATATTCACCAAAGTAATAACAAACTTGTCTTAAAAATATGGTAGCTTTATCAAACTAAGGAGCCTTGTCGTTGCACTGAAGACAGAGAAGCATAATACCTCTGTTTTGAAAATCGGATCGGATCGGCCGGTTCAACCGGTTTAATCGGGAATCGTTGTCTAGTCCGGTTTAATCTAAACCGGTTAAACCGCTACTAGTGAACCGGCCAGAACCGCTGAACCGTTCGAACCAGACCGGCTGAAAACTGGAAAAAAATCGGAAATTTTGTTTTTTTAAAAAAAAAAAATTAAACCAAACGTCGTTTGTTAAACGAGCCAAGTCGAACTCGAATATTGCTGAGCTCGACTCGAACTTGAAAACTTTAAAAGTAAGCTCAACTCCATTCAAACTCACAAGTTAAAAATTATCAAGTTCAACTCGAACTCGAAATATAATATTGAAACTTGAACTCAAAAAGGCTTGAACTAAAAAAAATGTAGAAGCTCAATTGAAGCCTAAAATTCGAGCTTGATTGAAGTGAAAGAATAGTTCACTCAATGCTCACCAAAAGGCTCCATGATTTTGAATGTCAAATTACCTCTATTATTTATAGAAGTTAGGTATGATGCTCTTCTATGTTTCTTAGCAATGTGTGATTGTTTTGTTCTCATATTTTTACTCTTTAGACTTTTGAGATGCTCTTCTATGTTTCTTAGCCATATGAGATTATTTAAAAAAAATTAAACCAAACAATATCATTTTGTTATGAATTTTTTAGCCCCAAATTTATTTTTTAATTATAGTTATATAATTATATTTATTATTTAATATGTTTTACCTTAAATATTATGTTGTAGTTAATTTGAATCATTTTGTTTCACTTAATTTTATGGTTTTTAATTTATATATGTTATGACTTGCTTTGAATATGACTTGTGATATAAAAAATTATTTTTTATTAAATATTTTTGATATTTTTATTTAATTTTTTAAATAATTATAACGTCGTCCGATTTTTCCGATTGATCGAACCGGTTCGATCGATTAAACCAATAAATCAATAACATGATCGATTCGCTAACCGATCCGATTCTGAAAACAATGCATAATACATATATATTCGTCCAACAAGTTGCAATTTTATAAGGAAAAAGTCAAAGCCCTAAAACCAGGAATTTGCTTGTTTCATAGCTTTGATGTTGCAGTATTACTGTAGCCTCGATTCCCTTCACCAAGTACACTGTGTTCCATAGGACTATTACATATTGTCATTTTACTGTATATGAATGACGCTCAAAGTTTGGCAGAAAAACAATACTGTTCTAGCTTCTGCCAACAGGCACTCCACCACGTCGGTCATTGTCAGCCAAATACACACAAATCCCGATAACAACTAGGTCAAATTCGGTTTTTTGGTCCTCTAGTATATTAAAGTAGTATTTACACCCCTTCTAAGCTTCCTCCCCGACAAAACCCTACTCTTTCTAGAAAAGTATATGGTTAATATATTGTGTTATCGGATACATTATAATATATTTATAATATTTGATTTAGCGTTATCGGAAATGTTGAGTAATAATAATGTAGTAGGTATAAATCATGAAGAAATATTAAAAAATTTGACAACCAATAAACTTAGCTTGTCGGTTTGTGTCGATATAAATGAAAAATGCATTGCTCTATAGCAATATTACAGGTACAAATATGAAAAAACCGGTCCTAAAATGACAAAACCAGTAAAACGCTACTGGATATGTTGAAAGTGTCGATAATTTAATATAAGTATCAAAACTTTCTGAATTTAAAAGAGAATAAGTTATAGCGCCTATACAGTGTCGATACTTTAAAAAAAATATATCGATCCATATCAATATAACATGTAAAAATATGATAAAACAAGTCTTAAAATTGACAAAACCAGTAAAACGATATTGGATATGTTGAAAGTGTCGATATTTTAATATAAGTATCGACACTTTCTGAAATTAAACTAAAAAGTATCGACACTTTATGAAAATGTATCGATCCATAACAATATAACAGGTAAAAATATGATAAAACAAGTCTAAAAAATTGTTGAGTTAATCGATCGATGGAATCGGCCAAGAGGGGGTGAATTGGCAATTAAAATTTGGTGGAAGCTTTTGCAGAAAATTGAAAGTAATTGCACAACGATTTAAAGTGGTTCAACTTTATCAACCAAAGTCTATGTCCACTACCTTAGCTATCCACACTAAGGATTTTCCAACAAATTCACTAATTTATTCTTTCTTTTGAGGCCAAAGAGATAACCTTACAACTCTCTCAAGAATATACCCTAATTCTTGAGAACACTCTTTTCTCAAAGAGAAGATTACAAATTTACAAACTTACAAGAAAAACCTCACAAGGCAAACATGTTTGCACAATTCTATAACAAAGAAAGAACACTCAATAATGAATACAATTGAGCACAATAAGTGTTCTTGAAAGCAAAAATGAATATTGAATGAAAAATAGGCTTGAAGTGCTCAAACTTGAGGTTTGATGCTTTCTCTTTTATTCTCTCTTGATTTTAGTTGCTTGTTGTTTATTATTGTTGATCAATGGCTTCTAAGCTTGTTTAAATACACCTAGAATCACTTATGAACGTTGGGGATGATTAGTGGAGTCAATAGAGCCATTTAAGTGTGAAAATAATTAATTAAAACAGTTGGGAGCGTCAGTGCATCGATGCATACCCATGGTGCATCGGTGCATCAGTGTAAAATTCAAATATTTTGATCGCATCGATGCATCAAGTGCATTCGATGTTTTAAAATAGCCAGAGTGCATCGATGCATCAAATGCATTTGATGTTTTCATAAAATCCTCAGTGCATCGGTGCATGGTAAGTACATCGATGCATGAAATGCATTCGATGTTCAATTTAATTCATGGTGCATCAATGCATGGATTGGTGCATCGGTGCATCACTTTGAAAAATTGATTTTAGGCTTGATTTTGGTTCAAAATACTTTGTAAAAATTGTTTCAAAAATATATTAAGTATAAAACACAATTTTACACATTTAGTAAGGTTTGAAATTGATCTTAAAAGACTTGGAGTAATAATTTGATATTCGATTAATTGAATCGAATATACTTAGAAAATCTTTTGTAAAATCTTAAAATTCATTTAAACTAATTTGTTATATCGAAACACAAAAATGTTTTCAACAATCTTCCCCTTTTTGATATAACAAAACATTTGTGTTATTTTAAGATTTTCTAAAATTTGAAATCAATTTTAAAAAATTACTCCCCCTTACTATAACACTTCTCCCTTAAAACATAATATTTCTCCCCCTTTTTGTTAAATGAAAAAGACTTAAAATCGATTTATACAAGGTTTTGAAAAACATAGCCAATTGATATATATATAGCTTAAGCTGCTAAGATCACAATCAAAAGAGAGATTAGTCATTAGTTTCATAATCAATATTCATAATAAAATGTGAAATGGTAAATTGGTCATATTTCAACTAAAAGTTAAATGATGCATATATTGAAACAAACAAATATATATATATGAAATAAAAGTTCAATATCCATCAAACATCATCCAACAATCAAAGAAAGGCAATCCAAAATGTTTTAACATTTAAATTCAAGTTCAACCCAAAAACAATCAAAGCAAGATAAGTCTATTCATCCATTGAAGGATCGGGAGGAGGAGGAGGGTAACGAGCTCTCATCTCAAGTGAGAGTGCATCCAAACGACCATTCATATCTTGTTGTCGAGCTCCCAAGGTAGAGAGTTGGGACTCAATGAATGTGAAGCGCGAATCCATGGACACATACCGTAAATCAAATGTCTTCAAAAACGAACGAAAATATGGAGGCATTTGATCTTCTTGTGGAGCTGGTTCCGGTGCAGGCTCGTCATCAGGTACGTGATCATCGATGTCTTGCATAAGTTGTTGAAATTCAGGATCGTCGTCAAAAGCCGGAGCCGGAGGAGGAGGAGGAACACGAGAGGAGCTAGAAGCAGCTCGCGAGGAACTAGCTCCCGGAGTTTTGCTTTCGGGTCTAAAACCCATTGACCGGTTACCTCGTTTCCAATCTTTATTCAAGGATGTGAGATTGATTTGATTTTGGAGTGGGATAGGATTGTCGAGAGAGACTTCTAGACCAAGTTTGATAAAGTGGTTACTAAGAAGACATCCATAAATCAATATTTCAACATGTTTTGAAGGAACAATGTTTACGATGTTCACTAGTTGACTGAATATAATGTGGGCCAGATTTATTTTGATTTTATTTTTAATAAAATAAATCCACCATAAATCCCTAGCACGAAGTGTGGAGTACCTACCTCCGGATGGTCTAAACCACCAAGAGATCATCAAATGGAGAAAACGACGTGATGATATCGTAGTACTAACACTTGAGTTTGGAACATAGGGATTTTCCATTTTCACTCTCATTATATACACCACTATCATCTTACCCAAATCGGAAAGCTATAGTCTCGGGGTCAATATTAATATATTGGCCTAAAAGATAGGATCTAATGGCTATATTTCCACATTAAGTTTCATTTTGAATACACACCGTATTGGAATAGAAAATGTGGACCAATTGTTGATAGACAATAGGTTTAAGCTGAAACAATTTATCAAACTTCAAATCTTTAAGATTCAGAAGGTATTCGAAGTCAATGTCAACCATGGCTTGAAGCGAAGGAATACGCTCTTCACGAATTCTATAAGTTTGGAAAGAATTTTTGTACCTAGAGTACAATTTGTCTCTACGACGCTCAGGCATGTTAAAACAAGATCCTGATAGAGATGAAGGTGGAGGAGGAACGAGATTAGGAGGTTGGTTTGAACAAGAACGACTTGATGAAGTTCTAGGGCGTTTAGGGTTTGACATGATTAAAGGAAATTTGAATAAGGAATATCACCTGCAATTTGAAACATATGTATGCACAATCAATCCCAAAACTCAAATGAGTCCTCAATAATTCAAGGTTCTCTAAACCATATCCTAATGGGCATGTTTTGAAAACTATTTAAAAATAATATTTGATAATCATAGTATAGTTTTCATGAAAACAAAACAATTAAATCAAAAATATTACTAATTTTTGAAATCATAATTTTTTAAAAAAAATTCGAAATTCAAGGAAAAATCTTGAAAAATTGTTTGTCTTTGACGAAATTGGTAGTAAAATCTAGTTTAGAACCAACAAACAATCAATGCCGATATGTTCATCCTAGAACTAATCAAAAACTAGTTCTAAATCAATAAATAGAGGTTTTTGAAATATCACCATTAAAATTTGGATTGAGAATGATGAGGAGTTGTTTTGCATGATTTAATGATATAAACAGGTTTTGAAGATGAAAAGCACGAAGAAACCGATGATTTTCCAATGATTTTGAGCAAGAGGAGGATTTAGAGTGAGAGAGGGATGAATGGCGAGAGAGTTTTAGTTTTAGGGTTTAAGAAAATAAAGAAAATGAGCCATTTTAACCCAAAACCCGACGGATGAATCGATGCACATTCAAGGCGTGCATCGGTGCATCAACATGATGAATCGATGCACATTCAAAGGGATGCATTGATGCACTATTAAGTGTATCGATGCGTGAAGAACAGAAATGTCAAAAATCCGTTTTAAACACTTAAAATGCTAAATTAATTAGCTCTAGTGGTATTGGCAACTCATATATTAAAAATTAATCATGTTTAATCAATCAAATCAATCTTTAAACAATTAATTTTCACCAAATAACATAAACTCCCCCTAACTAATAGCAAATAATGCAATAAAAAATTACCATTATAAGCATTTTTCATTTATTTTTAAAAGTGCTAAAATTATTTTAAACATTAAGTGAAGATATGTCAGTTAAACCTAATTCTATCCTAAGTGTCCAAAATCTTTCCTTATCTAAGGGTTTTGTAAAAATATCTGCTAACTGGTGCAAAGTATCAACAAATTCTAGAACTACATCTTCCTTAGCGACATGGTCTCTAATGAAGTGATGTCTTATTTCAATGTGCTTAGTTCTAGAGTGTTGGATGGGATTTTTAGTGAGACAAATAGCACTAGTATTGTCACACTTGATAAGAATAGTACCTACTTCAATCCCAAAATCAAAAAGTTGTTGTTTCATCCATAAAACTTGTGCACAACAACTACCGACTGAAATGTATTCCGCTTCAGTGGTAGATAATGCAACACAATTTTGTTTCTTTGAAAACCAAGAAATCAACATATTTCCAAGGAATTGGAAAGTATCGGAGGTGCTTTTCCTATCTAATTTTCATCCTCCATAATCCGCATCAGAAAAGGCATGCAAGCTAAAGCTAGAGTCTCTAGGATACCAAAGTCCTAAACAAGGAGTGTCCTTAAGGTATCTAAAGATTCTCTTAACAGCTAGTAAATGTGATTCCTTAGGGCATGATTGAAATCTAGCACATAAGAAAAACATAATGTCCGGTCTACTTGCAGTTAGATAAAGTAAAGATCCAATCATTGACCTATATAATTTAACATCTACACATTTACCTCCTTCATCTAAGTCAAGCTTTGTTGAAGAGCTCATGGAGTGTCATGAGGCTTCCATTTCCAGTCCAAACTTCTTGAGCATATCTTGACGTACTTAGCTTGATTGATGGATGCCATCTTTTCTTTGCTTGATTTGGAGTTCCAAGAAAAGAGCTCCCCCATCATGCTCATTTCGAATTCGCTTTGCATTAGCTTAGAAAATTCTTGGCAAAAATCATTAGTAGAAACCAAATATTATATCATCAACATAAATTTGAACTACTAATAAATCTTTACCTTTATGTTTTAAAAACAATGTAGTGTCAACCTTCCCTTTTGAAAAACCTTTTTTCAATTAAAAAGTTTGACAATCTTTCATACCAAGCTCTAGGAGCTTGTTTTAAACCATAAAGTGCTTTTGTCAATTTAAGAACATGATCCGAAAATTTGAATCTTCAAACCTGGAGTTGTTCCACATACAATTCTTCTTTTATAAAACCATTTAAATGCACTTTGAACATCCATTTGATATAATTTAAATTCATGAAACATGCAAATGCTAATAAAATTCTAATTGCTTCCATCCTAGACTACGGGAGCGTATGTTTCATCAGTCTATGCCCTCTTCTGAGTACCCTTGAGTAACAAGTCTAGCCTTGTTTCTCACTATATACCACTCATCAAGCTTATTCCTAATCCATCTAGTACGACAGTAGATTTATTACTAGGCCTTCAAACTAATATTCATACTATACTTCTCTTAAATTGATTTAACTCTTCTTGCATAGCCATAATCCAATGTTCATCATTAATGCTTCTTTAATATTCTTAGGCTCTATGCATGAAATAAATGCAACATAATTATAAATATTTCTAAGAGAAGATCGAGTTGTTACCCTTGGATGGATCTATAATCTCACCATCCTTGACATAGTTGTACTCTCTGGATAAGATACTTCCCTTTCTTAATGGTTGGATTCTCGAGAGGGATCATGAGTTTCCTCATCTTTCGTTTCTCCTTTGATGATGATTCTCCAACGTCATCTAACATCATTTGTATTTATAATACCTATATCCTCATTAACACAAGAATCCTTCTCGGAAGGAGATTATCATCGAAAACAAAAGTATAGACTCTTCTACAACTAAAGTTCTTTTATTAAATACTCGATAAGCTTTAGAATTTAAGGAATAACCCAGAAAAATTCTTTCATCACTTTTAGCATCAAATTTGCCAAGGTTTTCTTACCGTTGTTTAAAACAAAACATTTACATCCAAAAGGATGAAAATAGCTAATGTTAGGCTTTTTTTTTTGAAATTTCATATGGAGTTTTCTTTAAAATTGGCCTAATCATTACTCGATTTACAACATAACAAGCGGTATTTATGGCTTCCACCCAAAGTATTTTGGCAAATTTTTCACAAAGTATGGTTCTAGCCATTTCTAAAGTTCGATTTTCCTCTCAACAACTCCATTTGTTGAGGGGTTCTAGGTGCTGAAAAATTATGGCTAATACCATTAGAATACAAAACTTATTGAATCCATGATTTTCAAATTCGTGCCATGATCACTTAACAC